>NC_136065.1:1674525957-1675271944 GCF_964261635.1 Lissotriton helveticus
CCAAGAACCCTTCCAGCAGCAAGGTTTATAATTGGTTCACACTCACAGATAAGGTGACCATCTTTGACCACAAAACAGAGGCTGAAAAAACTATTTTACAACAATTGTGTTTGAGAAGAATATTTGCTGATATCAAGCAATATTGTAAGAATCGTCTGGTTTATCTACATATAAATTTAGGCAGGGTCACGCAATCTCCACAGAAGCAAATTCCTATTAGTGGTAACTGATTTCAACTAATAGGAATGGATTTAGTAGGACCTTTACCAACTTCACTCTGAGGGTATAATTATATACTAGTGGTAGAGACGTTGGAATTTCTCCTCTAAAGGATATACCATTAAGTAATTTAGCGACCACCCAGATAACTAATGCAGTTCATGAAACTGTTTCATGCTCAGGGTTTCCAAGAGTAGTTCTAACTTATCAGAGCACCCCTTTTTGTCCAATTTATTGAAGCAGGTTTACTAAAAGCAAGAAATAAAACAAATAGAAACTTCAGCCTACCATCCGCAAAAAGATGGACTGGTAGGAAAATCTAATGCCATCATGAAAAACTTAAGGAAGTAAATAATGAATGAAAGATAAAATGCATTCAATTTCTTTGTTCACTTAGCAAACACATGAACAAGCCTCATGCCTTATGCACTGATTTCTGGAAGAAAACCAAGGACAGTATTGGACATGGTCAAGGAACAATGGAAAGAATGAAAGAGCATAGAATAATCTTTGTTTCTATCTATCTATCTATCTATCTATCTATCTATCTATCTATCTATCTATCTATCTATCTATCTATCTATCTATCTATCTGTCTGTCTGTCTGTCTGTCTGTCTATCTATCCAAACTTGAAATAAAGTATGATTACAGCTATAGTAGGAAATAAAGTAGACTCAGAGTAGAGAATACATTATTATAACAAGAGAGCCAAGCTACACATTTTTGAACCTGAGGAGCTTGTAATATTACTGTTTCTTTCACAAAAGAAGAAATGTTTGGCCATAACTTAATTAAAAAGATCAGTGAGATCACTTATGCAATAGCAAGACCAGGGATATGGAAAGACCGACATACATATCATATCTTTTTGTCGAAGCTTTGGGAAGTGCCAGAGAATGAATGAAAAATCTTTCTGGGGAGAATATGTTTCCTTGTGTAGAAATGCAACTGTATCCACAGGAGATAACGGAAACAAGAAATTGAAGATGTGCTAGAAAAACTCTCCAAATGTTCAAACAAAAGTGTGGTGTCTTGCTAAACTCACCTGGAATCTGAAATACTGGCTGCGTTTCAGATTTCAGGGCAGACAGTTTGGCCCAGCTTACAAGATGGCTCTGTCATATTATTCTCCTGAAGAATAAAACTTCTTACCCATACTTCTGCGTGCTGAGATGCCTCTTCATTACACTGGCCATAATTGGAAAACTATTCAGTAAGCCTGGAGCCCTGCGGTGAGCAGACCAAGCATCTATCGTCTTCGTAACCTCTGAGGTCCCGGGGAGTTATTCCGGAGTGTGTGTGGTGACTCTGTGACCTCCGTGGTGAAAACCCCATACTTATGAAGGATCGGGTGAGACTTTGAAGGATTTTCGTCTGTTTTGTGGGTTCTTTCGCACAGAGCTCGAGCGCCGATTTCATTACAGCTGTTTTGCTCATGCACGCACGCTGAACAACTAAAGCGCATATTTTGGCCTCAGTACGCTGTGACATCAGTGCGTCATTGTTCTCTGCATGATAGCGGCCATTTTAACTTATTGGGAAACTTTTACGCAATGTAGCGGCCATTTTATGAAAGTCAGTGATTTCAATTTCTGTGTCAGTTTCAACGCGTGTGTTTCCATCTGTGACACACACATTGTCAAGTCATTGTGCACTCATTTTAGAAGTCTTTCTGTCTTAACTCTTATGCGCACAGCCCTATAATTATTATATTCTGAAACGCGCGCAGCTAATTTAAACATCGCTGATGCGCACAGCTCATTTAAAGTGAAACGCACACAGCTGATTTAAACATTGCTGATGCGCACAGCTCATTTAAAGTCCTCAGTGCAACGTCAAGGTCCAAGTTAATGCGTACAGCTGACAAATATATCGCTGATACGCACAGCTCATTCAAAGATTGATGCGCCCAGCTGACCAAGTTATTGCTGATGCGCACAGTTCATTTGAAGTTCAAAATTCAAGCGCACAGCTAATCAAGACATCGCTGATGCGCACAGCTTATGCAAAGTTTAAAAACAGCCATTCCTATGTAGCTGATAAAGTTTATTCCTTTGTCTAATGACATTTCTCAACTTCTGAAAAGCAAGCTTTTCTATAACAAATTTTTAAATACAAATATAGTTTGTTTATGTTTTTCCTTCACTTTCTATGTCATTTAATGAAAATTATATTATTTGTTTGCTACTAATTTACATTTTTACATTTTGTTTTGTAGTGTAGTTCCTATTATCCCAATAGGCTCTGCGCATTGGAATAATACCTTCAATAGTATAGGCCTAGACCAGACGTTAACTAGGTCTACTACTGTCGATATTAGACTTAAAGTTTTGGGTTTGCCAGCTAGCTCAGAGTTCACTAGAAACTTTCTCGAATAGGCAAGGAGGAGTTGAACCTCCCTGGATAGACAAGAAGGGATTTAGTTTCTGACAACCATAGAACATGACAACTTTGCTCTCCCCTAATCAAGAGTGTATCTCGAGAGTCGTGTGAACAAAAGGCAATTTATTTTACTCAGTCAGTACGTGCATTCTTAGTCTCATCAGTTTGTAGAGAAAAGTAAGAGACGGGCGTGTTCAATAAAAGATGTTATTTATTGATCAGTCTCTTTTCTCATACAAGAGAAATGGATCGATATTATTGCAATACTTATGGTTAAGTAAAGTGCATACATTAAGAGCAGAAGTATAAAATAATACTGTAAAAACATTGATATGGTTTCTAAGCCATATGAAGGTTTAAAATGAATAAAATATATTACATACACATATACATTTGGTTAATCGTACTCAACTGGTGTTTCTAGCTACGCCTACCCCGTGTACCTGACCTAAGTCTAATGCGTGGGCGGGAATAGAAAGTTACAGTTTAAGTTAAGTTTGTTTTGCCAAGTGACTGACTAAAGAATTCTCTGTGAGGGGTTATTCAGTTCTGTACCTGGAATCTAGGATGGATGAGGGATGGCATCTCTCGTCTCTGGTCTCGATATTCCAGGCTGCCTGCGAGGGCTACCCGGAAGCGCCGGAGCTGGATTTCTCGGCAGGAGAAATAGGCAGCTGCTCGTTCTCAGCGCGTCAGGAAGGCGGGGCTGCGCCAGCGGGGTCTGCTCTGGGCTTCGGCAAGTCTGGCTGCTCCGATCTCGTCACCACCGCGTGTGTTTGCATAGGGCAATATCGGTAATATTTATACCTTTAAGGTGCCGAGATTGACGTAAGGATGGACATAGATACGTCAATAAGGATGTCATACGACCAGGTCGTTAGCACATTCTTTTGCTGAAGTTCTCGGTGAAATCAAAACAATGGCCGCAGGGTTTTTTCCCAGGTTGTCATAGGTTTGATTTGTTATGAGAACTCCGTATGCCTTATCAGGGGCTGGAGGAATATCGCTTGTCTAATTAGATGGCAAGCGTTATGACCTAATCAGATAACACGTTCCTGTGCAGTAGTGTGGCTTTATCAGATAACGGTTCCTGCATCATGGGGGTTTTCTGCCTCATGGGATGGCTGCTAGTTAACTTGTTAGCTTGCTAACCAGAATAGGGTCAGGAATAGGGGGATCGATACAGAACCTATAGGAATACATCACAGTTTACCATTTCAATGGAGGGTTTTAATGCTCCTGCACCATTTCTACCATCTCCTGGTGAACCCATGTTAGAGTGGAAGCAATGGAAGGAATGTTTAGAAGCATACATTGAAGCCATTGGTGGCGATGATTATACAGATAAAAGGAAATTAGCTATATTAAAACATTTCTTGGCGTGGAAGGCAGACGCATTTTAAGTCAGTTACCACCAAGTACTGTGAATCGCACATCGTCATCTGATGATGATATTGATGTATTCGAAGAGGAAGAGGCTATTAAACAATTGGATAAACAGTATTTAAAAAAAGTCAATGAGGTGGTGTCACGTTAAAAATTTCTCAGCAGAGGTCAACCAGTTAATGAGTCTATAGACGTTTCTGTTAATGATTTGAAGATCTTGGCATCCAAATGTAATTATACCACGTTTCATGACCAGATGGTACGTGACCAACTTGTACACAAAGTTGCTGATGTCAAGCTTCAAGAAAAGTTGTTAGCTGCTTAAGATTTGACGTTAAACAAAGCTATTGATGTAGCTCATCGTTTTGAAGATATGAAACTGGGTTTAAAAGAATTTGCTGAAAAGAAGGTATCTGGAGTTAATCTAATTAAAAAGTCTAATCCCAAGGAAGCCACGTCCAGCAAATCAAAGTCCAAAACGCAGTCTAACCAAGACAAAAAAGAATATATTTGTTTTAAATGTGGTATTCCTGGTCATTTGGCCAACGACAAAAGATGACCTGCCATTGGTGAAATGTGCAGATATTGTAAACTAAAAGAACATTACACAAGGATGTGTAGAAACAAGAACAGGTTCAAGAATAGTCACCATAAACCAAGCATCTGTCGTCTTTGTAACCTCTGAGGTCTTTGGGAGTTATTCTGGATCGTGTGTGGTGACTCTGTGACCTCTGTGGTAAAAACTCCATATTTATGAAGGATCGGGTGAGACTTTGAAGGATTTTTGTCTGTTTTGTATGTTCTTTCGCAGGGAGCTCGAGTGACGGATTCATTACAGCTGTCTTGCGCATGCACGCACGCAGAACAACTAGAGCGCATATTTTGACCTCAGTACACTGTGATTTCAGCGCGCCATTGTTCCCTGTGTGATAGCGGCCATTTTAACTCAGTGGGAAACTTTTACGCAACGTAGCGGCCATTTTATGTAAGTCAGTGATTTCAATTTCTGTGTCAGTTTCAACGCGTGTGTTTCCATCTGTGACACACACGTTGTCAAGTCATTGTGCACTCGTTTTAGAAGCCTTTCTGGATTCCAGGGCAGACAGATTGGCCCAGGCTTACAAGATGGATCTGTCATATTATTCTCCTGAAGAAAAAACCTTCTTACCTATTCTTCTGCGTGCTGAGATGCCTCTTCATTACAAAAAGCATGGTTATACTACTTTGATATATCACTATATAATAATGGACCCTAATAAAATAGTAAGGAAGTGGCCATACCAAAGTCCGGAGACTAAGAGCTGGGCAAGAAGAGGTAGACACGATTTTGAAAGTGGTTATTATTGAACCATCGTGAAGCGTGGGAACATCTCTGCTAGTTCTAGTACCTAAATAAAAGGGAATTATCAGATTATGCATAGATTTATGAATGATTAACTAAATATATCAATTTAATACATAGCCAATACCTCTGTAGGGATAAAATTTTATATAATCATGTATTATTGGCCTAATGTGCCCAATATCAGTTTGCAAACTTATAATCGACTAATTAGCACAAAATGTATTAATTTAGCAACCTAGAATTCACTCTCTACAAGTTAGTAAACCTTGGCACGGCTGAAACCATCTTGTTTCGTTTCTCCGTGCACCAAGGCTGTTTCCTTAGAAGCACGTGATCATGCCTTGTGCCCGAAACCTAGACGTCAGCCAAGCTGCGTACAGTGTCTGCTAACTGGTAGCTCAGGGGAAACTCAAGGTCGCACCTGCCTTCCTTGCGGGATGCGCACATTCTCACAAAGCCTGTTCCTGTCCTCCCCGGCTCGAGATAGACTAGAAGGCACCCGGCTGACCTGCCCCCGGAATAGTTTAGGCTCAGGATACTAACAATCAATTGTGCCTTATATGGGTATTCCTCTTGGCCCACTGACAAACTGTGTTTTTCCTTGTACGGTGTCATCTCAAATGTGTGAAACGTATATATGCTCTGTATTTTGAATATGCTGGCAGTCTCCTCTGCGCACCCTCGAGGTTGTGTAGACTGGGGCTCCCCTGTCAGGGTCTCTATTTGATAAATAAACGATTGAACCTTCTCCATTGCCGACTGAATTACTATTTGTCTTTAGTGATATGTGGGTTATTGGTAAGTGTGACCCATTAAAATAATTTTGATCCCAACAGTTGGCGACTCCGATGGGATTCCGCGATAGTGTCATCCCCTCCTGTAAGCAGGAGTAGTGGGACAAGGAGGAGTTCTGGCCGAGTGGGTGGACAGAAAGAGGATCCTGATTTGAGACACCCGTTTGCGGTATGAAAACGAGCCGTTCCCCTCTCGAGCCCAGTATCCCTCCCAGTTGTTGAAGACCCTACGCCGGAGTCCTACGGGCCTAACCCGAGAGAAGAACAGACTGTGTCGGTCTGTTTAAATGTCGGTAGTGGAGAATTTGCAATCGACCTGAGTGCACCAGGTGAGTGATACTTGAAATTGGATTGGATAAAGAAAGCGCTTTAGAGGAAGTGCTTCTTTTGAAGAACAGTTAACTGTAATTGTTTGAAGGTGGCCGGGGAAGCCAGACCACGTGGGAATCTGGGGATCTATCATTGTGGCGAAGGGGCTGCATGAGTAGAGACCTCACTGACTTGTTTGGTGAATAATTGAGACTGCATCTGATGCCTTAGCAGAGTACGGCGTTGCTTGATTTGGCCGAATTCTCTCCGGGAAAACTCTGGGAGCAACTGGGTAAGCTAGGGGTTTGGAGACATGTCCAGATACCCGGCCCAACCAGAACAGGACCATGGGATGGCCCGTGAGAGAGTTTGTGGCTCGCCTATCAGAGGGTCTCGGAGCATACTAACGATTGTGCTCGTTTGGTGATATCTGTTGGTCTGGAATTTTTTTGAATCGATTCCCCGAACAGGAGTCGACGGGCTCTGTTCGTATTTGAAGACGTCATTTGCATTTGAATAGGTTTCAAGAAGTAATTGCCTTGCACTGTTTTACAGCACTTTATTGTAACACTTGTATGTGTGTGTGTGTGTGGGTTACGAAAGGACGCGTCCGATTGTGTGTATGTATTTTTTTCTCTCGATTATATGAAAAAAGAATAAGCCACAATGCCTTGTTTTAGTAAAATATATTTTGGTTGCTGCTGTCGGAGAGGTGCACGGCTCAAAGAAAGACAGCCTGCCCCTCCCGAAGGCAGCCCCAGTTTCGATATGTACACTAAACATGGTTTGCAGCCAATTTTGTTTAATACTCTGTGGAATAAATATACCAAGGGTCATTCGGACTTACAATGGCCCCTTACGGCGTCTTTTGATGCGAAAAAGATTAATTATATACAGAATAAACTATTTATGAAGAAAAGTCGTCAGTCAATGTTTGACTCCCTGAACCTATGGTTGAAGGAGGCAAAAAGAAGACGAATTAGGGAAGAGAAGCTGGGGAAGATGAAGTCGGGTCAGACGGTCACACAAAAGGCAATAGCATATGATAAGGACAAAGTAGAGAAGAATATTGAGGGAATGGATAGACAGTTTCGATTGGAAACTGATAAAAGCTATGTGGCCAGACCAGAGATAGGAGATGAATTAGAAGAGTTGTTGGATACACGACCGCCTCCCCCCTTATGCCCCGCAAGGTTTGTATCCAGCCGTGCCTATGGTACGAGCCGATCAGACGGGTGCTGTTGCACCCGCCCGACCAACGTCGGGAATAATTGCCTCAGCCCCCATTAGCAGATTGGGAGCCGATGGGCTGGTTTCCCCTCCTTCTCTTCGATTAACTACCTCACCCTTATTGTCCCTCCGGCCGGACGCGGCCGTCCCTTCTCCCATGCACCCCGTATTTCTCTCCCCTCCGACCCAGACTGCTGTGGATCTCCGCAATATGGTCAGCCCTGGTGCCACACCCAAGCGACCGATGTCTGAGCCGAGTGATCAACGATCTTTCACTCGGTCGCTGTTGGGCCAGGAGGAGAGGAGAGCTATTATAATTCAGGCATCCCAGTGGATGCGGAATCCTATTTATACTTTAGAAGATATATGGAGCACTATGAAGGATTTTGAACCCGTTGCACAGCAGTTGGCTCTAGAGAGTATGGCGATCAGATTGATCTCACTATGGGAACAACATTGTGAGGAAGGACTTCCGCCTCAAATATTACGTGATATACGGGATCACGCCCATAAATTCCATCTCCAGACAGAGGAAGTTTATCAGAATGTGACAACACTATTGAATTATTGGGAACGGCTGTACCGAAAAAGTACCGAATGGGGAGCTCAGAACCCCATGAGAGAGGTGCACCCTCTCTTTTTCCCAGAAGTACCCGAGGTAAAAGATAATGGGGGTAATGTCACTAGAGCACGTGAGGATGCCAGACTTCAGGAACAATGGGTTTATTCCCCTTGGAAACGAAGCGAGGTCCTTACATTAAAAGCCCAGCTCCCTGACCCCCGTAAGAATCCTACAGCTTATTACAAAGAATTGTCCGAAGCTGCTAATTCCGTCATCATGACTATAGCGGATATTGAGCTATTTTTTGGACTTCTTATTCCAGTTGATATTTGGAGGCAGATACATGATACGGACCATGCCCCCGAATTAGGAGGAACATGGACCCAATTAAAAGATTGGGACAAAGAACGAAAACCGGGTGAAAAACCTCGGGATGAAGTATTGGCAGTACCGGATAAAATTATTACGTATATGAAAACACTTTTGCCCCCTCGAAAAGTAGATTGGGATAAATTAACGGCGTGCAGACAGAAAAAGGATGAAAGTGTGTCAGATTTCTTTACCAGATTTGAAAAAGTGTTCATAGATTTTAGTGGCCAGGACCTCTCTACAGAAGGGGGAATTCGATTATTCGTAAATAGATTTGTTACCAATCTAATCCCGGAGGTTATGTCTCGTCTTCAGTCATCTGAAAGTACGTGGACTACAGCCGCACCCTCTGTGATTCTTAGCATGGCCCAATATTATGAGCATCGCGAGAACGAGAGTAAGGATAGATCTGAAAAGAAGACTAATGATTTAAAAACAAGAGTATTACTGCAACAAGTTAGTAGAGGGCAAATGTCAGGAAGGGGAGTGCGTGGCTTGTTTCATAGGGGCCAAACAGCGGGAAGAGGTAGAGGAGGCCCTGCAAATAAACCAGTGTTACGAGGACGGGGAAACATAGATCGAAATAGTATGAGAAGAGAAGAATCACAGCACGAGGGTTCTCGTAAGAATCACTTTGATGATCCTCAGACCAGACAGTTTTATAATGAAAACTATTAGAATGACATGTACGAAGACTGAGAGTATGCATGAGACAGCCAAGGACAGAGCGGGGGACGTATTACAGTACCAGTAGACCAAGAGGGACCTTATGTACAAGGAGAACTATTGGGAACATCAGGTAAGTTTTTGGTGGATACTGGGGCGATGAGTAGCTCAGTCGCCCAGGCCCTGGTCCCAGGGGCAGCTCAGTCTGGCCAAAATAATGTATCAGTCGGATTCTCTGGCATACCGGTAGTCAGCCCCGTTTCAAAACCTCTGCCTTTTACGATTGGCCCCATTTCCATGTATGCCCCTTTTCTCCTCACTTCGAATTGTGGAGAGAATTTGCTAGGTTTGGATGTCTTAAAGAAATTACATGCACATATTTACTGTTCTCCCGATGGTGTGTATCTTACAATGCAGAAACCACCTGTTGAGATGGCTCAGTATTTTGCTAAGAACGAGCGTTTGCCTCCTGAATTTGCTACCATTCCTTTGACTTTGTGGGCGACAGGGGACACCGATGTTGGTCTGTTAAAAATAGACCCTGTGTCAATCACCATAAAACCGAAAGCACAGATGCCCCGCATTCCACAGTATAAAATTTCAACAGAAGGTGAACAAGCCTTGCTCCATATTATTCGTGACCTCATTGATAAAGGAGTAGTGGAAGAAACAGCTGCGAATATCTGTAACAGCCCGATTTTGCCGATTTTGAAAAAGACTCTGATTGATGGTGCCCCGGATTATAAATCCGCATATCGTTTTGTGATTGACCTTAGAGCGGTTAACAAAATAGTGGTCCCACAATACCCAGTGGTACCAGACATCATGGCAATTCTTACTATGATCCCTCCTACCGCTCGATATTTTTCTGTTATTGATCTAAAGAATGCTTTCTTTAGCATTCCCATCCATCCTGATAGCAGACATCTCTTCGGATTCTCATTAGGAGGACGAAGTTTTAGATTTACGCGCGCACCTGAAGGCTATACAGAAAGTCCTAGTATATATAGCCAGGCTTTAAAAGCAGTATTGGATGAATTAATTTTGCCCACCGGAAATACCATCATTCAGTATGTGGATGACATTCTGGTGGCTTTCGATACGGAAGAGGGTTGTAAGGATGCTACTGTGAAATTGTTACACCATTTGGCTAGAAAAGGAAATAAGGTCTCCCTTTCTAAATTCCAATATTGTCGACAGGAAGTGACCTACCTCGGCCACTTACTGTCGAAAGCGGGGAGACGACTAACGTCAGAACTAATTTCTGTGATTACTAACATATCTGTACCACGTACTCAACGTGATGTTCGTGCTTTTCTTGGCATAACCTCTTACTGTCGCCAATGGATCCCTAACTATTCACTCCTCTCTAAACCCTTGTTATATTTGACTACCAAAGATGTGCATGAACCCCTACCCTGGACGGATGAATGCCAAGAAGCCTTTGACTCTTTGAAATCTGCTTTATGTTCTGTACCAGTCCTGGGTACCCCGGATTACCAGAAGCCTTTTTCACTTTATCTGCATGAGATGGACGGTTGTTCCCTCTCAGTATCAACTCAGGATTTTGGGGGGAAACAAAGACCTTGTGCCTTCTTTTCATCAGTATTGGACATGGTGGCACAAGCCCTTCCCAGTTGTCTGAGGGCCACTGCAGCAGTAGCAGTGGCCATCCGACAATCAGAGGGAATAGTACTAAACACTGACCTCACAGTACTGGTACCGCATGCTGTGGATGTCCTGCTAAATAAAACTAAAACCCAGCACCTTACAAGTGCTCGTTTGACAGGATATGAGCTGACACTGTTTGCACCCCATATTACGATTAAGAGGTGTGCCACTCTGAATCCAGCAACACTTTTACCCCTCCCTTCTAATGATAAAAAGGATGATATCCATGATTATATATTTAGAACCGAGGAAGAGACAAAAGGCCGTGTAGATCTTACAGACATTCCTTTACCAGACCCCCAAGGAGAATTGTATGTTGATGGTTCCTGTTTTAAATTACCTGATGGAACTGCCACAGCTGCGTATGCAATTACGACTTTGAAAACGGTGGTGGAAACTGCTAGAATTTCACACCATTCAGCCCAGGCAGCTGAATTGATAGCGTTGTTACGAGCATGCGAAATTAGCAAAGGATTGAGAGTAAACATTTACACGGATAGCCAGTACGCCTTTGGCGTTGCCCATAGTTTTGGGAGACTGTGGAGGGAGAGGGGTTTCTTCACTACGCATGGCCAAAAGATTCAACATGGTCCTTTAATTGATCGTTTGTTGTCAGCTTTGATGTTACCAGACAAAGTGGCCATCATCAAATGTAGCGCACATCAGAAAATAGTCGATTCCATAGGAAAGGGAAATGCCTATGCTGATTCAGTAGCGAAGGAAACGGCCCAGACTAAAATGACTCCCATGTTCCTTAGTGCCTCAGCTCGGTGGGTGGCGGAAACATCGGTATTTGATAATACCATAGAGAGTGTAAGAGAATTGCAAAAGGAGGCCACCATAGATGAGGTCCAGAAGTGGGAGAAAGAAATAGGGAAACTAGACAAGGACGAATGTTGGATAGATCGAACAGAAAGACAGCGTTGGTTGCTCCCTAATGCCCTGGTATATGCTGTAGTGACTATGGCCCATGGCCCGGCACACATAGGAGCAAAGGGTATTTGCGCTGTATTAGACCCTGTTTGGAACAACCCAAATATTCCTAAAACAGCTGTGCATGTGGTCAAATATTGCCCGGTGTGTTTGCGCTATAACTCAGGAGGCAGAGAGCCTGCCTTAAGTGGCAATTTTGCCCCACCATCTTTGCCATTCGAAGTTATTCAGATTGATTACATTCAGATGGAGAGAGTGAATAACTTAAAGTATGTGTTAGTGGTGGTTTGTGCCTTCAGTAAATGGGTTGAAGCCTACCCCACTAAAGAAGCCACTGCGGTAGCAACTGCTAAAGCCTTAATTAAAGAATATTTCCCTAGATTTTGCTTGCCTCTAATTATCTGGTCAGACAACGGAACACATTTCAACTCTGCACTAGTACAGAGTGTATGTGATGGCCTGCAGATTCGGCAGAAATTTCATGCAGCAAGTCTGCAGGTTTAGTGGAGAAATACAATGGAATTTTGAAATTGAAAATGGCCAAGATTTGTGCTAGCACAGGAATAAAATGGCCTGATGCACTCCCTTTAGCATTATTATCTTTAAGAACAACCCCACACACCAGAACCGGTTTATCTCCATATGAGGTCATTTTTGGGCGACCCGCGAATGTGTGGGGAGTCCCTAGACCTAGGTCCTTTAGAGACATTGATTAACCTCTAATGACAGACTACCTGTATGCTTTAACTAAAGATCTGCGTTCTATTCATCAACAGGTATCCGAGGCATTGCAGCCGCTACCTGAGGGTCATGGACATCAGCTGGAACCCGGCCAGTGGGTTCTGGTGAAGAATTTTCAAAGGAAATAAAGTTTGGAACCGAGATGGTCTGAGCCCTACCAGATCATTCTCGTTACCAGGTCAGCTGTGAAGGTGCACGGGCGGAAACACTGGATTCATGCGGCACATCTGAAGAGGCTCCCTCTACCTTTGCCCTTTGATTTGAAAATCGCGAAGGAATTCCAAGCCAAGAAGGAGAATCGCCCCTGAGCTTTGTGCCTTTTTCGGAAGCCCAGGAAAGAGGGCAGCCAAGTGAAACTGTGCCCTCGGTTGACAAAGTGGTGACCCAAACAACGGAGATCAGTGGTGAGGGTACATCACAGAGTTCGGATGTATTTGATGCCCGTGACACAGAATTGTTCACTGATAAAGAGCGACCTGGTCACTCCAAATACGACCTGCGGCCCGAAAACAGCGCAGTACCCCAGATCCTCATGGTAGGAGATAGGGAAAGACTTGAGTTTAGAAACATCAAATAGAGTTGCTGGGGCATTGAGCGAGACACTGGACTGAAAGCGTTGAGAGCTTGGAACACTGTGCTAAATAGCTCTGTTCAGCAAGAAAGACTGAGTTGGGGGCTGTGGTCGTTCTACAAAATAAAAATTGTTTGCTGTTTTGTTCATGAAGAAAAACAACAAGAGTCTGCCTCTGAGACTCGGAACGGACACAGGGAGAAGAACCCCTCTGGTGGTGTGCGTGCTTTGTGGATACAGATAGTTTTGGACTTATAGAAAGGGACCGAGTTATATCTGGACTTTTAGAGAGTATGTTTCCCTTTGCTCGATTCGTAATGGAGGATGAGAGACCACTAGCCCCTCGGCGAAATATGGATAATATGAATTTGTTTTCTGGATGGTCCACCAGAGTGAAGGTGGCATTTATTGTGTTTATTATTGTTATTACAATTATTATGATGAGTGTATTTGTATATCTAGAATTTCAGCATCCAGTACAGAAATTATTAAGAACTACTGTTGCCCCGGAAGAACACCTCTTTTACTCTTTGCCCCCTCATAAGGCTAGACATAGAGAGACTTATATGAAAAATCCTTTTATAGAGATGTTGCATCAGACCCATTCTACTACAAATAAGACGAATTGTTGGGTATGCGGACTACTCCCTTCGGTTATGCACCAGCATGAACTGTTTATTTCCCTGCCAATGTCTTATTTAGCTAGTTGCGAAGCATGGTTTCAATTATTATCTTTGATGTACTCACATTACGAAGCTGAACCAAAGATGTATACTGAAAAAGATTATGAAGCTATTTTGAAATACATAGAGACACATCAGGGATTTGATGCAACTGGTAATGAAGGGGAGGGTTCACTGGATCCTAATGCCTGTATGAATCTATATACTGATTATAAGAATATTACGTGGCTAATGGAAGAAATGCAGGATTTTGAACTTTTCAATGATACAATGTATTTTCAGCATTTCAAGGATAGAAATGTCACAAATGACAAAGCGTTACCAATCCCCATCATTAATACTACCTCCCCCTTCTGTATACAGGGCAGAGGCCATGTTAAGGTAGGCAGGAGTAGATGTAATTACACCTACACCCTACAAGTATACAGTACCCCACCTATGATTACCCCGCCAGATGTCTATTTCGTCTGCGGTGAAAATGCCTACACATGGCTTCCCCGGGGATGGGCAGGAAGTTGTTATCTTTCATTTCTCTCTCCCCCTGTATATATTGCCCCTCCCGATTACCATAGAACTCATCAACTGGTGTCAAAGGAGGTAATAGTGAGCCGGAATGTTAGGAGCTATGATCTTGAGGGCACTGACCAAACAGATACTTCCTTACAACAGTTTGAGGACTTTGCAAAAGGACTTACTCCCTTCTGGGGACCCATATTCAACAGTCGCAGTATAAGACGCTTGTCCAGAATAGTTGAAAATGTGGTCCAGACTACTACTGGAATTTTTTCTAATATTACAGTTGAGCTTGCTGCAACAAGGCTTGTTTCGCTCCAGAACCGGATGGTTCTTGACGTCATCTTGGCAGATAGGGGAGGAGCCTGTCGTGTGATTGGCAGCTCTTGCTGCGTGTTTATTCCAGATTCAGCCCCTACTATTCACCTGGCTATACAGAAACTAAATCGTTTAGCTAGCGAGGCTCACGTGGAAAATGGAACCTGGTCCCTCAGTTGTTGGTTTTGGGGTCTTTTAGCTACTTGGGGTTGGAAGATATTTTTGGTATTGGCAGGGGCCTTTGGAGTGATATTTACTTGCTGTTTGTGTCTCCAATGTGGCCCTGCCTGCTGTTCTTTTTGTGCCGCTAGGATCACATCTGCGTTGCAGTTTTCCCGACAGAATAAGGTAGAGACTCAGATGATCCAAAAGGAGGTGTCCGACCTCATGCAAATAGATGAGGGGATTTTTGTAGAATAAGAGTATGTGTATTGGCCATATTAGGCCAAAAGGGCCGTCTGTAGGGATCGAATTTTATATAATCATGTATTATTGGCCTAATGTGCCCAATATCAGTTTGCAAACTTATAATCGACTAATTAGCACAAAATGTATTCATTTAGCAACCTAGAATTCACTCTCTACAAGTTAGTAAACCATGGCACGGCTGAAACCATCTTGTTTCGTTTCTCCGTGCACCAAGGCTGTTTCCTTAGAAGCACGTGATCATGCCTTGTGCCCGAAACCTAGACGTCAGCCAAGCTGCGTACAGTGTCTGCTAACTGGTAGCTCAGGGGAAACTCAAGGTCGCACCTGCCTTCCTTGCGGGATGCGCACATTCTCACAAAGCCTGTTCCTGTCCTCCCCGGCTCGAGATAGACTAGAAGGCACCCGGCTGACCTGCCCCCGGAATAGTTTAGGCTCAGGATACTAACAATCAATTGTGCCTTATATGGGTATTCCTCTTGGCCCACTGACAAACTGTGTTTTTCCTTGTAAGGTGTCATCTCAAATGTGTGAAACGTATATATGCTCTGTATTTTGAATATGCTGGCAGTCTCCTCTGCGCACCCTCGAGGTTGTGTGGACTGGGGCTCCCCTGTCAGGGTCTCTATTTGATAAATAAACAATTGAACCTTCTCCATTGCCGACTGAATTACTATTTGTCTTTAGTGATATGTGGGTTATGGGTAAGTGTGACCCATTAAAATAATTTTGATCCCAACACCTCACACTTATGAAATGATCGAAAATTGGTTAATTTAACTACTTTTAAGGATGTGGCACCAGCCTTTAAATGGAACTTCGTGTCCCAGAAAGCCATCAGAAAGGAGGGCCCACTGCTTCTTAAGGCGCTCTCGTATCCCACAGTGCAGGACATGCCTGAGCCACAGACAGGCCTGTATGTGCCAATTTGTGTCCAGCTCAGACCAGACTGGGCCCCCTCTCTGACACCTGCCCCATAGCCTCTCAGGACTGTACTAACCATTGAGTTCAAGATGGGAAAAAATAAGGCCATTACCAAAGGGGACACGGTTCAACAAAAGGACCTAAGCCTGTTGATGCCCCGGCAGTGTAAATTGAGCATATTATCATTCCTTTCCTCTGCTGTGCGTTCTTTATATGCTGAAAGTACTTTCTTTGCAGGGGAGGTCGGACAGGGAGGACGGGAGGACTGTCAATCTTTATCTCCTTATCTCTACTGTATCCCCTGCCCATCTCCGCCCCTTTTCTACTAGCTGATGCCATTGTGTAAGGGACGCTTCCGATGTCAATGCTTCACTGTTAAGAAGTGCGGAGGAAGGACACTTTAATGAAGTCCAAGTCCAGGCAATGGTATACCCTTCACACGAGGGGGAGCCTCACTTGCAAGAGTCCTAGGGGCAGATGTAGTGCCTGGCTCCCTTCCAGTGTTGTGTAGTTCCTATAAATCTACCGTATTTTCCGGCATATAAGACGACTCGGCGTATAAGACGACCCCCTACTTTTCCTGATAAAATGTAGGTTTCGTGCTATACTCGCTGTATAAGACTACCCCCACTACCAACGCAGTCCAGCGCAGTCCTGCATAGCCATTTTGAGAATTTATTTTGGGCTTATTAGTGATTCTAGTCCTCCTCCGTGTGGGTGAGCAGTAAGGCTTTATCAGAGGACAGTGTTAAGC
The DNA here is from genome assembly GCF_964261635.1 of Lissotriton helveticus. Lineage (NCBI taxonomy): Eukaryota > Metazoa > Chordata > Amphibia > Caudata > Salamandridae > Lissotriton > Lissotriton helveticus. The sequence continues at coordinate 1,674,542,755 of NC_136065.1, forward strand.
GTTTATTGTACACACTCAAAGACTGAACTTAAACCAATTGGTTGTATAAACAATATTGCTTTAGTCACAATATTTTTATTTAGAACCATATCAAAAACAGTCACTTGTAAACATAAGGCAGTTTGTCATCAAACATGTACGGTAAACATAAAACAGTGCAAGTGGATTAAACTTTTCATAACTCCAAGCCATTGTTAAAGGATTTGCTGGCGTTTCCTTTAAAAGCCTTCAAAATCCTCCTCTTCGTCATCTGACATCATAAGTAAATCAATGAGATCTTGTGGTACATCTGTAAAGCAGTCATCGTATGGATCTGGTAATTCCGTATCAGATGGTGTGGTCTCGGCTTCGGCTTCCTCTTCATCTTGCCACAAGTAGTCGTCCGCCATACCGTCTAATGAATTTGATATGCCACACTTCTTGAAAGACTTTATGACTGTTTCTGCATCGATATCATTCCAGGCTTTTATGACAAACTTGCACAAAACATCCAACTGTGGAGCACGCATGTTTCCTCCTTTTGTGAATGATTTTTCGCCGCTAACCATCCACTCATTCCACTGTTCTCGAATGCGGTCTTTAAATGGCTTGTTTAGGCACACATCCAGTGGCTGTACCAACGATGTCAATCCTCCAGGAATAACTGCAGCATCTGTTTTTATTCTTGCCAGCCTTTGCTTGGTGCTGGGAGTTAGATGAGCCCTGAACATATCCCACACCAGTAGACTACGTTTTTGAAGAAGTCAACCTGGTCGCCTGCTCCATACATTATCAAGCCATAGCTTTACCCCTTCTTCATCCATCCAGCCTTTTTGATTCACATGTACAAAACAACCAACAGGAAACTTGAGTTTCGGCATTGTTTTTCTTTTAAAAATAACCATTGGTCTCAGTTTGGTGCCATCAGCTGTGCATGCTAGTACCACTGTAAAACTGGACTTCTCATGTCCTGTTGTTTTTATTAAAATAGTTTTTTCACCTTTTGGATGGACAGTTTTGTTTGCAACCATATCAAAATTCGTTGGAGTTTCATCCATATTTCCGATACTACTTAGCGCATAGCCATGTTCATTGCGCAGCTTAATAACGTAGCGATGGAAACTATGTATTTTGGCATCAAGATCTGCGGGTAATTTTTGTGCAATTTTCGTCTTTTGCCTCAATACCAGATTATGCCTTCCCAAGAATCTAGTACACCAGGATACAGTGGCCTTAAATCGGTTGCTGTGATCTGGGTTAGATTTGGCCCACTGAAGTGCAAACAAACGTATTTTATTTCGTGTCACTACATAACCGCTTTGGCGATGCTCATTCACCATGTCTGCTACATGTTTTTCGAGTTCTGGCCAATGTGGGGTGCCTCTTCTTAATGCACACTTACCCCTTGGCATACTCCTTAATGCTTTTTCATTTGCTTTCCAGTCCCGAACCATCTTTTCTGTTACTCCATATTGTCTTGCAGCAGCACAGTTATTATGTTCCATGGCAAAGTTTACAACTTTAAGTTTGTAACTGGCTTTATATTTCTTCCTTCTGTTTGCTGCTGCTGGAACCATGATGGGTTCTTGACTGTCAGCATTTGCATACTCTACTGTATGTACTGGTGTTGTACTGTATGACCCAGTACAGATACTGGTGCTGTGCTGTACTGTCTTCACCACCACATGTATCTGCTCACCAGATTGACTGCCTTTCCTGTCTACAACAACCAGCCAATCACGGTACTGGTACCGGTATTTCCTGTGCACACTGCATACAAACTCTGCTTGGATTTGGAGATTTGTAGTTCCTCTCGTGTCATAAAATGTATTGTTAGTGTCATCTTTACTATGTGCTCACACCACAGGCCCTATCCAAGCATCTCCTTTCATTAAACAGCCATGCAGAGCAGTGCATTTCAGGTACGGTATTATGCATGTGTATCAAAAGAAAGTGTGTAAGGATTCTTAAAAAGAAATGCAGTGTGTTTATAATTCATCGGGAATGTACAGTACAATAAACACCCTATAGAAATATCATAAATGCAACAAAACATCATGTACCGGTACTGTATTGCCGGTGGGAACATTCTACAGTCCCCTTTCAATGCCCATGAACTGAGGAGATGACGTACGGTACTGACGCTCCTCTCCTTCCGATGAACGTGAGATTTATGGCCACATCGGAAGGAGAGAGAGACGCCAGATCAGCGCATGTGCCCGCTGTAGCTCTAGACTGAACACGCAGGTAGAAAATACCGAAATGCTCCGTGAGATCCTGCTCCCATCGGCACTAAGGCACTACGGCACCTCAGGACAGTAAGAGAGTGCGCACTGTTGTCATTTTTGATTCATGTGCCATAACTTAACATAACGTTTGCTTTTGAAATTTGTTCTGTTGTACTCCTCATGTATCATTACTACGGTAGTCCTATTGTGAAGCGCTCTGACACCTTCGGGTAAAGTCCGCGCTATATAAAATCGCCAGATCAGTGCAGAGAGAGACGCCAGATCAGAGCATGTGCCCGCCCGCTGTGTCTCTAGACTGAGCACGCAGTTCGAAAATACCGAAATGTCCCGTGAGAGCCTGCTCCCATCGGCACTACGAGACTGTAAGAGACTGTACACTTTTGTCATTTTTTATCCATGTACGGAACCATAACTTACGGTAACTTAAAGTTTGCTTTTGTAATTTGTTCTGTTGTAATTTTCTCCTCGTGTATCATTACTAGTCTGACACCTTCGGGTAAAGTCTGCGCTATATAACATTGCTTACGGTAAATAAAGTACAGCTAGAGGGGATTGTAGTATGACTCGCATACGGTACTGTAAGCACAAATATAAGGGGGACCAGTAGCAGGGCCCCGAACAGAGTGCCACAATCTGCTACGGCACAAGGAGTGTGAAGCAACAGCCCCGAGGCCATATTGGAGGGCTCGTGGGTGCTGACTTGGTTCTACTTGATTTTTGCTCCAAATTCAAAGTCGCTGGAGCGTTGCTTCCACTCATAAAAATTTGGTTCCCGGCGAATAAGACGACGCCCGACTTTTGAGAACATTTTAAGGGGTTAAAAAGTTGTCTTATACGCCGGAAAATACGGTATATAGGATCTGCACATTTAGACAACAAACTGTGGGATTAGTGCCCAGACTTATACCAGACACCGCCACCAGATATGTTCACTTGAATACCAGCTAGCTCACAGTGCCACTAAGAACCACTCTTACCAAGGAGCAAATAGTATCTGGCAACTATCGAACATCACAACCCTGTTCCCTCAGGGATCGGGAAAACAGTACAGTACTTTTCGCTCAGTCACTCCTGGTCACTTTATCTCAGAGAGACACACAGAATAAACAATGGGGATGTATTCAATAAGCATTTATTGAACCAGCGTCATTCTAGTGTCACATTCGTGTGCTGCAACAACCATAAAACAGAAACAGATATATAGTGTTATAAGCACCAAAAGAGTAAATAGTGCTTAAACAATGAATATATTCAGACACATAAGTACATGACAGTAATAGTGCGTACTCCTACTGAAGAACTGTAATCTTCATTCTCAGGGAATACTTACTAATAAATAGAACTTGGCACAGAAGCTGAAAATATGAAAAGACATCTTTATTAAATTTAATAAGTGAGGCCACGTCACACAGAAGCCGTAGCAACTGAATGAGGTAGTCTGAGGAATACAGAGAACAGAGGCCTTTTATATGCTCTCAGGGTTACAAACTTCAGCATACAAGTAAGGGACAGTCCTAGCTTTTGCAAGCATGCAAAATACCTAACATTCCTTCTTACACAAGCCGGACAAACCCATAATAAAAGGACCACAACCCATATCATAAACAGACCATAAAAAAAGGAACAAAAAACAGATAAGGGGTGTGTGTGTGAATACCAAACTCTACAATGTCCTGTGCTTTGATCCTCAATCTTGATAAGCTAAAGGGCAGGAACTGGTTTAACAAGGTCAGCTTAAGGCAACAGGGTCGGTTCACTCAGGTCAAACAGGAGTCAGCACAAACTCAAGCTAAGGTCTACATGTCCTTAAAAGACTTGTTTCAGCCACAATCATGGCCTATGTGAGGGCAACTACAAAATGGCTGCCATATACAAAATGGAACCCACGGGTTCAGAATTCACAGAACCTCACTACGCTGCTAACCCTAACTAGATGTACCTAAGTGTACCTAACATGATTGTAGGTGTATCGCCAAGAATCCCCGTAGGATAGAGCCAACCACATTACCTGATGTGCGAAGACGAAGGACCCCGTCTTGGTCTCGAGCTGTACACCCCGCGAGGGATGTCAGACCACTGCATTCTGGAGTGTCTGCATGCAGGAACCTCAGTGTCTCATGTCAGCGTGACTGCATGGAAGTCTTTCTCTTCTGCCTGCCCCAGCAAAGATATGGTATTTATATACCCAAAAGGTACCTTCAGGGGTTCTACCTTGCTGTGTCATGTCGGCCGAGGATGATGATAGTGATGAATCCTCATGCTTAATAAATGAGGCTAGTTTTTGGAGAAAACCACACGACATTTATGCAGCACCTAACTAGGTAAAAGGTCAGCACCAAAACCGTTATATAGTACAATTGCAGGGTAAATGTAGGTGAAAGGTTAGAAGACAACCGAGGCCTATATTGGGGTACATCGCGAATAATAACACCAGCTGCATGCAAAAGGAAAAAAAGGGAATGGACTGCAGTAAAAGTTCCTTTTGGTAATGTAATGGGTTGGGGTTTGGAATGTGAGACTTTATGGTCCAATGTTTCCTGGACAGCCAGTGTTCCACTTTATTATCAAACAAACAGAATGACCAAGTAGGCTATTAATATCAAGTTGAATAGAACCTTAGACTCACAGGGGCATATTATCAAGGGGGTTTATCTCCGCTTTTTTGGCTTTAAAAGCCAAGAAAGCGGAGATAAAATTATCTCCCTATTACCTAGCTGTCGCTAACACCAGTTAGCGACAGCTAGTAGGAGATAGCGACCATCTTGGGCCCCACTTTGCATGTCAGTGATATTTATCACTAATGACATGCAAAGTGAGCGTGCCAAGATGTTAGCGACTGGAAACAGTCGCTAACATCGCTATATCCTATTACCAACTTATGGAGATATTCGCGCTAAGCGCGAATATCTCCAAAAGCTAACACCTGCCCTGAGCAGTTCTTAGCCATGTTATCCAATGGGAGGTGGATAACATGGCTAAGAGCATTAGCTCGGTAATGCATGAATATCGCTGACTTTTCAGCGATATTCATGCCTTGCGGCCGATTTTTATCGCATTTGCGATAAACCTTGGTAATACCAAGGTTTATTTGCGATAAAAATCGCCGCGCTCAGCGGTAAATTTTTGTCTCTAACCAAGCAATAGCGATAATTATCGCTATTGCTTGGTAATATGCCCCACAGTTCTAAAGTCTACGTGCTTTATTTCACTTAAGCTTATGACTTTTTCAAGAACAAAATTGTACTGTTCATATCATGTCATGAGATGGGCAATACCTCATTTAGAGACACATTGCGAGTGTGAAACATTTATATACATAATACACATCAACACATTAAAACAGCACATTTGTGATTAGACATAGTGTGAAAAGATCAAAACAAGAATAAACATGCATAAACACTCATAAACAATACGAATGACCAGTCCTTATTTACAAACTAGCACTAGGAGGAAACTGTCTTGTTTAGCAATATGGCTTGCGCTTATTGTCCTGCCTGTGACGTGAGTAGCAGGGTTACACAACTAGAGCAGGTGTTGTCTAAAGGGGGGAACAACAATTCAAACTGATTCCCTCAAGGAATTAGTTAATTCATACCATAGAGCCAACACGTTTCGAACCCCGCCTTGCTGGGAGTTTCTCCTCAGGACTTGGACTGGGTCTTGAGAAACTAAAAAACAAAAAATGACAAAAATATAGTGTAAGTGGGACTAGACTACCCTGTTCAAAAGCTACATTGGTCAGGTGAAAATATTTAAATCCGTGGATACCTGATTGTTGCCATTGAATGAGTCAAGAGTTGAAAAGTCAATGAAGTGATGATCCTACTGTTCAAATGGTGAAGCTACAAAAATTGAAGAATGGATCAGTAAAAGTCTGGACCTGGCAGAAGGCTGCCTTATTTTCAAAGGGAAAAGGACACTGAGTCATACCTTCAAGGCACCAAAGGGCAGTCTCAGTGAAATCTCAGAGTGCACGATGTTGTGTTCACGGGAGATCTGTTTTTCTAGCTTTGGAGACCTGCGATGAGACAAATTGAGTGGCCTGTGTATTAGCCCTCTGTAAGGTGTCCCAACACTGCTTGTGCCTTTACTAAATGTAGTGGGTGTAGTGAGAAACCCAGCGGGCGAAGCGCAATGGAATTTGGAACAGAACCTGCCTTCTAAAGGCATGCCGATTCCGTGAGTGAAAAAAAGGAATTCCTTCATGGCTTTGTTTCGATTCAATTCGGAACTGTGGAAACAAAGGTGAAAAGGCCCATGTAGCAACTTTGTCTGAAGTGTATTGTAGAGCACGGGCTTAAGGAACGGGGCACATCAGCCGTATGTAATCAGCAGCAAATCGCGCGCAGCTCAAGGACCCCTTCATTTGGATAATCAACAAGCAGGGTGTTTTAAAACCAATCGCGGTTGTGACTTGCCTTGCTTCCGAAAAGAGTTAGACACCATAGTTCAGGTTGCAACAGCAAGGAGGCAGGGGTGTAACAAACGCCCCTGCAGCCCCCTCTCTTCAGTAAATGAAGGGGGCCCCTCAGCTCTTCAGTGAGAGCTGTGAGAGAGGCTTGCACTAAAGCAAGCCTCTCTCCCTCTAAAGCAGGTGCAGGCTGTCTGCAGCTTGCTCTGAGCCCCTCCCTCTGACTGAAGAAAAACAAAGTAACTTCTTACATTGTTTCTCTTCAGTTAGAGCCCAGCGGAAAAAGGATGGGGGTGGGGGCCCAGAGCCAGCATTTCCCCAGGGCTCTGCTCCTCTGAGAAGAGACAAGGACAAGGATCAGGTGGGGGCCCCAGAGACAGCATTCTCCAGGGCAATGCTCATATGAGAAGGGATGAGGCAGCAAAATGGTGCCCTCAGGTAAGCACTCTTGTTAGAACGCACCATGGGCGTCCATGGTGGGGGGGAGGGGGTACACTTGCCCCCCCCCCTGGATCGCCAGTGCGTCTGGTGTGGGCCCAGTCAGGGCCGGCCCTAGTCCATCATGCTTTTGAAATGGTGCCATTGTTCCAGGTGGCAGCCCCCTCCATTGGGTGGTAAGGATGCAAGGGAGTGGCCGAGAAGGGTGCAAGGCAGAGAGGAGAAGGGTGCAAGGCAGAGAGGAGAAGGGTGCAAGGCCGAGGGGAGAAGGGTGCAAGGCGGAGGGGTGAAGGGTGCAAGGCAGAGGGGAGCAGGGTGCAAGGTAGAGAAGGGTGCAAGGCGGAGGGGAATAGGGTGCAAGGCAGAGGGGAGAAGGGTGCAAGGCAGAGGGGATAAGGGTGCAACGGGGAGGGGGAGAAGGGTATAAGGCAGAGGGGAGAAGGGTGCAAGGCAGAGGGGAGAAGGGTGCAAGGAAGAGAGGAGTAGGGTGCAAGGCCAAGGGGATAAGGGTGCAAGGCGGAGGGGTGAAGGGTGCAAGGCAGAGGGGAGAAGGGTGCAAGGTGGAGAAGGGTAAAAGGCAGAGGAGGAGAAGGGTGCAAGGCAGAGGGGAGAAGGCAGAGAGGAGACAGGCGCAAGGCAGAGAGGAGAAGGGTGCAAGGTAGAGAAGGGTACAAGGCGGAGGGGAAAAGGGTGCAAGGCAGAGGGGAGAAGGGTGCAAGGCAGAGGGGATAAGGGGGCAAGGCAGAGAGGAGAAGGGTGCAAGGCCGAGGGGAGAAGGGTGCAAGGCAGAGAGGAGACGGGCGCAAGGCAGAGAGGAGAAGGGTGCAAGGTAGAGAAGGGTGCAAGGCGGAGGGGAATAGGGTGCAAGGCAGAGGGGAGAAGGGTGCAAGGCAGAGGGGATAAGGGTGCAACGGGGAGGGGGAGAAGGGTATAAGGCAGAGGGGAGAAGGGTGCAAGGCAGAGGGGAGAAGGGTGCAAGGAAGAGAGGAGTAGGGTGCAAGGCCAAGGGGATAAGGGTGCAAGGCGGAGGGGTGAAGGGTGCAAGGCAGAGGGGAGAAGGGTGCAAGGTGGAGAAGGGTAAAAGGCAGAGGAGGAGAAGGGTGCAAGGCAGAGGGGAGAAGGCAGAGAGGAGAGGAGACAGGCGCAAGGCAGAGAGGAGAAGGGTGCAAGGTAGAGAAGGGTACAAGGCGGAGGGGAAAAGGGTGCAAGGCAGAGGGGAGAAGGGTGCAAGGCAGAGGGGATAAGGGGGCAACGGGGAGGGGGAGAAGGGTGTAAGGCAGAGGGGAGAAGGGTGCAAAGCAGAGGGGAGAAGGGTGCAAGGCAGAGGGGAGAAGTGTGCAAGGCAGAGAGGAGAAGGGTGCAAGGTGGAGTGGAGAAGGGTGCAAGGCAGAGGGGAGAAGGGTGCAAGGCAGAGGGGAGAATGGTGCAAGGCAGAGAGGAGAATGGTGCAAGGTAGAAAAGGATGCAAGGCGGAGGTGGAGTAGGGTGAAAGGCAGAGGGGAGAAGGGTGCAAGGCAGATAGGAGAAGGGTGCAAGGCAGAGGGGAAAAGGGTGCAAAGCAGAGGGGAGAAGGGTGCAAGGCAGAGGGGAGTAGGGTGCAAGGCAGAGGGGAGAAGGGTGCAAGGCAGAGAGGAGAATGGTGCAAGGCAGAGGGGAGAAGGGTGCAGAGCAAAGGGGAGAAGGGTGCAAGGCAGAGGGGAGAATGGTGCAAGGCAGAGGGGAGAATGGTGCAAGGTAGAAAAGGGTGCAAGGCAGAGGTGGAGTGGGGTGCAAGGCAGAGGGGAGAAGGGTGCACGTTAGAGGGGAGAAGGGTGCAAGGCAGAGGGGAGAAGGGTGCAAAGCAGAGGGGAGAAGGGTACAAGGTTAGAGGGGAGAAGGGTGCAAGGATGAGAGGAGAAGGGTGCAAGGCAGAGGGTAGAAGGGTGCAAGGCAGAGGGGAGAAGGGTGCAAGGGCGAAAGGGGAGAAGGGTGCAAGGCAGAGGGGAGAAGGGGACAAGGCAGAGGGGAGAATGGTGCAAGGCAGAGGGGAGAATGGTGCAAGGTAGAAAAGGGTGCAAGGCGGAGGTGGAGTAGGGTGCAAGGCAGAGGGAGAAGGGTTCAAGGCCGATAGGAGAATGGTACAAGGCAGAGGGGAGAAGGGTGCAAAGCAGAGGGGAGAAGGGTGCAAGGCAGAGGGGAGAAGGGTGCAAGGCAGAGAGGAGAAGGGTGCAAGGCAGAGGGGAGAAGGGTGCAAGGCAGAGGGGAGAATTGTGCAAGGTACAAAAGGGTGCAAGGCGGAGGTGGAGAAGGGTGTAAGTCAGAGGGGAGAAGGGTGCAAGGCAGCAGAGGGGAGAAGGGTACAAGGCAGAGGGGAGAAGGGTGCATGGCAGAGGGGAGAAGGGTGCAAGGTAGAGAAGGGTGCAAGGCGTAGGGGAGAAGGATGCAAGGCAGAGGGGAGATTGGTGCAAGGTAGAAAAGGGTGCAGGCGGAGGTGGAGTAGGGTGCAAGGCAGAGAGGAGAAGGGTGCAAGGCAGAGGGGAGAAGGGTGCAAGGCAGAGGGGAGAAGGGTGCAAGGCAGAGGGGATAAGGGTGCAAGGCAGAGGGGAGAAGGGTGCAAGGCAGAGGGGAGAATGGTGCAAGGCAGAGGGGAGAATGGTGCAAGGTAGAAAAGGGGGCAAGGCGGAGGGGGAGTAGGGTACAAGGGGGAGGGGGAGAAGGGTGTACGAGGAGGGGAGAATGGTGCAAGGCAGAGGGGAGAATGGGGCAAGGTAGAAAAGGGTGCAAGGCGGAGGTGGAGTAGGGTGCAAGGCAGAGGGGAGAAGGGTGCAAGGCAGAGAAGAGAAGGGTGGAAGGGGGATGGTGATGAAGTTAAAAATGTCACCCCCGGATACATTTCTGTGGACGCCCATGGAACGCACACTACTTTGTGAGAGAGAGTGGGAGAGAGTGGAGATAGAGAGAGTGGAGAGAGAGTGGAGAGAGAGAGAGTGGAGAGAGAGAGAGAGAGAGTGGAGAGAGAGAGTGGAGAGAGAGAGAGAGAGAGACAGTGGAGAGAGAGTGGAGAGAGAGTGAAGAAAGCAAGTGGAGGGAAACAGTGGAGAGAGAGAGTGGAGAGAGAGAACGTAGAGAGAGACAGTGGAGAGAGAGTAGAGAGCGTGGAGGGAGACAGTGGCGAGAGAGTGGAGAGAGTGGAGAGAGAGAGTGGAGAGAGAGAGAGAGTGGAGAGAGAGAGAGAGAGAGAGAGAGAGTGGAGAGAGAGAAAGTGGAGAGAGAGAGTGGAGATAGAGAGTAGAGAGAGAGAGAGTAGAGAGAGAGAGAGTGGAGAGAGAGTGGAGAGAGAGAGAGTGGAGAGAGAGAGTGGAGAGAGAGAAAGTGGAGAGAGAGAGTGGAGAGAGAGAGAGTGGAGAGAGAGAGAGTGGAGAGAGAGAAAGTGGAGAGAGAGAGAGTGGAGGGAGAGTGGAGAGAGAGAGAGTGGAGAGAGAGAGAGTAGAGAGAGAGGGTGGAGAGAGAGAGTGGAGAGAGAGACAGTGGAGAGAGAGTGGAGGGAGCGAGTGGAGGGAGACAGTGCAGAGAGATAGAGTGGAGAGAGAGTAGAGAGAGACAGTGGAGAGAGAGTGGAGAGAGTGGAGGGAGACAGTGGAGAGAGAGTGCAGAGAGAGTGGAGAGAGAGTGGAGAGAGGGTGGAGAGAGAGAAAGTTGAGAGGGAGAAAGTAGAGAGAGAGTGGAGAGAAAGAGAGAGAGAGAGAGAGTAGAGAGAGAGGGTGGAGAGAGAGACAGTGGAGAGAGAGTGGAGAGAGCGAGTGGAGGGAGACAGTGAGAGAGATAGAGTGGAGAGAGAGTAGAGAGAGACAGTGGAGAGAGAGTAGAGAGTGGAGGGAGACAGTGGTGAGAGAGTGGAGAGAGAGTGGAGAGAGAGTGGAGAGAGAGAGTGGAGAGAGAGAGTGGAGAGGGAGAGTGGGGAGAGAGTGGAGAGAGTGTAGAGAGAGGGAGTAGAGAAAGAGAGAGAGTAGAGAGAGAGTGGAGAGAGAGAGTGGAGAGAGAGTGGAGAGAGAGAGTGGAGAGAGAGAGAGAGTGGAGAGAGACAGTGGAGAGAGAGTGGGGAGAGTGGAGGGAGACAGTGGAGAGAGAGTGGAGAGAGAGACAGTGGAGAGAGAGTAGAGAGAGAGAGTGGAGAAGGGTGCATGGCAGAGGGGAGAAGGGTGCAAGGTAGAGGGGAGAAGGGTGCAAGGCAGAGGGGAGAAGGGTGCAAGGCAGAGGGAAGAATGGTGCAAGTTAGAAAAGGGTGCAAGGCTGAGGTGGAGGGGGAGAAGGGTGCACGGGGGAGGGGAGAATGATGCAAGGCAGAGGGGAGAAGGGTGCAAGGCAGAGGGGAGAAGGGTGGAAGGGGATGGTTATGAAGTTAAACATTTCACCCCCGGATACATTTCTGTGGACGCCCATGGAACGCACACTACTTTGTGAGAGAGAGTGGGAGAGATTGGAGATAGAGAGAGTGTAGAGAGAGTGGAGAGAGAGAGAGTGGAGAGAGAGAGAGAGTGGAGAGAGAGAGTGGAGAGAGAGAGTGGAGAGAGAGAGAGAGAGAGATGGAGAAAGAGACAGTGGAGAGAGAGTGGAGAGAGAGTGAAGAAAGCAAGTGGAGGGAGACAGTGGAGAGAGAGAGTGGAGAGAGAGAACGTAGAGAGAGACAGTGGAGAGAGAGTAGAGAGGGTGGAGGGAGACAGGGGCGAGAGAGTGGAGAGAGTGGAGAGAGAGAGTGGAGAGAGAGAGAGAGAGTGGAGAGAGAGAGAGAGAGAGTGGAGAGAGAGAAAGTGGAGAGAGAGTGGAGAGAGAGAGAGTGGAGAGAGAGAGAGTGGAGAGAGAGAAAGTGGAGAGAGAGAGAGTGGAGAGAGAGAGAGTAGAGAGAGAGAGAGTGGAGAGAGAGAAAGTGGAGAGAGAGAGAGAGTGGAGATAGAGAGTAGAGAGAGAGAGAGTAGAGAGAGGGAGAGTGGAGAGAGAGTGGAGAGAGAGAGAGAGAGTGGAGAGAGAGAAAGTGGAGAGAGAGAGTGGAGAGAGAGAGAGTAGAGAGAGAGACTGGAGAGAGAGAAAGTGGAGAGAGAGAGAGTGGAGAGAGTGGAGAGAGAGAGTGGAGAGAGAGAGAGTAGAGAGAGAGGGTGGAGAGAGAGGGTGGAGAGAGAGAGTGGAGAGAGAGAGACCGTGGAGAGAGAGTGGAGGGAGCGAGTGGAGGGAGACAGTGGAGAGAGATAGAGTGGGGAGAGAGTAGAGAGAGACAGTGGAGAGAGAGTAGAGAGAGTGGAGGGAGACAGTGGAGAGAGAGTGGAGAGAGAGTGGAGAGAGAGTGGAGAGAGGGTGGAGAGAGAGAAAGTTGAGAGGGAGAAAGTAGAGAGAGAGTGGAGAGAAAGAGAGAGAAAGAGAGAGTAGAGAGAGAGGGTGGAGAGAGAGACAGTGGAGAGAGAGTGGAGAGAGCGAGTGGAGGGAGACAGTGAGAGAGATAGAGTGGAGAGAGAGTAGAGAGAGACAGTGGAGAGAGAGTAGAGAGTGGAGGGAGACAGTGGAGAGAGAGTGGAGAGAGAGTGGAGAGAGAGAGTGGAGAGAGAGAGTGGAGAGAGAGAGTGGAGAGAGAGAGTGGAGAGAGAGTGGAGAGAGTGTAGAGAGAGGGAGTAGAGAGAGAGAGAGAGTAGAGAGAGAGTGGAGAGAGAGTGTGGAGAGAGAGAGTGGAGAGAGAGAAAGAGTGGAGAGAGACAGTGGAGAGAGAGTGGAGAGAGTGGAGGGAGACAGTGGAGAGACAGTGGAGAGAGAGACAGTGGAGAGAGAGACAGTGGAGAGAGAGTAGAGAGAGAGAGAGTGGAGAACGGTGCATGGCAGAGGGGAGAATGGTGCAAGGTAGAGGGGAGAAGGGTGCAAGGCAGAGGGGAGAAGGGTGCAAGGCAGAGGGAAGAATGGTGCAAGGTAGAAAAGGGTGCAAGGCTGAGATGGAGTAGAGCACACGGGGAGGGGGAGAAGGGTGCACGGGGGAGGGGAGAATGGTGCAAGGCAGAGGGGAGAATGGTGCAAGGTAGAAAAGGGTGCAAGGCGGAGGTGGAGTAGGGTTCAAGGCAGAGGAGAAGGGTGCAAGGCAGAGGGGAGAAGGGTGCAAGGCAGATGGGAGAAGGGTGCAAGGGGATGGTGATGAAGTTAAAAATTTGCCCCCCGGAAACATTTCCGAGGACGCCCATGGAACGCACACTACTTTGTGAGAGAGAGTGGGAGAGAGAGTGGAGAGAGAGAGAGTGGAGAGAGAGAGGAGAGAAAGTGGAGAGAGAGAGCGTGGAGAGAGAGAGAGCCTGGAGAGAGAGAGTGGAGAGAGAGAGAGTGGAGAGAGAGAGTGAGAGATGGAGAGAGACAGTGGAGAGAGAGTGGAGAGAGCGAGTGGATGGAGACAGTGGAGAGAGAGAGTGGAGAGAGAGAGAGTGGAGAGAGAGAGAGTAGAGAGAGACAGTGAAGGGAGACAGTGGTGAGAGAGTAGAGAGAGTGGAGGGAGACAGTGGAGAGAGAGAGAGGAGAGAGAGTGGAGAGAGAGAGTGGCGGGAGAGAGAGAGAGTGGAGAGAGAGAGTGGAAGGAGAGTAGAGAGAGAGAGAGAGAGAGAGAGAGTGGAGAGAGCGAGTGGAGGGAGACAGTGAGAGAGATACAGTGGAGAGAGAGTAGAGAGTGGAGGGAGACAGTGGAGAGAGAGTGCAGAGAGAGTGGAGCGAGAGAGTGGAGAGAGAGAGTGGAGAGAGAGTGGAGAGAGTGTAGAGAGAGAGAGTAGAGAGAGAGAGTAGAGAGAGAGTGGAGAGAGAGAGTGGAGAGAGAGTGGAGAGAGAGAGTGGAGAGAGAGAGAGAGAGTGGAGAGAGACAGTGGAGAGAGAGTGGAGACAGTGGAGGGAGACAGTGGAGAGAGAGTGGAGAGAGAGACAGTGGAGAGAGAGACAGTGGAGAGATAACATCATTCCTGCTGTGATTAATCTTCCCCCAGAAAGTAGACCATATGTGGCAATTCTTGCCAATGTCCCGAAATTGAAACCTTCCCAACCCGAAAACAGTGAAACACTTAAAAACAAAATTTTGCACTGGCTTGCCCACAATTGTGGATTCCCCCTAAGAGGGGCAAGTCAGATTCTCTCAACCCAAAGGGTAGGGTGGGTGGGCCCCAGCAAAAAGGAAATAAGTGGGGACTGTGTAATCATAAACTACAAAACCACCGAATGGGCAAGAGATACAATGTTGCACGCGCCAATCCCATCAGATAATGATTACAACACCACCCTGTTCCCACTGGACTACTTTTACAGACATCAGGTGGGATCTAAAATTCCCGTGCAGAATTTCAAACACCCCAGAGCAATAAACATGCCTCACACACCTGTACAGCAGGCACCAGCGCAATCAATCAGGCACCCTTTGATTCCTTATGACCCATATAACCAATATACACCACAGCAATCACTGAACTTATTCAGAACATCAAACCCCAACTACTTCAATAACCTTAATGTCCCTGGGCCGGAAACGAGCATTTATGGTCAATATGCAGTCCCAACATCCAATAGATTTCAGATTTTCAATTCCTTAGATGAAAATGACTGACTCGGGGGTATTCCCGCTGACGAGTCATCTGTAACTGAGGAACTTAGGTTGATGGCCGTTAAAACAGTTGAGGAATTTCCAACAGACACCACTGTAGCAAATTCTAACGACCCAACTTTGATAGATGCTACCATATGCTCTGGCGAAAATTACCCGGAGAACCAGATAACATCACCAGTCATAACGGTCACCGATCCACCCCAAGTAGCTTTGGAAGAGAACCTGAGGGCTATTACGTGGAATATAGCTGGGATAGCCTCTAAGGTAAACACCCCAATATGGGCTGATTTTATTAAGCAGGGTTATGATATAATCTGCTTGCAAGAAACTTGGGACAGGGAAGAAGTACATGTTGAGGGTTACACTTCTTTTAATGTACAGGCTGTGGCATCCCAGGCTGGTAGAGCCAAGGGCGGACTTGTGACCCTAATATCCACCGCATTGACTGAGTTTCGTGTCAGTGATCATGTTGTCCTAGGAGAACACGCTTCCGTTCTGCGTATGGCCCATAGCAGAAGTAGAGATTTAATGGTAGTGAACTTCTATAACAACATTGCGGGGGATAAACGGGGAATGTTTATTTCTGACATAGAGCGGGCCATTGATGTGATCTTATCAAGTACATCCAAACCAGCTGTTATCCTATGGGTAGGAGACTTCAACATCAAAACATGTATTTATGCTCTCAAGGGGGCATGTGCTCACAGGGAGGAGTACTCGGGAAGGGAAACAAGTGTATATAATCATTTCCCGCACAATAACTATGGCAGTGCTTTAAATAACCTACTTGCTAAATATGACCTGGACCTCCTAGAAGGCAACAAGAATGCGAACAATGTCAGGTGCCCGACATTTCATGGGAGAAACAGCCAATCATTCATTGATCACATTATGATATCTTGCTCTGTAGCTTATATCAACGTCTGGGTGATTGAACAAACGGTCAGTGACCATAACAGTGTAACCGTTGAACTACTGGGTTGGGGAACCAAAAAGAACACCTATGGTCAACCTATCCAGGACATTGCAGCAGAAAGACCAAATGGGATGAGAGTGAAATGGATTAAAGTTGACCCCACTCAATTTGTTGCCAACGTGATCACAAATTGCTGCAGAGAAGTCGAGTATTGCCTGTCATCGAAACCATGCCCACGAACCTTGGGGCATATTATCAAGGGGGTTTATCTCCGCTTTTTTGGCTTTAAAAGCCAAGAAAGCGGAGATAAAATTATCTCCCTATTACCAAGCTGTCGCTAACACCAGTTAGTGACAGATAATAGGAGATAGCGACCTTCTTGGGCCCCGCTTTGCATGTCAGTGATATTTATCACTAATGACATGCAAAGTGGGCGTGCCAAGATGTTAGCGACTGGAAACAGTCGCTAACATCGCTATCTCCTATTACCAACTTTTGGAGATATTCGCGCTAAGCGCGAATATCTCCAAAAGCTAACACCTGCCCTGAGCAGTTCTTCACCATGTTATCCAATGGGAGGTGGATAACATGGCTAAGAGCATTTGCTCGATAATGCATGAATATCGCTGACTTTTCAGCGATATTCATGCATTGCGGCCGTTTTTTATCGCATTTGCGATAAACCTTGCTAATAGCAAGGTTTATCTGCGATAAAAATCGCCGATGTGCGGCGATAATTTTTGTCTCTAAACAAGTTAGAGACAAAAATTATCGCTAGTTGTTGGTAATATGCCCCCTTGTTATCCAACTTCCTAACTATAACAAAAACTATTGAGAAATCCTTGATGCATAAAGCCCGGAAATCAAGGAAGGTCATGGCGGTGTGGTTTGATGACTATTGTGCCCAGTCACTAAAAAGGCTGAAAACCTCACTTGATGCCACTCCAAGAGACGCTAGTAAGATCAGGGAAGAGCGCCATAACTACAAAACTGCACTCTCCACTAGGAAGAAGGAATTGCAGGATGAGGCTTGGGCGAAATTAGATCTGGCCGCAGATACTAAAGATCATAAACTTTTCTGGGACACTGTAAATAGTCCGTTCTTGAAGAACGACAACATTCCTGAATTAACTTCGCATGTCAGTTGCCAGGCTTGGATAGCAAACTTCACAGGGATTTTTAACTCTGATTTTACCTCTGGTTTTATTTCCGTTACTAATTCCAATGTTTTAACTGACACACCAACCTGTTTTAAATGGGAGAAATTGCTGTTTTCTGTGACATTAAGCGAGGTGATTGACGCAATCGAGAAGAGTAAGGGGGGAAAGCCCCGGGACCGGATGGGGTCCCTGTGGACTTTTACAAATTTGAGATTACCCTATGGGCCCCCATTTTGACCCGTTACTTTAATGCTGCTATTGAGGACAAGTTACCAACTTCATGGGGTCAATCTATTATAGTGCCGCTTTTTAAAAAGGGCTCTAGGGCAGAAGCACGAAATTATCGCCCAATTTCACTTCTGGACTCATCACTAAAGATCTTGAGTCGTGTACTCTTGGTGAGACTAGAGTCCTGGGCAGAAGATAATAATATTCTTTCGCCCATCCAGTACTGGTTCCGTAGGGGTTTAGGAACTATGGAGCAGTGCGTGAACCTGGAACTTATTATCGGCAAGTACACAAAAGCTAAGGACGGGAACCTGTTCATGTGCTTTGCCGACCTAAGTTCAGCATTTGATTTGGTGGAACACGCACTGCTCTGGCCAACACTACTTGCTATGGGTGCACCGCCTGAAATCATCCACCTCCTGGCCAGAATGTACAGTAGTCTTTCTGGTAAGGTTAGATTTGGAACAGACGGTGAATGTACCCCCTTTTTTAAAATTGGCAGAGGGATTCGACAAGGGTGCGTGCTTGCCCCCCTTTTATTCTCCCTTTTTATAAATCAGGTTGACCAATTTTTACAAGAATCTTATGCTGATGCCCCCATCATCAATGGAAAGCAAATACCCGTCCTTTTATACGCGGACGACGCGGTCCTGATTTCCAGGACCGCGAACGGTCTGCAAAAGTTAATTAAGAAGTTCCATACTTTTATTCAGGGCAGAAAGCTCAAAATCAATAAGGGCAAGACAATGACTATGACCTGCGGAAAGAAAATGAAGAAAAACAAGTCATTCTTTCTAGATGGGGATAAACTCGAGGCTGTCCAACATTTCTGCTACTTAGGCATTACTTTTTCAGGAGATGGGAGATGGGTAAATGAGCAATCCTGTGCTGGTCTGAAGATGACTAGAAATGTAAATTGCATCTTCAGATTTGCATCTAAATTAGGGGGTCGTAGAATCCGAGAAATGATCTCCATCTACAATTCAAGATGTATGTCCTCTGCCCTGTATGGAACAGGGATATGGGGATATAATCCTCAGATTGCCCTGTCCATCCAGCAGGAGGAAAACAAGTACCTGAAACGATTATTATGCCTCCCTGTTTCTGCCTCAAACGAGATTACTCACAGAGAGTTAGGCATAAATCATGTTACAGATTTGATTGCATTGCGTCCCCTGTCCCTATGGCGGTCCATATGGGCCAAAGAAGAAACCAGGTTTACCCAGGAAGTAATTATGGATTGCATTAAACTCGACCAACACTCGAAAATCCCCTGGCTAAAACACATTCATTCCTGGCATAAGACCCTTTTTGGTCAGGACATTTTTAAAGATACATTAACTGAATCAATTTTAACAAAGCGTGACCTCAAATCCATTTACTTGGACCATGTAAAAGGGACCAGAATGAAGGAGTATGCAATGCAAAGTACGTTTAAATTATACATGGAGTACAATCTTAGCACAGGTCTCCCCCCTTATCTTACATTTGTCAGCATTAATTCCCATCGCTTTGTTTTAGCTCGCCTGAGGCTGGGAATAGTCCACCATTTGGTGGCCTTCCCAACTGTAAAAAAAACCCGGGACATCTCTGTGTCCATGTGATGGGAAATCTAAGCAGAGCATCTGCCACTTTTTACTTTTTTGCAAATTTTATACCGGTTTTAGAAAGTTTTACCTGAAGCATTTATTTTTAGAACATAACATGTGCAATACCAGAGCTGCAATGCAATTGTTGTTTGACCTGGCTTCCCCGGATGTGTGTTATCCTGTGGCTATTTATATTCTAAAATGCATCTGGCACAGGAAATCAATCATCATATGACTTTTCCCCCCCTGTTTACCCCCGTCTATCCCTTGGCTGTTACATTTTATGCCACGAATGTGTCTTTATCTATGACTTATCGTTTGAGTTACACTGTTTGTATGTGTATTTATTCATATGCACTTTTATATTTATTCTGCATATTTACACCTGCCGAAAAGCACCTTATGGTAATGACTGTCTTTCGGTTTTTGCATTTTTGCAGTGGCGTTTTTGCACAAACCTTTATTGCAAACAAATTGCTGCTAAAATGTTATAGTGACCAAACAGACGTTGCACTTTATCTCTAATTCTGCATATTTGCACATGTCAATAGCACTTTATGCACATAATGATTTTGCACTTTACATTGGCGACTTTTGTCTTTTTGCACTAATTTTTTTTCTACAACAACTGCTGCTAAAACGTATATAGTGAACAAACCTAACTTTGTACTCAAGTGATATACCTTATTGATTTAAATGAGACTGGCATGGATATTGACGTAATTTTTAATTGTTTCATTATGAAACTTACATAAATGATTTGAAACTGTATTTATGTATGTTGCTAAATGGTTGTACCTGTACAAACCGAATAAAGCATTTTGAAACTGAAACTGAAACTGAGTAGAGAGAGAGAGTGGAGAAGGGTGCATGGCAGAGGGGAGAAGGGTGCAAGATGGAGGGGATAAGGGTGCAAGGCAGAGGGGAGAAGGGTGCAAGGCAGAGGGAAGAATGGTGCAAGTTAGAAAAGGGTGCAAGGCTGAGGTGGAGTAGAGCACAAGGGGGAGGGGGAGAAGGGTGCACGGGGGAGGGTAGAATGATGCAAGGCAGAGGGGAGAAGGGTGCAAGGCAGAGGGGAGAAGGGTGGAAGGGGGATGGTGATGAAATTAAAAATGTCACCCCGGATACATTTCTGTGGACGCCCATGGAACGCACACTACTTTGTGAGAGAGAGTGGGAGAGAGTGGAGAGAGAGTGGAGAGAGAGAGAGAGTGGAGAGAGAGAGAGAGTGGAGAGAGAGAGTGGAGAGAGAGAGAGGGAGATGGAGAGAGAGACAGTGGAGAGAGAGTGGAGAGAGAGTGAAGAAAGCAAGTGGAGGGAGACAGTGGAGAGAGAGAGAGTGGAGAGAGAGTGGAGAGAGCGAGTGGAGGGAGACAGTGCGAGAGATAGAGTGGAGAGAGAGTAGAAAGAGACAGTGGGGAGAGAGTAGAGAGTGGAGGGAGACAGTGGAGGGAGACAGTGGAGAGAGAGTGGAGAGAGAGAGTGGAGAGAGAGAGTGGAGAGAGAGTGGAGAGAGTGTAGAGAGAGGGAGTAGAGAAAGAGAGAGAGTAGGGAGAGAGTGGAGAGAGAGAGTGGAGAGAGAGTGGAGAGAGAGAGTGGAGAGAGAGAGAGAGTGGAGAGAGACAGTGGAGAGAGAGTGGAGAGAGTGGAGGGAGACAGTGGAGAGACAGTGGAGAGAGAGACAGTGGAGAGAGAGACAGTGGAGAGAGAGTAGAGAGAGAGAGAGTGGAGAAGGGTGCATGGCAGAGGGGAGAATGGTGCAAGGTAGAGGGGAGAAGGGTGCAAGGCAGAGGGGAGAAGGGTGCAAGGCAGAGGGAAGAATGGTGCAAGGTAGAAAAGGGTGCAAGGCTGAGGTGGAGTAGAGCACAAGGGGGAGGGGGAGAAGGGTGCACGGGGGAGGGGAGAATGGTACAAGGCAGAGGGGAGAATGGTGCAAGGTAGAAAAGGGTGCAAGGTGGAGGTGGAGTAGGGTTCAAGGCAAAGGAGAAGGGTGCAAAGCAGAGGGGAGAAGGGTGCAAGGCAGATGGGAGAAGGGTGCAAGGGGATGGTGATGAAGTTAAAAATTTGCCCCCGGAAACATTTCTGAGGACGCCCATGGAACGCACACTACTTTGTGAGAGAGAGTGGGAGAGAGAGTGGAGAGAGAGAGAGTGGAGAGAGAGAGAGTGGAGAGAGTGGAGAGAGAGAGAGGAGAGAGAGTGGAGAGAGAGAGCGTGGAGAGAGAGAGAGCCTGGAGAGAGAGAGTGGAGAGAGAGAGAGTGGAGAGAGAGAGTGAGAGATGGAGAGAGACAGTGGAGAGAGAGTGGAGAGAGCACGTGGATGGAGACAGTGGAGAGAGAGAGTGGAGAGAGAGAGAGTGGAGAGAGAGAGAGTAGAGAGAGACAGTGAAGGGAGACAGTGGTGAGAGAGTAGAGAGAGTGGAGGGAGACAGTTGAGAGAGAGAGGAGAGAGAGTGGAGAGAGAGAGTGGAGGGAGAGAGAGAGAGTGGAGAGAGAGAGAGAGTGGAGGGAGAGTAGAGAGAGAGAGAGAGAGTGGAGAGAGAGAGAGTGGGGAGAGAGAGGAGAGAGAGAGTGGAGAGAGAGAGAGTGGAGAGAGAGAGAGGGGAGAGAGAGAAAGTGGAGAGAGAGAGAGTGGAGAGAGAGAGAGAGGAGAGAGTGAGTGGAGAGAGAGAGAGTAGAGCGAGAGGGTGGACGGAGAGAG
The DNA here is from genome assembly GCF_964261635.1 of Lissotriton helveticus. Classification (NCBI taxonomy): domain Eukaryota; kingdom Metazoa; phylum Chordata; class Amphibia; order Caudata; family Salamandridae; genus Lissotriton; species Lissotriton helveticus. Next base: position 1,674,564,010 of record NC_136065.1, read on the forward strand.
TGGAGAGACAGTGGAGAGAGAGTGGAGAGAGCGAGTGGAGGGAGACAGTGGAGAGAAAGAGAGTGGAGAGAGAGTAGAGAGAGACAGTGGAGAGAGAATAGAGAGAGTGGAGGGAGACAGTGGAGAGAGAGTGGAGAGAGAGTGGAGAGAGAGGGAGTGGGGAGAGAGTGAAGAGAGAGAGAGTGGAGAGAGAGAGTAGAGAGCGAGAGTAGAGAGAGAGAGAGAGTGGAGAGAGAGAGTGGAGAGAGAGTGGAGAGAGAGTAGAGAGAGAGAGAGTAGAGAGAGAGAAAGTGGAGAGAGACAGTGGAGATAGAGTGGACAGAGTTGAGAGAGGGAATGAAGAGAGTGGAGAGAGAGTAGAGACTGACTGACTAACTCAGAGACTGAATACTGACTGACTGAGAAACTGATTGGCTGAGAAACTGACTGAGAGAGAGAGAGAAAGAGAGAGAGAGAGGGAGACTGGCTGACTGAGAGAGTGACTGACTGACAGAGAGAGACTGATTGAGAGTGAGACTGACTGCCAGAAAGAGAGAGACTGACTGACTGACAGAGACTGACTGACTGAGGTAGAGAGATACTGACAGAGGGAGACTAACTGACAGAGAGAGAGAGAATGAGAGAGAGAGGCAGAGACTGACTGACTGAGAGAGATAGACTGATTGTCTGCGAGAGAGACTGACTGACTGTGAGAGATTGACTAAGAGAGACTGACTGAGAGAGAGACTGACTGACTGAGAGAGAGACTGACTGAGAGGGAGACTGACTAAGAGAGACTGACTGACTGACAGAGACTGACTGACTGAGAGAGACTGACTGACTGAAGTAGAGAGAGAATGACTGACTGAGAGAGACTGACTGACTGGGAGAGAGAGACTGACTGGGAGAGAGAGAGAGAGAGACTAAGAGAGAGAGAGCGACTGAGAAACTGACTGGCTGAGAGAGAGACTGAGAGAGTGAGAGACTGACAGAGAGAGAGAGGGACCGACTGAGAGAGAGACTGACTGACAGAGACTGAGAGAGAGAGAGTGAGACTGACAGACTGACAGAGAAAGAGAGACTGACCGACAGAGAGAGAGACTGACTGACAGAAAGAGACTGACTGAGAGAGAGAGACTCACAGAGAGAGACTGACAGAGAGAGTCACTGACTGAGAGAGAGAGGCTGACTGAGAGAGACTGGCTGACTGCGAGAGAGAGAGAATGACTGACTGAGAGAGACTGCCAAAGGGAGAGAGAGACTGTCTGGAAGACTGACTGACTGAGAGAGAGACTGAGAAAGAGAGGCTGAGAGCGAGAGACTGACAGAGAGACTGACAGAGAGAGGGACTGACAGGGAGAGGGACGAACTGAGAGAGAGAGACTGAGAGAGAGACTGACAGAGAGAGGGACTGACAGAGAGAGAGACTGACTAATAGAGAGACTGACTGACTAAGAGAGAGAGACTGACTGACTGAGAGAGACTGATTGAGAGAGAGACTGACTGAGAGAGAGACTGACTGACAGAGAGAGAGACTTAGACTCTGACAGAGAGAGAGACTGACTGAGAGAGAAAGAATAAGAGAGAGAGAGAGACTGACAGAGAGAGACTGAGAGAGAGAGAGAGAGAGAGAGAGAGAGAGAGAGAGAGAGAGAGAGAGAGAGAGAGACTGACAGAGAGAGACTGGCTGACTGAGAGAAAGAGACTGTGAGAGACTGACTGACAGAAAGGGAGAGACTGAGTGACAGAAAGAGAGAGACTGACTGGCTGAGAGAGACTGACATAAAGAGAGAGATAGAGAGACTGACAGAGAGAGAGAGAGAGACAGAGAGAGACTGGCAGAGAGAGGGACTGACAGGGAGAGAGACTGACAGAGAGAGAGAGAGAGAGACCGACTGACTGACAGAGAGAGAGAGACTGACTGACTGACTGACAGACTGACTGACTGAGAGAGACTGACTGACTGAGAGAGACTGAATAACAGAGAGAGATAGACTGACTGATTAGGAGAGAGAGACTGACAGAGAGAGAGAGACCGACTGACTGACAGACTGACAGAGAGAGAGAGAGGCTGACTGACGGACTGACAGACTGACTGACTGACTGAGAGAGAATGAATGACAGAGAGGGGTAGACTGACTGACTGAGAGAGAGAGACTGTCTGACTGAGAGAGAGAGACTGACTGACTGAGAGAGAGAGAGAGAGAGAGACTGTGATGGAATTGGGGTCAAAGTGTGTATGAAGCTATGCAATGCCGCTTAAGATTGCTATTGTCTACTAATAAAAATGTATTATCAAAATGTGCTCTTTGTAGTTACATCTACTTTTGAAATACTGCATTGTCGCATTGTCTAATGATTTAAAACGGAAACGAGAAGGAGCAGTGGATGCACTTTTGTAAAAACTGAAAGATGAGTGGGCCCGATGTTGTATATCATGACAGGAGTCTGCATCAGGAAACCCACCTAAAATTGGGCAAACTTTCCCGGCTTGCTGATGGCAGGGACCCTGTAATGAATGGCCACCACCTATGATAGCCTGCTGGCAGACTAAGCCCAACCTTTAACTCCACCATCCAGTGTTACTTATAACGGTTGTATTGGTGACAGTGGCATAACAATAGCCCCGCATCCCATGCAGTATGGTGGGTCGCTGGCCTGAGAGCTCTAGAATGGCACGGAGAATGGGGATGGGGATCCCTTCTCCATGTAGTTTGCAGGGGGGCCCCTTCAAGTTTCGTTACGCCACTGCAAGGAGGCGTACTTGGATCTACTTAATATGTTAGATCTGCAATTGATTTACGGTGAATATGAGCCCCGGTGAATCGTGGTACACGTGGTTTAAAGGACTGCATACTAGAGCTGAGGAATCCCTAATGCTCGAAGCACTACAGTTTAGCAATGTTGGAGAGCTCATTGAGCTCGCGGAGGGCTGTGTCAAATTTCATGATGAGAAATGCCTCTTTTTGGGCTAAAAGAGTTTCTGGGTCCCCACCCCTAGAAGTCGCTTTTATAGCAGATAACACAGTCCAATTAAAATCGTTTTGTATGTGTTTCAAGGCGACAAAATGTTCAACCATAGGTGCGGAAAGTATTTTGTTCTTGAGCCGGGAGTGGTGCTGGACAATCCGTTGTTGGACTTCTTGGCTGGTGTTCCCTATGTATATTTTTTTGCAGGGACAAATGATTGCAGAAACAACATTTTAAGATTTGCAGTTTGTAAAATAATTGTGGCGCCAGTGTCTTTGCCCATCAGTGAAATGTGTACCTTCTATTGTGGAGTTGCTCACTGAGCACGTCCTGCACCTGTGGTGACCTTGTATGGGCTGTAGATTGAGCATGGTGCGTAAAGTGTCTGTTCTTTTAGGAGACACGGAAGAGCTGGTGATTTGTTGTCCAATGCTCCAGTTCTTTTTTAATGTGAACAGTGGAGACCCAATGTTTGGAATAGCACCCTCAATTAAGTGCCAGTGGTTGCGAATAATCCTCTTCACAGGCTGGGTGTGGGGTCCAAAAGTGGACACGCACACAATGCGCTCAGTGGGAGGTTTGTACTTTTTCATGAGTAGGTGTTCCCTGGGTGTGAACCAGGCTCTTTTCAAAGAATGTTTCAAAAGTTTATTAGGATAACCTCTTTCCCTGAGTTTCTTAACTAGGGACTCTGCGTGAAGCTCAAAATCCTCACGTCTGGAGCAATTGCGCCTTATGCGCAAAAATTGCCCATAGGGCAAATTATTCTTGAGGTTTCGATGATGATAGCTTCGGAAATGTAGGGCATTGTTTTTGTCCGTGGGTTTTGTATGAAACGTGGTGATTATCCCATTGGGTGATGTTTTGACGTTGACGTCTAGGAAAGCTAGATTCTTTTTGCTGTGCGACAGACTGAATTTTATATCAGGGCTACGGTTGTTTAGCCAAACATGAAACTCCTTCAATGCTGACTCAGGGCCCTCCCTTCCACGATGAGGAAAATCTCAGCATTGGTTGCTCGTAGCAGTAGCTTGAAATCCTGGAGGACCTCACCCAGCCGCAGTTCCATGTTCCACAAACAATCGCAGACAGACGTGTGCTGAGGGTCTGTGTTATGCTGGTTGAAGTGCACAGTCTCTTACTGGGAACATTAAGAATTGAACAAATAATCAACGGGAGAAATTACTTGAGAATGTAGGCATACGTCTGATGTCAGGTGAAATATCCAGATAATGATGTTGATTTATTTTTCATTCCCAAGAATGAGTTGTATGCATTCTCCCTTTTCACAGGATTGTTTTGTATTCATAGAGGCTAACTAGCCACCAGCATACCAAATGTAAGGCCTCAGAATGTCTACAACAGGATATTCAGAAAGCCTGTTGATTGACAAATGAAAGGGTGACTTCTACCACTAGCCACATTACTACTTTGTACAGAACAATTGCGATTGTCCTATTAACATGCCTAGAGAATCTAGATTTCATTAAAGACACGGAGGCTCACATTATGCAATGACTTTTAATTGCAGATCCAAGCCAGTCGCATCACAATATAAAGGTTCCAATAAGAACACTGAGAAGAAGTAATAGACAGAACATAGCAACCATCAGCCTCTTTTAAATCAGGCGAAGAAAGAAGATGTAGTAGTTTCCAGAAATTTCTAAGTAGAGGACAAACGAAGAAGTCAACCGGACGGTCTCTTGGTGATGAAACATCCAAAGTAAATTAGGTGGAAGGATTACCTGAAAGAAAGGAGACAATGAAAATTGTATCCTAAAAGGGGTAATCATAAATAAACAAATCCTGAAAAAGAATTGAATAGTCATAAACAACATTTTAGTATAAGCATAAATACATCATATCATATTTAAGTCATACTTAGAATATAAATTATATATCCACACCCAAACAGGGAAGGGATGGGTGGGATAATGTGAGCCTCCGTGTCTTTAATGAAATCTAGATTCTCTAGGCATGTTAATAGGAGAATCGCAATTTCATTACAAGAACGGAGGCTACATTATGCATGTTGGTAGCCTTGTAAAACTACATTAGACATGTGATCAATAGGTTTACAATAATGTCTTGCAAAGGTATTAGCGTTAGACCAGTCGGCAGCTTTAAGGATATCGTCCAGCTTACCTCCGGACCAAAGGGACTTACTTGCCATGGCACCTCTAACGGAATGGGCCTGAAATTTGGATATATCAATACCAGCTAGGGACATAGCAGATTTAACCCATCTGGCAATCGAGGTGGAAGAGACAGCCTTATGAGGTTTAATAAAGGAAATGAGAAGCTGATTCTCATTGAGAGGACGAAGGTTAGACATTGTCCTATCATAAGCTCTCATACATTCAACAACACAAAGTTTTGGAGAAGGATCAAAACGGGGATAAAAAATTGAATCAGACATGGTCTTAGTTCTTCTAAAGATTTCAAATTTAACTCCAAATAAGTTATAAGATCTATTAGAGATCTCTAGAGCCTTAACATCTGAAACTCTACGGCAGGAGATGAGGCAAAGAAGAGTTGCGAGTTTAAAAGAAAGAAGTTTTCTGTTCAAAAGAGGATTATCCGGCCAGGAAGTGAAGAGATCTAGAATTAAATTTACATCCCAGAGAGAGTCATATTTTGGTCTTGGGGGTCTTTTTATGCGAATGCTCTTCATCACCCTACAAACGATAACATTTTTACCAATAGACTTGCCGTTAATAAGGACATGACCAGCAGAGATCGCCGATCTATAACAGTTTATTGATCTATAACTCAATCCTTTGTCGAAGAGTTCAGCGAGGAAATTCACTATATCAACAATAGGTGCTTGAGTGGGATCCAAGTCTCTCTCCAAGCACCAACGAAACCAGCATTTCCAGATATTGTTGTATCTGTAGTGAGTTCCTGGTGCCCATGACTCTCTGAGGAGAGTAGAAGCTGATGACGAAAGTCCTGAGACTTCGTTAGATCTCCTGACACTCTCCAGGCAAGAAGGTTCAAACTCCCTGATAGGGTCATTAGATGAGGATCCCCGTTTACGTCCGTAAGGAGATCTTTCAGGGAAGGAATGAGAAATGGAACTTCGAAGGTCAGTTCCAGAACAGTGGGGAACCACGCCTGTGATGGCCAGAAAGGAGTTACTAGGGCTAGGGAACATCTGTCCTGCCTCACCTTCTGCAGGACTCTCTGGATCATTGCGAATGGGGGAAAAGCATAAGCATTGATCCCTGACCAGGGTTGGAGAAATGCGTTCACTGCTTGTGCGCCGGGATCCGGCATCCAGCTGAAGTAACGCTCTATTTGAGAGGTGAGACGGCTCGCGAATAGGTCTATCTCGAATGGACCCCAATAGGAATTTAGTGAGTCGAAGACAGCGACGTTCAGTTTCCAATCGCTGTAGTCTGAAAGGAATCTGGAATTCCAATCGGCAGAAATGTTCGACTTCCCTGGGTAGTATTCCGCTCTGAGAGCAATGTTGTGTTCTAAACAGAACATCCAAAGTTTCCTTGCTAGGTTCGAGAGGTCGGCAGACTTGGTACCTCCCAAGCGATTGATGTAGGCCGCTGCTGAAACATTGTCCATTTTCAGGACAACCGATCTCCCTTGAATTGAGTGCTTGAAACTCATAAGGGCGTATAGACCGGCAGTAAGTTCTAGGAAATTGATGTGGTGAGATGACTCCTCCTGAGACCAGATACCACCCGTGTTCTGGTCTAGGAAACAAGCACCCCAACCATGAAGGGAAGCGTCTGATTCCAGGACAAAATCCGGTTCTGAACCGAAAATTGCTTTCCCATTCCAAGCTTCTAGGTTCTCTAACCACCAGTTCAGTTCTACTTTGGCCTCTAAATCTAAGGTGATTCGGTCTTCGTACCAGAGACCGGATCTCAACGCCCTTCCTTTTATCCTTTGCAGGGCCCGGTAATTCAGGGGGCCTGGGAAAATCGCTTGGATGGAGGATGATAAGAGACCTAGAAGTCTCGCCAGTTCCCTTAAAGGGATGTCCTCCTGCCTTAGGACATGACGAATCTCTTTCTTGATCTTCGAGATCTTTGAAGGAGGTAAAAGGAGGAGACACTTGGAAGTGTTTAGAGTGAAACCCAAAAACTCTAGAGATTTCGAGGGGGTTAGAATAGACTTCTCTTTGTTGACGATGAAGCCTAGACTCTCTAACAGATTCATAGTCGTTTCCAGGTCTATAAGAATTTGGGGTAAATCTTGAGACAAAATCAAAATGTCGTCGAGGTAAATGATAAGTCGAATTCCTCGTTCTCTTAGGAAAGAGGCTACTGCTCTCATTACCTTGGTAAAGCACCAAGGGGCGGAGGAAAGTCCGAAGGGGAGAGCCTTGAACTGATAAAGATGATTTTTCCAGAGAAACTGTAGGTAAGGTTGATGTATTTCCGCCATCGGGATAGTGAAGTAGGCATCCTTCAAGTCTAGTTTTACTAACCAGTCTTCTTTTTGAAGGAGGTCTCTTAGGAGATGTATTCCTTCCATTTTGAAGTGCCTGTAGACCAGAAATTTGTTGAGACCCTTCAAATTTATAACTGGTCTCCAACCTTTTCCTTTTTTCTCTACAAGGAACAAAGAGCTTACGAAGGTTAAAGAATCTAAGGGGACTTCTATTATAGCTCCTTTCTCCAGCATAGAGTGGATCTCTTCCTCGACTATTTTCTCTTTTTCTAAAGAAATAGGAATATCTCTTGGTAGAGAGGTTTGAATAGGAGTTTGAGTGAAGTCTATCATAAAGCCTGTTACTGTGGAGAGGACCCAAGGGTCTTGAGTTATTTCTTCCCATTTTTTTGAAAAAAGGCTGAGTCTCCCTCCCACCTTCGGAGGGATAGATGGGGAAGGTGAAAGCTGGAGACTTACTTGGAGGGTTTGACGCGAAGGAAGCTCGTGATCTTGCACCTCTGGTTCTGTTTCCTCTTCCACGGTAGAAGCCGTTGTTATAATTATTTTGTTGTCCACCTCTTCCATAAGGACGTGATCTCTGATAGGGCCTCTGGTTGAATCGGCCGGAAGAAAGGCCCCTTCTTCCGGCCCTCCCGAAAACATTATTACTGAACACTTGTTTGATATTCTTTTGTGCCTTGTCGAGTGCAGTAAAGGTCGAGACGTATTTCCCTAGAGATCTTATAAGCTCTTCGCCAAAGAGCAGGCCTTTTGGGTTTGAGGATGGCTCCTTGTCGGCCATGTCTGTAAGTTTAGGATCTAGTTTAAAGAGGATTAGTCTACGTCTCTCGGCGTTAATGCTGGAATTGGCATTACCAAGGAGAATGAGGGCTCTTTGACTCCAACCCCTTATAAGGTCTGTATCAAGTTGGGTGCCTTTGAGGTAACACTCCTCGGCGGAGTCCAGAATCCTGCTTAGTGGGCCAAGTACATCCAGCAGGCGATCTTGGCATCCTTTAAAGGCTTTCCCAAGACCCTTTCTGGGGTCGCGCCCAAGTCTAAAGAGGTATTTAATTAGCTCAGGATCCATATTAGGGGCATAACATGCCTTTTCGTCAATTGAGGGTCTAGAGCATTCGGCTCTTAGGATATTTCTTGTCCCTCTTTCGAGAGGGAAACGGATCCATTTTTTTATAAATTTAGATACGTGTTCCTGTGGAGACCATAGAGTGGAACGGGGATGCTTTAGATTTAAGGGGGAGAACATCTCTTCTCCCAAGGGATTTAGGATAGAATCTTTAGATGTAGAGGGGAGTTCGTCCTCCTCATCAAAAATTCCAACATCCCCGTCATCTAAGTCCAGGGCGTATTCGTCTTAATCCATAACATCGTCATCATCGGAGCCATCTCGGTAGTATTGAGCACTTTCGGATAGTGAGCCGCTAAGGGCGTCCAAGGTATTTGGGCCGCAAGGGGCACCCGAAGGAAGTGAGTCATAGAAGACATCTCTATTATTTGAGGTGTAAGGACCTCCCAAGGATTTTGTGGTGCTAAGACCACCAACAGTATCAGAGGTGCTAGGACCTCCCGTGCTCACCTGCATTCCAGTAGAAATGTTATTATTTTTCTTTGTGCGTTTTGCTCCCGCTTTTGGACCAGCAAACGTATCAGCTAGTTCTTCTTGGGAAAGAAGAGGTCTTTTATAGGGGGCAAGATTAGCGAAGGTCTCCCTTAAACAGGACTTCATTTCTTTTTGGATCATGGATCGAAAATCCTCCCTATTAAAGGAAGGAGTTGTAGCATTATTGCCCTCTGAGTCTGAGTCAGAAGCATTATCCATCTTAATTTAGGTAATAAACCCCCTTTTTTTTTTTTTTTTTTAAGCAAAATGCTATATGGGAATAAGGAAGATTTTTTGTTTTTTTTTGTTTTGTTTTCTTGTAAAAAACGATATAAGGGCGCAGGAATAAGGGTATAGGGGTCTTTAAAACCTCTGTTTGTGAGGCTTTGCGCTTAAAATTGTCTAAATATGACGGTGAAGTCTCGGTGCCGAGGTGTCTTGAAACAGCTGATAATCAACTGTCAGACGGCAGAGGAAAGTCCCTAGGCGAGACACTCACGAAGCGTGAGACTCGCCGAGGTACTTTCCTCTAATGCGCGTTATGGTGCTGCTTTCGGCAGATGAGGGATTGTCGGAGGGAAAGGGGCTCCGCCGAAACGAGGCGGAAGGCGGCTGCATGCGGCGCTTCATTTGAGGTGAGCGGCCCAGCGCCCTAGTCTGCAGGCGTGTATCGGACGGGCGCCCCAGCGCCCCAGGTTACACGCGTATGTCGGGCCAGCGCCCCAGGTTACACGCGCATGCCGGGCCTACCGCTCCAGGTTACACGCGCCTTCCAAGAAGATTTAAAATGTGCTAAAAACAACTTCCCTTCAGCGAGTGAGTAGAAACGATTGCGGGCTCGCGAGGGGGAAAGGGGGTAACTCGGTAAATCGTTAAATAAAGTATAAAATATCAGATCAGATCCTTCTTGAGAGAGGGGAGAGATAAGGGAGGGGTGGGATCTCCATAAATTGCAGATCCGGGGAGGAGGGAGGGTAGGAAGTGGGGTAAGGCCACAAAAGGGTAATATGAAATGAATCTAACAGCAATATGAGAATACAACGGCAATATGAGGTGAGGATTAACCCACCTATAAATTAAATCTCTGGTTCATTTCATGTGTAAAGGGATCAGGGTATTAGTAAATAAAGGCATATTGTATATGAAGAATGCGTTCAAGAAACAGTTTTCAAGATTGAGAAATGAAAGAAGGCTTTTTAACCACCTGATTGATAGGACAGAACAATATATGTGAAGTGTGTGAAGTATCTAGTCAACAGGGTCCCTGCTAGGAGGAAAACCTCACAAAGGGTTGGTAATCTTGTGATTCTTGATTGAAGCTGAAAAATACTGGAGAAATCAGTAAGCCACCAAACTCCTCCTGAAATCAGGAAGAACAAAAGATTCAGTCTGAATAGAATCCGAAAGGAAAAGTATCCAACCTTCTAAAAGCAAAAATCGGTGACAAAAACCGTAGCAACGGGCGAAGACCTTACCGGAAAATCAGTGAACAAATTGTGTTGCAATGTTTCTTCCTCTAATGAATCCTCCTTTATATAAGGTTCAAACAGGAACTGATATCACAGAAAAAGTCCTTGCTACATATTGGATTGAGAACTACGATATCCTGCAATGGACAGACTACCATCTTGGAAAGGGCCATTTATGAGGTTTGTTGCTGCCTCTTACGGGGAACTCATGGCATTTGTTTGATAGTAAAGATTGTCTAAGTGTGACATCAGGGGTGTGACTTCAGGTGGAGTGTTAGCTCCCTAATAAATGTAATATCTAGTAATTAGATACAGGTGCTTTTAGTCAGGTATGATGAAGTGTATGTCGGATTTCACCTGGGCTTTGTACATACACACAGAGACAAAAACACACAAAAATGCATTTTTTTTCTCGTCTCTGTTTTGAAGGTCTTAAAACGTATTGCTTATATAGCAAAATATTGTGTTTAAAATATTCCTAACAATCCCTGGTCCTCTCCTTCTCTCCTGTCACTAACCCCCGCCCCCCATGCCCTGCTTCTCATATAATATATTGTAATATGATGTCCCAGCATGATGTTGGGAAATCTGAAGCTCAAACCCCCAATCACTCTGACTAAGCTATCCCAAGCCAGCGTGGGACATCCTGCATCGAACACTAAATTCTAAAGTCCCGGCCCTGCCCTTTGCGCTTCACACTCCATGTGACTCACCAGGAGCTTGGAAGTACTGGAACAACCCAGGCAGCATGGACACCCAGCCACAGTGTGAACATGGCATCTGACAAGGTTTTGGTGGAGAACTCTTGTGTTCTAATAGGCTCTTGGTACCACCCTATCTCCAAATCTCAATATGGTGGATATAACACAGTGGGGTAAATAAAACTTGAGGAGGGCCCCCCTGCAAAGTATATGGAGGGGGGCCCCCGCACTCCTGACCCAGTCAGGAGTTCTCAGCACAGAGGCCCGCTGCCCATGCACTGTGCCATCACCCGCACTGCGGGGGCTATTGTTACGCCACTGATATAACAAAGAAGCAGGTCTAGGAGACAGATGGCAGAATAAATATATTTTGTTTCATATGTTTAAGTGAACAAATTACTTACCTTCGGTAACTGTATCTGTAAGAGACATATGTTAGTTATAGATTAAGTGCCTTAGTATAACCCCCAGGCGTCAGACTGGATCTGGAGAATTGTTTCTTAGCAGCACCCCTGCGCATCAGTGGGTGGCGTTCGTCAACTCTGCATGCGACGTCGGCATCGTGGTCTCTTGGATGATGTTGCGGTGTCTACTTAGACGCAGCCCTTGCGCGCTGATGTCAGTTCTGACATGACTTTCCATGCCAGAAGCGCAGAGCCATGAAAGACACTGATCACTGGTGCACAATCACAAGGGAGTCTCTATCCCTAGAAGCCAGTTTGCCGAGCGGGGAGGATGGGTGGGGCGGCAAGGAATCTATAACTAACATATATCTCTTACAGATTTATCGCTACTAAAGGTAAGTAACTTGTTCATCTGAAAGAGACAGTTAGTTATAGATTCCTTACCTTAGAATAGATACCCCAGCAATACTAACCCCGGAGGAGGGTCTGCGAACCAAGTTCACACCAGAAAGTCCTGGAGGACTGAACAGGCAAAATAGCCGTCCCTCCGGTCTGAGCTGTACAGGCAGTATTGTCTGGTTGAACGTGTGCAAGGATGCCCACGTAGCTACCTGACAGATGTCAAGGATTGGGACTCCATGTGCCAATGCAGCAGTTGCTGCTGTAGCTCTAGTGGAATAAGCACATAGCCACACTGGAGGTTCCTTTTTCACTAAAACATAGCAGATCTTTATGCAAAGGACAACTGTAATAAAGATGAATCTTCAAAGTAAAGATAAAATGTAGTATTTATTTATAAGGTCATATTTACTCAGCATCAACGAACCAGCCCTCAGTCTTCTAAGTCCAGAAAGTCAAATGCCTCTAACACATTCTATGTTGCATAACATCACATTTTGTGATGTCATTGGTTCTAAGAAGAAAGTTCTGAAACAACCACTAGGCAAATACAACACATCCCCCTTACTAATAAAAAAAAATAAACAAAATACAACCTAATAATTGAAACAAGCAAGAGTAAGCATAATGATCAATTTAAATCATAGTCTTTAAATTTCACTGACATGTTCCTAAATCTACTAACTGGTATACTATCTTGTACAATTTTTCTTTTATCACAATTTGGGTGCTTCATGCATTTCACTAACCTCGACATACTCCATATGCTCCCTGTATCAACTTTTACAACATTCTTCTTTATGGATACAATGGTAAATGGACCAATAAAGGAACTCATACCTTTTTTTTGTATGTTTCGGATTCTTTATCAAAACTTTATCTCCAACATTCCATGTTTTTTGTTTTTACATGCATCCTGGAATCATATCCTTCTTTGTACTTACGTTGATACTCAGATATCCTGGAACGTCCCTCTTCTTGAGATAATTTTGAACCAGAACACTCAGGCAACCAACTGGGATTAAGTTTTGAAACAGCCTTTCTACCCATCAATGCTTCAAATGGAGATCTTAAAGTAATAGCATTGGGTGTAGTGCGGTGTGCCCACCATGTGTATCTTAAGATACTGCTAAAGGAGAACTTCGATTTAATAGCATGCTGTGCACAATCTTTAACAATCCTGTTCATCCTTTCAGTGAAGCCATTGGTTTGTGGTGAGTACAATGCAGTCTTTTGATGGATGATGTTATTGTCCTTAAGAAAATCACTCATCTCATGTGATGCAAATTGTACACCATTGTCTGACACCAAGAACTTGGGAACCCCTTCTGAAGCAAAAACATCCTTGAGAAAATCTAAAACAATCCTAGTATTTACAGAAGCAACACACTTGGTAACAACCCACTTTGACGTATAATGAACCAAAAGGATTACAAAGCGTTCATAAGAAGGTAGTAAATCAAAGGGGCCCATGATATCTAATCCAAGTTTAGACCAAACCAAATCAGGTACATCAACTGGAGATAATGGTGCATTATTAATATTGCGAGATTAATCACTCTCAGCACAAGTCACACACTCTCTCACCACATCCTCAATCACACGATCCATTCCAGGCCACCAATATCTTTCTCTCACCGAGGTTTGGTGAGGCTCCGACCAAGATGGCCTTCATGAACAGTGTTAACAATCATGTTTCTAAATTTAACTGGTGGAATCACTCTCTCACCTCTCATGAGGTTTCCAAACGTAAATGAAAGTTCATCCCTCACAGTCCAATACACTTTGAGATCTTGCTCAAGAACCTTGTACTCAGGCCAACCCTGATTGATCCACATTCTCAGTTTTGCCAGTTCTTCATCCTTGTCCACAGCATCTGACCACTCATCTTTGGACAAGGCAGGTTCAGTCATCCATAATACACTAGACTCACTTATTCCATAAACACCCTCCACCTCACACACTGTTGCTTTCACTTCAATAGGCAAACGAGAGAGACAGTCAGCAGACTTAATGTTCGAACCTGATATGTACTGTACTCTAAAATTATATTCTTGTAAACCTTCATTCCAACGTTTTATCCTTGGTGTGATATGTTCACTGTGTCTACACGAAAAGATCTGTACCAAAGGAGGATGGTCTGATCTTACAAGAAAGGGAATCCCCCAAAGATAAAACCTAAAATGGTGTATGGCCCATAACACGCCCAAAGCTTCCCTATCCACACATGAATAATTTCTCTCTGCATCTCTGAGTGCTCTTGACGCAAAAGCTACTGTTTTCTCCTCACCGTCGACCATCTGAGAAAGTACTGCGCCCAAACCTTCAAGGCTAGCATCAGTGGTCAAGATGGTTTTCTTGTTGACATCAAAATGTCCTAAAGTAGACATTTTACCAATTTCATTCTTTATAGTATCAAAAGCCACCTGACAATCTTTCTTCAATAAAGTTCTAATGGGTTCAGTCACACTAGCAAATCCACGAACAAACTTAGAATAGAACTCTGCAAGTCGCAAGAATGACCTTACTTGATCTTTGTCAGTAGGCCTGGGGGCATCTCTTACACTCTGCGCAAGTTCCGACTTTGGCTGTATCCCTTCACCAGAAATTATGTGTCCCAGATACAACACAGTTTCCACACCAATGCGACATTTTTATTTTTTCACAGTCAGTCCATTGACTCTTAACTTTTCTAAAACTTCTTGCACGGTATCACTATTCTTCTTCTCATTTTCCCCATAGATCAGAATGTCGTCCTGAAAGAACATTATGTTTCTACCACCCTCCAGCACCTTCTTCATGACCCTCTGGAAGCATGCTGCTGCTGATGCCAGTTCAAATGGCATTCTTAAAAAACAAGATGCTCCCAGAGGTGTAACGAAAGAAGTAAGGTGCCTCGAATCCTTGTGCAGGGGAATCTGGTGGTACGCAGACGACAAGTCCAATACACTAAACACACAGGCGCCTTTGAGAATGCTGAGCGACTCTGAAATATTAGGCAGCGGTTGCCGGTCAACCCACATCCACTCGTTCAAACTCCTCAAATCCACACACATTCTGACATTGGTCCCACCATCCTTTGGGGCCAAAACAATTAGGACCAACCATTATGATGCTTCTATTTCCTTAATAATTCCTAGCTTCAATAGCCTATCCAACTCATTTTTCAGCGGTTCCATCATCATGTTGGGTACCTTTCTGACCTTATGCACGCATGGTACTGCATTCTTCTTCAGAATTATGCGGTGCTCAAAACCTTTCAGACAACCAAGATTATCAGTGAACACTTTAGGGAATTTTTTAAAGTACAAGTCTTGCTGATCACCCGGTGTGTTGACTAACATTACTTGATCTTTGGGGTCCTTAGCACAAGGATTTAAAATTATTCCCAGGTCGCGTTGATGTCTCCATCCCAATAAATGATCACCTCTTTCCGCTACATACATTTTACCAACAGTCTTCCTGTCTTTAAACTGGATAAAACCCTCAAATTATCCCAACACCTTTATCTTTGCACCCCGTAGCTAACTGGATTTATGTCAGGAGGATTTAAAGTAGTGCTATCCAAACCTACTATCTCATCCCATTGTTTATTACCAATCATAGTAAATGGAGACCCTGAGTCAGCAAGAACTACGAAATCAAAATCATTGACAAGCACATCACACTCAGGCATTGACAATTTATCTGTGTCTATGCCACTGTTACCATCACTTATGCTGTTAATCACAGTTCGTACAACTTCTGCATTCTTACCAACATTCTGTGTTGACTTGCACACACGAGCATAGTGACCCTTTACTCCACATTTCATGCATATTGATTCTCTTGCATAACACTGAGGGTTATTTGAAAAATGAGAAAAACTTCCACATCTAAAACATTTTGGTTTGGGCGTATCTTTAAGATTCTTCTCACTGACACTGCTTCCAGAGGGAGAACTTTAACTCAATCAGGTTTTGCAAAAGGAGGTTTAGATGGCCGCGTGTGAGGATCTTTATCTGATTTGTTTTTTACCTTTTTTTACAGGAGAGATTTTAGCTACACTTTCCTCATAACTCTCACTTTCAGTGAGTGCATGCACACTACTTGAAGACTCTTTCTTATCTTCATGATTTCTTTTCATTTCTTTAACCCAGGAAGAAGTATTCTCCATTCCCTCTACTATAGCAACTGCCTCAACTAAACTAGGATACTTGGATAGACGCTTTTCGTGAACCCGGGTGCTATTAGTGCATTGCACTAACTGATCTCTTACCAATGAGTCAGAAAGATCTCCAAAATCACATATTGTCGCCAGTGTTTTGAGAGATCCAACATAACTTTTTACTGGCTCATTCAGTCCTTGAGTTCTAGTGAAAAATGTATGCCTTTCCAAAACTATAATAATGCGAGGGCCAAAATACCTCTCTAACATTAACATGGACATCTCATAAACATCACTAGGCTCACCTTCACCACTACCCACAGTTATAAGGTCCATACTATCGTAAACATTCCGCCCTTCCACCCCTAGGTTATATAAAAGTATAGCTTGTTTCCTAAAAGCTGAAAACTTTTCACCTCCAATGGCTAAAATGTATGAATCAAATACATTTCTCCACCTCTTCCAGGGAAGAATTGGTTCACCCTTTTCTGAAATAAAGGCTGGGGGTTGTGACATGCTGTGACATGCTGGTGGAAGAGGCCATGACAAGCTTGAGATTAGACTACAAAATATTGATTAAAAAAAAATAAGTCAAAATAAAGAATGTAGTCACCGTTCTCACCTTCTAAGAATAAATAAAGTCTTTGTAGAAAGTCTTACAGGGACATGCATCATCATATAAAATTGCGATTCCTTATTTGCGATTTTTAAGGAATTGCAAATAAGGAATCGCAAAACTCGATGCAACATAAAAATTGCGATAAAATAAAGAATCGCTAAAAATCGCAGAAAAAATTGCGATTTCAGGTTTTGCGATTTCGCAATTACGATTTAGCAATTAGCGAAATCGCAATTTCCGGAGTCGCACATTGATGCAGCTTGATGACATCAGAACCAGGAAGTGAGCACTCCAAGCCTCATTTTCAGTGCAGAGGCTCAGGGAGAGGAGTGAGCTGGCTCTGGGAGCAGAACAGGAGTGGGACAGAGAGAGATTGCAAACACCTTGCAACCAACTGAAAATGGAAGCTGCACAAACAGCAGAGGACAGCCAAACAGGCAGGAAAAGAGAATTGAATTTTTCAGAGAAAGAAATTGAAACACTCATTGAGGGAGTAGTCCACAGCCATGAGAAGCTGTTTGGCAAAGCTTCATTAAAAGTACCAGAGCAGGAGAAACGTAAAATATGGATCCAGATCCAGAACAGAGTAAATGCCATTGGGGCGACACACCGCACCACTGAAGAGCTGAAAAAGCGATGGTCCGATCTGCGCAGTCGGGCTAAGGTGCTCATTGCAGACCGGCTGAAGGAGGCAAGGAAGACAGGAGGGGGAACACCAACAGACACTGGGAACACTCCCATGGAGGACTTGGTGGAATCCACAAGCCTGAAGCTGTTGTTGGTGTGACACAGCTAGACACCTCAGGAACTGCACACACATCTGAAGGTAAGATGAATGCATGTTGACATTGTCCCAATTACTAAAGCCACAACCTGAGCTCAGCACAGCATAAGTGCACACTGTAAAGCATCTACTACACAATGTTTTCAGAAAGGGAAGTGCATTATGGGAGATGTAGGCAGGTCAAGCAGTTACAATGACAAACACACACATATGCAAAATAACGACTACAAATAGTGTAGCAGATGTTCAACTTAATGACAAATTTAATACATTGATAACTGTGACATGACCTCACAAGCATAAATTAATGCTGTTTTGCACTGTTTAACCTCACAGATGCAGAACGTGTAGAGGCTGGGGATAGTGAGGTTCTGGAAATACAGCACTCAAGCGCATCTGAACATGAGGACACACCAGCTCTGCCAACTAAACAGTCAAGTGCACCAAATTCACGCAGGGCACCTGTCCTAACACTGGTTCCCATGGTGTCAGATGATGAGGGCAATGCAATACCTGAGGGCAGCCATCGCCAAAGTACTACCATCACAACTCCACCAGCACAGGTCAGCAGAGGCAATCTCAGAGTTGGGCGTAGAAGACGTAGAGCACGCAGAACACAGCAGGCGGAGCAGACAAATGAGGTCTGGGGTGGCCTGGAGGGACAGATGCTTCGTACACATCGCCTGCAGAGCAAGAACACACGATTAGTGAAGATGGAAATTGCAAAGATGGCAGACAACATAGCAGTACTGTCCAGTAGTGTGCAGCAACTGACCGGGGTCATGCAGGAGGGACGTGCATCTCATAATAGACAACATCGGCAACTTATGCAGCACCTCAAAATGTATGTTAAGTCGAACAATAGGCTGGCCACTACAACTGCACTGCTGGCACATACGTCCGTGACCAAGCAAACACAAATGTGCCATTGGAGTGGAGATGTAGCCAAGGCACTGGACCAGGTGAATAATGCTGTGGAGATGATGAATGCATCCACTAGTGCAGGCAGCATGTCTGCACAGGAAGAGGGTAGTGAGTATGCCTCAAGCATGGGCAGTACAATAATGCCAGTTGCCACTGCAGTGAGACGCAACACACACAGCAGTACCCCCTCCACTCCCAACGTGACGGATGAAGATGCTGGCACTGACAGGCGTCTGGGTGTTCGTGGGAGAAAGCGCTAGGCTCCCATGTACACTGATTTACAAAGATGGTGACGTAACCATTGTTGCAATGTGACCTTATGACTGACTTTCAAGTATTTGTTACTTTTCATCCATACATGTTTATTACCAAGACTCATGTGCCACTGGTCACATTGAAAGTGTGCTTCAACACCCTGGTCATTATTTCCTTACATAAAGCTTACTTTGCTTGCAAAATACTGTTTTTGTGTCATCTTTACTCACCTTAGAAATAATTTTGTGTGATCTCCAGTCTTCTCCTGCGCCCTTCTGCTGCGCCTGATCCTTGTAGGGCACAGTGGTGTTGCACTTGCTGGTTACCATCCTCCGAGTCGCTGTCAGACAGCTCCATTTCCATTCCTCCCTTTGTCACAATGTTGTGCAGCATGGCACATGCTGTAACTATCTTGCAGCATTGTTCAGGGTTGTATTTCAGTGCTCCACTGGTCTTATGGAGGCATCTGAATCGGCTCTTCAGCAGCCCAAATGTGCGCTCTACGACGTTCCTGGTTGATATATGTGCTGCATTGTACCTCTCTTGGTTGGCAGTTGTAGGATTGAGGTAAGGTGTCATGAGGTAATTCCGCAAGGCGTATGCGCTGTCACCTACATGTGTGGAAGCAAAGGGGGTCAGTGGTTGTTTCACATTGACATACGTACAATGAATGTGACAATGTATTGCACATATTTACCTAGCAGATGTCCCTCTCCAAATTCTCCCCTTGTAAGACGGGTGTGAATGCCACTTTGCCTGAATATATATGAATCATGTGCACTGCCGGGAAATTGCGCCACAATGTCAGTTATCATGTTTTTGGCATAACAGACAACCTGAATATTGAGGGAATGATAACATTTCCTATTCCTATATAAATATTCCTGTGCTGCAGGGGGACATATTGCCACATGTGTGCAATCAATACAACCCAAAACATGTGGGAAACCTGCAATCTGGTAAAACTCCTGCTTAGTCTTGGCAATGTCATGGGCTGTGGTAGGGAAATTGATATATGAGCCTATCCGGACCTTCATGGCATCGAGGAATGCTTTGAATATTCTTGAAATTGTGCTTTGCAACACACCTCCAGCTACTGCGATTACTCCCTGAAAACTGCCTGACGCCAGTAGGTGTAGGCAACATAAGACCTTTACATGTGTTGGGATGGCATTGGTCCTACAGGTCTGTCATTGCAGGATGGGGTCCAATTCATTGATGAGATCATGGATCATTGCTGCATTCAGCCTATACTTATCTTATATCTCGTCCTCATGCTGTCCTAGCAAAGTTATGCGGACTCTGAAGATGCGCTCATTGATTCGCCTCCGTCTCTGTCCAGCAGCCCTGCCATTGTGACTTATGGTAGCTCATTATGGGTGTGTTTAAATCAGTTTGAGTTGATTTGCAGCTGTATGAAATTTTCAATCATGATTACCACCTGGTTGTGTTCCTTCTTATTTTGCGATTGCAATTTTGCTATTTGCAATTTTTTATGCATTTAATTTGCAATTCTTTATTTGCGATTCGCTATTTGGGAGGCGCAAATAAAAAATCGCAAATGTTTTCTCAGAATTATTTTGCGATTCTTAATTTTTAAGAAAAATTACAGTTTTTCGCAAAAAAAACAACGTTGATGCATTGCTACACAGTATTTTGCGATCGCAAATGCCATTTGTTTGCGATTCGCAAAATTTGCGAGTTCTTAAATGCTTGATGAATGTGCCTGTTAGTCCGAAAGTTGGTTAGAATAATATAAAGTGAAGTTCCAAGTTTGTAGTCTGTAAATATCTTGACTAAAGTCAACAACAAAAAACAGAAGTAATTTTTGTTTATAGTCCAAAAGCACTGTAATCTGAATGTAGCGCTCCACTTGTAATTGCTAGTGATTCAGAATTGTTATCCAAAGTTAAATACTCACAAAAAGAAATAACCCGATATAATTAAAAGAAGATGCAGCTTGCCAAGAGTCAAGTTTTGAATTTGTCGCTGAAACTTACACATACATCAGGAGAACGAAGAAGAAGTTTGCGGCTCCCCCATAAATCTCCGCAGAGGAAGAAAGATAAATAAGGAAATGGCCTACACGCAAGGTCACGCTGCGTGACCCTGCGTCATGACAAGCTCCGTGATGATGTTTATCCAGGAGCTGGCAAGGACCGTTCAGAGGAGTTCAATGGTGACGTCGCTCTACAGCCTGAACAAGATCACGAGTCAAGATCGTTAAGGCAAGTCAAATAATGAGCTTTTGAAAGATGCTTTTTTAACGCTGAATAGACAACTGTGGAAGTACGTAAATAATGGACTCCCTCTCCGTTATTTTAAGTAACTTCTTTATTACAACCCGGAGCGCCGGGAAACACTGCTCTGCGAGCTGCGGTCGGCGCCTAACTAACACGATCGCCTTCCGCTTCCGCAAGTCCCCTTCCGGTTCCGGCCTGAGAACAAGTACACCGTCACCACATATCTCCCCCCTTTATGCAACATTTAAATTTATACACCTTACTTTTAGTCCATCTCAAAGTCCTTGTACTTCTCCGGCATCCTCACACTTCTCCCAGCTCTCGTCGTTCTCATACCTTCATCTTGTGCTCTTCTTTGTCCTTCTGACCTCCGTCCCTCGGTCCTTGCTTTCACTCTGATCTCTTCATTTCCTTTATTTCCACAGTCCTCACCTTCCTCTTCCTTAGGTCCTCGGACCTCCTCGTTCTCCTTTCCCATTCCACCTTCCACTTGCTGTCTGCCTTCTTCTACTTGCTCATATATCTGTCCATCACATCCATCCTCACTCGTCTCCGCATTTTCCTTCCTTCCTTCTTTGTCTGTTCCCCAATTCAATATCTTGCTACACTTAGCCATCCTGTCCTGCGACCACACTTTACCATCGCTGAGCAGTGCAGATCTGGCATACGGTTCAAGTACTTGTAGGGGTGGGGTGAACTTACTTTCCCCCTTTCTTTTTAGCGTGGGTATTTTCACTCTCCCCAATCGCCTCTGTCTAACGTCACTCCTTGGACACCATTCCGTTTGTTGAAATGTTCGGTGTATGTTTCCTGCGCTCTTTCCAGGTTTCTCTTGACCACCGCTGGGTACCACTTGCTCTGTACAACCATCTGCCTCCACACCGCATTGTCATTTGTGAAGGGTTCTCTTCCTCGTAGCACTTTGAATGGGCTGTAACCGGTGCTACCCGGTGTGATCCTGTAGGCTCATAGCATTTTGGGTAACTCCTTCTCCCAGTCCAATCCATCACTTATGGCCGCCTGAATGGAGCCCATAATCACCCTATTGAAACGTTCAACTTGTCCATTCCCGGAGGGATGATATATGGGCGTGTGTTTGACTTCTATGCCATTTCTTGACACAAACGCTTCCCATTTCACAGATGTAAATTGCGGTCCATTGTCACAAATGATCACTTTAGGAATTCCTTCCTTGAGAAACGCATTCCTTAAGAAGGATATCACGGCCTCCGTGTCCATAGTTTCCTTCACGTCAATCTCCGGCCACTTGGAGTACTTGTCAATCAATACCACCACATATTTTTGTAGTCCTTCCGTGTCTAGAATGGGTCCCATGATGTCGACGGACACCATCTCCCATGGTCCTTCTGGTATGGGGAATCGTCCCAATGGAGGTCTCATTACACTCTGGGATTTGTCTGCCTTGGCGCACGACTCGCATTGTCTTACATACCTCTCCACCTGGGAGTCAATGGCTGGCCACCAGTACATCTGCCTCGCCAGGGCTTTGGTCTTGGTGATACCTTGGTGTCCTTCATGCAATAATGCTTCTTCACACTCTTGGGCACTTATTACACCTTCCATGTCCTGAATGGTGGCCACCACATAACCATCCCAGTTCGGGGTCTCTTGTCCGTCGGCCCGTTCCTTTGCTGCTGCCCGACTCAGGAAGTCAGCCACCTTGTTTTGTGGCCCTGGAATGTGCTCCACATCATACACAAAATCCAAAAGTCTCAGTGTCATTTTGGCAATTCTGGGGGTGGCGTGAGCATGGCCGCATGAAATCAATACTTTTACTAGAGGTTTGTGATCAGTCCTCACTAGGAATTTTGCGCCCCACAGATACTGCCGGAATCTCTCCATTCCCCACACTACTGCCAGCATCTCTTTTTCAAGGACGCTGAACTTTTCTTCATTCAGCGCCAAGGACCTTGACGCGAAGCTGATGGTAGACATCTCACCCCTTTCCGACTTCTGCATCAGCACTGCTCCCAGACTTTTTTCACTTGCGTCGGTGGTGAGGATGGAGATCGCATCGGGATCAAACCCTGTCAACGGTATCGTTGTGCTGAGTTCCTGCTTCAACTTGGAGAATTCTTCCTGTTCTTCCTCCTTCCATTGGAACCCATTCTTTTCCTTGAGTAGTTGGCGCATGCAGTGTGTTTTTGTGGCAAAGTTGGGAATAAATTTGCTATATTACTCTGCCATCCCCAGGAACGATCTGACATCCTCCTTCTTCTCTGGGGGTGGCGCGTCCAAGATGGCTTGCACGTTGGCCCTGTTTGGCTCTATTCCTCTCTCACTCACCTCATGTCCGAGATACGTCACTGACTGCACCCAGAGTTTGCACTTTGACCACTCCGCCGTCAATCCGTTTGTCTGTAATGTGCGCAGTACCTGATGCAGCTTCTCATTGTGGTCCTGTTTGGACGCTCCCATGATCAGGATGTCGTCCTGGAAGAACTGGACACCGTCTAATTTCCTGAAGAGCCTATGCATGAGGTTTTGGAACACGGCAGCTGCCGATGCCAACCCAAATGGCATTCTGACGAATTTGTAGCAACCGAAGGGGGTGATGAAAGATGTGAGGTGGCTGCAAGAGGGATGAAGCTTCACTTGGTGGTAGGCTGAGGATAAGTCCAATGTGGAGAACCACTTAATGCCTTTCGTTCGTGCTAACATCTCGTTGATGCGGGGCAGAGGGAATTTGTCGACTAAGATGTTTTTGTTCAATTCCCTAAGATCGATGCATAGCCTCACCTTCCCGTTCGGCTTCTGGGCCACCACCAAGGGCGAGAGCCACTCCGAGCTCTCTATGGCTTGTATCGCTCCGCTTTTCTCCAATCGGTCCAGTTCCGCTTGGACCGCCTCCCGACATCTGAGCGGGATGTTCCTTACTTTGTGCACCACGGGTGTCGCTCCCTCCTTCAACTTGATGAGGTGTTGGTATTTGGCCAGTTCTCCTATCTGTCCCTCAAATACCTTGGGGTACTCCCTGCGCCATGCTTCGGTGTCGTCTTTTTGATCCATGTCCATCAGCAGAATCTTCTCCACTCCTCCAGGATTGAGTTGTATTCCTAACGCTCCCTGGTCTTTCCAACTGAGCACAGATGGTCCTTTCTCAGCCACGTACAGCTTGCATATGGCATGTCGACCCCTGAACTCGAACAACAAAGGGCAGTATCCCAACATGGGTATCCTCTGTCCCGTGTACGTGACTGGTCGTAGATCCATTGGACGTAGTTCCTCCTTCACCTTCGTCACAAATTCTCTGTCCCATACTTGTCTTTGCATTATGGTGATGGGTGCTCCGTTGTCCGCTATCATTTCTATAGGCACTCCTCCTATATGCATGTCCAGCTTTGGTTTTTCCGATTCTGCACCTCCTACATCCAATATTTGGGCGTCGATGTATAGAAACTCTTGCTGGTCTTCCTCATCAGTTCAGCTCGCCTCTTCTTCATGTGTTTCCTGGTCCACATATCTGACCGTTGTTCCCCTGGGCTTGCGATGGCACACCTTCTCATAGTGTCCGAAAGTACTGCAGTATGTGCATTTCGCCCTGAACGCCGTACATACCTTGTTGTTTCCCAAGTGCGCTGTGCTCCCACAACGGTAACAACTTGGCTTACCCCCTCTGCCTGCTTTCTGGCCTGTACCTCCAGTCGGTTGTGGGCCTCTCTTATTGTCTTGACTCTTCGTCGTGTCTCTCTGCTTGGTCTTCTCTCCTCTATAGTTCGTCATGATCCTGCAAACAGTCTGTGCGCCCACCGTGTCCTTTCTAGCCGCTTGCGCACACCTTTTTGACATTTCCGCTTTCTTCACCAAAGCCCAAACTTCCTTCAGTAATGCATCGCCATTCACCCACAACTTCTCTTGGACGTGCGTGCTCGTCGTGTGCATAATGATTTGATCACGGATGAGCTCATCATGGAGGGGACCAAATTTGCATGTGAGGGCCAATTTCTGGAGCGCCGCCACATATTCATCCACCGTCTCACTTCCTGCCTGCTTCCTGTGATAGAAACTGTGTCTGTCAATGGCCACGCACACCACGGGCCTGTAGTGCGCATCCAGGTCTGAAATAGCGTGGCTGAAAACATCGTCATCATCATCGTCTCTTTGCCCCTTCACAATGGTGTCGAACACCCTGATGCCTTCGGGCCCAA
Organism: Lissotriton helveticus; assembly: GCF_964261635.1. NCBI lineage: Eukaryota > Metazoa > Chordata > Amphibia > Caudata > Salamandridae > Lissotriton > Lissotriton helveticus. Next base: position 1,674,589,092 of record NC_136065.1, read on the forward strand.
ATTGTGTAGTAGTATTTTCAACCGCCGCTTACTTGTGTATGCTGCTCCGCCTTCCTCTTTGAGCGCCTCCAAATAGTTCTGGAAATATCTTTTCCAGTCCTCCCAGGGCATCGCAGGCTCTCCTCTGGAAGGCAGAAAAGGCACCATCTGCGTGAGGGATGTGGATTGCGCCGCCATTTTCCTGACCAAGGCGGGATTTGCCGGTGCTGTGGTGTCACGGTTGGGAGGGCTGCCCGGGGCTTGCCTTGTGTCCACGTCCGCCCCTCTATCTCCGCTGGTGGTTGTGCTGCCAGACACTGCGGCTGTGCTTTGCAGGGGATGTTGCCCTGCTCCACTGTCTACCTCCAACCGTCCACTCTGGACCAATTTCTCCGCCAGCTTGCTCTGGGTGCTGTGCCACGTGTTAGCGTGCCCCTGCCCGCTAACCTGCAATTAGATTGTCCACCTTGCACCCCACATGTCCAACCACGGCTGGCGCCGGATTCTCGGCGCTCTGAAGCTAAATGGGCAGGTCGTGCGTCGAACTGGAAGTCTGGCCACGTTATTGCCCACAATCTTTCGTTTACATGGGGCAAGACGCGCATGTGCGTAGTGGCATGCCTTTGTCTTGGATAAAGGTGTCAAGTTCCTGCTGTTTTATGTTTTTCACTTTATTGTTCCTACTTGTTTCGTTTTTATTTTTTCCGTTTCGGCCGTTTTCCGACGGTCTCTGCCGTCTGCAGGCACTGCTGGGCTGAGCGCTTGCACCGCAGTCCCACTGCCGCGCTCCGGGTGATTGGGCGTCCCATGAAGAAGCGGGAACGTCCGTCGCGTGCTGTTCGGTGACCCGGCGGGCTGCACTTCACAATAACAGCAGCCGTGCATCAGCACACCTCGTCGCCATTGTGGAAGTACGTAAATAATGGACTCCCTCTCCGTTATTTTAAGTAACTTCTTTATTACAACCCGGAGCGCCGGGAAACACTGCTCTGCGAGCTGCGGTCGGCGCCTAACTAACACGGTCGCCTTCCGCTTCCGCAATTCCCCTTCCGGTTCCGGCCTGAGAACAACTAGACCGTCACCACAACAACTGCTCCTAATAAAACATGACAGTGTAAAATGAAATACCTCTAGGTAGAAGTGTCGACCTTCCGAAATATTTCTTGAGACAAATACCAGTTTTACGAGCTTCCGTTGTTTTTTAGCGATCTTGCCAGATATCTTGCCGCCAGTTACTGCACAGAAATGATCAAGTTCAAGGTACAAAGCAATTCCAGTTGATCGAATTTGAACTCCCAAAAGTAGAATTGAAATCAGCTCGAATAAAAAATAAATGATGAAAAAAATTAATGTCAGGTCCAGTAAATCCAGTAAATCCAGAGTTTAAAGGTCAAAACTTCGTGAATAGTCCATGGCAGGGGAATTGATGCTGAGAAACCTTGTCCCCAATCAAGCAGGGTCCCTCGTCGCCAGTGTAATAAAGATGAATCTTCAAAGTAAAGATAAAATGTAGTATTTATTTATATGGTCATATTTACTCAGCATCAACGAACCAGACCTCAGTCTTCTAAGTCCAGAAAGTCAAATGCCTCTAACACATTCTATGTTGCATAACATCACATTTTGTGATGTCATTGGTTCTAAGAAGAAAGTTCTGAAACAACCACTTGGCAAATACAACAACAACCAATCAAGAGATGGTACCCTTTTGAACGGCCCGACCTTTCTTCGCACCTACATAGCCAACGAAGAGTTGATCATTCACCCAGAATTCCTTTGTGCGGTCAAAGTAGAAGGATAGCACATGTTTAGGGTCCAGATGGTGGAGTATATCCTCCTCCTTATAATGGTTCAGAGGTGGGAAAAGTGTCCAATGTAAAAAGGTGAAACCACTTTAGGAAGGAACGAAGGCCTCGCCCTAAGCACCGCTTTGTCCGGATGCACAGAGAAGAAAGGGGGCTTAGAAGCTAGAGCTTGAAGATCACTCACTCTGCAAGCAGAGGTGATAACAACAAAGACAGCAGTCTTCAGAGTGAGGAGCCTGAGAGAACAGTTGGGAAGAGGCTCAAAGGAAGAACACATAAGATAAGTTTAAACAAGGTTCAAGGCCCACTAGGGCATTATGAAGGGAGAAGGAGGAAATAGATGAATAATGTCATTAAAGAATCTCTTTACTATATCAGGCCTGAAAAGGCATGGATGATCTGGTAGCCGAAGGAAAGCCGAAATAGCTGCCAGGTAGCCTTTAAGAGTGCCCAGAGCAGAGCCCTGATGGGCTAAAGAAAGAAGATACAGAAGGATCTGTGAAAGGGGGGCACAGAGGGGATCCACAACTTTTGTTGCGCACCATACCACAGACTTGCTCCATTGACAGGCGTATACAGTTTTCGTGGAGGGACACTTGGCTGCCAAGATGACATTACAGTCTTCGGGTGGACGGTCAATAGCTGTGAATGGTCGCCACTCAATCTCCATGAAAGGAGGTGGAGAACGGACAGGTTATGGTGAAGAACAATCCCCTGCTGCTGCGACAGAAGATCCTGCCGGAGGGGCAGTCAGATCAGAGGATCGATGTCCATCCTCAGGAGCTTGGGTACCATACATTTGTGCCTAGTCCAGAGCCACCAGAACAACTTGGGCACAGTCATACTTGATCTTCTTCAGCACTCGGGCATACGGGAGACCGCATCTCCACTCGCGACGAAAAGTGTCGCTGAGCTAGTGCCACCTTGGTAATTCACACTTATTCACATTCACATTCACATTAAGAACTGCTGATATTGTGCATTCTCTTCGGTGGTGAACAGACCTAATCAAAGCTCTCCCCATTGTTGAAAGAGACCTTGCACCACCTTCGAATGAAGACGCCATTTGTGATCTACCAGGCACAGACGGCTAGTTCGTCCACCCTGGCATTCAGAGAACCAGCCAGGTGATGAACCACCAGAGCTATGCCCTGATGTTGCAGTCATGTCCAGAGGGGAAGAGCCTCCTGGCACTGGGTCCACGACCCCACCCGCCCTGTTTGTTGCAGTACCACGTGGAGGTGGGTTTGTTGGTGAATACTTGCACCAGTTTCCCTTTGAGAAAGGGAAGGAATGCTTTCAGAGCCAGGCAGATTGCCTGGAGTTCAAGCAGGTTCATATGGAACCCAGACTTCGCAGGAGACTAGCCAACGCTGATCTCTGCCTCTACCAGATGGCTGCCCCATCCCAGGAGTGATGCATCTGTCACCACTGGTAGATCTGGCTGGGGAAGGGAGAGGGACCTGCCTCTGACCCAAGCCTGGTTCTTCAGCCACCACTGCAATTGATTTACAGTTCCCTCCGAAATCTGGACATAATCGGAAAGAATCCCCTGATGGTGACCCCACTGGAACTTCAGGTCCCACTGCCAAGCCCGCATATGCCACCTGGCATGATCCACTAGCATGAGGCCCAGAAGCGTCATAGTCATTCTTACCAAAATCCAGGATAGAGGCTGAAACATCAGTGTAATAGCCCGAATATCCCGTATTCGCTGTTCGGGAGGATAGGCCCAAAACTGCAATGCGTCCAGAACAGCTCTAATGTAAGGAAGCATCTGAGAGGGAGCCGGTTGTGAGTTCGACATGTTTATAGTGAAGCCCAGCAAGTGCAAGAGGTCTGCCGTAGTCTGGAGGTGAGAGACGACAGCCTAGGGCGAGGACGCCTTCAACAACCAGTCATCGAGATAAGGGAAGACTGGGACCCCTGATCTCTGCAGATGAGCTGCGGCCACCACCATCACTTTCGGGAACACTCGAGGGGCACTGGTAAGGCCAATGGGGAGCATGGTAAACTGAAAATGCTTTTGGCCAACCGTGAACCAAAGGAAATGTCTGTGGGCCAGCAGGATGGGAATATGGAAATAGGCGTCTTGCAAGTCAAAGGCCACCATCCCGTCTCCAGGGTCGAAAGCAGACAGGACCTGCGCTAAGGTGAGCATTTGGAACTTCTCCTGCTGGAGGAAGCGGTTGAGGGCCCAGAGGTCTAGAATAGGATGCAGGCCTTTGTCCTTTTTGGGCACCAGAAAGTAGCGGGAATAGCAATCACATCCTACTTCTGGCAACAGGGACCCTCTCGATAACTCTCTTGGCCAAGAGAGCTGAGACTTCCTGGCGGAGAAGGGCCAAATGATCCTTCGATGTGCAATCGAAAGACGGTGGCATGGAGGAAGGGGTAGTCTCAAAGGGGAGGGAGTAGCCCCTTTGGACTATTTGCAAATCCCACCCATCCGGCGTGATAGATTGCCACTGGAGGAGGTGATGGCCATTCCTGCTGCCCACTGGCCGTTGGTGGCCCTGAAAGGTCAGACTAGGAAGGCTTGGAGGCTGCTGCAGGGGAAAAGGGGGGACTGGCCAACCCACTGGCTCCCAGACCTGGGAGATCTCTGGGTCCCACGTCCACGGGCATGCAGAGGCTGGGCAGCTTGCGTGGACTGGTGGCTAGACTGGGCTAGACGTGGCTGAGCATCCCTTCTGTAGCCACGAAAGTGACAAAAAGCGGACTGGAGTGGACGGGAAGTTGCAGTGAGGCTCAAAGATCTGGCCGTAGCCTGAGAGTCTTAAAAGCGCTCCAGCACTGAGTCTGCTTTGTCTGCAAGGAGGCGACGGCCATCAAAAGGCATGTCCATCAAAGTAGACTGGACGGCCCCCGAAAAGCCAGATGTCCTCAACCAGGCATAGTGCCTAAGGGCTACCGATGTGGCAATCGTTCTGCCTAGTGAGTTGGCGATATCCAGTCCACATCTGATTGTGAATTTGACTGTCTCTCCCATCCGCCACTGCCTGGGAAAGAAGGGCTTGGGCCTCCCCCGGGCCCAAGAGGCATGAGGTATTCACAGACTGCAGTGCTAAGCTGCAGAAGAAAACATGTGCTTCCCAAGGTGAGCCAGCTTCTTGGATTCCCTATCTGGGGTGGCAGAAGGGAATACGCCCTTGGAGGAAGAGGCTTGGACGACCAATCTCTTGGGGGAAGGGTGTTAGGTGAGGAAAATTTGGTCGCCCGGGGCCGGGCGATGGCGGCGGTCGATCGTCCTTTTCACAGGAGCCCCTGTGCTAGGCTTGGACCAGGTGCCCAGGAGGACGTCATTGAGGGCTTCTATGAAGGGCAGAAGAGGTTCAGAGGAGGATGCCACAGGCTGAAGCACCTCTTGTCAGGTGGTTACTCCTGACTGACACTGAAGGGAGCTCAAGGCCCAAGACCTCAGGCACCCTTCGCACCACCACAGCGCAGGATTCTACCTCTTCTGCAGCCACGGTAGGGGGAGAAAGCATGACAAGGTCTGAAGAAGTGTTCAGACCACTGGTATCACCCAGGTCCTCTCTCCAGGCCGGTTCTTCCAGCTGGTCTACTTAAGGGTCAAGCGACTCCTTCCAGTCCTCATCACCACCTTCTGGGTGGTAGGGAACACCAGGGATGAACAGAGGAACAAAAGCATCCTCCAGCAACAGATCTGACGTCGATGACATTGGTCCAGATCCGGGTTCATCTCAGGGGTGAGGAATGGGACTACGTCAAAGGCACTTGACCCCGACCGGCTCCGCGGGGCCCGAAGACACGCCGCGGTGTTGGGCTGCCCAAAGCCTCGTAGAACTTATGAAGCTTGGCAGGGGACTCTCCAGCTCCTGGATATGGGGGAAGGTGTGGAGTTGTCTCTGAAGGAGGCACTGGAGATGGAGCCTTTGCGCTATGATGCTCCTGGTCCCTCGTCAGGCCAACCGCCCGATGGGGAGAAGGCAAAGAGCGCAGTGCTTCATTGCCTTCTTCTTGTGCTTTGACTTACCCAAAGACTTCGATGATTTGGAGTGCGAAGAGGTGTGTGAGCTCTGCAGGTGGCCTCGAGACCTTCCTCTTGAACGAGACCGGCAACAACACGGAGCCGACCGCCCAGCCTCCAAGAACTTTCAGTACTGCTCCCGCAAAGACTTAGGATTCATGCCCCGGCAGTCGGAGCACGACTTCGGTCACGATAGGCACATGAGGTGCGGGTCCGTCACAGACATCAGCCTGTGACAGGACTCGCAAGGCTCGAAGCCGGTCTGACGGTGGGACATCCCTCGCGCACCAGGTTGACGAAGACTCAGAAAAACAGTTGACAAAATATCGAAAACGTTTAGTCAAAAAGTGACTAAAGGGGTAGCTAGGCTGGTGCGGAAAAAGAAAGAACTGACGTCAGCGCGCAGGGGCGGCATCCAAGTAGACACCGCAACATCATCTCGGCAACCACGACGCCAACAACGGACGCAGAGTCAACTGGCGCCACCTGCTGACGTGCAGGGGTACTGCTAAAAAATAATTTGCCATATTCAGTATGATGCCTAGGGGTAATTCTAAGGTAAGGTAAGGAATCTATAACTAACTGTCTCTTGAAGATAAATAGAACAGGAGACGAAGAAGAAGGGGAAAATATACCCAGGAAAAGAAGAACGAGAAGATTTTAATGGAGAAAAAAGCAGGTAAACAACCAGATAAATAATAAAGAGGAACACTAAGAATAGGAATATAAAAGTTCCTATTTAAAAGAGGAAGCACTTACCTGCTCTTTTTCGAAGTTGGAAGAACTCCGGCTAGATCGAAGTTGACATCCTTCAGGAGTTGGGAAAAGAGCCCTCTGAATTAAGAAAACCTAGAGGAAAAGAAGACGACTAAGTCAACCCAACGAGAGACTAAGAATCTAGGGCCAGAATAGTAAAATACCACTTGAATTCTTAATAACTCACAGTAATGCACAGCATATGCAGTAATGCACACTGATATACAGCAAGCTCCCACGTTTACCAGTACATAGCACTGTCAGGCCTTTTCCCAGATCCGTGAAGTTGAAGGGACCACCTTGCAATACCAAAATGGTGCAAGTGCATTGTCTTCTCTACTGACCATGGTTCTGGGTACTGTGAATGTGCCAGGAAGCCAGGCTTTTGAAGCCTCTTTGATGTCCCAGGGAAGCTCGGTCGACCGATTGAGGTTTAGCTTATAGACGCATGAATTAAGGTAGAGATAAGATACAGTATAACATTGTCACTGTAATTAGAATAAATATAGAAGGTCCAGTCAGGAAGATTCGTTTGGAAAGCAATAATACTTCGACAATACCTTAAACCCAGTAAAAATGAAACGATATAAGGAAAACTACAAGTCTCTTAATACCAGTGCATAGATCCCAGGTGTGCAGCTGAGGAAAAAAATGTGGCTCCAGGAGATATCAACACTGGATATGATGTAGTGGGCCATAAAGATGCCACTGGTACCACCAACGTCATTCCTACCTACTACCCCACGCTCCTCAGAGCCCATGACAAAAAGAAACAGTGAAATAAAAGCAGGACAGAAAAAGTGCCACTGAATAAATAACAAACAAGAGGAAAGGTGAGAGGCTGATGAGGAAACTGCAGGGAGATACATGTCCATCAGAAATTATTATTATTGCATTTTGTAAAGCGCAACAACTACCTCCAACGGAGGTGTCCCGGCGCTGACAGCGAGTAGTATGGAGAAGATGTCCTGGTGAGTAAGCAGAAGTGGAAGAGGCTCTAGGGTGAACTGAAGAGCCAAGTCTTTAGATTTTTTCTAAACATCTGTTCTGAGTTGGCCTTTCGAAGATGCTCCGGCATGGAGTTCCAGAGAGAGGCAGTAATGAAAGAGAAATTGCGACCGCCCAGTCTAGCTATTTTTAAACATGGAACGCTGTGGAGTCTCTCGTGATTTGATCTCAGTGTCCTGTTTTGGATATATTTGGGTAATCTTACTTTTAAGTATTTTGGGCCAGTGTCTCTGGTGGTCCTAAAGGCCAAGATCAGATCCTTAAACTGTATCCTCTTTTTTACAGGCAGCCAATGTAGGCTGAGGAGATGTGGGGAGATATGGTGGCAGAGAGGTACATTCCTAATGAGCCTATCTGCAGCAGTTTGAATAAACTGCAGCTTTTTGATAACATAATAAGGGAGGCCCAAGTACAGACTGTTGGTATAGTCTAGTTGAGAAGTAATTAGTGCATGCACCACCGTTTTTCTGCAGTCCATGGGTAGGAGATGAAAAAATCTCCTCTGTGTTTTTAGCTTCCAGAAGCATGAAGATGGTAACTGGCCTATCTGGGCCTTCCCTGAAAGGGCGGAGTCAAATTTGAATCCTAAGTTTCTCGCTGACGAGACTGGCCTAGGAGGGGTATTGAGTTCCGTGGGCCACCATAGTTCAGTTTTAGGGGTGATGGCTGGTTAAAAAATAGAACTTCTGTTGTATCCATATTTAACTTTAAACAGTTGTCTGTCATCCAGGATGAGCTGTTGAGTAGACACTGTGTAAAGTTAGTAAAAGCAGCCTCAGAGTGTTCTCTGAAAGAGAACACTAGCTGGGTGTCATCAGCGTAGGAGACCACCTTGACACCATGAAGATCAATGATTGAGGCAAGAGAGGCGAGGCAAACATTAAAAAGAGTTGGGATAAGGGTCGAGCCCTCGGGGATTCCACCAATAAGTGGGCGAGCAGTGGATACATAAGGACGTAGATAGATTTTCTGGGATCTGCCCTCAAGAAAGGAGCGGAACCAAGTTAGAACAGTGTTCCCTACGCCCAACTGCTCAAGCCTCTCCAGAAGAATCCTGTGTGATACAGTGTCAAACGCTGCGGACAAGTCCAGCAGCACCAGCATAGAGTAATTGCTATGATCCAGGGTTTCTCATATTGTTTCTGCCGCTTTCAATAGGGCCGTCTCTGTGCTGTATAACCAGCTCTAAATCCAGACTGAGAATCATGTAGCAGATTGTTCAATTTAAGGTCTGCTGAGAGTTGTTTCTTCACTTCCTTTTCCAATATCTTTGCAGGTGCTGGCAGGCGGGAGATTTGCCTATAGTTTTTTTAGTTCAGTCGGGTCAGCACCTGCTTTTGTTTAATGGGCTGTACTAATGCGGTTTTCCAGATAGAAGGATAGTTGCCAGTGTTTAGAGAAGTGTTCCAGATCTGGTTTAGTGGGGGGTTCAAAAGTGGGGAAGTGAGGTAATATATTTGGCTGGACAAGGATCAGTCGGCGATCCAGATTTCACTTTAGCAAGTTGTTTTAGGTACGCTTCAGGACAGAACCGGTCAAATTCACACCAACTGTCTGTATCATGTTGGTTAGGTGGGGGCGGGGGAGGATTGATTGTAGGGCTGAATGCCGAATAAATAGTTTGGATTTTATCTTGAAAGAAACAGGAAAGGTCTTCACACAGGGAGGCAGTAGGGGCAATGGTACATTCCATGGCCTCAGGATTGATAAATCCTTGGACAATCCTAAAAACTTCTTTAGTGGAATTTTCCGAGGCAGTGATTCGATCAGCCAGGTAGTCCCTAATGGCAAGGCTTTTAAGTTTTTTAAAGTGTTTTAGAGCTGCTCTATAGGTGCTCTTAGTCTTACTGTCATAATTTTTCCGCCATGTCCGTTCTAGTTTTTTACAGAGACCTTTTTTCTATATGTTGCTCATCTGTAAACGAGGGGGCGATGGTTTGGATCTGGTCATTTTCATATTTCTGATCGGGGTCACTTTAAGAAGAGCCGCAGTCACCCAGTTATTGAAGGAGGAGGCGTCCTCGCAGGGTTCCCCTGTGAGCAGCAGAGGGGTACCTGAGAGTACCAGTCCCATTGTATCAAGTGAGACTTTCCTCCAATTCCTTTTTTATTCCGATTTATTTTTCCCTGGGTCTATTTGACTTGGGCAAACTATAGTGAAGGGTAATAAGCTATGATCTGACCATAGAAGTGGAGCAGAATCAGCCATCTTGAAGGTAGGGATATTAGTGAAGATTAGATTAAGTAAATGGCCTGCTCTGTGAGTGGGAAGTGAAACCATTTGAGTGAGGTGTCTGATAGCTGAGAGGCTAAGGAGCAGCTCTCATTGTCCATGTGGACGTTGAAATCACCTAGGACAATGAACTTTCAGTGTCTCATTGAAAGATCAGCGATCAAGTTGCAGAGCTCTAGCAGGCCGCTCGTGGGAGGATTAGGTCTGAAAAGCCGGAGGGTTGCCGAGCTAATAATGTAAGTGATTTAACCTTTTTTTTACCGGCGGTCAGACACGGAACGCAGAGGTGAGCGATGGCAAATACTAACTCCCGCCACCTTTGTGCAACATTTACGCACGACTCGAGAATGCTCTAATGAAAGATGGAAGTTAACTTTAACTTTATAGAAACGATCTGCACATGTAGAGACCCGGGCGAGTTGATACAAACGGGTCTTGTGTATCGGGTTGCCTGTGTAACGACCAACATAGCGTTCTTTTACAATACCATGCCTGCTCAAATTTAACAACAGCATTCCGACCCCCTACATTTAGTGGGAACATCCCTGATTAAGGAATTACGTTTTTCGACCATTGAAAAATCCCTTATGATTTCAGGGACAGGAGTGTATATGAAAAGCGGTTTCCAAACCCTTGCAAAAAAAACCTCAAAGAATCATATGCAGTCCATCTAATGCTCTAAATAACGATTCCATATTGTAAATATTGCATACTACTGTTTTTGATCCTACAGGGTCTACAGGCCCCTCCACTAACGTGGACCATGGGGCAGAGTACTGCTAATACCTAAGTACATCAACCCACATTGGGTCAAGGTTTTATGTTACATGTCATGTTTGTCTTGTTGTATGTGTGCTCCACAATGAGTGTGCTCTAGGTGTACATATAAGTGTATATATAGATATATATAGTTTTTGCTTTTAATCCTTGCACAGGAACACTATGCACAGACGTGCATGGGAGACCACCCACCGTTTGTTTTGTGTTTCCTTCCTTTTTAGGGGCACCATACTAAACACCTAATGTAAGAATTCACTCAATAGGCACAGTCCATGAGGAACAACCATTGTATTGGGAACTGGCCTGCCCATATGGGCAGGCACCATGTACTAATTTTATTATTTCTTTCCTAAATACTGATACTACGGATTCATCACTAACAGTGTGTATACATGATAGATACACACATTAGGTGTGTCTTTCCATTTATTTGTCAACCTGAATCTAGGTTCACAAACAGAGTGGCATACATGGGGCTGGTCCCCATGTTGTCCTGAAGAAAAGGTGTAGGGGACACCTTGAAACATGTCGACAAGATAGCTAGATTTTAGGCCGCATTACAGACTTAATTCCTATATCTAACCCCTGTTTATTATACCATCTAGAGGCAAGAATAAATGTGTTGGCTTACTAGCTAGGTATTTTAACTCACATTAAATCACCACTCCACCATACACCGCACCACACATAGTTTCATAAAAAAGTGCTCCTACGTGACCTTCGCAAGTCGCAGCACGCCCCTGGCAGTAGATGCTTGGGAAACCCCAATGATGAAGCATGTCACCTAAGGGCAACCTCTGGTGAGTGAGGGGACTAAAGAAAAGAATTTTCTTTTCCATAAAGGTCCACCAAATTGGGAAGACCTGCTACTACCGTTTTGACAGGCTAGCTTCTCACAATCCATTGACTATGGGTTATAGTGTTAAACTTTAGATTCAAGATGCCGACCCTAACCTTAGCCTCTTTCTCCCTCCTTTTGATTATTATACTCTTAAGATTACAGCAATCCCTCCCCCTCTTCTGCTACCTAATCGATTTGCAGTGATAATTTTATAGCCTTCAGGAATCGCAAGTGTTATGTCCGGGTTGGAACAATCCCTAAGCCATGTTTCAGTTAGAAACATAAGGTCAAGAGTTTTTGATTCGAGAGTTAGCCAGATGGCATCTCTATGTTTAGGGAGAGATCAACAGTTTATTAGACATGCATAAATGGTAGGCTCAGTGGTTGGAGTACAAGTTTTAACCAATAATGCTGTACTAGTGTCCATATGTCTACATTCTTGAGACTGTCTATTATTAGGAGAAAAAGAGCATGCCTTACAGGACCACTTTTGGCCAGCATCCCCTTGATTGATGGTGCTGGGATCGAGGTTATTATACGTATTACAACCTCCAGTAGACAGTTTTAGCCATTCCTGCCTAGACCAGCCAATTGTAGAAGTATGAGCCAAACAAGCAGCTTGGCTGGCGCTGGACGCGGGCCGGACGCGGACAGGCGCAGACGGGCTTGCGTCAGGTGCACCTTCGGAGCACCAGCAGCGCACCCGCTGGGTGCGTCCGCTGTCCCATCTGAATTTAAATGGCCAGCTTGCGCCACACAGCACCGCCCACTATGTCATCACAGCGCAGCTGATCTGCGTGTGCCTGCTAACACCACCCTCCACACAAACGGCAGCCTGCCGCGGTGGACCGGAGGAGTGAAAGTGCAGGTGAGTTTTAAAAACAGTATAAAAAGCAAGAAAACTGTTTTAAAACACAGAATTGTTTCCAAAGAGTTAAGCGCTATGCCCCCGAGTAGTTCCCACAGTAGGTAGTCACAAACAATCCTACCGACGCTCGCGCGTCCGCTGTCCCATCTGAATTTAAATGGCCAGCTTACGACACACAGCACCGCCCACTATGTCAGCACAGCGCAGCTGATCTGCGTGTGCCTGCTAACACCGCCCTCCACACAAACGGCTGCCTGCCGCGGCTGACTGGAGCGAGTGAAAGTGCAGGTGAGTTTTAAAAACAGTATAAAAAGCAAGAAAACAGTTTTAAAACATAGAATTGTTTCCAAAGAGTTAAATCGCTATGCCCCCAAGTAGTTCCCACAGTAGGTAGTCACAAACAGTCCTACCGACACTCGCCTCACGTCGCTGTCCCAACTGAATATAAATGGCCAGCTTGCGCCACACAGCACCGCCCACTACGTCGTCACAGTGCAGCTGATCTGCGTGTGCCTGCTAACATCGCCCTCCACACAAACGGCTGCTTGCCGCGGTGGACTAGAGCGAGTGAAAATGCTGGTGAGTTTTAAAAACAGTATAAAAAGCAAGAAAACTGTTTTAAAACATAGAATTGTTTCCAAAGAGTTAAGCGCTATGCCTCTCAGTAGTTCCCACAGTAGGTAGTCACAAACAGTCCTACCAACGCTCGCAAAAGGGGAGGAGGGGCCTAACAAAGGCTTGCAGGTTGCACTCTGCTTTGCCACTGCCAGGTATACTCAGCTGCCCTGGCAGACTACAGCATGAAGTATTTCGAAATGTCCACCAGTCAGGCAGAAATCTCTGTGCCTTCATGAGAGCTGCTGTCAGGGCAGGTGTGCAGAAGGCACTGAAGCTTTGCGCTGTCGTAGCTACGTACAATGTACAAATGATGGTAAGGGTTTTATTTTATTTTATCAATCGATCAATCAATCATAGCATTTGTAAAGCGCACTACTTACCCGTGGGGTTCTCAAGGCGGGGTGTGTGGGATGCTGCTACTGCTCGAAGAGCCAGGTCTTGAGGAGTCTTCTGAAGGGCAGTAGGTCTTGGGTCTGCCGTAAGTGGATGGGAGGGTGTTCCAGGTCTTGGTGGCGAGGTAGGAGAACGATCTGCCACCGGAGGTCACTCTTCGGGTGTGGGGGACTGTGGCCTGGGTGAGGTCGGTGGAGCAGAGCTGGCGGGTGGGGGTGTAGAAGCTGAGTCGGCTGTTGAGGTACGCTGGTCCGGTGTTGTGGAGTGCCTTGTGTGCATGGGTGAGGAGCTTGAAGGTTATCCTCTTGTTGACGGGTAGCCAGTGCAGGTCTCTCAGGTGGGGTGTGAGGTGGCTGCGGCAGGGGATGTTGAGGGGCTCTGAATGCGTTGTAGTCATTTCAGGAGTTTGGCCGAGGCTCCTGCGGGCGTTTCCGTAGTCCAGCCTGCTGCTGACGAGGGCGTGGGTGACTGTTTTTCTTGTTTCGGTGGGGACCCACCAACGTTTGTTTTGTTTTTAATGAAACACAACAAACAAATGGCCCTGGGAGTGAGCTTTTCTTGGTTTCCTGTTTGGAACTACAAGACTTTCCCTGATAACCTTGTGCATGCAAAATTAGACCAGAAAGTCCACCCTTATGAAATGTCCGAGAGATTGTGCCTAGGTGGGAAGGATCAAAGCATGCACACTTATTTATTTAGTATCACTGATTCTCTCCCTGTGCTGTTTGTGGCTTTTGTTTATTCCGGCAGATGTTGACAAACATCAGGAGTTTTAATTTATATATTTTGGTCTGTGACTATCTTGATTTACGCAATTAAATGAATGAAAACAAAATGGTTGTCCTCTGAAATTTTTCAAAGGGACTTCAGCCAATCAAATTTTCTTTTTGAGAAAATTAAAAAAATGTAATCAAATTTTTTTTCTCCGAATCCCTATGTTCTGAAGAAGCCTTACTGGCATTTCTAGATGCCATGCATACTTATCATTAAACCACTACCGCAAATGGCACTCAATAAGGTCAAAGCCTACATTTCTTCCCATTTTTTGAAAGTCAGACAAATATTGAGTTTTTCTCAAAAGAAGATCCACAGGGAAATTCCCATTGTTACTATTCAAACCCCACCTTTAAGACTCCCCTCATTCATCTGGTCCCTCTTGATCCACCCCAAATTAGGAGTTCTCCAGTAGCCTTTTTTTGTCAAAATTTGTTGCAGATTTTTCACAAGAGCAACGTTATCAGTGATGCAAAAACACCTAACGATGATATTACTTTAACTGTTTTTTCAGTGAATTATAACCTAGGTAGTGAGGATAATGTCGAAATCTTTGAGTTTTGAATAAAATTTGGGAAGGGTGGGTATCATAAGTACTGGAATGAGGGTGAGGGGTGAGAGGCCATTTACACTGCCAGAGGATGGAGAGATGTCAAGGACTGCTCAGTGTCTACCAAGGCAGTGCAAACATATCCAACTGGTTCTACTATCCGAGATGCTGCATGTCTCGCTTCATACAGTGACAGGTAGCACCAAACACTGCAGTGTAATACAGGGAGTGCAAGCTCCAGAAACATCGAGAGGCAGCAGCGTGAGATCCCTGAGGTCTGACTGAACATAAAACATCAAGAGACTGTAGCGGGACTCAGTGACTGAGAGCTCCGAGACTGCGGTCTCTGTGGACTGCAGTGTATGACATAGGGTGCAGAGTGCCTTACACTGCAAGGAGAGACTGTAGCGGGACACAGTGACTGAGAGCTCCGAGACTGCAGTGTCTGTGGACTGCAGTGTATGACATAGGGGGCAGAGTGCCTTACACTGCAAGGAGAGACCGTAGCAGGACGAGGTACTGAGCGCTCCGGGACTGCGGTCTCTGTGGACTGCAGTGTATGACAAAGGGTGCAGAGTACCATACATTGCAAGATAAAGCAAACAGTGTAGTGCCCAGGGACTGCGACTGAATGCAAGGCCCGAACACCCCAGAGATTGAAGCGTTATGCAAGCACGAGAGCTCTACTGATGGTGGGAATGCGGGACCGTGGTCGTGTCAGAGACTGTGAGCTGAGCAGCAAGTCAGAGAAAGCCCAGCTGCCTGGCACTGTCTTTGTTCAGCGTTTTCCTTTGAGCACAATTAATAGATTTTGGGAATCTTTGCCAAGAAGTGACTAATAATATTGCTTGGAACCGCAGGAGAGTTCGTCCCTCCAGAGTAGGAACAAGGAGAGTGAGGGCAGGGAGCTGTCACAAGCCCTGCAGATAATAGCCCCTCGCAGACATGGGAACAGTGCCTGTGTCCTCAGCTAGGAGCGGCCTCCACACGAGGAGCCACTGTATCAGCAGGGAGGCGGGGGAAAGTGGATGGAGCAGAGCCAGGGAGGAGGGAAGACAGATCGAAGCAGAGATGACAGCGAGGGGGCAGGCAGGAGGTTCGTGGGAGGAAAAGAAAGAAGCGAAAAAGGTAGCAAAAAGGACAGACTACAGGTCAGAGAGAATAAATAGAGGTTGCAGGGGAGTGGAGCAGTAAAAAGAAGACAGGTGACGTGGGAGAAGAGAGAAGAGGTGATCTGGTGAGAGAGCTATCATACAGATATTATATCTAGAGGTAGCCAGCAATGGTCTTCAGAGCTTTCCTCCTACAATCAAGGGATCAGAAGACGTGAAGAGCTGGGCCTCCTCGGGGTTGGGCTTGGACTGTTTACAAACTGGGGTCTCTCTGGAGACAGGCAACAGAAATTCCTCAAAAAATGCCCATCTAGGAGAGAAGTGGCAGATGGCATCTTGGGGAGGCTAACAGCTAAGGCCCCTCAGGACTTCTATCCAAATAGAGGGATATTTTAGGAGAAGGGAACGTGGATCAATGTGAGTTTATATAGACAGAGTGGGGCATCTCAGGAGGAGCTGTGATCTCCAGGAACTTCCATCTACACATATGCCCATCCCAGAAGACGAGAGGCTGGGGTCAGACAAGGGCTTCTACCTCTGACCGGACCTTTCGGGAGATGAGTAGCTATGATCCTCCATCCACCGATAGGGGCACCCAAGGAGGGGAGCAGCGGGTCTCGTCCAGCGCTTCAAACTCAGACAGGGTGACTTCAGGGATCATATACATAGAATTCTGTGCAGACAGCACAACTCAGAAACACAGAGAAGCAATTACAGCGCTGTATTTCCAAGCTTTGTTGTTTGCAACTCAAGCATTAACTGGGACTTTCTGACTTGATTTATCCACTTCAATTTAGGGAAAAACAAATGTGGACCAGTCAGTCAGTCAGTCAGTCAAAAATACTTTTATTTGATCTTGTTAAAAATCATAAAAGAAGGGAAGAAGTTCAATGATACAAACATGTTAAAAAAAACAAAAGGCATAATTAGATAAATTGATAAGGGTTAAAAAGGTAGTAAAAAGAAAAAAAAAGGAAAACACATTGCTGTAATGACCTGGATCATCATCCATGGATAATACATTAGATAAAACTTTCATATTAAAAGGAAATTTTAAACAGTGAGAGGCGGAACTATACAACAGGGGCCCAGAAATTATGTTGGTGCAAGAGAAGACCAAGGGTCCAAGCGGTCTTAACTGGACCACTCCAGTTCATTCTTGTTTGTTGTCTAATTCTTTGGCTGCCATTTTCCAAAGCATAATGGCTTTGCAAGAAAGTTCAATGGAGTGGCCTCCAAGACAATGTATGACTGCCGCTCTGCATGTCCGTAGCTGATTTTTTATCAGCAACTTGCGGAGGACCCTTTTCCGAATTTCTAGAAGTGTGGGGCAGATGCATAGGAGATGTAAGAGTCTCTCTTCTCCTTGTCCACACAGCCGGCATTCTTTTGTTAACCATACTTGTTTCCATTTTGGGGTTAGGTCCTTCGTGGGGAATGACCCCAACCGTAACATAGTCAGATAATGCTTTTTATGTTGTGAAAAGTGATCTAACAAGTATGGTTGTGGTTTGAGCAGCTGGTAAGAACTAATCACTGCCCAAGCGTGTTTTTTCTTTGAGAATGCCGTTTTGTCCATTAGCTGTGAAATTTGTTTGGTTGCGCTGTTTACTGCCTTTTTGAAGCCAGAGAGGGAAGTATTTATGTGCCATGCCCCTTCGAGGTGTAAGTCCTTGAGTGAACATTTTAGGACCGTGACGATGGAATTGTTTAGCCTCGCTTGCTTTTCGATTTCTTCACAGCAGGAGTGGGCTAATGTGTTATCTTCTGCCTGCCTCATCCGCCAATAGTATTTGACGACCGCCCCTTGTCTGGCTGGTTTCTGGTTTTTTAGCCCGTATTCCAGTCGAATCTGGGCTTGAGAAATGTGCTGGGGAATTGAGAACAACCTCTTGAAAAAGCTTGATTGGGATTGGTTAAGGGCGGCTGCATCTATTGTATGCATTATTTCTGACCCGTATGATATGGTTGGTATGAATTTGGCTGCGATTACCTTCAACACATGCCCTGTTGAGCAGCCTTTTAATTTCCTGTATAAAATTTTGAAGGCGTAGAGAAGTTGTTTTGCTTTCATTCTCACTTGGTTCAGCTGATGTTTGAAGTTAAGGTTTTGATCAAGATGAAACCCTAGAAATTTGTAAGATTCCACCTGAGTTATTGGTTTGTCACCCAGGTTCCAGATGAATTTGCCTTTTGACCCTATGTTGTGATGTTTTGAGAAGCACAGCACCTTTGTTTTCTTGAGATTAATTGTTAATTGGGATACAATGGTGTAGGTTGGGTCATTGATCGTTGAAGGCCTATCGGTGTTTGTGATAGAAGGACGATATCATCTGCGTATTGAAGACTAGTGATTGGTGTTTTGCCCAGTTTTGGGGGGTCGGTTTGGACTTGTTGAAGGTATTTCTCGAGGTCGGCGGTGTAGATGTTGAAGAGGCAAGGGGCCAGCACACACCCCTGTTTCAGCCCGTTTTTAGTTTGGATCTTACTTGTTATGCTGCTCCCGTCTCCTTTTTTTATTTGGACCCATGTGTCTGAGTAAAGGTTGATAATTGCCTCCAAAAGTTTTGTTGGTGCCCCCAAGCTTTGCATTTTGGCCCATAGCTTTGCCCTCTGTACTTTATCGAATGCTGCTTTGAGGTCAATAAAGCAGGCGTAGAGGGAGCGGGATTTGGCCATGGCTTGATTGGCTAGGAGTGTGACCGCAGAGATGTTGGCAAGGGTGCCCATTCCAGGCCGGAATCCTGTTTGTGTGTTTGGCATCAAGTTTGTGTGGCTCACCCAGTCTTCTAGATCTGCAGGCAGGTTTGAGGCATAAATCTTGGCTTCAACATCGATGAGTGCGATCAATCTGTAGTTGGCAGGGTCTGAACGTGGACCAGATTTATATATGGGATTAAGGATGCTTCCTCTCCAGGAGTCTGGAACCGTACCTGACGATAGTGCATGTGTGAATAATGGAGTGAGGATGTCGGACCAGAATAGGGGATCGTGCCGGAATAATGCGTTAGGCAATCCGTTAGGTCCTGGAGCTCCTTCAGGCCTTACATTTTTTATGGTTTTAAGGACCGCATCTTGGGTAATTTGCAGAAGTGGTTCTGGCAGTTCACTCGTAGGTGTATCATAAGCTATTGCTGCAATGGGGGTTTCCTGATTTGTGGTTCCTGAAGGTAGGATGTCATTATATGTTTGCTCGATGTGTGCTTTCCAGATGTCCTCCATAACGTCAGAGTTGAAGTGCCTATTCTTGCCGTTCGATAGCTGGTTGATTATATCCCAGAAGAGCTTAGAGTCTTTTTGTTTGCTGGCATTGGAGGAGTTTTGCCCAGAGTTCTTCTCTGAAGGCTTTCTTGGCTACCTTCGAGTCTCTTTTGAGGTCTTTTCTTGATTTTGATATTAGTGAGAGAATGTCCTGAGTGGATTCTGGGCCTCGAGTTCGCAAATGCCTTAGATGTTTATTCAATTGGTTTTTTTGTTTCCTTAAACTATTGGTGAACCACCCTACCCCTTCTGGTCTGCCTGGTTTGCGGCCATTTTTTGAGAATTCTTTGTTTAGGTCTTGAGCAAAGGTTTCCCAAGCCTTTATGCATGATGGATTGACTTTAAAACTCTCCGAAAGGGTTATACATGTGGCCATGATGTCACCGATGTTTTCCTTTTTCCATATTAAACGTCTCAGATTGTAACATTTTGTGAGTTGGGACATCACTTTATCTTTTGCTGGGTCGTCCGTATTTACGAGTAAAGTGAATGTTTGAGGATGGTGGTCGCTTTCTGACCTATCTTTTATTTCAAAGTTAGTGATGTGTGGGATAAGGTCTAAATCAGTTAATGAATAATCAATGATGGAGCATGTTTTCTGCGTTACCCGGGTATATGCTGGGTGGCTCTCTGATGTCACTTGGCCGTTTAACACGCCCAATGATCGTTCTTCCAACAGGGAAGCGCATCTGTTACCATGTGTGTCAAGTTGTTTGCTTGATGGAACGTGGCCTATTGGACTATCTTTCCTAAGATTTAGTAATTTCATGTTAAAATCTCCTGATAAAATTATGTCGGAGTGTGGGTGAGCCAGTTTTAATGTATCCAGTTTTGCTGCTAGAGTATCAATATTCGATCTCTTTTTTTTGGATGATGGGTGGATGTATATATTCAATATTAGTAAACTGAAGAAGGTCGGGGCTGTTAATTTGATACATAGCATCCATGTTGTATCTAAATCTACTTCCTTGGCCTGCCAGGAGATGTGGGTCAAGACATAGATTGAAAGCCCTCCTTTAGCTCTTCCATATTTCGAGTCCTTCTGGGCCGGGTTAAGATATTCTTTGTAACCTACTATTGGTGAAGGATTTGTTTGCCATGTCTCTTGAAAGAGGATTAAATCGTGTTTTTTGAGAAATTCCATGAAGTCCGGGTCTTCTAGTTTTGAGCTCAGGCCGTTTATGTTCCAAGAGCAAATGTTACACTCGTGGTCTGTTGTTTTAGCTTTGGATGGGTTTGTTCATGCTGTACATTGGCGGGTTCCGGCTGGGTTCTGTTTCATTTGCCCTGTGTGTTTTCCTGCTTCCGGATGAACGAAGGTTATGGTTATTTTCCTCCCCTCTTGATCTTTGCCAATTCTTGGGCTTTGGTGTTCTGGGCCTTTCGCGCCTCTCAACAAGCTCTCTGGTGGCTTTTGTTGTTGAAGTGGGGTTGGATAGCGGGCGGGCGTTGTTTTTTTTAATTCTATACCCCATTTGGCAAATAAAACCTGCTGCTGCCAGATTTGCTCTGCGATGGAATTATCTGTAAAGCTTACTGTAGTGATTTCTCGACCAGATGGGTCGGGATAAGGGCTAAATTCAACGCTTTCAAGATTCCCCGTCTCAATGTGACGCAGGGACGGGAGTGCTTTGAGCAGTTTTAATATTACGCTTCTATTAAGGATATCATGGGTTCCCCTCGATTCGAAATGAGGGATGAAATGCAGCTTGTTGTAGTAGAAGTTATTGCTGTCGGAAGGGACCAGCTCGGTGTGATGGCTTTTTTTAAATTCTTTTCCCTCTGAGGGTTGTCCCGCGGTGGTTGGGTGAAGATTCTGAGTGTTGCATGCGGTGTTTTGAGGAGGTATATCATTGTTCATTGCAGTGGTTGGAACACTGCTTTCCCTGTGAATCCTGTATGTTTTGTCGGCGATGCACCCACCCTTGCTGTCTCCCTCATTGGGCCAAATTGCGTCATTTGAGCTGGTTTTAACGGATTCTGTCGTGTTGCGTCTGGTAGTTTTTATTGGGGTATGAGTGGACTGAGATGTTACATGCCGATTCTCTTCCTTTTCTGCGGGTTTGAATATGCTATATACGTTAGCTAGCTGCGGTTGTTCCATTTTTGGTTGCTTTTGAATTGTTGTGTTGGTAGGCTTATTTGTAAATGGGGTTGTGTTGACCACAAGGCTTGCTTTCTCAGTGTTTGTTGCTGATGTGTCGTCTTCACTTTGGGTAACATTTAGCTCCGTTGTGGTACTGATTACGCTTGGGGCATGTCTTGTTTGTTTACCCTTTCTTGCCTTTCTTTGTCGTTTCCTCTCCCGCTTTGATAGTGAAGCTTTGGTATTTGCTTCTTTTGCAGGTGGCTCATTGCGGTGATCAACTGATGGCTGATCGAGACAACTACATTGTCCGAAACGGTTTTTAACTGTAATGTTTTTGTGCTTTCGGGTGTTGAAGCACTGTTAAGCTCCCCTGCTTTTTCATTATGCTCTTTTGGGGGACTTGATCCATTTCCTGCTGGGTTTCTTTGAATTTCTTAGTTGGTGGATTAGTCTGTGCTGAGGTGTCCCTGGCGACCCCCAGTAGTTCGGACATTAAGTTTGGAACTACGGCTAGTTGATCTATTATTTGTGTGCAATGGCAGTGGCTTGTTAGGTAGCTTGTTTCTCGGTCTTGCTGAACCCGCTCTATCATTTCATTAAGGTTTTGCAGCTTTTGTTCCACCCCCTGAACGTAGATAGCTAGGATGTTTAACAGGCCAGCTTGGGTATCTAGTTTGTCTGCGTGATAAGTCATGGCTTTACCAATGGTGTCCAAAGTGTTTAACAAGTGGGGCCAGACTGCTGAGGGTGGTGAGCTGGCTGCCTGTATCGGTGAGGGTGTATGCTCTAGAGGCAAGGAATCCAGAGAGGCTGGAGTTTCGTATACTTTCTCCCTATTTTGCGACTGTGGCACAGTGGGAGAATTTTCGAGATTTTTTAAACTAAGAAATAAATCATCTTGTTGCCTTGAGGGCGGTGATTTTCTACTACTTCGATGGACAGATTCCGGTGAATAATGCTTGTTGGTTATTGCTTTGACCGAGTCGTCTGTGAGTAGAGCCGGCGACAGCATGTGTATGGTTCCGAAAGGGCTTAGAGGGCCCGAGCTTATCTGATGTATTGAGATGGCTTCTTTGTTACCGTAAAGACCATTGTGGCTCGGTAACAGTTGTTGTTGCCCCTTCGGCTGTGGTTCTGGGGTAAGCGGCTGATGGTGTATTTCTGCTTCTATGGCGTTGACTTTATGGGTGTGACCGTCTTCTGAAAGGGGTATGATTTTTTGAATTTGGGGGCCGTGGGCTTCGCCTTTTAATGCGTAATCCAGGTCAGGACCTTTACCCCGAAGTTCTGTTTTTTCGTTGATGCAACTCTTGATGCACTTATCGAGGGGGATATTCGTATCGGCCTCACTTAGGCCGTCAATGGTGTCGATGCTAAGACTGGTATCTTGTAAATGTTTGAATTGTTTGGGGTCGTCGCATTCCTGGTTGTTTTTAGCTGTTTTTGTTTTTGTTGCCACTTTTAGGAAGTCGATAATCAATGCCCGTTTGCTGCTATTTGGACATGAATAATGCCTTTTGGGTGCCGATAGTATGCCCTTCTTGCCGCCTTCGTTAGTGACGGGCGGGGCTGTCTCAGCCACTTTTTTGCTGACAGTTGACTTTGCGCTTGCGAATCCGGAGATAACTGCGATGCCCTGTGTTACACCTTCCGTCGCATACTGCTTGTCGCTATTTGTTTGCCTCGGCTCCGTAGGTGACATTCCTTCCTGCGCGGTACCTGATGCTATGCTGTTGTCCTCCATAGCCAACGCCTTGATGACCTCCGTTTCTATTTCTGGTTCTATCTCCCTTTCTTTTTTGGGTTTTTTGGGGTTAGATGGTGATTTTTTCTCTTTAAACTCATCCCCCCTTGTTTTTCCGGACCTCATGATTGGGTTGTTTCTGTGCATTGCTCAGACTAGGATCATGATATGGCCCTAGTGTAGTGGGGCACTGCAAAGCAGAGAGGGACACAGCAAAAGTGTGACAGGTTGTGGTTTCGCAAACCTCTATAATCCCACCTCCACATAGCATCTTAGAACTAAGTTATTGTGGGACCTGACCAAGCGTGACTGTCAGGCTTTTCCCCTTTATTAATTTATATAAGTTGACAAATGTATTAGAAACATATAGATGATAAATACAAATAAGCCCCTACTCACCATGGACACCGATCTCACCTCTCAGGTAGCACATCGGCAAGACAACTAAGGAAGCCTGGTATCAGCTCTTTCTACTAAATAAAGTGAAACCATTTCTTCCAGAAAGTGCCTTCAGGGCCACCAGTCATGCATTCGTACTCCCACATCTGAATTGTGTCAATGCCCTGTTCTTTGGCCTCCCAGATTTCACACTGCAGCAGTACACCTCATCAGGGCCTGAAGAAATGTAATGACATCATTCCCACCTTGGTGGGACTTCACTGGATTCCTTACCAGTTAGCATAATCCCATAAACCAGCTGCATCATATACAAAGCCATCAGACTGATACTCCTGCGTGTCTTACTGACATGCTCACTGTGAGAAATTGGGTTATTGGTTGAGGGGGGTGAAAACCCTACTCAAGCAATGACCACAATCCTTGTCGGGGTGAACTGCAAAAGTCAATAATTAAACCAGTACTTAACCATATATTAGCTTGACACAAAAGAAGTCAGGCTTAACTTAGAGGCAATGTGTACAGTATGTTAATAGCACACAAACAGTAATAAAGACAAAATACAACACAAGAACAACTCCAAACCAATTTTCCAAAATACAGTAAAAGGTAATGAATAAAATGATACCAGAACGACAACTGTCTAATCTGCAGAACCCGAGATAATACATTTCAAAGTTTTATGTAAGCATAGTATCTAAAAGCACAAAGCACCACTCGTGGTCATCTGGTCATTCCTAGACAGGGGGAGTGTCACAAGTTAATGATGATTGCGATGGAGCGCAGGCCTTCAGTTCTGCTGAAAAAGTTACCTCCTCAAAGTTGCGAAGTGTGCTGTGCTGTGGAGGAGGTCGCAAGGAGCAGGAAGAGCATCGCGGATGGTCGCCGCTGTAGCACAAAGAGCAATCCTGGCATCATAGATGGTTGTCACTGTAGTGCGACGATATGATCACTGGTCGCAGGCAGTAATTGCTGGAGATTCGTGTTGGTGGTCACCTCAGGCTGTCTTTGCTATAAAGCGAAGTGCAGATCTCACATTGCCGGTTGTCACTGTAGAATGAAGAGTCAGGTTGGCAGTCGTCACGGGCAGTAGAGTCTCAATGTGAAGGAGACTGTTCTTGATCGCAAAAAGCCTAAAACTTCAGGATTTCACTTTTGTTTACATGAGGAGCTCACCTGATTCCAGGCACCTCTTGAGGATCAGGAACTATCTTCAGCACCGGCCAGCAGGGCTCAGGACGGTTCGGTTGCAGGCCCAGGCCGGTCCAGTACAGCAGGTTAGCTGGGCAGTTGCAGGGAGGCCTCTGGTGCTTGTTGTGTCCCTGTAGCGCAGAAAGGAGGTCAGTCAACTGAACTTTGGGGTCACTCAAGTAACCTGGATGAGAGGGGTGCTCTAGTCTTCCTTCCCAAAGAGCAGGAAAGGCCTCAAGCAGGAGGGAAGCCCTCTGGGGGTGAGGGGTCAAGGCAGTCCTCAAGCAGCAGGGCTGTCCACTGGGAACTGGCCAGTCCTTCTGTAATGGTCTAGGAGAATACTGAAGAGAGGTCCAATATATCTAACTGGTGCCAGCCTTAGAAGTGGATTGATTCCCTATACTACTCCATATCTGGTTCTGTAAAGTTCTTCCCTTCCACTGCCAAGGCTCCAAGAGGTCTGGGGTTTCAACAGGCTAGTGACAGGTTCCTTTGTGTGTGCTGGAAGCAAGCCCTTTGAAGTGTAAGTGGGGCAGAGAACAGCTCCACCCCAACCATCCTGGAAGGATGGCCCATCCTGTCAACATCTAGTCCCCTTTTGTCTGACTGTCTGGCAGGAATACACAAACCCCAACAGCATAGTCATTCACAATCATGCGACCTAGGACACTCGCAGCAAGCACCAAATGGTTAGGGCGGAAAAATATTTACATTTTCTAGAAGTGGCATTTTCCGAATTGTGCCCAAACATGAAATTTCTGTCGGCTCCCAATCAAAACGTAGCACTAACTAAATGTGATAAGGTAACCCAATTTTATCCTATAGGAAAGATAGTCCTTATTGTAGTGAAAAACTAGTTTAGGAGTTTTATGTCTACTATGAAATGTAAAAGGTAAACCCACATGTCTACTTTTTAAATACAATGCACCCTGTCCTATTGGCCTTTAGGGGCTACCTTAGAAGTGACATATGTATTAAAGATGAAGGTTTAAGCCTGGCAAAAGGTTTATTTTGCTAGCTTGTATTGGCAGTTTATAGCAGGCCTGATACTTGTTTTAAAAAGCTACCTTAGTGGGTGGCACAATTAGTGCTGCAAGCCCACTAGCAGCATTTAATTTACAGGTCCTTGGGTGCATGCTATACCACTTAACCAGGGCCTTACAAGTACATTAGATATGCCAATTAGGTGTAGGCCAATTTTACTATGTTTAAGGGAGTGAGTATAAGCACTTTAGCACTGGTTGTTCTAATACCAACAAAAACAAATTCAGAAGACAGAAAAGGAAGGCATATTGTTTGGGGAAAGACCACACCAAGGAGTTCAGGTCTAACACCCACTACATCCATATCCGTCAGGACTGCCCAACACTACTTTACATTAGAAAGGAGCTGAAGATGCACCTCTTTAATGATGCAGTAATATTCCACCCTTGCTTGTAGAAATTAGCTACCCTTCCAATTATATATTTGCTGTGCCTTTGCTTTGAACCATAGGCAGCACTCTGCTACCTTTCACCTAGGTTCGCCACATATAAAAAAACACTTAAATACATACATAAATTAGTTTTGCATATTTATACGACATAAAGGAGAGACAGACATACATCACTTTTGAGCATATGAATGTAAAAACATAACTCAAAATAGGGAGAAAAGTTGAGCCAATTGGTCATTATATCTTTTTATTTTATTTGTTTTTTTTATAAGTTTTGATTCAGTAAACAGTCAGACATTATACACAAATCATGACATACTTATCTCTGTACATAATTGAAAAAAGAAAAAAGAGATTAGTGATAATAGCGATGTACAATAAATGAATTCATTTGATAGCGAGTAACTTCTACAGTGTGATAAATTAAATTAAATCCATTTCTCAATTGGAGCCCAAATTTTTAGCACAAATCTTTTCTTTGCAATACTCTTAGATTTATAGATGGCCATTTGAAGTTGATATATAGATAACATTTTAGCTTGCCACTGGCTGAAAGCAGGAGATTCAGAGTCAAGCCAGCGGGAGGTAATACAAAAACGAAAAGCTGCCATACATATAAATAAAAAGGCTTCTTCAGCAATTGTCCTGATTCCTATTTGATTGGTTTCTAGACCAATAATGACCATTTCCATATTTAATTTCAGAGTAATCCCCAAACTGTTTAAGAAAAATTTAATATCCGTAATAAACTGAGAGTTTAGGACATTTAAAAAACATTTGACTAGAATCATCAGCCATTTCATCACATCTTTTACAGTTATCGCCGTGGCTCCTTTTCCATTTTGCGAGTCTCGCTGGTGAATAGTACAAATCAAAGATGGCCATAAAGTGTTGGCTTTGCAAGGAGCCTTTAAACAACACTCTAGTTGATAGTTCGATTGATCTTACTATATCAACATTTGCAATTCCGAATTTCCTTTGCCACTTGTTCTCAATAAAGCTCAAATCATCATCCATTTGATTCATTGCTAGCTGATATATTAATCCAATCCCCCCCCCCTTCTACTTGCTTCTAATATATCATTTTTGCTCATACACATGTGATCGAGTAAACCCTTTGATTCGAAGAAATTACGGAGCTGAAGATATTTAAATTGGTCATTAAATCTTAAGTGGGGAATAGGCAACATAGAGCATTACAGATAATTTAAATGACACAGGTAAAAACGCAGATACATCACAAACTTAATCCAACCTAAATAAAATATAAAAGATTGGTTCTTCCCCATATACATTTCCATGCTAACCATCTCGATACTTCAACACCAGACCGACATTAAATCTAGTAATGATACTTGGAGCACAGATCAATAAAAGGCAAGTCTCAAGTGGGGTAAAAGCAGTTTATAGTTATATAATGCTGGAAATTGCTTGTATAATTCATGGCACCTCATAGGCATTATGCGCAGTAAGTGCCATATTACTTTAATTAAGTACTAATTAATGAAAAATCACACCAGTTTGCCAGATTCGTTAACGCCTCTAAGGTATTATCAAAGTAGGTTGGAAAATAAATGTTTTGAAGTATGTAGGTATTTTCAATTTATTCAATAGAGAGCAATCAAGATTCAAATGTACAGGGGTTCTCAATTAGAGTCACTTAGTCAACACAGCACGAGCTGCTTAGACACAGCGCACATTAAAAATCGTAAAAGCTCTAAGTCTGAAGGTCTGGGCCTAGGAGCGAAGCCATCCTGTTAATGTGGTTGAGCACCACCAAACTGAAATCTTAAACTTGAGGTGAAAGTTGCACTGTGCCAGACACGCGGACTATAAAGGAAGCTGTAACTCCACGACGGACAAAGACTGAGTTACGGCTATACGGTTCACTGTTGAACGCAAGATGGGAAATTTAGTAAATATTAGACGGCAATGTGGCACAGCCCATCTACTTTGTAAAACCAGACAAGTGCTGACAATGCAAGACGCCATGCAAACTAAAATCAGGTGCTTAATTTAATGGCCTCATAAGTGACACCAGGGCCTGCTTCCAAGAGGTTTCTATAGCATATCGTACTCGACATCACGCCACAAAAACATAGTCTCCCTTCGATAAAACAGGCAATGTTTTTTTTACATAGGAATTTATTTAGGCCAGGTTAGACAAACGGTCATACCAGTCAAGGAAGCCTCCTGCCACAGTTTTAACCAAGGCACTGTTGCTTGTTGTTCTTGTCCAATAGCAAAATCATATTTGACATAGAGGGTTGAGTACTAGGTAGGTGCTGGACATCCACCCCAGGAGGTGCAGACAGTATCTGAGGAGTTTGATGTGTGGAGCAGAAAATACTTTTAAATATACTTAGGTGTCATTGGTGTATTGCTGAACTTTGATATTGTTATTTATGAGTTGTGCCCCAAGTGCAAACAAGTGTAAGTGTGGACAAAGCAACAGTTTAAAAAAGAAAGTCCAAAAAGCTTTGACTGTGAAATTGGGTAATGATGCATGCAGTACAATTACTAGTATGAATATTGCTCTAAGGGCAAATAGTCCAAAACCATTTATAGTCGACCGATGTTTTGACTCCAAAGTAATTAGCTAATTGGATCTTCATCAGGCCAAAGGGACAGGGCAACATGTGGCACCCTAAAAAGGAGGGAAAAGGTCACGAGAAGGGCCACAAATTATTGCAGAAAAAATAAGGGAATGTAAGTGTAGATGACTTACTAAATCAAAGTTGTAAGATTTCAATATTTTGAAACTAGAAAATAAGCTATTTTGACATGAATATTATTAAGAAGGAGCTGGAAAAGAAGATGTGCGTTAACTGCCACCTCAGTGAGGCAAAATTATTGTTCTAGTAATGAAAACAATCCCCAACTTACCCAAACATGAGAAGAGGGAATGAAGTGTAAAAGCATGCAATGAAAAACCATTAGCTCTCTCTGTGGGATACAAGATGAACAGAAAGAGAAAATGTGCTACGTGCAGAAGGCCAACAGGGGACTCCAGGTGCCGCACAGACCTCTTATTATTTCCCAAAGTAACTGAAATATTTGTATTTATGTGGTGTGCATCCACAACTCCTGTACCCACCGTTGAGGGGTACAACCCGTAACCGGGAAACAAAATTGCAAAGACAATGGAGTGGTGCACTACCGGAATGTTCAAGAATTAATAATGATGCTCGATCAGTTCCTTCGTAGAAAAAAAATCTTTATTCATATAAATCCAAGTGCCTGAGCGTAAAACAACAGACAACGCGTTTCGTTCTTGAAAGAACTTCATCAGGGCTGGAGGAAAAGACATAAATAACAAACACAAATGTCCAGACTAATACAACATAGACCCATAGTACATCTATAACACTCCCAACCTTTGCAGCCATATGGCAAAAGGGTTATGATGACATCAACTACCTAACATACTACAAAACAAGAACAGTACTCAATAACAAGTAAAAGATACACACAACATATTCAGGCTAAAAAAGATACAGATAGACAGAGACCTAGGGGAGAGTAACGACCTCAGGAATCTATACTGCACTTAATGCAAAAACACAGTTTGCCAAAAAATACATTATTAAAATACCATATTTATACGCCAACTATGTATATGATGGGTATGGGGCCGTTTTTGATACATAGCATATATATATTTAATAATTAAGAATCTATTCTAAATACCTCGTGCAATCAGGTCTAGGTGCAATGTGTATGCAGGATTTGTTGGTATAAATAAGCGTTCCAAGGTTATCTATAATTTTGATGTAGTAAAGGCAGAAATAGCCCGCAAAATCAGATTCACCCAGGTGTTAGTAGCCATCTGGCAACTTTTCTTTAATAACGATGGTGTAAAGCTAACCGTCAAGTGGGGTCACTCGGACAGTGATTGGCCCAAAGTTCCCCAGATTGTATAATGATACACTATAAATGATGACTCCATGTATCTCTATTAAGGTGTACACCAATCTCCATATTAAAAAATGTCAAGCCAGTTGGTCCTTAAACAGATAATTCTTCTAGAAGGTCAGTATCATTGTGTAGATACCAGGTATTTTTCTTGAGTGATAATATCACTATACAGTTGATTTCAACAATTTGTTAAGTCGTCGTTCCTACACGTTATCTGAATAGAACACGGGACACCATGATAAGGGCCGGTAACAAGGCACTGTGAATAAAACCAATTGGAAGCATAAGAACTAAAGCAAAATACTATACACCAAAAATTTATCACAAAGAAAATTTATAGAAAGACCATTTGCACGTTGGTACCATGGGCAATTTAGACCGAAAAAATGCCTCTAAGTGTTCACGCCTTGAATATACAGGACGGAACCTAATGGCAGTGTCAGGACAAACGTCCCTCACGCATCTAGGGGCTATCATCTGTGAGCTGGGAGTACGGGAGCCTCGGGTACATTTACAATAATAGAAAAGTTAAAAAGATCAGCAGCGTGAGGGGCAAGCACACAGGGTTAATGTGCAAAACCGTTAACTTTCAACAATTAAAAAGCATGCTAAATGCGCGAATACGAGCGGCAGGCAATGGTTCATATTGATAAAAGCTGTCCATAATAGGGCATTTGTTTTTGAACTGGCATTAACTATTTTTCTTTCTGTCAATAATTGTATAGATATTGAACACTGCAGTCAATAAGTGTTTCTTGTACATCTGTGATCGATTTTTAATTTGATCTATGCTTCCTGTAAAGTGTATGATTTATGTATTATATTCAATCTTGTATATAAGGCTTGTTTTCAACATCTAAGTGAGTTGTTTGTGTGGTGTCAGTAGTAATGGATGATTTTCTTCTGAGCTATTTTGTACTTACTGCCAGGCCTCTAATGTAATACTAATTTATAGAGACATATGTGTGAAAATGATGTTTGGATGATGTCATCGGTGATGTCATTTTAGATGTGATCAGTGATGTCATAAATGATGCCATAGAACATGTCATGACTGATGCCATGTGAGGTCATAAGCAATGCATGGCGGGGGCGCAAACTATTGTTAGTGCTGATAACTAGAGCTGCTGAATTTCTGTGTTTTTTTTGTTTAAAATGTTAATGTTGTCATAGAGAAATTCACCTAAATATAACATCACTTTAACCTTTGGGTTTTTCAGTGAATATATATCAAAACAATATCCTTTCAGGCATAGAGTGAGGCATAAATTATGCAAAAAAAGAAGCAGATAACTCTGGGTAGGTCTTAAGTTTAGGTGGAAAGCAGCTCCTGTACAGAGCACTCTGGACACTCTAGATCTGCTCACCTCAAATGCCTGCTTTTCTATCAAAGTCTTTAAGCATAGGATTAGCACAGTGCTATCTACGCCTAGATAGAAATGGAAAAAGTCTTTTACCAATTCTACAGCAAAGTCGTTAAGCATAGAACTAGCACAGTGCTGTTCATGCAGAGCTGTAAAATGACAAAAGCCATTTATCACTTCAGGCACAGTATTACAGCTTTGAATTGGTCAAATACCATTCACGCCAACCAGAAATGAGTAAAAGCAACCCCTGACACAGTGTTTTGCTGAAATTAGAGCTCTTCAGAGAGGTATAGCTTTGTCCAGTCACAAGGGAGCACCCAGTAAAAGTCAAAACAATACCCTTTCCGGCATAGAGTGACGCATAAATTATGCAAAAAAAGAAGCAGAGAACTCTGGGTAGTTCTCAAGTTGAGGTGGAAAGCAGCTCCTTTACAGAGGACTCTCAACACCAGCGACACTCTAGATCTGCTCACCTCAAATGTCTGCTTTTCTATCAAAGTCTTTAAGCATAGGATTAGCACAGTGCTATCCATGCCGAGATAGAAATGGACAAAGTATTTTGCAATTTCTACAGAAAAGTCTTTAAGCATAGAACTAGCGCAGTGCTGTTCATGCCGAGCTGTAAAATGACAAAAGCCATTTACCACTTCAGGCACAGTGTTACAGCTTTGAATTGGTCAAATACCATTCAAGCCAACCTGAAATGAGTAAAAACAACCCCTGAAACAGTGTTTCGCTTTAATTAGAGCTCTTCAGAGAGATTTAGCTTTGTCCAGACACAAAGGAGCACCCAGTATAAGTCAAAATAATACCCTTTCAGGCACAGACTGATGCATAAATTATGCAAAAAAAGAAGTAGAGATCTCTGGGTACTTCTCAAGTTTAGGTGTAAAGCAGCTCCTGTACAGTGCTCAGCTTGGATAGCACTGTGCTAATCCTATGCTTAAAGACTTTGATAGAAACACAGACATTTGAGGTGAGCAGATCTAGAGTGTCGCTGGTGTTCAGAGTGCTATGTACAGGAGCTGCTTTCCACTAGGCCTGGGCAGCAAATTCCGTTCCGCTCGCGGAATTTGCGGAGTATGTGGAATTTGGGTAATTTCGCATTCCACGGAGAATGCGAAATTGCCCAAAATTCTGCGTGACGCGAGTTTGCAAAATGTTTTGCTTGTTCGGGTTCTCAAAATGCGTGTTTGCGAGATATTTCCACCAGAGCACGCAAACAGCAATTGCGAACAGGAAAAAAGCATTGCGAACAAGCAACTCCGCGTGTTTGCGGAATTTCTGCGTGTTCGCTGAGATTTTTTACCATTTCGCGGAGATTTGCGTAAGGCGATTACGCAAATTCCGCCCACCCCTACTTTCTACCTAAACTTTAGAACTACCCAGAGTTCTCGGCTTCTATTTTTTGTCTATCTATCTATCTATCTATCTATCTATCTATCTATCTATCTATCTATCTATCTATCTATCTATCTATCTATCTATCTATCTATCTATCTATCTATCTATCTATCTATCTATCTATCTATCACGAGAGACAGAGACAGAAAATGAAATTCCAGATGAAACTGGGACAATTCAAAGAATAGAGAGAGGGCAGTGCAGAGAAGTGAGAGGATGTAGTACGGAGGACTGAGAGTCAGTGTAGGGGTCACATAGGCTGTGTAGATTAAAGGTGGCTTGAGAGAATCTGCTTCATACAGAGACAGTGTAGAAAAGACAGTTTGAACGTCAAACTGGTGCTAAGTGGTGAGTCACTTCCATTCCCACAGCTCTCTGCGCTCCACTCTCATTATCCCCCAGCTGGTTCAATGCCGTCAGTGATCTGTAATCAGTGCCCAGAGCTTCCTCCCCTGCCAGGCTTTGGTCCCACCTGATAATTATATTTGACACTGGAAGGAGGGGTCTATTGGCGAGTTTCCTCTGTGTGGTGGGAGGAAGAGAAGCTTTCTCTTTCATACAATGGTGGCATATCTGAAAAAGTCTGTGAGTCTTCAAGAGAGCACAGCAAAGAAAATACTCTAGCTTTCTGAGGGGCACCAGAAGGTACAGCCACCAATGTATATATAGTGCGATATAGGTCTGTTTATTTAAGGCGCACTGTCACCCAAAGGTAATTTTTCACTGGCAGGAAAGAAGATTTCAGGAAGCAGGAGCGCAATTAAACCAAGGTTTTGAAAGGTTTCCTTAACGTAAAGGTAGTGGCTATTGAGCTGCCTGCTGTGCAAATACTCACTTGTCTCTGCTTTTTACTTGGCCACTGGCTAAATAATAGAAATTATTTACTATTTGGCTGCTGGCCTTGAATATAGCAGAGAAACTTCACTATATTCCAGGTTGCTGACTAAATAAATAGAGATTCTGCACTGTTTGGCTGACAGCTGTGGAAATAGAAGTAAAATGTCATTACTTAGCAGGCCGCTGGCTAAATAGTAGAGATTCTGCACTGTTTGGCCAGCCGCTGTTCAAATAACAAGGAAGCCAAATAGCAGAGGTTATGTATTATTTGGCCATCAGTCAAGCAAATATCTTAGAAACTTTACTTATTACTGGGCTGCTGGCAAAACAGCAGATGTTATTTACAATTTGGCTAGCATACATACACAAAGAAAATAAACATAATTATTTTCCTGGCTGCTGGATAAATAGCAAAAATTATATACTATTTCATCAATAGCCTGGCAAACCACAAAAATCAATTGATATTTACCTGGCTGCTCGCTAAATAGCAGAAATGATTCTGCACTGTTTAGCCAGTGCCCTAGCAGATAGAAAAAAAAGTCAGTATTCACCTGGAGGCTCGCTAATAAGCAGATAGTATGCACAACTTGGCCATTAGCTGCACAAATAGCAGAGGAATTTCTCTATTTACCCGGCTGCTGTTTAACACTATGGCTGCTGATGATATTTTCCTCCTGTGCTGGGCCATAATGTTAATGGGTGTGTACATGACGAGCTCAGCTCGTCATGAGTGTACGAGAGGTGTACCTCATGACGAGCTGAGCTCGTCATGAGCACCGAAGGGGTTAAACAGCGTACATTTTGTTTATTATGCCTCATACAAATTTCAGCAGACACTTACAACCCGGAAGAACTGCGAACAAAGAGTGAATATATTGAAAAAGGGGGGCCCAGCACTCAATGAGTATATCTTGTAAATTGAACTTGTTTATAATCCACAAATTTTAAAAACTCAACATCAAGTAACAATGTATCAAGATCTTCCCAAAAGGATTAAAAGAAAGGCTGATGAATTTTGATTGTAGTTATGAAAAATCTTTATTGTTTTTTCAATTTCCTAAAATTCATAATCGCCAACACGTTTCGTCCTCATACAGACTTCTTCAGGGCTCCGATGTATTTTAAGATCTTTGTTTGGCTTAAGGGATTCTTATATGAGATCCAATTGAGTTTTAAAAAAGCAAGACAGTATACTACAAAGACACAAATACGTGTGTTTCTGTTGCTCCTCTTGATTCTAGGGGATCTAGGGCCAGATGTAGGTCGGTCGGTAACGGCCGAAAATTGGTATTTTCGGCCGTTACCGAGCGGTATGTAAGAATTGGTATGCAGGGGCCGGATTTTACAGATTCTGTATATTTACCGATTCGGTAAATTTACAGAATCTGTAAAATACCGAATCGGTATTTTTACCGATTCGGTACCTTCCAGATGTAGGTGGGACTCTTCTAAGTCCCAAAGGCCCTACAAATTCGGTATTTTAACACACAATCCAATTGGGTGTTAAAATACCGAATTCAGGTGTGCATGCACACCTAGCCATGTGACAGACAGACATGCCGTTAGGGCATGTCTGTGTGCCACATGGCGCATATGCCTATTTTTGGGGTGCCAGAGGGTGTCAAAGTGACACCCCCTGCACCCTTGCCAAATTCGGTATTTACCGATTCTGTAATTACAGAATCGGTATTGCCCATTGATTCCTATGGGCTTCAAGGCCCATGGGAATCAATGGGCAATACCGATTCTGTAATTACAGAATCGGTAAATATCGAATCTTAACGATTCGGTATTTACAGAATCTGTAATACCTACATCTCCCCCCTTCATATTTACCGACTCTTAAATACCGAATCGGTAAAATTCGGTATTTAAGAGTCGGTAAATATGAATTACCTACATCTGGCCCCTAGTTTCTACTCAGGTTTTTAAATTAATCATTTGGGAGATGTACCTCCCCTCTAACAAAAGTAACGTCCAGTTCATCATGCTTAATATACATCGGAGCCCTGAAGAAGTCTGTATGGTGATGAAATGCGTTGGCGATTATGAATTTTAAGAAATTAAAAAAGAATACTATTTGTGGATTATAAACAAGTTCCACTCACATGATATACTAGTTGAGTGCTGGGCCTACCCTGTTTAAATTTGTTCTAGTGGCACGTATGTCACTTCTTTTTTTTTTTTGGAACATATGGAGGTCATGTTCCAGACCCCTATGCACCATAAAATGCAATAATAGATTTAGCCCATATAAGGTATTGTTTACTGGTGTGGGATCTCTAGCCTTGACTCTCCTCTTCTTTTGAATTTCTAAAGAGTGAATATACTTGACATCCATTGCCTTATGAAAGTTAGGGTTACAAAAGGACCTGCCTAATTAATATTTAGTGCACAGGTTCCAATTTGCGACCCGCTGTGATTGGGTGTAATCCCAGGGATGGTGGAGTCACAGTGTGCTGTAAAGTGACCCTCCTAATTAATATTTATTACATAGGTGCCCATTTGTGACCCTCAGTCTTTGGCTGTAATCACAGGGATGGTGGTGGGGGGTTTTGCCTACACCGCGTTCCCCTCGGAACATGGTGTAGGCAAAACTCTGCACACTCCACAGGCAGAGCGGAGTTCTCTGCCCACGTTTAAATATTGGTATAGACTACACATGTTCTCGCCGCACCTGGCGATTGAGGAGGGAAAAGTCCAACCCGTTACGCTCTTATACATGGAACCGCATGGGCTCATGAGTATACCGCGCTCTGAAATCAGCACTGTACACTGCACGACATCAGTGTGGCAGGCCTTAGGAATGAGCGCAAATAAACTGCCGCTATATGCCCCAAAGGTCCCTATAGGCAATCACCCGGGGCTGTCCGTCACACAATACTCAGGAACACTTGCAGCACTACACTCAGCTGCGATTAAAACAATGGATGACCTGCATCCACAGGGCACATTTATGACGCTTGAAGATTTGCAATTTATGCAAAACAAAACACTGCTATTTATATTTCTGTAATACAGACTCAACACGCCAATACAAATATACTCTATGTTCCCAGAAGAACCTGGGACCTTAAAGAACTTACAAATATTACTTGCTTGTCCATCAAGGCGGCACCCGATCACAAATCTATATAAAACAGCTCTCTAAGAAAAACACATGATGGCTAATAAGGCATTGGCAACATAGAACACATCCTTGGAGCCACAGTTAACACAGGAGTGGGATTATAGCTGTACCGGTCCAAGGGTGCTTATTTCCAGTCCAGTGAGGACCTGGCCTGAGAGTTCAGGCTGGACAGTTCCCATGGGGAACTGGGTCTAGACTGATTTGCATATGGCTGGGTCTGAACTGGAAAGGCATGGGGAGCAAAAAAACTATTAATTTAGGCCCGGGTCTCGGTACTGGGGTGAATTTATAGCAGTACATTAACAGGAAAGCTTACATCCAACTGTAATCTACGGATAATCCATTTCAAGTTTATATAACAAATGTACTATACGCCTGCAAAACTGTATGGGTATGGGCTGAGGGAGAATGACCAATGTTCCAGATGCGGAGAGAGAGGGCAGATTTTATACATTTGGCATGGGCATGTCGGAAATTTGTGACTACTAGGAGGAAGTGATATCAGCAGTCCATGACATCTGAAAGGGTCTTTTTCACCCCACATACATGCCTGCTGGGGATAGTCCAACACATGACACAGGGAATACACAAATGTGTGGCCATAGAGCTGCTGTTGGCTAAATGCTGAGTAGCAATGCACTGGGATAAGGGAACAGCACCTAAATGTGAACAATGGCTGAGAAACATGGTATATAGCAAAACTAATTTGGAACTGTATGCAGAAGAACTTCCACAAACATCCCGACCTAGGAGCATTTGGGGAACACTAGAAGAATATCTGAGGGATAAAGATAATATTGTACAGGAAGGGGTCAGGGGTAGTTGACTCCTAGCCTCTGCACTGAGTGGGGCTGTGGGATATGGATGACATGCGCTGTGAGTCCCATGGGACAATGCAAATTAATAAATATATATATATTTTTTTAAAAGACTGAAGAAACTAAACTCACAGAGATATTTTATTCATTGGTTTTATTACAAATATAGTAATAACTAAGACACTGAAAAGACAGGAACAATTTGTTACCTCCATACTTGTGACCTACGGATCACTCATTTCAAAGTTCTACTTTTATACCCAATTTACCGACTGGGGATGTGGTTCGACTGTTGAGGTTTTGGAACTGATTTGGGGTTGTTCTCTTTCAAATATCATTTCCCGGCTGTAGTTCGGACACAACAACAAAACAAGGACACAATGTAGTATGAGCTCTCAGCACCTGG
Source organism: Lissotriton helveticus (assembly GCF_964261635.1). Taxonomy (NCBI): domain Eukaryota; kingdom Metazoa; phylum Chordata; class Amphibia; order Caudata; family Salamandridae; genus Lissotriton; species Lissotriton helveticus. Next base: position 1,674,626,802 of record NC_136065.1, read on the forward strand.
CAGTCATCAGCCTTTGTGAATGGTCATCAAGAACAGACAAAATGCCAGCCCTGCTGAGAAACTTTGTCACCTATAACAAGAGAAACCTCTTACCTATCCCTCGCTCCTAGATTCTAACCTCCGTCGTCAATCGGGAAGAACTATTCAGCAGCCCTTTGCAAACAATGTCCTCACAGAATTTCTGTGAGAAGCATTTTATCCACCCTTGCTTATGTCAATGTCTGGGTTGCCATCCTCCAGGCAAAGGGATGCAGTTTATCACTTCCAATGTCAAGGGAAGCTCTCCATCACATCATACAAAAGGCATCCCACTGGTTCGTGCACTTAGACTATCACCACACGTGGAGTCTTACTACTACACGTTTGCTACATATCTACCGAGCATACACGCACATGGAATGTCAACTCAAAGGTCTGAGAGTCACATAGACTTCTCTACCAGTCTTGACACTCATTGCCTCTCTGCTGGCCTTCTAAACAATTCTGCAGCATATATATCTATACTATACTTCATCTAGCCGTTAGAGTTTCAGAAACCACTCCTCTGGTGCAGAAGCTATCACTGTTGGCCTTGGTTCTTAGTGCTCTCACAGATGGCAATTAGAGCCCTTTATTACTCAGAATCCCTCTTTAGGTTATCTGGGACAATCTGTATGGAACCACCCTCACTCCTTCTTCTGCTCATCTGAGCCTTATTATGCTCCTGAGCACCCCTTTGCATTTGCCATCACTCAGAGTGTAACAGTCCTGGTTTTTTCTTTACTTTGCAAGATCTAATTCTTCAGCAGATACTCACCAGCCTATACATGGGCTAAACAATTGGGGGTGGGGGAGGGCTGAGGGCTGACAGCATAAAAAGAATGAATAAGAACTGTTTACAAAAGGATATCCTAATATCCTAAAACATATGGCATAGAATCACATAGGTGTCTTCCTGTTCTCGGTACTCTTCCTTTTTCTCCAGGTCCTTCTATCTCTTCTGGTGTTGGTCCACCTAGTGGTCCTGTTCCAAGTCTTCCTTTTTTGGATTAGTTTGGTCCTCCTGATCCTCATGCTTGTCCTAGTCCAACTAGTTATGGTCATACTGTTGCTGCTTTCCTAATTCAGGTGCTCCTGGTTCTAGTCCTTCCCCACCATAGTCATCTTGGCCCTGCTTCTGGCCATTCCTGGTGCTAATTGTTCTCACCCTGATACGCTTAATGTGCTGGGTCCTTATCCACCTAGCCCCATTGTCCTGGTACTCGAAATCTGCCATGCCTAATCTTCCTGGTTTGGGTCATCCTGATTCTCCTTGCTCTGGTCCTGGACTTCATGGTTATTCTTCTTATTTGTTCCTCTTGGGCAGGATCTGTTCATTTTGGTCCCGGCCTGGTTCCATTGGTCGTTGTGGCTCTGGCTGGTCTGGTCTCCCTTATCATTGCCAGCTTGACCCTGATACCCCGTGTATTGGTCCTCCTGCTTCACTTGGTACTTCAGGTCCTAGCCCCTTGGCTGTGATCCCTCTGGTCCTTCTAGTCCTGTTCCTGTTCCTGCTTATTCTGATCCTTCTAGCCAATTCTCCTATTCCTGGTTCCTGGTCTTAATGGGCCTAGTTCACATGCTGCCGCCCAGAAAGGTTCTCCTGGTCCTCCTCCATTTTGTTGTGATACGCTTGGCCCTGGCTCTCCTGCTCCTCGTCATCCTGTTTCTGCACTAACTTGTCCACTTAGTCCTGAACCTCCTTGTTCAGGTTATCATATTCTTAGCCACCTGACTTGGTCATCTGACTACTGTCATCCAGGCCCACACTGTCTTGGTATGTAGGGTTCTGAGTTTCCTGGGCCTCTGTGACTTGGTCTTCTTTTTCCTCATAGATGTGGTCCAGCTGGTCCTCCTTGTTATGGTCTAGAGAGTCTCATCAGTTTTTTCTTCAATTGTTTTGGTGCTGCTTAAATGCTTTACATTTGTTCCTTTGTTGTAAGCCTTGCTGTGCAGAGCCACAGCTACCCAGGGTGGAGCTGAAGGTTTGGCAAACGTGGCCTACTATTCCTAAGGTACAAGTTACTTACCTTCAATAATATAATATCTTGTAGAGACACAGTCTTGTTACAAAAATCCTTAACAATTCAGGCTGGCGACTGGTGAGAATTCAAAAGTTAAGGAATCTGGGGCTAGATGTCTCTTTCAGATGGCGTTAGTGAGTGTAGAACACAGCAAGGTTACCCAACCAACTTTTAGCTCTTGTCCTGCTGTCTCTGGCTGCCTGGCCATCTCCTTCTAACTCTCCATCTCCTATTCTCCAAGTCTTCCTCACTCTCAGTTTGAATTGCTTAGCACTGGTCTTCCTATTCCTTTATCCTCACAGTCTGTGCACTCTTCCTGGTTTTGTACCCACTAGACTTGATCCATGTTTTTTCTGATCATACTGGTTTGGGTCTGTGCATGCCTAATCAACTTGGTTATTGTACTACTAGACAACCTGGTCCTTGTAGGCCCATTTTTTCTAGCTCTTGATCTTCCTTCCTGATCCACTTGACCCTCATGCCCTTCACCTGGTCATTCTGATCCTTTTCACCTGGCTCATCTAAATCCTAGTACTTTGATTCCTTGTCCTGCTGCTGCCCTGAGTTCACTTGGCCCCTTGGGTTCTGGTCCTCTTATGCTCTGCCCTGTAAGCCCATGTCTTTCTGGTTTGGATCCTGCAGGTACTCCAATCCCTGTGCCATGTGATCATGATCTTTCTGGCACTGCAATGATATGGACCCTCTTGGTCCTGATTGTCTTTGTTTGAGTCCTTCTGAGCCCCTCCATTTTGGTCCTTGTCCTCCCGTACATACTGAGCTAGTCTCCTTAGTCTTCCTGGATCTGACTGTTCTGGCTATCTTGATCTTCCTGACCCTGGTCCTGCATCACCTAGGTCCTGGTCTTTCTGCTCCAAGAGATATTCTGGATCATGATCCTATGCTCATGGCCCCCCTGCTATTCCTATGCCTGTGCCAGGCCCTTTTGGTTTTGATGTTTGTAATTCCTATTGCTCTAGTCAACATTGCTCTAGTCTTCCTGGCTCTAGCCCTCCTGATATCCCGGGCTCTGGTCACCTCATCTTCCTTGCTTATTCTGTTTCCAGATTCGTATTGGCTAGAATTCTAATGCTCCTAAAATTCCTAGTCTTCCAGGCTCTGGTCCTGATCCTCTTCCTTGTCCTTGTGCTTCTATCCCATATGATCATGGTCTCCCCTGCTCCGGTCATCCTGGGCCTGGCCATTCTGTTCTTCATATTCCTGGCCATCTCATCCCTACCCTGGTCTTCCAGGGTAGGGTCATCCCAGTCCTGATGTACCTGGTACTTGATCCTCCTTTTCCTCTTCACCCTGGTCCTCCTGGTCCTGGTCAAGATACCACCTATTTCTCTGTATTCCCTGTTTGCTTCTGATTGTTTACTGCTGCTGTGTTGTCAGGTCTGAAACACTAAGTAAGTGCAATCTTCCTTTAAAAGAAGCCTAATGCTTGCACAAGACTTTTCTTAAGAAGCCCAAAAAGAGCCCAGCCCTCGAAAATCATCAAAAGGAGGATCATGAACATAAAAAAACAATGTATTCTCATGAATGAATATAACATGTGCAAAATTCTTTAAAACCATACTCTTTATTCTTTGCAGACACACGAATAATCCTAGACTGCAGCACTAAATATTTGTGTGATATATCCTGAAGCCACAGCTGGCAATTGTTTTCAGAATGCTTATGTGTGACATTTCTATGGTTACAATCCGGATATGAGTGACATTCTTCTATCAAATGTATGACGCATCACACATTTTCTCGCGAGTAAATCAAAATAATGAGAGACAGAGAGGAAAGTGCAACAGAGTGCTGCCACAGGGCTCCAGTGTGAGGTGGAGGGTTCTGCCTTGCAAGGTTCCCAAAAGGCCTCTTTGTACTCGTCATTTAGTGCGACAAAGCATGAGAGAGTTGGTGCAAACGGGCTTGTAAATATGTGAGGTTTGTGTGCATGTAGAATGGTTTAGCCTTAGGTATATGCATTTCCTATGTGATGGTCTGTGACAACTTGCCTTTGACCCCAAGACTGAGTACCCAGAAGAGAGAGGAAGCTTTCGCAGTTCATTGTATGTTAACACGCTTCTCTGTACTGGTCTCATATCTGAACTGTGTGGAATCAAAAACTCCCCCCTTTCTGCACCAGTCAGTGATCCATCATGTCGCACACTACACATGAAGTATGCAGGAGATAGAGACCTGGTGGGTTGGAACGTTGTAAAAAGTTAAGGAAAGAATGAGGAAGGAAGCATGTGACATGGATGGAAAGCTTGTGGACAGAGTGGTTGAATGAAAAGTCAGAGAGAGGACACAGAGAGAGCTAGGGGAAGGGAGGTCTTAGAAAAAGAAGAAAGATGGAGGCAGTGGTAGGGACTAGGGAAAAGTGCGACTGTAGATGTGGATAAGAAGGTGGGGGTGAAGGAAAGAGGGGAGGCAGAGGGGGCAAGGAGTAAGCAGTTACTGGCCAGGCACAATTTAGGCTGTCAGTGATGTAGAAAAAAAAAAGATGAGCGCCCCTCTTACTGAGCATCTGAGCATTGCCAAATGTTAACTACCTTGTCCTGTACTGTGCACACTACCGACTCTGGTACAGCATTGTCGTTATGATCAGCCTCTCTGTAGCTTTAGGCAACCTAAGTACAGTATCTCAGCACTGGTCTCAGTTCTTTTACAGCAGAGTAGAGGGTCCTTCCTTACACAGTACTGCGCACAGTCAGCTCTGTCACAGCCATGTAAATTGTAATGTCTGAACCCGTATTAGCGCACAATGGGTGCTAAGTGCAAAACTGCACAATTTTAGTCCTCTGTAAACACAAGTGCACCCTGCCAGATTACGCACACCACTGCGCATACAGTTTATCCCCTTAGCACTGCCTGTCCCTTTCACAACTTTAGGCACAATATTAGCCCTGGATACGGTAAGGAAATGCCTTTTTGTATGGACACCCCAAAGTTTTTGGACCAATGCTTTTTTACTCAGAGTGGGCTGAGGCCTGCTAATCAAACCTATGTGCCAGGGCTTCGATCCGAAAACATGTATGTAGAATTGGCTTATATCACATTGGCATAGGCTAACTTACTTGTAAGCCCCTAGTATATGGTACCCAGGGTAATGGGCATGTAAGTTAGAGGGTCACCCCAGGAACTGTAGCAATGGTTGAGCAACCCAGAGTGTTGAGTGTGACCCATGTAAAACATAGCTCCTAGACTGCCATTGCGGACTGGACGAGCAGTTTTCAACTGCTAGCCCAGCCTTGCCACTGCCAAGAGTGGCAAAGCCAAGCCTCCCCCCGGTGATATGTACATGGCAGGCCTACCGAGCCCTAAGGCAAGGTGCAGCTTATTTCATAGGCAGAACATGAATTTTACACGTTCTGACAGTACAAAGGTGAAATTGTCGTTTTTACTGTGGAAAGACTTGATCAACCTTGGGTGAGCACTCCTGAACGGTGTGACCAACGTTGATACTAAAAGGTATGAATCAACTTGTGACTTTAAGTCAGACTGGATTCTTCAGTCATAAATAATGAAACATGTTGTATTGTGCAAATTTTACAAAGTTGCCACTTTGTTGCCTTCAGTCTCCTGTGCCCTTAACGGTTGCACCTGGAGCTTGGTCCTGAGACAGGTTTCTTACATCCTAAGCAGATGTGCTAACAACTCCCAGGAAAGGAGACAACAGTGACCTGCACTGGAGAGACGTTCTACCTCCCTCTAGCAGGAAGCCACACAGGTTTTGGCTCAAAAGGATAGCTTCAAGCATAAGCCACCTTTAAAAGAGAAAATGGGGAACAATTGAAATAGGGGCAGCTCCATTGTTCAGGTAGAACAGATGGCACCCGGGAAGGAGAGGACAAATCTGTTGCCATACTTTTCTTTAGGGATGTGTAGCCCCCTTGGTAGCCACACCCCTGAGGTGGGCTAGGGAGCTCCACATGCCACGAGAGGGGACCTGCCATATTGAAAGCAGGCAGAATGATGTTTCTTGGGAAAGCCACATGCCACCCTCCCAGGAAGTGGTCATCAGGAGAGAGGGAACTTAGTAGCCCGATGGCTACTGTCTGCATCCACCCTGAAGACATTTCCTGGGAATAAAAAGGGTACACTGGCACCCCGAACTCAAGTCTTATCTGGACTCGAAGAAGGACTACCTTGCTGCACCGGGGAATCTAAGGACTGCACCTGCTAAAACTCATTGCTAGCAAAGGCAAGAGACTGTGTCTGCTGTTTCCTTCTCGTGGGGAAGTCATCTCCAGAGCACAGCCAAACCACGAGACTCAAAGGGCAGTTGGTTGACCTCCTGTTTGCAGCATTGGGCCACAACAGCTGAAGAAGCCTTTTGGGGAGAGTTAGTAGCCCAAATCTTCAAGCTGCTATTTCTCATCACCGTGCAGCATCAACGACCAGGACTCAATGCTCGATGTTGCACACATATTTGCTGAACCTGGGAGAGTTGTCAAAGTGCATCTTGATCATCCAGACAGCGAGTTATTGTCCAAGGAAGGATTCCTTTGTAACTGCGTAACTGGGGGGCAAATGGTAGCCCAGTGGTAACTGGACTTCTTGCAACAAGAAGATTTTGAGGGACGTCGACCCTGATAGCTAGGGCTGCCTCACCAAGCTTGTGGACCATTGAGTAGCCACCGGAAGACTCTGTCAATAGTGTCCTTTTTTTAAAAAAAACACATTTTATTGGGGTTTTAGATGGAACATATATGAACAAATATGTTTTGGATACATTATCTATGACAGTCTCTTAACACATTCAATCAGATATGTCAATGATACATTTAACAGTTAGAGGGTCAGTACATTTTCTGGCAGCATTGACTCCCCCCCTTATCTATCCTACCTCCCAACTCTCATTTGCCCACCCCCCCACTTAGATCTCAGACATCAAGACACATAAACATACCCCTTGTCCATTTCTAGCTCTTGTGCCTGCCTCCCCGTCCTCATTCCCAGGTTCCCATTCCTCCAGTGTCCCTCTGTGGACGTGACAAGTCTTCTCTGACTCAAGTGTGTCCTGCATCCTCCCCCACCCCCTACCAACTCCTCAGGTCTCCCTGAGAGGGAGAGCTCCCTGCTGATGATGCTTCCACTAAAGTTGCCTCAGGCTCCCTTAAGGTATTGACTAGCACTTCCCAAGCCTGAGCTCGTTCCATTGTAGCACTCCCTCTTTGGGCGGTTCTAAGCAGTACACTCCCTTCACAGGCATCCCATTTCTCTAATTCAGCATTCCATGTGAAGGCATTAGGTCCTGTGGGAGATTTCCAGTGTCTTGTGATCTTGCGTTTAGCTAAGACCAGTGCTTAGTCCTGAAATCTACTAGGGACCCACAGCTTAGCTTTATGTGTAAATAACCCCAGTAGGCAGTGTGCAGGGGTGCTAGGAATTGGGCGCTATATGACCTCCCCAATAGTGGCAGTTATTGTTGTCCAATAAGTTTGCAGTTTGGGGCAAGCCCACAGCATATGTATTAATTCTGCCCCCACATCTCCGCATCTCGTAGATTTCGCATCCTCTCTTCTAAACATTTTATGAATTCGCCCCGGAGTAAGATATGCCCAGTGCAGTATGAAAAATTTAATAAAGCGGAATCAGGCATTTCTCTACGACCTAGGGACCCCTATCATAATGTTCTCCCAAGATTTGTCCTCCAGAGGGACATTCAGGTCCTCCATCCAATTATCTCGTAACCTGGTCAGTGATTGTATTGTGTCCTTGCTCAGGGCTCCATATAGGCATTTAACTGCCTTAATTCTGCCTCCCCCTGTTCTCAAGTAGCCACAGGTTGCGTGATGTGTGGGTTTAGCTGGTCCCAGTTTCCAATGCGCCCTGACCGCAGCCACATCCCAGCAAGCAGTAGGAAATGCCCCTGAGGTAAATCATACCCCTTTCTAAAGTCTTCAAATGCCACAAGTTCTCCACCTTTGTATAGATCCCCTAACTTTGTTGCCCCTGCTTCCTCCCAGTCCTCAAGTCCCAAGCAGCCCCCCGGGGAAACACTTTGAGTATTGTTATGTGTAGGTCAGGTGAGTACGGGACTCTGGTATGTGCCTTTCAAAGCACTCGTCTCCAGCAGTGTCTGTACAGCAACACTGCATCCGAATCTTCGGCTACATTCTTATCAATATCCAATATGAGCTTCCACAATGTTTCCAGACTTGGTGTGAGCAGGTCTACCTCTCGTATTTGGGACTGAAGGTCTCCCACCCATTTCGACAACAACAAACAGGATTTTAGTTGTAAGGGAAATGCTGGGCGCACTGCTCAGGTTGACGCGCAGGAGAACGCAGTGAAACAGAAGGTGCATGCAGGTAAGGGGTGATTCCCTGAAACCCCTCAAAGTGTGCTTAGTGAACACACTGTATACAGAAGAAGCAAAACCTGCTGCACACTTGTGAAAAAGTTCAAGCACAAAAGATGTCTCAATGGACATAAAGTTCAATTATCACAGACGGAGGATTGGAGCATCAGTGCTTCGGTTCTTCTTTTTTTTAACTTTATTGTTCATGGAAAAGCCAGCCGACACGTGTTTCGTCGCCAGAAAACACAGTTTCCGCGACTCCTCAGGGCTGTAGGAAATAGATATATAACCACAGGTCGCGGTGCCGGTGATAATTCCGACCCGGCTCCGCTCGAGACCGGGTTCTAAAATGCCTTGTGGTTTCAAAGTGCTCTTCTCCAACGGGTGCGTGGGGAAGATCCTATATTAAGTAATATATCTCAGTTTTGTGTTCTTCAGGTGATGAAGTTTTGGAAAATGTCCTAGTTTGCGTATTTCAAATGCGAGAAGTGTAGAAGATTCTACAGCAAAACGTCCCCGTAGTGCGGGGAGTCAGTCAGCGACGGCATCGCTCTCGATCGCGTCCGGAACCGCAACACGATCGAGAGCGATCCCGTCGCTGACTGACTCCAGTTCCAGGAGTTTTGCCTCTAGCTAACCCCTTAATCGCCGCCCTTATTTCCTGCACAGTCATGAGGGTCTCCAATGCATCAGTCTACTCAGCGTGTAGGGCGGGGAGGGGGATAGCAGCCAGATACTTCTATACAAGGCAGCACAATATTCCAGGAATCTCCTGTTTATGTCCTCCTGCCGGTATAGTATATGCCCATTGGCCTTCCCAATAGCCAAGATCGAGGATCCTCTCCGGGCCGGATCGGCCAGCCAAGCCTGTTCTGACCCTCTCCGCATGTGTGTGGTCCATATATCGCTTATAATCATGACTACGTAGCCTCTCTGTTTGCTTGGCCACTTCCTCTTTGGCATCCAGCAGAGCCTGCCCCAATTCCGGATATCCTGGATGCAGTAGTTTTAACGCTCGCAAGGCCCTGCCTGCAGATTCATGGTCAGTTTAGAGTGAGCGTCTTACTCCTCTAGAGGTCACCATGCATTTGCCCTTGAGTACTATCTTGAATTCTGTCAAATGGGAACTGGTCGAGTTTGCATTTGCATTAAAGGAGTTCACAATGCACTCTAATTTCCTCAAGGAACACTTGGTCTTCTAGTGCCTTGGGCTTAAGGCGCCAAGTTGGGATTCTTTGGTGCAATTATCCCCACCGCAAATGCAGAAGGGCCGGGTTGTGGTCAGTCAGGGGTCATGTTAAGTACTCCACTGACTGGATCTGGGTGTGTGTATCAGGAGAGCACAAGAAAGTATCCAGCCACACATGTAAATCATGTACCGGAGAGTAAAAAGAATATTCCCTGCCCTATGGTTCAGGCATCTCCAGGAATCTATTAAGCCCCACTTGCCCAGCCAGTCTGCGAATGTCTTCATTACTCTATTTATTGGGGCGTCCCTCAGAGGCAGATGCAAGCGATTCTTCTGGGGGTCAGATATACAATTAAATCCCCCTCCGATGATGATCGATTGTGGGAGCCTATTCACTAGCATGCCCGAGATCTTAGCCAGAAACATCCCCTGATCTATATTAGGTCCCTATGTACTCACAATCGCTATGTCACGCCCATCCAGTCATCCACTCACTGCCACATACCTACCATCTGGGTCTATTGCATCCCTGGTGCACTGGAATGGGACTCCTGCCAAACCCAAATCAAAATCCTCCTCGCAAAAGCGGAGTACGATGTGTAATATAGTTGACCACGCCATCTACGTCGCAGAGCCTCCCCATCCGTTTGCCAATGGGTGGGACTCCTGTAATAGAGCAGTGTGTATTCCCCGCTTATTAAGATATGATAGAATTTAATACTGCTTGGACATATTGTGCATCCCCCTGATATTCCAGGAGACTATCTTATATGACTGAGAGCCAGCATTGGTGTATGTCTTGTGTATTTGCAGAGGGGCTTAGATGGCACCCTTCCTCCTGAACCGACGGATTGGGGCGAGGCGCGGCTTCCTTTTTTTTTTTTTGGTGTCTGGTCTGTGAGATCTAAAACCCCCTTAAACATAAACTTGTAAAATGCCCAACCCTCTTTCCCCAAGAAAAGCAAGCAAACCTTCCTCATCCAAACTGTCAACAACAATGCCCATTTAAGGAGCATACGGGGAGGAGGTGGCCCTCCTCGCCTCTGGTAAATCCAACAGTGAGGCCCCACTGACCCTCTCTCCCATCCAGTGCACAGTTCAGTTTGTGGATCTTCCCCCAACAGGATGAGCACCTCTCCCTACCCCAATGTAAAAGACTGTCCACAGCGGCCCCCCCCACCCGGCTTCCCCTACCCATTCTTAATACTTGTGACATGTAAAGGACAGCCAAATAATCTCATCCACTCTAGCAGGTGTGACCACCGGCAACTCCTAACTGCCTCCCTCCATTGCACTGGTGCTGTGTCTGAGTCCAAATTTCGTGGGTCCACTATTACAGGAGAAGAAGCTCCACTGGATCCAGGTGAGTTCAAAGCTGCTACTGCCGCCATAGCCTGTTCACGCTCCCACTGTTTCTCCGCTTTAGAAGGGGAAGTCATAGATTTGCTATGCTCTCCTCGTGGTTAGGTTCTCTTTCTTGTCTGCCGCTCCAGTGGCTCAGGTCCAGTTGCTTGTTGACCTATCCAGTCCCATGCATCCTGGGGTGAATTAAAAAAGATGGTGCCTGTCGGGGCCACCACTCGCAGCCAGGCCAATAAGAGTATTGCATATTGTATCTCAAAATGTGGGGAAAGGCCCTCTGTTGCTACCACCACTCGAAACCATTTCTCTAAGAAGGCCACCATGTCTCTTCCCTCACTCCTCTCTGGCAGGCCAATAAGACACACAATATTACATCTCAATCTATTTTCAGCATCCTCTGCTCTCGTTGCTGGTATTTTCACTTGGGCTTCCACCTCTTTCAGCCTGTCGGCGGTCGTGGTTACAATTGGTTTCAATTCCTCAATGTCTGTTTCCGTCGTTGTACCTCTGTCGGCCAACCGACAATGATCAGCACTCAGAAGGCCTATTTCCTCTCTGACAATGTCTATTTTGTTCTCCACAGCCATTCTCGAGGCAGTTATGGCCTGCAAAATGTCTTGTAACATTGGAGCTATTGGCGCTTCTTCTTGAGATGCGTTGGAGTCAGCCGGCACTAGGCTGTCTTCAGTGGCTGTCGGATCTTGACTTGGAGGGTCTGCCTCCCTCCTTCTGCTTGTTTTCCCATCTTCTCACCTGATATGCTGGACGGTCTCCCCAGAAGTCTTTGTCTGATTAGATTGCTATCTCTCCATGTCTAATGAAATTCCATCGGAGGGAGTCGAGTCTGTCCACCTGAGGCCTTCTCTCAGCACTTCCCACTGTTCCCAGTGTAAATCGCCTTATCTCAATGTGCTTATCACTGCTCCCTTCTTCTACTTGAACGCATGCGAGTTTGTCTGACTTCCATCTTCTCTAACCCAAGGGGTAGTGTCGCCCTTTTAAGGTGTGCTAGGTTGGCAGTTTGCCCAGTTTGATACTTGGGCTTCGTTATGTCTTTCTCTACCCAGCTAGTGGGGCAGCTTGCGGTTTCATGATTTCCTTGAGTGCAGATTAATTCAAACAGTTTTTGTACTTCAATGCAGTAGTGTATATTATGAATCTGCATGATAATAGTTGTTCCCACCTGCGATTTGACCTTGCGATTTGAGTTTATAAATAATCTAAATTGGGTACTTAAATTAACCCCTTGGAGGCAAATTTACCCTATCATGTATCGGCAGCCAGCTCTGCAAATTTCTTCAAATGGGGCTCCCTCCTCTGCACCCGCCCTCCCACGTTCTCGTTGCTCTCCTAGGGCCGCTCACCAGGAGGTCCTGCAGAAGTCGAATGTTCCCCTCCGTCACCACGTCCAATGTATGTGCTAGGGGCATCCACCTCTACGCGGTCTACGGGTCAGATCAACTTTCTCTCACCGCCGTCAGGGCTGCTCTGGAGTTCGTCACTCAGGGGACGCCACCATTTTGAACCCGGATCGAGGTTCTCCCATCACCGTGATTTTTGGGCTTCCAGGTCTGCTACCGCAAATCTGCATCAGGGATGCAGGGACCTCAACAGCCTGGGGGTTGTGGGGGGGGGGAACAGGCCCACCACAGGTGCTAAACTCATCAGGATGGTACTTAAAGGGGCTCGGCCAGCGGGAGCCTCCCGAGGAAGGCACCTACTCCATCGGCTGATGGCCAAGTCCCTCCCCCGTCGACAGTTTCCTTGAGCATTTTCAGCACCCTGTATCCCTTGCATCAGGACCACTGTCATAGGGGCCTACAGCAAAGTGAATAAAAGTGCCTGGAACTGACTAAGGACTGCTCCTGTTATGTTACGGATTCTTATAGTGGGCATGGCAACCCAAAACGGGCTTCCCAGTGCTAACATGAATCATTAGATGAAGAGTGCGCTAATTATACAAAAAGCTGAGTTTTCAGCTGCATTCTGAAACTGAGCAGGTTGATTCTTAGATGGGCAGTTAGAGCGTTCCCAAGCTTGGACACTAAATAGGCAAACTACTGCCCTCCACTTATCGCTTTTTTAATTCTAGGAGTAGTCAAAAGTAAGCGATTGTTCGATCTTAGCTCTCTTGTATTATTGTGTGGGTCAATGAGATGACATAGGATATGTTGGCGCATGTTTGACCTTATGTGAGATATAAAGGGCCTTAAATTCTATCCTTTTTCTCACTGGCAGCCAATGAAGGCTTGACAAGCGGACTGTGATTTAAGAAGGCTCAGCAGGACTCTGCTGCGGCGTTCTGAAGAACCTGCAATTTCCTTGTGACATAAGCAGGTCTACCTAGATAGAGTAAATATCCATAATCTAAGCGCAAGGCTACAGGGCCTTGGAACATTATCCTCCTGGTTCCTGCAGGGAGCCACCTTCCGGAGAACTCTCAGAAGACTAAAACAAGTCCCTGCCACTTTCTTTGCCCAGGAGGCCATGGTGAGATATTTGTCCACGCAGACTCTCAAACTCTTTACTTCTGGTCTAGGGAAAGGGTGTCCACCCATGCCTGAAGGCCAGAGGAGATGGTCCGAAAGAGATGGTTGTTCCTAACAACCATGACCTCTGTTTTATCGCCGTTCAGATTAAGACAGCTAATTGCCATACATTGTTCACTTGTTCTAGACAAGTTGATTGTTTCCCTGCCGTTAGACTGATATTAGGTGCCAAAGAGACAACGATTTGAGTGTCATTGGAATACAAAACCATAGTGAGGCCAGATGAACAAATAATCAGCTAAAAAACACATGTACACATTAAAAAGTTCAGGGCTCAGGGATGAGCCCTGGGGCCCTCTACACTTAAGTTGATGAATACCCGACATACAGGATATTTCCCTGACCTGGAGCTTCTGTTGACAAGGAATGAGGTCAATCACCATTTTAGAGCCTATCCAGTGATGCCTAGTGTCTTGAGCCTGTGTTGAAGGATAGAGTAGGAAACAGTTTTGAATACTGCACTCATGTCGCGGTAGATAAGCGCAGCTGTCCCTCCTTGATCTAACGTTTTTTAAGCTCTTCCATGGCCCTTAAGAGAGCCATCTCTGTGCTGCATCCAGGTCTGAAAACAGATTGCATCTGGTGAAGGAGATTATGGATTTCCCAAAATTTGGTCAATGGTCAAGTGACCATTGACCAGTTTTTCTAAGATCTTTCTGACAGCTGAAAGTATAGATATTGGCCTGTAGTTCTCTGCCTTGTCAGAATCTAGGGAGGGCTTTTTCAGCATTGGGCTAACCATCACATGCTTCCAGGGATCAGGGACTTGTCCCCTTTCCAGGGATACATTGTACATGGTCATCAAGGCTGATATTATGATGTCTTCTCCTTTCAACAAGTTATCTATGGGGGCTGTAGCCAATGGGGAACCAGCCTTGACTGCTTTCGCTGCTTCCCAGGCAGTATTACTGCTTAGATGAGGAAAAGTTGAGAGGGCTGGAAAAGCCTTGCTACCTGGTAGGCTCTTATTGACAGCAGGAAACAAATCTGAATCACCTGCCAGGGAGTCATAAAAAAGACTAACTTTTCTGAGAAAAAAATTAGCAAGCTCTGCATAATATACCTTCGGGAGGAGTGCCCTGCTCTGGCAACTTTAGGTTTTAGTAAAGGATTTACTACTGAGTTAGTTTCTTTGGGGGCTTGTGAAGACATAGAGATCCTATCAGCAAAATCTGCTAACCTAGCCTTCCTGATTGCGTGCTATTATTGTTTCAAAGCTTTTTTGTAGATAACGTTTCTGCCTTTGTCATATTGAGCTCTCCATTTTCTTTCCCCTCTCTTACATTTCTTCTTTAGCTCCTTAATCTCTGATGTGAACCATGTAGCACTGGTATAGGTTCGAGAGAACTTCTTACGTTTCTTGAACCGACCACCTCTAATGAGGACACAATCCATTCCTCAAATGTCTGGTAAACAGTGACAGCATCTACAACCGGATCCAAGTCTACCTTTGAGGTAAATGTTTTTGTGGACCGTGCTGGTCCCCCTGACCAGCTCTACTCACAAAAAGAGAAGGACTTAAACCGTATGACAGAGGAGACCCTCCTGTAAGCAGTTCTGTCTGTGTCTCTGCTGCTTACGACGCCTAGGTGCAGACCAACACTGAGTTGCCTAAAGTAACTCTAAGTAACCGCATTGTTACTTACCTGAAGTTTTCCTGCAGAAATTCCTAAGTTCTTATTACTATATCTTGCAAGTTCTATATCTCCAGAACCATCCTATGGATCTTTTTCAATGTGGTGTCGAAAAAGACACTTTACTTTAATAAATTGTTATCAGGTTTCTCAAGTGTCTTGTCAGTTTTATCTTAAAATTGTTTTGGTGCTTTTTAAATGCATTACCTTTGTTCCTTTGTGTAAGCGTTGCTGCTCAGAGCCACAGCAACCCAGGGTGGAGCTGAAGGTTTGGCAAATGAAGTCTACTAGTCCTAAAGGGGTTGGTAAGTTTAGGACACAGTGAAGTTACCCAACTGCATCATATAATGCACCCCTTTTCCTCAAAGACACACTGTGCATATTTTCTGTCACTTTATATACCTGAACATATTCTATCGTCGATCACAACACAGCACACCTTCAACTTTGCCCCTGCATTGTGCAGTTATTCCTCCCACTGAATTGTGCACCTGCCCTTGTTACTATGCAGGACAGCCTTAGTATAGTTAAAGCACTACACTCTGTATGGATCAGTATGTGCACTGCAGGCCCCTGTCTAGCGATGTTTGTGTTAGCCCTGGTACAGTACTTTGAAACCCTTAACCGGCCTGTATAACCTCCAAGTTACTTTCCTAGGGTCGGTACTGCTCTTCCTGTAATAAGATGATGATGAGAAGATGGCAGCGGGTGACAGTGTGCATTCTATCAGTCTTTATGCACAATTCCAGCCACGTATGAAAGTTTGATTAACACACACCCAGTGAGCATAAGCATAAACCTGCATCGTGATCCTGGCTCATGAGCCTTAGGGGTCACTAACTCCTCAGAGAGTGGGAGCACTAACACTGCCAGGTGAGAAGAGATCACACACTCAAATGTTAATGCTTTGTCATTACCTCCTCGTCCTGTCTTCCTCGCCACAGTAATTACCGATGAGCCTCCGGCTCCACACAGAACTCCAAGTACAAAAACAGCGCTCTAGTCTCCCTCTCCCTCCTCCAAGATGGCCTCCAGTGGCTCCAGCCAATCCCATAAGGGACACAAAAGCACCAACACGACCTGTTCTTTTTTTCTGCACTTCTCCGAGTGCTGTGTTCCTTGCAGGTCAGGTGAGTGATTGTTGTTGTTTCTTTAAGGCTGGGGTCTTGCTTGAGCAGCCCTTTTTTGGCCTTGGGTATTTCGGTGGGGGATGTGTTGTCGTTTTTGTTGTTGTTTCTTGATTCGATATGTTTATTTATTTGTTTTTCATGCTTTTATCCCCCATTCGTTTACCTCCGCGCTCCGTGTCCTGCTGTAGCGACCTTGGGGGCGTTTGTTTGTTTGTGCTCGGTCACTTTGGACCTCGCGCTCTGTAAGGGCTCCTGTGGTACTGCTGAGCGGGGCCGTTTTCAGGACTGCTCTTTCCGGGCCGCGCGTCGTGCTGAGCTGACTTGGCGCGGCCAGGTGCTGTGATGTTCGGGGCCGGCGGGTTCCTCTTCCCCTCCGCTTCCCTTCTGACGCATCTGAGCACCGTTCTTTGGTGCAGTTGTTCCTGGGGTGATGTGTGTGTGGGTTTTGGCTTTCGGCGACGCGTGCCGGTATGCATGCGCTCTTATTCTATTGCAGGGCGTGTGTTATGGTGGTTGGGACGGTTGCCTAGAAACCTCGGATCCTTTTCTTACCGACCGTGTGGATTTCAGGAACTGGTCATGGAGCGTGATACTTCTACCGTACCTGCTCATGGACCCTTCTCTGTGACTTCTCCTTCTGGGATGATGTTTCCCTCAATGGTGTTATTGCAGCGCACGATTGATTCTGCTGGACTGCTGATTTACGGAGTCAAGGGCCGGTTCCTGCTCTGTGATGGGCCAGTGTTGATGACGTTCCTGCTGTCAATTCGGACACTGAGGAGGAGGTTGATGTTATGGACGCTTTGTGCAAGGGGCCGTTCTTACGTTGGTCCTTGGGCACCTTCGCGTGCTTTTGGTGCTTCCTGATTCTGTGTCTCCTCTTTATGATGTTTTATTCTCTCAAGCTGGGTCTGGTGGCTCAGTGGACTACAGCAGCCGCTGCAGGGATCTGTGTTCGTCCTCATGGTCACGGGTTCAGATCCCGGCAGGTCCACTCAGGCTTTCATCCTTTTGAGGTTGATAATATGAGTACCATTGAGTGGGGTTACTATGAACATCTGTTATTCGGCGCCGGGACACCTTCGGCTTTTCGTGCGCTTTACGAATGTATCTGTCTTGTTATGTTATACAGCAAAGGTGCGCACTTTTGCGGCTGAAAATTTTCTGTCAGGGCTGCTGCCTGTTCCTCTTGCACGATCCTATCTTTGCTTGGAGATTTTCATTCTCTGGCTGTTTCTTGGATCAAGGGGGGGGTTGTTTCTTCTACTATGGAGATGATTGAGCAGCATGTTCACCTGCTGTCTGGTGTTTCCTTTGATTCGTTGGGGGCGGTGGCTTCAGCAGCTGGGTCGTCTGTCGCTGCCAGGCGTCAGTTGTTGCTTCGTTCCTGTACGGCTGATGCTGCGCAGCGGCTTCTCCTGATGTAGATCCCTTTTTAGGTTGTTTTTTGTTTGATCCTCCTTTGGATGACATGGTGAGGTACTCTGCGATGGGTAGTAGGCTCGTTGCTCCTGTGCGTACTGGTCGCTTCCGTGCCTTTGCTTCCCGGCATGCATTTGGTCATTATGGGAGGGCCCATGCTGGTTCGCCTTTTTCGTGGACGGGGGCGTGGACAGGGTGCTCCTTCCTTGGGCGGATTCCAGTTCTCTGGTGCTTCTGACTCCTCCAATCCCGCTTCCGATTCATGCCTGGAGTGTTGGTCCGGTTGAGGGTCGCCTCACTTGCTTCGTGGACTCTTGGCGAGGGACTGTGTCAGCCCAATGGGTTCTTCGAGTGGTTTCGGAGGGTATACTTCTTGACGTTACCCGGACTCCCCCGGACTGTTTCAGATCCGCGCCTTGTCCCTGTGTCCCTCGTGGGAGGTTGGCACTTTGAGGGCATCGATTCCCTGGTGACCACTCATGCGGTGATTCCTATGCCCAGCGTTCAGTTGGGGTTGGGCGTGTCTTCCGTCCCGTTTTTTTGTGTTCACACGCACCGGGGATCTTCGTCCTGTGATGGCCCTGGAGTGGGTCGGTCCTTCATCCCTCGCCCCTATTTCGAAGGGGTTTCCCGGTGGTTGATCCTTCCTCTGGTGTCTCAGGCGGTTCCTGGCGTCCTTGGTCTTGGGAGATGCTTGTCTGCTTGTGCCTGTTCATCCCGTCTCTCGGCGGTTTCTCCGGTTTTGCGTCCTGGGTCGTCATTACCGGTTCCGGGTATTGCCTTTTGGACTCTGCTCTTCTCCCGGGGTCTTTACTGTGGTTCTGGCCCCTATTATTGGACACTTGCATGGGGATGGCCTTTGTATTTCTTCTTTTTCTGGACGACGTTTTACTTTCTGCTTCTTATCTTTCTGGGGCGGAGTTGCATGTCCGGGGTGTGTGCCATGTCCTGGGGCATCACGGTTTCCTCGTTACTGTGCCGAAGTTCTCCCTGGTTCCTGCACAGGACTTGACTTTCCTTGGGCCCTGTTCGAGACTCCTTTGGGGTTAGTGTACCTGCCCCCTCCCCGGATTCTGTCCCTGATGTCTGCAGTTCGTTCCCTGTTGTTGAGGCATTCTCGTCCCTTATACCTGTGGTTGGGGGTTCGAGGTCTGATTTCGGCGTCATTGTTGCGGGGCCATGGGCTCGCCTCCACGTGTACCCGGTGGTGTCACACATTTGTCGCTTTGGGGCCCCTGTTACCTCGTTATGGGTGTTTTTGGTTCCTATGTCGGAGGTTGTTTGGGTGGTCCTGAGTTGGTGGTTGGACGAGGGTCTTCTGTCCTGGGGCCGCCTTTTTTCTGATTATTCCCACCCGCGTGGTCACTACCGCTGCCCGCCTGCTGGGATGGGGTGCTACTCTGGGGGATTTGACGACTCGGGGAGTTTGGCCTCAGTTGGAGTTGTCGTGTTCCTCCACCTACGAGGTACTGCTGGCCGTCCTTTTGGGTCTGCTGGATTTCTCTGATCTTCTTCGGGGTCGTGCAGCTCCGGTCGAAGTATCTGGTGGTGTTGTCTTCTGTGCTACTTCTTGGGGGGTGCAGGGTTCACTCCCTCAGTTGCCTCTGCCGTCGGTTTTGTGGTTAGGCGGGGGTGGACCTGGCCTCCCTGTCTGCCGTTTACCTACCTGTGGCGGATTGTCGGCACCGGGTGTTTCCTTCCGTGGGGTCTTTTGTCCCTCACGCGGTTGCTGTTCGGGGGCTTGCGGGAGATGTTTGGCTGTCCATTTGTGGACCTGTTTGCCTCCCGGTGCTGTGCCAGGCTCCGCTGCTTCTGCACGATTATACCTTGCCGGGTTGCGTGGAGGGTGGACGCCCTGTCGTCCTTTTTGGCCTGTTCTATGGTCCCTGTTTCCGTTGGTCTTGCAGGAGCTCGAGAGGTTGGGGTCGTTTATCCTTCTGGTTGCTCCGGGGTGGTGCCGTCATTCTTGATGTCCCCTGTTGCTGGATTTGGCTGTGTCTCCGGGCTGGACATTACCGTTCGTGCCCTCTCCTCTGATGGTTCCTCTTCTTCCTCTGCCTCTGTTCCGGTCCCTGGGTCTGCGGGCCTGGCTCTTGTGTGGGGATCGCTGTTGCGTGCAGGTTGTTCTTTTGCGTTTGCTGATGTCGATATGCTGTCTCGGAGGCCTTCTACTTTTGTGTCCTATGCTGAGCATTGGGTTGACTTTGCCTCTTGGTGTCTGTGTCACGGGTCTGTCGTTGGTTTCTTTGGACCCTACTCGTCTTCTGGATTTTGGATGATGGTTTCCTTTTGGGCTTCTCCATTTCCACTCTCGGGGCTCGTTGGGCCGCCATTCGGGCATTCCATGTCCTGCCTTTGGTTGAATGGTTTATCCTTTGATGTCTCGACTTTGTTAGGTCACTTTTTTGGCATCGTCCCCGTCCTTTCTTCTGTTCTCCTCCTTGGGACCTTCCTCTGGTGTTGCATTCCTTGCAGTCGGCTCCTTTCGAGCCTTTGGTGTCAGTGGTCCTGGAGTTCTTGACACTCACGGTGGTGTTTCTTTTGTCTCTTGCCTCTGCCAGGCGTCTTGGTGTGCTGGGTGCCTTCCTGCGGTCTGCTCCGATTTTAGTCCTTTGTCTGATCGTGGGTTCTTGCGCCCTCATCCTACATTTATTCCTGCGGTGGTTTCTTATTTCACCGTTCTGCTGGAGTGGTTCTTCGGATTCTTTGTCCTGGTCCTTCCTCGATTGGGGATTGCCTTCTCCTCCTGTTGGATGTGCGTGGTGCTTGTTGGTTTCTTCATCTCGCACTTCTTCCTTTTGTGTGGTTGCCAATTTCTTTGTCGATTTTGATTTGTCTCGCCAGGGCATGTGGCCCTCCTTGTCCACTGTCAGTCGTTGGATTCATGGAGCCATGCTGTTGGCCTTTGGTTCTGTTTCTGTCCTTCCCCCTCTTCCTGTTCGGGGTCGGTCCACCAGTTCTGTTTCGGTATAGTGGACCGCTTTTTCAGGTGTGTCCATGGTGGGTGTTTGCCGGGCTGCCACTTGGTCGTCCCCGCTTCCTGTCCTGTCCCATTGTCGCATTCGGATTGGGAGTGGAGGTTCGGTTTTCCTTTGCCTCTTCTGTACTTCGGCTGGGATTCCTTGAGGTGTATGTTTCTGTGGAATTTTTATACCTCTTGTGCTTGCAGGATGTTTCTCTGCATGTTTTCTGTGGAGTGTTTTCCTTGCATGAAGCTGATTGCTTTGGTATCGGCTCATGGGTAATTACTGTGGCGAGGAAGACAGGACGAGGAGGTAATGCCCCGGTTACTTACCGGTAATCTTCATTACTCCGAGTCCATGTCTTCCTCGCCACAGTATAGTTTCCCTTCCCTCACGGCCCTGGTGGTGGCTTCATGTCTACGGCTTGGTTCTTCAGGTCATGTTGGTGCTTTTGTGTCCCTTTATGGGATTGGCTGGAGCCACTGGGGGCCATCTTGGAGGAGGGAGAGGGAGACTAGAGCGCTGTTTTTGTACTTGGAGTTCTGTGTGGAGCCGGAGGCTCATGGGTAATTACTGTGGCGAGGAAGACATGGACTCGGAGTAATGAAGATTACCGGTAAGTAACCGGGGCATTAGTTCTTTTAGGTCGAAAATAAAGTGTTGGTGACAGGCAGAGCCTACATTTTATTTTTTGCACTTTTCGAAATAGTGACCTTAGCCCGGGGACATACAAGCGATTTATAATAGACGCAGACTACTTTACATGCCTAGATTACTTACAGGTAATCTTCCAATTCTTCCTTCCCCGACCCAGAACTTACTCATTGAGAATTTATCCTCCACCTCTCTCCCCAAAAAGGTCACAACTTCTCAATATTTTTTTCCATTTCCATGGATAATAACAGCCATCCATCTATAAACTCCACTATCTCCAAAGGTTTCTCCTGTTTTACAAAGTCTGCTATATGTTATGTTATATTGATTTGCATAGTGCACAATCAGATTGTTGATGAAGGCTTGCACTAAATGAGGGAGGGTCATAAGTGCTGGGAAGAGGGAGGAAAACCGGAGTAATGAAGATTATGGGTAAGCGATCTAGGCTTTATGTCTTCATTTCCTATCTTGTCCCATTCCTTACTCTTTGAGGGTATACCCAAGTAGTATGCCTTCATCACGATCTAATAGCAACAACCTGCAAGCCATATTACCAAGACAACAGCAACCCTGGTGCAGAGAAACCACACCTACATAATTTGTTGAACCTTGATGAATCAATATAGCTTATCATATGATCAACATCGTTTTGAGAAATTGCTACAGCGTTAAAAGGGAATCCAAATTCCGAAATATAAATTAACTCCATTCGCCACATGCCTTCTGAAAACAAAAGTGAAAAAATGAGCAGCTGTCTACAAAACATACTGCTCCAGGAGGTGGAAATATCCTGGGTAAAAAATGTCTATACTGACCCTGGAGGATTTTTGCCCAAAACCAATTAAGCAATAGAGGATCACTATTTCACCCACTCACAGAATATTCAAAATGGACATATTCTATCCTAGCTGTCCTAAAGGTTGATAATATAGAAACCCTGTAAGATTGGTTATCCCGAGCTGAACCAACAGAAAGCTCCCAGAAGATTCCGGTATGGATAGAAACATCTTAGGAATTTGTCCCCAAGTAATCAACATTTTTGAAGACACAAGGACTGGACTGTAAACACATGAAAGTTTATGGTGGCCACTTGACCAAATGTTGTCAAAATGTTTTACTGCAGAAAAAATAAAATGCATTTAGAGAAACATCCTCTTTCCTCCACCCAAACATAACCTAGGATAACCGGTCCTTCACAACTACTTATTAATTGAAGCTGAAGACGTGGAAGTAAGAACCACATAGACAGTGGTGTGCAAACCCAAAACCACATTCCAGATGCAAGGTCACCAATTCACCTTGTGACTTGGATGGATGCCTCATCTACTTATAATACAGTTTTGTGACTACCCTGTCCAGACCAAAACCAGTCAGAGGAGTAAAGAGCAGCTGCTTACCCATGCCTTTGTATCCATAACTTTGATATCAACAGATTTAGATGGCTTCCCTGATAATATGAATGGGACTGAATCTGGAGGTTGCTTAAGATGGAAGGAACAGAATAGTATTAGAACATTTACTAAATCAAGAATACTTGCTTCAAAGTGAAATAGAGAACCCAAATGGCTAGTGAACTCTGCCTTGGAACATCCAAAGAACCTTTCAAATAAGCACCTGCGGAGAAATATCCTAAAAATTGATCATCATCAAGGAATCTGCATCATATACTCATAGAAGGCTCTTTTCGAAAAGGACAACCAGAAACAACATATACATGCCTGGTACTTACTAAACCATAAAAACATTTGTGCATCAATCTGACCACCATATTTGAAGAGTAACAGATAGGATCGGTTTCTTCACAACCAGGGGAATCACAGCATTCCATAGTATCTGCTTCAGTATTGAAAGTAAAAAAAAAACCTTAACTCAAAGAAAGGCATGTTAAAAAACTGATACAGAAGTGATATGCAGATCTGCCACAGGTCTCACACCTATCTCCAAGATGGAATAATCTGGAGCGCCCCCCTCCGATCCTCCATAAATATAGCGAGTGACACTTGTTCAGAACAATCCTATGCTAAAAGTGAGATAGCATTAAAAAAAAAAGTTCTATTGTCAACATTTGTTTTCCCTTTTTTCCTCCTCCTCTTCTTGTTTTTTTTAAAAACAGATTTTATTGAGGTTTCAAGCAGTAAAAAACATACATCATTTTCAGAGTATCCCCAAAGGCATGTTGCTCGATTTATGTCCTATGTGCCTATGCAGACAAAATAGAATATTGCGTCGTGCACTTCCGGTAATCTCAGTGTGCAGTGCCCAGCCGTTTTGGTGACAGGTGTCACATCGTCGCCACCTAGCAGCACATTTCCTCAGGGCACCAGTCGTTTAATCCTCAAGCATGGTAGACATAGACTCCTTGCCTTTCAATAGACCAAGTAACCGAACATCCAACTCTCTCTCCCCCCTCCCCTCAACATACTCACACCCGGCCCTTTCCCATCCCTCCCCCCTACCCTCGCCCCTTCCCTCAGACATGCCGCTTCTCCAGCGCTACGTGTGCCGCCCACAATGTATTCCACCCTCTCCAATGGAGCCCTGTGTCAGTGGCCTAAGTGTCCTCCGAGGGAAAACGCTCGATCACAAGACCTCACCGCCCGTCTACTTGGTCATTGCACTGCCCATACCCTGAGTCCTGCACAATCTACATGGTAGGGAAGTTCAGGGGGATCCGTCCTCGTCATCAGTCGGGTCCTTAAGTAGGTCTGTCAGTGCTACCCAGGCTCTGGCTGTGTCCCACAGCCTGTAATTGCCAGATCTTCGAGCTAGTTGGAGTTGGAGCGTCCCCTCATAGTCCGCCCACTTAAGGAATTCTCTGAGCCAACGCCCCGCATTAGGGCCAGCAGCCGCTTTCCAATGACTGGTGATCTCGCGCTTAGCCAGAACCAGCCCCAGATCCAAAAACCTGCTGGTGGTTTTGTTGCGGGCAGTGTGGGGGAACCAGTGCAGCAGGCATACAGCCGGGGTACTTTGCAGGTCCCTCTCTGTTACCTCAGTCAGTTTGGTCAAGATTCTTCCCCAGTAGTCCCGGACCGTAGGGCAATCCCAGAACATGTGTATGTAACCTGCATCCTCCAGTCTGCATCGTGGACAGGCGGCATGGGAGTCGAAGAACTCAT
Source organism: Lissotriton helveticus (assembly GCF_964261635.1). Taxonomy (NCBI): domain Eukaryota; kingdom Metazoa; phylum Chordata; class Amphibia; order Caudata; family Salamandridae; genus Lissotriton; species Lissotriton helveticus. Next base: position 1,674,651,170 of record NC_136065.1, read on the forward strand.
TGAGTTTGGAAGGAGTGAGGTACGCTCGATGGAATACATAGAATTGGATGAGTTGGAACCTGGCGTTCCGGGAACATTTCCATGCTCTTTCCATCAACATTTACCATGGCTTAGGTTCGATGGGGATTCCCAGGTCTGTTTCCCACTTGGCGCGCAATCTCTCCAGCGGGGTCCTCAAGCCCTGTGGTAATCTGAGGTACAGGCACATGACCGCCTTAATCCTGCCCGCAGAGGTGACTACATATTGGCAGGGGGGGAAAGCACGCGGCTCCTCCAGTCCACCCTTCCAGTGTTTGCGCACCGCAGCTGCCAAGGCCGCGTGTAAGAGAAAGTCCTGCGCCGGCCGTTCATGCCTGTCCACCAGGTCCTGGAACGGTAGGAGTGCCCCGTCTTCGTATAGATCCCCGAGGGTGGAGATCCCGAACTCTTCCCACTCATATAGCCGCTGCCAATTCCCCCCATGGGGAAGCTCCATGCAGAGCCATATCAGGATCTCAGGCGAGTACGCCAAACCACCTTTCTGGCGTCGTAGGGCCCTCTTCCAGCAGAGCCTCATGACCCAGAGGTCCCCAGAGACCTCTCTAGCCCGCAGGGGGAGGCATAAAAGGATCCGCGCTAAATGGTGCATCTCTGCGTCCCAACCTCTCTGCGCTATGTCCAGACCTAATCTCCCCACTAATCTTTGGGTAAGCCATTGAAGTTGGGCCGCATGGCAGTAGGCCTCAAAATCAGGCACTGCAAGACCTCGTCCTCCTCCTCTTCTTCTTTTTCTTTTGCACATTCTCTCCTTATCCCAAAAACTATATGTTTATAACAGAAAGCTGAGCAAAGAGTCTCATTCAGCTCTTCATTAACTGTATATCTTCACCAAAGAAATGTCTATGGCCAGTCTTTCTGGTTGTTTTCTCCTTTCATCCTCCAAAAACAATTTTCTTATGGCCCCTATGCAGCACCTTTTTCCGAGAATCTTGCAGTATCAAAGATAATATCTCTGAGATAGTCAACATTTTGTTAATCAAATACTGTGCACAGTTCTTACCCTTCGGACAACTTAAAAAGGGACTAAATTCATAGCCAGTATAAATCACTCAATGTATTGACAACTCCGAACCAGCAAATGCTCCTCTGATTTTCCCTCTACTAATTGTTCTACTGGGTCAGAAATAATGATGTTTTATTGTTACCCAATCCAGAAGAAACCTTTCCATCAACCTTGGAAGGATGGAAGTTCAAGTGGATCTACTGAGATCTAAACGTAAGACCAACATAATAAAACAACAATCTCTTAAGCAACAACATCCTCCACCAAAATGGAATGCTGACACAAGTTCAACTTAAATATAATCTTATAAAAGACTTTAGAAAAAGAGCATAACACCTCTTTAAAAAAGCTAAATATTCAACAGGGTTTCAATCAAGTTATCTCATGTCATCTTTGACATTTGAAACCTCTAAGATCCCGCTCTAGCACTCCTAATTAACCACTGAAGATGATCAGGAGAGACTGATGGCTTCAACTGTCAGAAATATTGCCCATCATCAATCAAGCCGGGGCTTCATAAATAAGGAAAAACAAGCAGGTCCACACACATGGAAGATTTAGTTACTCAACACAATAAATTGTAATCTTCAAAAATATATGGTTCTTATCCCCTTGATATAATCCTAGCAACAGGAGAAAATAGCACAAAATATGAAAAATATATTGCTATTTGAACATAATACATGTATCTTTAAAGTGCACATTAATCCCACAGGGCATCTCAAGACACATAACCAGGTTCTAGAGAGAGACTAGACAGGTGGGCCAGTTCTGCTTTCTAGAGCCTTGGGCGGAGCCTGGGACTGCTCCGGGAATAGACATTCCCTGGCGTTGCCTGAAGTAGCCTTCTTTCTCTTAGTACCAGGGACGGGACTGCTTGGGAGCAAGAGTTTTTGTAATGTTCCCTTCAAACCTAAACAATTTAGAAAATTGATTTAACTTTTTCTCATGATGAGTGTTGGGATCATTTGTAATTAAACTGATAGAGCACCATGTTATTTTGAAAGTTGTAGGGGTGCATCATAATCACTCGTAGTCAGCACCTGCATATTTAGAGGACCATGTTAGTGTGTGACTTTAAATTGTAGTACTAGGCCGGGGATCAGTGCAATATGTAGTTGTGTGCTTGTATCATTTAAAGACTGAGGTAGTGTCCTGTTCAAGAATGTATCTTAAATAACGTAGAAATTATTGTTTCATGTTTAAAATGTTGCATTAGATTTGAACGTGCCATATTAAAGTTGCACATGTAGGTTGCCCATTAAAGAAACACGTGATGCGAACATGAGAAGGAATAATGTTTAGAAGTGTAACGAAATATTGCTTTAGATTGGTCTAAATGTGCTTATGTTGTTGTATTAGAAATGCATTTAAAGGTGTAAAGGCCTGAGACATGAGATTGCCAGCCGAGGCCTAACTGTAATTTTCTTAGCATAACCAGAGATGCAACTTTGAATGTTATCCCTTGGGAAAAAGGCTCTTTTTCACAGTTAAATTAGAAATGTAACTTATAGTGTGTGTAAGATTGTTTCTCATGCATTTTGTTTGCAGGTGCAAGGCCATGTAGCTTGTTAGGTAGAATAATCCATTGTTTTAGGATTTAGGTCGGTAGGAGTGAGAACGAAGGCAGTCTACTGGTAAGATGCAACATTTAGCAGAGAAGGTGCCTGGGACCCAATGACATAGCAACAGTTTTTGGAAGAAGACGGACCTGTGCTGGAAAAGTAAGAGGGGCTGCACCTGCCTGAAGTAGGGTTGCCATAGGCGTGTTTACTGTTTTTGGATTTTGTAATAGGGTAAGTGCCCCGAGGGAAGTTAGTTGCAGATGCAATTGAAGGCAGTCTCAGTAGTAGGGAGGTTAGAGTTGGAGTCCTGTCTAAGGCAGTCCAATTGCTCCGCCCGAGGACACTCCAGCTCATTCCATGGCTACAAATGTGGGTTTGCATACTATATTGTGGCTTGAAGATTGGTGTAAAATGACTGAAGGAAATGAGGAGTTGGCCTTTCCCAGATATGGAACTTTTAGATTGGAAGTGCTATACCAGTTGAAATCAATTATGGCTTATTTGCGACCTTTGCCTAGACCAACACAGTTTGAGGCATTACATGCATGGATTAGGGCGGCACACGAAAGAAACAGGGACAGGAGACAGGAACGAGTGAAGAGGTCAGTTAGGGCATTTCAAGATGCAAGATGGGATGCATTGGAAAAGAGATGGAGACTACAGACGATCGCAGGGGATAAATTGTATCCATTGTTGGTCAAGTAAGGGGACATGCAGAAAACGAAGGCTGACGATGAAGACAGTGATACTGACGATAGCTTGATAGAAAGGCTGTTATCTGAGAGACCACCTCCATACAACTCGGAGTCAGAGGGGGATAGATAAGTTCCGACAGAGGGAACTATGGAAACAGAAGCTCCACCGAGTTCTGAAGTAGTTGGAAAACTCTCAAAGGGGGAAATGCAGAATGCAGAAAGTGCACATTTTCAGAGCTTACCGGATGCTCTTAGGGTGCCGGTTACTATTGGTCCCATAGTGTCAGTATACAATCCAGAGAAGGTGAGGAATGGAGGCCCATCACAGACAGGAATGGAAGGAAGTGCTGACTTTGGAATGAACTGTGTAGTGAATGGGTTGGTTCCATCATGAGGCCGGTACAGTCGAGCACACCGTTGTCGGCTACAGCGGATTCGTCAAGAGGATCAATGGATCTGAGGGGACCAAGACCGAAATCCCTGGGAGAATTGAGGTCAGATTTGAGAACATGGGAGTCTGTTGAAGGGACTCTGAGTGTCAGGCAAAGGGAGGACTGGGATCATGGGAGTGCCAAGAATAGAGTGGCTTTAAGGAACACATTTAAAGTAAATAGGTGCAGAGAACAGGGCGGTGACTGCAGAGAGTCGAGTGGTACATCAGTGATGTCATAAATAATGTCCGAGAACATGTGATGAGTGATGTCTAATGTGAGGTCATAAGCAGTGCATGAAGGGGGGCAATTTTAACAATAACTGTGAATTTCTGTGTTTTTTTAGTTCAAAACATTAATGTTGTCACTGACAAATTCACCTATCTATACCGTTACTTTAACCTTTGTTTTTTTCTGTGATTTTCTAAGAATTTTTTTTTTTAAATATAGATCTTTTTATCACACCTAACAATAACGTTATTTTAACCTTTGCTTTTTTCAGGGAATTTCATTACTATACGTGCCATGCAGCGCTGGGGGTTGGCTGCAGCGTCTGGCCTGCGGTCAGGCCCTGTAGCCAAGCCCACACTGTGCATGACGCCTGCGTCCAAGCCCTGTGGCCAAGCCCTCTAAACGCTGCCAACACCACACTGCACAGCGCTTTCAGTCGAACACGGTGGGGAGGGGGGGTTGGCCACAGGGCCTGGTATGCAGCCAGGCCCTACAGCTAACCACCCACTTGCAGCCAACCCCAAGCTGCGCATGGCCTTTGGCAGTGCATGGTGGGGGGTTGGCCACAAGGACTGACCTGCAGCCAGGCCATGTGGCCACCCTCCCAAAGGCAGCCGACACCACACTGAAAGGCCTTGGATGTGCGCAGCATGGGAATGGCCATTGGGTCTGGCCCTTAGGACCCCTTGTCCCAGGGACTTTTTCTCTTTAATAAAGGGGAGGACGACCGTGCAGCCTTTTCCCCAAGACTCTTTAGGCCCTAGTAACACCATCCCCATGGAGGACATATGAGTTAAGAAGGGAGGGGGTCAAGCGGCACCCCTCCCTAAACCTTGCAAGGCCCTTGGGACCCCAGGGCTGTTTGTTTTTTAATTAAAGGGGAGGGGAACCACATGGCCCCGCTCCTCAAGTCTTGTTAGGCCCTCGAGACCCCATCCCCCAGGGTCATTTCTAAAAATAAAGGGGAGTGGGAAGGTTGGACCAATCCCTGATCCGTTATTAGCCCGAGGACCCCATGCCCAGTGCCACTGATTCAAATAAGGAGGGGTCGCATGGCCCTCCTCAGCAAGTCTCTTTAGGCCCTGAGAACCCACATCCCCCAGGGTTGTGTATTTTTTTAAGGAGAGGGTGGCACCCATTGAGCACTTTTTCGCTCCAGTGACTCCATCCCCGGGCCCACTTAGTTGCATAAAGGGGAGGGGGCTTGTGGCCCCCCCATCCCGGACTTTGTTCGGCCCTAGGACCCCATCCCCTGGAGCCTGGTGTGATTTTTATGAGAAGGGGGCACACGGCCCATCATGCTGGGCCTATTTCAGCCTGGGGACCCAATTTCCCAGGGGCCCCAAATTTAAAGGTGCGTGTCCTGATGCCCGCCCAGAGCACCCATCATAGCCTTTTTGTGGACTGTCTGGCCAGCCCTCCAGCCCCTGCGACCCTAGCCAGTCCCCTACATACAGTGGGAACTGACATTGCTCCTACCTGCAGGGAGCAACTCCTAATGCTGCTGCCTCAGGGCGGAACAATAGTTTGATGTGTTACCCTGCCCGTTTCAGTGCGAGCTGAGAAACAGGTAATAAGTCCACTCCCAGCTGGCAGGAGCTTTTTCAAAACTCCTGCCAGCTGGGAGTGACCATGGTCTTTGCTCCTGCTTGGCAGGAGTTTTGAAATGTTCCCACCAAGCGAGAGCAAACATAAGTTTCCCTGCCTGCACTACTGTGTGTAGGGAAACCACTTTGCCACAGAGGTGTGTTCCCCAGAACATAGCATTTGAGCCGGGTCTCCGGGATGGAGTCCCTGGGACCATTAATGACTCAGGAAGGGGGGTGCACGGTCCCCCTCCCTTAAAGTAATCGCCCCTGTGGTGGTCTCCCCAGGACCTTTAGAGGTTTGGGTGGGTTGTGTAGCCTTGCCTCTCGATTTTGAACAATTTTGTTCCCTGGAGTAGGCTCCCTTGTGCCTTTAGAGGCTTGGGGATGGGGGCAGCATGTGGCCCCCTCCCCATTTTGGCAGAATTTCGGTCTTGTGGGTGCGCTTCCTGAGGCATGTCATGGCTTGGGGGGGAACGAGAATCCAGGCAGTCCCCCTCACCTTTATGACCTCTCTGGTCTCCCCCCATGGGCTGTAGTGGGTCAGGGTATCTCTACTTTGTCCCTTTATATTATAAAAAAAATTCACTTCAGGACAGAGGACTTAGACCCTGAGTCCTGTAATGGCTGTCAGCAACATATTTCTCATGTTGCTGGCAGCCAATCAAAGCGGGAGTCTGACTCCTGTGTAGAAGGCCCAAGGGAAATAAAACTCCCTGGGCCAATCACAACACTCTATTTTCAAACTGGCACTCCCATGAGAGTCTCTTGAGACTTTCGTGGTCCCAACCGCGTGTGTGTGTGTGTGTGTGTATATATATATATATATATATATCTCCAACAACAGGAACCCCAATTGAAGAAAAATCACAGGAAATTCTGATTGCTCACAGTTTAATTGCAGCTTGCAAACAGGAACCTTTCAAGGAGCACACATCAAAGCTTCTTACGCCATACGCGTTTCAGGAGTGGAATCCGTTCTTCAGTGATGTGTGATCCTTGAAAGGTTCCTGTTTGCAAGCTGCCATTAAACTGTGAGCAATCAGAATTTCCTGTGGCTTTTCTTCAATTTTTAGCTATAATGTTTATCGGGGTACGAGAGTATTTTGAATCGTAGCCAGTAAGGACGGATAGTCCGTGTGCATTATAGTTGCCCTTTGCAACAAGCCGAGTGTGAGGTTAAAAGGAAACGGTGTCTCCGTAACGTGTTTAGCTTGTGCACTGTAAAGACTAACATGCGAGTACAGTTACGTATGGTAGCTCTCCAGAACAAGTGTCGATCCCATTGTGAATACTTTAAGGGGTACATTCGTCTGGCCATATAGAAAGAAGGCACTACTATTACAATAAACTAACGGGGGTGCTAGTTGTGATATACCGACTCCAAGAGGACGCGGGTTTTGTAATTTTTAGCGCGGAATCATAATATAGATAGATAGTAAAATTTTGAGTAAAGATTTGAGTTACTGAGCTAGAATCTCTGTATAGGATACCTGAAATATAAGATCGTAGGTCCTTTATTTTCCCAATAGGAACGAATGCCACGCTACAATTAAAAAGGCGGTGGATGTTTTTTATCAAGTGGGATACCGAACAGGCTCACAGTTTTTACCATTAAACTTACGAGGGAATTAACAAGATTACCAGTGATTTTCACAATTGGTAAGTGTTCCTTGCCTAATCGGATAGATATCATCAACATCTTGATGTTAAGAAGAAGTTAATAATTATATGTATATTTATACTGTAGGCTGGAAAAGAGATCCAATAATATCTGCCAGAATTGAAGGGGGGTATTACTAAAAGACCTACCAGTATCACTTAATATGAAAAGTGGAAATTACATACAGCCCATTTAATGTGAGTATAAAAATAAACAACTATGGCTACACCCAAGTGACTATAACTAAGATAATAGGGCAAGTGTAGTTATGCCTCTCTCTAAAGTTACTGCCAACAGATTTTAACAATAAAACCTTGAGACCAATTGTACTTGGAGATTGAAGAAAAAATATATTCGTCTTCGATCAAGCATAGATTTGCGGTTGAGTATCAGCCAATTAAGAAGGGTAAGCACTATGGTACATTGTTAATTTAAATCTGAGTGCAATAGGCCTGCAATAGATGACAGTGAGACTTGAGGTAGTACTGGATATGGCCTTAGTGAGCCCAAGATGATATTCAATCAGCAGACTAGATACCTGTCTCTATAATATGTGCTTTCCTGGTTAGTTAATAGGACTAACAGCGATAAGAAGGTAACCAGTGTGAGTATAAAAATATTATTCACTAGAGGTGGTGAAATGAGGATTTAATATGGCCCAAGCAAGCACAAGATGGCATTAAATCAGGAGACCAGATATCTGGCCCTTACAATATGTGTTTTTTTGTTGAGTCAATGGGGACTAACAGTGATAAGAATGGCTAAACATGAGTGTGATTAAAAAGAGTATCCACTAGTGGTGGTACATTGAAGATTTAGAGTTGTACTACTGTTTTAAAGAATAGAATACAATATCTGAATAGACTGAATAGTGAGCAGGAGTATACAATTGTAAATCTAGCACATGTATGACAAATGTTTAATTTTAGGTATTTATTTTTAGTTATGTAGGCTGTCATAGTCAAGAATAGATGGTTTTAATGTACCTGTCCTGAGGAAGGTGTTTTCAAACTACCGGACACACCGAAAAGCGTCGACATAAGGACATTACTATATGATGTATTTTAATGTTTTCACTGAGATTTTGTAAAGTTGTGTATGAAATGTGTACAGTCCAATGTTTTTTGTGATTGGAACAATTATTGTAAAAAAGTCTCTGAATTAGAAAATCGTTTGAGATTATGTTTCATTGAAATTTGGGACTGATTTGTATCAACTTAGTATTATGCAGTTTTAATTGTCGGCAATGTTTTATGATTTGTATGGTTTTAACTTGTCGCTATCAGATGAATAATAAATAACTATTGCTAATTCACATGTTGCTAGATTCTCTAAATAGACTTACTATGGTTCAGTAGTAACCTGATGACAGTTGTCACATCAAGATATAGAAACACAGAAAGGAAAATATTTTGTTGTCACTTTGCCAGTCCCGGTCCTTTCTGGTTCTCCAGGGTAGCTCTCTTGCTTTTAATGATTATAGAATAAAATTTCCTGAAATATATTAATGTGGATTGAACTGATCGATTCTGCCCACTTGGGCTGGACCATCACTGACAGTAATGCTGCTTTGTTTATATTGAGCCATTTAATGCAATGTAGCATGAGTTTGAGACAGAGAAAAAAAGTTTGTATGTGTCGATAAAGTTTGATTGAGGACACATACAGCATTAACCTCAATTATATTTTATTTCTTCTTTTGTATGCCCAAAGAAATTAACGCACTATTTACACATACTTCACTGTTTAACACTTTTTAATTTAGTAAAGAAAGACTTTGAGTGCATTAACTTAAGGAAGTCTGTAGTTTATGTTCTTTATATGTCACATGATTGTTGATTTAAATATGCTAATCACAACAAGATCACTGGTCGTGATCAAGGGGTTGTCCCCGAAACGCGTTGGGACTTGATGGAAAAGCTTGAATAAAAAACACCGCTGTTTCAACATTTGTGTCCACGGCGTGCTGCTTCATTATCCAGGAGGCAGCGCATTTGGAAATATATATATATATATATATTCACTGAAAAAAACCATAGGTTTCAGGAGTTATATAGTTAGGAATTAGCTTTTAAAAAACCTTTGAAATTCACTCAAAAACTATAGGTTTTAGTGGTGTTATAGTTAGCTGGACATTTTACTCATACAAAACCATTGAGATGTCATCAGTGATGTCACTGACCATGTCATGAATGATCTAATATGTGACATCATCAGCAGTGGATTGCGGGTGCGCAAAATATAGTTAGTACAACTAACTATATAGGAGCAATTTCAATGTTTTTGTATGAGTAAAATGTCCAGCTAACTATAACACCACTAAAACTTATAGTTTTTTGAGTGAATTTCAAAGGTTTTTTAAAAGCTAATTCCTAACTATATAACTCCTGAAACCTATGGTTTTTTCAGTGAATTTCAAAGGTTTTTTTAAATGCTAATTCCTAACTATAAGGCCTGAAACCTATGGTTTTTTCAGTGAATTTCAAAGGTTTTTTAAATGCTAATTCCTAACTATATAAGGCCTGAAACCTATGGTTTTTTCAGTGAATTGCAAAGGTTTTTTAAATGCTAATTCTTAACTATATAAGGCCTGAAACCTATGTTTTTTTCAGTGAATTTCAAAGGTTTTTTAAATGCTAATTCTATTAGCGGATAACGTTTAAATATATTAATATCCTAGTGGGACCACCTGAGCAGCCCTAAGGGGTCAGGGTGTTTCTACCCTGCCCCCTTTTTGTGTTCTACACGTTTGTTTTTCTGCTTTCTTGTGCCTAATTCCTAACTATATAAGGCCTGAAACCTATGTTTTTTTCAGTGAATTTAGGTGTGCCATACTTTTGTCATAAGTAAGACTGTTAGCGCTCTAGTTGTTCTTTAGAACACTCTTGGACATTCTGTCATTGGGCTATAGTTGGGCTACATCTGGCTGATATTTGGGCTACATTTGTTTTTTTTGGTCTCTGGTTGCCATCTTTGGGCTACATTGGGCTACATTGGGCTACATTGGGCTATATTTGGGCTCTAACATATATATAGCCCAATGTAGCCCAATATATATTTTTTCAAAGTTAATTTTCGTAAAAGCCACTGGAGCATATATCTTTAGACATAGCAAAGGCACATCGGGCTACCAGTCCCTACAATTTTGCCAAGTTTGGTAGAAAACCATTCAGCCGTTCGGGCTAAAAAGTGAGTCCAAGCGCCCTATGGAAATTAACATGGGGAAAACACGTTTTGGGACCCCTTTTTATCTCGGCCCCCGCTTGACGGATCCCCCCCAAACTTTCAAGGAAGGACCGGAGCGCCGCGAGGCAAAGTTAAGGAAAATTTCAGGAAGATTCCTCAACCGGTGCCAACGTTATTCCCAATAGAATGCTGCGATTTCCCTATGGAAAACAATCCTAACTATATATACCTACTGGCTATCGCCAGTAGGTAATATATATATATATATATATATATATATATATATATATATATATATGTATATATATATATATATATATATATATATATATATTCAGCTCCAGCTTCGATCCCCGGTGAAGGGTAAAGAACGGGCTGCACTCGCTGGGGTGTTCTTTCACCAATTTAGTTATTCGTGCATCGATTTTCAAACACAACACAGGACGCGTTTTGGCTTAGCACGCCTTTTTCTACTGTGTACAAGTCGCACATGAAATCAGTCGCCATTTTAAACTTTCTCGACGACAGTGTTTCCAGCACACCAATCATTGGCATAGTGGAGTAGTGTGGCTCACTGGTTAGAGGCTGCAGACCCGGGAGCAGAAGTCGGCCCGGGACCAGGGTTCAATTCCCGACGCGGCAGGGTCGTGGACTTTGGTCAGCGGACTCGATAATTCTCGCCTCGGTGTCTACTCTAATCAGGGGTTCCACTCGGCAACTCTGGGCATTAGCTTGCCTAACCTCCACAACGGCCCCATCAATTCCGGGGATGCCTGGCTCCACCTTGGGGACTCCCAGCAGGGACCATCCCACAGGGAAAGCCAGGACGGGTTCCCCAGAGTTATACAGCGCCAGGAAACCTACGGACAGGTAGCAGTGCGCTTTACAAGCTCAAATACATACATACATACAAATACATACATAGAAAGAAATACGTGTTTACACAGCAAGCACCATTTTAACACTTGGTTTCCTTCAAAACAGGCATTAACTTTTGTGTTCGGTATTTTAGGAACTCCAAAAACCATTTTCTACACAATATATAACAATACATATAAATACTTTCAGTGCTTTGCTTATAAACTTGACAAAGTCCTGCAATTTAACCACCCTTGGTTGTAATTCATTGAGAAAACTACTTTCTTTTTCTCAAAAACACTCTTTCAAGTCCTTCAAATAATTAGTTCATCCTCATTATTTGATCTCAAAATTATAGCCTTATTTTCTGGCTTGCATAATTGAGCCCTGGATGGGCTTACTGCATTGCACTAATCACTAATGGTTCCTATTATCAAACGTAAATTCATCTAACAATTCTAATCAATTTATACTTAAGGCGCTAAATAATCCAATACAAGAAAAAGAAATATTTACATTCACAGCAGACATTGTCTTATTCTATATATATATGTTGTTGCCATTAAAATTGCACTTTTTGCAAGCACTCTAAGGGGTCCATTATGATATCGGGCGGATTGCCTCTGCCAGGCTGGCGGTAGCCACCGCCAGCCTGGCGGTGGCAATCCGCCCGATATCATAACCAGATTTCCCCCCCGCCATCCGGGGGGGGGGACCACGGCGGACGGAAAGACCGTCCGCCGCTTTTCCGCCCTGGTCGCCTTGCGGCAAAGGAATAATATGGTGGCGGTGTCTAATAGACACCGCCAGCCATATTATGATGTCTGGTTTTCAGTGCCTTTCCGTGGCGGCGATGCCGCCAACGAAAGGCATGCGGTCTTCACTCTGGGGGGCCCCTACGGGCCCCCAGAGTGATGTACAGGTGGGGGGTGCACATGGGGGGTACCTGTGGTACCCCCCTCCATTGTCATTTACAAAGCGGCAGGCACCGCGCGGTGCCTGCTCTTTGTAAATGACAATGTGAAAGTGCATCTTCAGCATTGTGGCGGGCGGTGCAGAGAGCACCGCCCACCACAATGCTGAAAATACAGGATGTGCCCGCCACTGTGGCGGGCACATCCTTATAGCACCCCCGGGACCCCTGCACTTATGGCGGGCGGTCCCGATTTACGATGGGATGACGGGCGGGCAAAGTCCGCCCGTCATCCTAATGAGGCCCTAAGTGTTTGGTGTTCTTCTCGTATCAAGAGGAATTGGTGGGCAAAAATGTAGGGTTTCCGGAAACCTGTACCAGACCGCCCGACTTTGACAGTCCCGTCTTAGTCCGGAACTAGGTTATGGATATATATATAGATATATATATATATATAGATCCTAACTATAACTACCTACTGGCGACCGCCAGTAGGTAATATATATATATATGAGGATATGAGTTTAATCATATCAAGAACAGAGCAATATTGCCTTGTAATCTTGCCGTGGATCGGCAATTGCAGCACACATGGCTGCATTGTCAGCAACATCGGTCTGGACACAGTCGCGACTCACCCTTCCCCCACCAAATTTAAAATTTACAGTTTAAACAGACAATTACGAACCCGCCACCCACAGTAACATCAAATATTTCATAGTTCTATTCAGTTCATTAAATCGTCAATTGGTGACGAATAATTAGAAGCTTCTAAGTCTGGCTCAATCGTGAAGGCACCCCGAGAAACACATAAAAACATGAAATCACAACGTGAATCAAGGCCGATACACGGCGTTAATTGTATTACTTGTTGATAGCATGAAAAAGTAAGGTGTATACTCAATGTAAATAATGCTTACTATTGTATACTTACTGTGACCATATAGACCATTTCAAAATGGCGTGACCGTTTGGAATTGAGTCACAAGTCCGTTGTTTATTTCAATAACTGATTGTGGTTTTAAATAATGGCGCTGCGTGAAGCACAATGTTGAACCACTGACGAAGGGACGCTGTCCCGAAACGCGTTTGCTTGAGAAATAAAAAATACTGCTGCATCTTTCTGAGCCCGGGAGTGCTGTTTTCTGGATTTTCCGACCCGGCTGGGTATGGAAATAAAGTTTGGAGCTTGTATATATATATATATATATATATATATATATATATATATATATATATATTACCTACTGGCAGTCGCCAGTAGGTAGTTATAGTTAGGATCTACTTTCGATAGGAAATCCGCAACATTCTATTGGGAATAACTTTGGCGCCGGTGGACGAAACTTCGCGAATTTCTCAAAGAAGATGGCCCGCTCCGCTCTGCTCCTTCCCTAAAAGTTTGAAGGGGATTCGTTAAGCGGGGGCCGAGATAAAAGGGGGGTCCCAAAACGTGTTTTCCCTATGTTAATTTCCATGGGGCGGTTGGACTCACTTTTAGCCCGAACGGCTGAATGGATTTCCACCAAACTTGGCAAAATTGTAGGGACTGGTAGCCCGATGTGCCTTTGCTATGTCTCAAGATATGTGCTCCAGTGGATCTTGAGTAATTTAGGTTCCAAAAAATATATATATCTATAGGCGCGCCCCGGTACGCGCACCGGGGCGCGTACCAGCGCACTACGCGAGTACGCGAGCGGAAAGCTGATTGGCTCTCGGGTGTCTGTCAACATTCCAAACAGTCCGGAGCGGCCGCCATCTTGTGTCTCGGTAGGATCAAGACACAAGAGGTGGCAAAAACAAAGGGGGAAATGACCAAAAGGGGGCAGGGTAGACCCCCCCTGACCCCATAGGTTTGATGTGGGGGCCATAAAAGGGCTCCGCGGGGCAAAACATTTTTTGATTTTCGCGGGGGGAGCGCCCGGTACGCGCACCGGGGAGCGTACTGGGGAGCGTACCATGGGGAAAACCCAGTGAAACAGTAAAATAATAATTTAAGCCACTGCTCTTTTCTTACCCTTCCACACCCCCGTTCCTTTACTACATTTTCTTCGCATATCCACATTCCCCATGTTTACTCTCCTTCTCCTCACTCTCCTTCCCCACACTCACCTTCTTTCAGTGCCCCTAGTTCACTTCCCTTCTCCTCTCGTCCCTTTCTGTGCTTTCTCACTCATTTTCTTCTCGTTTATCAATGCACTCCACTTCACTTACTCTTTTTCATTTTTTTAAGAACACAGCTCTTTGATGAGAATTGGAGGTAGTTCTGAAAAGAACTTTTTTTTTCTTTTTTTAGAACAAAATCAAAAACAGTGAATGGGAAACTGCTCAACAGGAGCAAAAAAACAAAACAAAATTAGGGCTGGGAAACGGCAGTGATGGTTATCCAATGCTCGAACCATGAGCAGAACACTTTGTTCCCCATAGCAAAGTAACTTATCGCAATATCTGCATTTAATAACGCCTTTATTAAAAACAGGCTGGATGTTGGGAATCTGTTCTTGTGATTGCTCCCTTCCTGATGCAGTTTTTCCTCCGGTTGAAGTAGAGGCCCCATCACTGGGAGCCTCTCGTGCCAGAGCCCTGACATTCTCCCGGGCAAAGTTCTGGGGGTGCCTCCTCTCGACATGTCGAATCATCGTCGAGTTTCCAAATGAATATTTCTTTCTGGGGTCACCCCGTGAGAGGACAGTTTTACAAATCCTGCACTCCACCTTTGGAGCATTTACTTTTTTCTGATCAGGTGGAATAGAAAAAAACTTCCATATGAAATGTTCTTTTATTTTCGGCTGAGGAACCTCTTCATCCAGAAATCCCTCTGACTCATCTTCACTGCTGGATGCTCTGGCAGCCATGGTAATGCAAGATATTAATTCAGCAAAGAGCCGACAGCAAAAAGAGAGGTCTTGCAGTCACAAAAGTGAAAGAAGAAGTGAAGGAAATGGGAGGGGATTTCATTCTTTCTAAAAAAAACTGTTAGCAACCAATGAAAAGTGTTATTTTCAGGTCACATAACCCGACGCGCTTACGCTACGCGCCCCGGGGCGCGCCCGGGGGCGCGTAGCGTAAGCGTGTCAGGGCACGCCCGGGGGGCGCTTACGTAGCGCGATCGTATGTGCTCTGGCGCTTTCGGGTGCGCTTACGCCGTGCGTCATAAGACGCATCACGCGGCTACGCGATACGTCACGATGATGTTTTCGTTCGCGGCAATAGCGCTAACGGGACGCTCACCGGTACGCGAACCGGGGCGCGGCAAGACTGCGCTTACCAGTAGGCGCATCGGTACGCGCCCCGGGAGCGCTCCGGGGCTAAAAAATAAAAAAATATACATATAAAAAATGGTATTAAATAAATATACAATATAAAATTCATTATAAAAAATATTACATTTCATACCTATAGAGATTTGCTATTAAAAAACCTTTGAAATTCACTGAAAAAACCATAGGTTTCACACCAGTTATAGTTAGGAATTAGCATTTAAAAAACCTATTAAATTCACTGAAAAAACCATAGGTTTCACACCAGTTATAGTTAGCTGGAAATTTTACTCGCATAAAACCATTGAAATTCCCACGTTATAGTTAGTTGGACTCACTATAACTTGCGCGTGCAATGCACTGCTGATGACATCACATATTACATCACTCATGACATGGTCAGTGACATCACTCATGACATTACTGATGACACCATCCTTGTGACAGAGTGACAGACCTCCTTTCACTGTAATATAACCCTTGAAACACATATTCAAAAATAGAAACAAAAATGTTCAAAAAAATGCAGATACCAATATCAGTTACAACAACCAATTCAGTAATTCCACCATCTATATACACATCCACTCATTCATAAACAGTTCTATATAGTCACTCATACATATACTCACTCATCATATGTAGTGATACACCTATAGATCCTGTTACACACCGACAGTGAGGTTCTAAGATTCTGGACCCGTTTCTTAAAGGTGGTCGTACCATGACGAATTTGGTATCAGCAGACCAAGAATGACGAGTATATTATGTACGAGTGTTTTCGTCATGTTTGAGTGATGGAGTCATCCAAAAGTTACTCACACACATACTCAGACATGCAAATAAACTATTGAACATCCATTTATTTGCATATACAGCTATACACACACTACCACCTTACTTCTAAGGAAACTTACACATACTTACTCTCTTAGACAATCACTTATAGAAACACATACTTATTTAAACAGGAACTCTAAAAAAATCTCTTACTCTCACATATACTCACTTATATACATCAATATTCACATATACTAGATTAAAACATATGTAGTTACTGATAAAGACACCAGTGAGACAGTCATTCACTCACTAACATACACATATACACACTCATCCCCCTATACAGTCCTGCACATATGCTGTCTTCAAAACACATACAAACAGAGAGTCAGTCACTCATGCATCTATGTGCTAAGTAATACCCGCACCAAACTATATAGACACTGATACTGATATTAAAAAACCATCTAATAACCCATATACATACACATGTAGCTACTCACCAACCCATGCAGCCACTTATACACAAAGTGAAACACTAATCCATATATTTAAATATTTAAACATTACTCACTAATATATGTATTCACTAAGATACACTTATTAAGCCAGTTAACCAATCAATTAAAAAAAAAACCAGCCATGTAAACACTTATTTAAACATTTATTATTCCATCAACTTTTACATATACATATATAAAACATATTTATTTTTCAGAAAGACACACATTCACTGGATGGTGTCATCAGTGATATCATGAGTGATGTCACTGACCATGTCATGAGTGATGTAATATGTAATAATTTTAAACCCCGCTGTTTTTTTCAACAGCGCAAGCCAGTGACTGTCCCGAACTTTGCTGGGAATAGAAAACATTCGGTATGTTTCCTTCATTTTTATTTTGAATCCCAAAGTTGTCCCACACTTTGTCATGTCACTACACATTTCTATCTACACCACACACGCCAGACATGAACCAATGAATTCAAAATGTATTGATATATTTTGTATGTATGCACGTTATCTCAGATTTTTAGTTTGTTTTTGATCTCGTGTGATGAACATTATTATATAGAGCGTATACCAAACGAGGTTATTTTTTCACCAACAGATCTCCTTGAGAAAGGGCCATGCCCGAAATGCATCGGAGCGTTTTCGTTTTTTCATTGCAAATGCAAATTTAATCAACTTTAATAAGGATATGAAATAAATATTCGTCTTCATAAAAATGCAACACAAATGAACTTGTTAAACCCATAACAATAATAAACAACCATAAACAGCAACAACGGAATCTGTCCTTTTGTGACGAACCCAAAGGTGTGCCCAAGCACAGGGACGCACTAACAATGTTTGTGCGCTAATCAAGCATCACTTATCCAAGCGTATTTGGACGGTTACGCAACCTGGTGGAGCACCCAATCTCATCAACTTCACAAAAACCAGCCTGAACTTATCCGGTAAACCATTGCTGTGCACCAAGCCATTCCTTTTGTTTGTAATATGTGACGTCATCAGCAGTGCATTGCACGCGCAAGTTATAGTGAGTCCAACTAACTATAACGTGGGAATTTCAATGGTTTTATGCGAGTAAAATTTCCAGCTAACTATAACTGGTGTGAAACCTATGGTTTTTTCAGTGAATATATATATATATATATATATATATATATCCAAAGTTCAACAGAACGTACACTCAAACAATCATCTGCTTGTGCAAATATATTTATTCCTCAGTCGCTACGCATTTTGGCAGTGAACTGCCTTGATCACACAGGCAGAACCCTCTTCTTTGGATATATATATATATTGCTAGAGATCGCGGGTCACCCGACCAATAATTTCGCCACTTCCGGCTTCGGGCCCATATACTTCAAATCACCAGATACATTGATCGGATGACGTCACAATCTACTACCAATAATTGTGAGTTCCCTTTCGATTTATTTCCAGTGTACCCAACTTACCATCCACCGTTATGGGTACCTATGACCACGATGGGTCAGGGAGCTAGCTGTAAAAAGAAAGGCAGCAAAATACAAAACCCAACATAAAATTACTTTCTTTCATTGAAATGACCACGGACAACTAGAAGTTTTATAAAGTTTATATAAAGTTCAAATAAAGGGCAGTCATACAGTTTATCAAAGAGTGCTCGTGCGACAGGGAACCCGCTAAGGGAGAGGGAAACTAAGATAAGGGGCAAAGTGAACACGCTATAAGTCTGAGTTACTTTTAGCCAGTTTACGAGAGAAAAACCAAGACCATATCAGGAAGTTGCAAACTGCCATACAGAAAATGATTTCTAAAAGGTAGGGTAACATAGGAACACGCTATGAAATCCAATGCAATTGACTTTATAAAATACAATGGTTGCAGGAGAAAGCATGGAAAATTAATTCACGTGCAAAGGTATGTCTTTATTGAAGCAAAGACAGAAAAATAGAAAGGTGCAGTTTCAAGAGATTTAGAGCAATATTTACCTAGACTGGTGTGAAAAACCAAACCCTGGCCACGGGTCAGTTAAGGACAGGAAACCCTCAAGGAAGGATACCCCTCAATGGACAGCAGGTGCAGAATGGACACCCAGGACAGGACAGGAAACCCTCAGATTAGGATCAGGACAGGACCACCAGGATACGACCAGCACCCGCAGTTCGGAAGCAACGCCTGCGCTCCACCCTCTCTGCAGCTATCGATCAGGACCCCGATTGGGTCAGCGAATTCCCCAGCAAAGTGCTTCGCCAGCACTTAAGGTTCAGTAAAACCTTCAGAGTCTATGGTCAAATTTCGGACAGAGAGCTCCGCAGCTCCTCTGTATCAAGTCACCTATTGAGTGCGTTGGGTCAGTGACAGGTCAGCTATTCAGACAAGTCGGACAATTTCCCTAGGTGAACCCAGGGTAGATATACTGTTTTGGGACAGGGTACCACCCCCCAAATGTTGCAAAGTGTCAGAATCCCCAATTTCGATTGGTCCTAAGATAGGATTTGGTTAACACACCAATCAGAACAGACTATTACAAGCCCTACTTAGCATCCTAGGGTGCCGCCTAGCAAGATTGGGGTTCCCACGAGAAGTCGCAGAGAATACAATGGAAACTTATACATTTGTTACAACATAGGAACATTTTCTCCATCCTCCTGGGTCAGAGGTAGCGCTCCCAGGAGCCTCTCGACTGTGGCTGCCAGCTGGCTGAGTTCCACGGTCCAAGTTTGACTCTGGCCTTGCATCTGGAGCATGCGTAGAAAGGACCTTCAAAATGGCTCATGACCCAATTGGACCCCCATTTCCCGTGATACATGAAAAGTAAGCGAAAACAAATTAAAACATAGAAATAAATGCTTGTATTACATGTCATGACTTTGTACTTCAGATTCATCATCAGAAAAATATACTATGCAATTAGACATTAGTAACATATACATGGACACGAGAGCAACTGCACGGGCATCACCACGTTATCACGAAAGCTGCGTATTACGCATGCGCACCCTTTCCCTCCAGAACTACATCTACGTAGAGTCACGTGAGTGTGACTAACGCATGCGCAAAAGCGAAAAGACAAGCAGCGGCCATTTTAGGGACACGGATTAATCGTATTAGTAGAACACATATGCAAGCTTCGCTACCTTTCACGTGCATCCAAAATAAAGATATTAATAATAACGTACGTTTGTTATGAGGTTATGACAAGTTGAGGTTCATGAATCGAGCAAGTCGCGATGCGAAATCTTGCTCTATCAATCCCCTCTTTGATGATATTTACTATCATCACACATAAATGGAACCAGATGCCAACTTTCTTTCACACTTTGTACAACTCTATCTCTTCCAACATACGATTCAGTTTTTCCTTTTCATTTTTGGTAGGGTGAGAATTCTTCACCCTTTTGTAAATCTGATTATTCATTTCTTCCAATTCAAGTTCATCCGCACTCCGTTTCACTCCTCTTGCATTCACCTGATACTTCTTAGTATGCCTTCGGCATTTGCAACAGACGAATATGAAAAATAGGATAAGACCTATAATTCCAATTGGCATCAGTACTTTGAACAATAAGCTTCTACCTAAGTTAGCAAACCAGTGACCTACATTTGAGAGACCATCAACTAGTCTCTTCCAGGCACCGTCAACCTCGAGTGGTTTGAGTTCCTTTTCCAAATTAGTAATGTTTTTCACATATCTTTTGAGCTGCACACTTTTGTCCGGAATGTAAGTGCAACAATGTTGCGCCTTCAACATCCGGCAGACTCCGCCCTCTTTTGCTAATAAGGTGTCAAGAGCAAGTCTGTCCTGTAAAACCATTGATCTGATCGCCACCATTTCGGTATTGACCAGCAGAAATCCATGAGCTGTATCAGTAGACAGCACATCCACTACTGTGGACAATTTGCAAATTCTGTGAGTGTTCAGAACCACTCCCACTCCAGGTATCAGTGCACTAAAAATACTACCCATTATTTCACCTACACTTTCTCTTTTACTACGCACTAAGCCATTAGTGTTTTCATTGCTTCCAGCAATTTCATTCACATGGTATATTTTCGGGAAGACAATGCCAAAGTAGCAGCTTCCATACCAGTGATCCGGCAATTTGAAATAAGCCTTGTCTCCACATATATAATAAATTCCAGGAAACACAGGTTCTGACCCATTTTTGAATCCCCAACCTCCAATTACCTTGTAATTATGCTCACATTGACTGGAACCAATGAAAATGTTATTATAATAATCAGTCTTCTCGCGGTGAAGACAGAGTTTCCCTTTCTTTTCAAAATCCAGCAACAGAGCAGGCCCTGCCTCGCCAGTTGAGGTGCTTTCCATGTTCTCAGCCCATTTAGGTATTTTCTGCTTTTTGTCATTAGCTTTTCTTTGGAAACTCTCCCTTCTCTTCTCTGCCATGTTTAAAAATATTTTCTCTTGTTCATGCAATGAACAGGTCAAGTTATCTCTATGGGCTTCAGCTATGTCTATATTGCCTATAGTCAGAAAGTAGTCTCCCATATAGCGTATTACGTCACTTTTGGTATGTACAGGATTCAAGTTTCCACGAATGGGAAGTTCCGAAAAGATCACGTCATTGTTAGAGTAATAGTACTGTAACGGTCCTCTTTTGTAAAATAAGCTTGCTAAAATACTACAGGAAATTCCATATGTCAGGGGCAAGTGATGCTATGTCACGCCTTCAGCTACAGAAGTAGGTAGCTTCATGCAGACATAGCAATCCTCTATTTCCATAGTCTCTACATAATGCACTAACAAGTTTGCGAAAACATTTGAGTGTGTCTGATTCCTAACTCCGTGGTAATGTAGTCCTTCCTCATCTGATGCATCTAAGTCTCGTTTTGTCTGTTTGAGTGCTTTCTCACGTCTTTCTACACTTCGTGTTGTCAGTTCTTCCGTGTCAGTGATCTGAGTTGGGGAAATATTAGTATTTTTACTAACCATAAAGGGAATGAAAACTGTTAGTCCTATCCAAACTAATACAACTATAACTATACTACATATACATACTTTGCAGCACGTTTTGCAACCACTGCAACTAGGCCTTCCATTCGTTCTTGACTCAGACATTTTGGCTCAGAAGAAGTTTCTCAACCCCTCTTTGTAAGTTTACACAGCTAGCTTACTCTGTGCAACCTGAGGTGATCTCGTCTTCCTCTTCTTCCGAGTACTCAGCAACCTGTTCTTCGTCACTTTCGTCAGTGATATCAAGTTCCTCAAAATTTTCCAAGATTAAGTAGGTCCACTCCGGATCCTGATATTTTTCGTTTTGTCTTTTTATTCGCTCACTTCTTCTCTTGGAGCTATCTTCGGGTATTTCTGCAATTCGGGGACTTCTTCTTAGATCTGCAAGTTTCTCTTGGACTGTTTTTATTCTTAATTTCAGTCTCTTAACATACCTTGGCTCAATGTGCTTCTTTTTCTTTAGTCTTTTAGCTGGCACTGTGATTTGGCTTTCTACTAATGCTCTCTTATTTTCGCTGGTCGGTGGCGCTTCTGTTTCTGTTTCTTCCCTACCTGTCTGACTAGTCCCAGGTCTTGTATCTACTTCTTCTGCCTGGTTACTAAGCTGGCCTTGTTCAGGTTGAATTTGCGTTTGGCTTTCAAATGTCTCTGTTTCTTTGTCCTGAACACGTTCTTCTAATTCTAACTGATCCTGTTCAAGCACTTCGATCCCTTGATTTTCTTCTGCTCGAACTATTACACTTTTTCTAGTCTGTCCCTTTTCAATTTCAGGAGTTTGTGGAGGTGTGTCAATCACCTGATCTGTCCCTGTCTGACCTTCTTCTTCGTCCTCAGACTTGATGTGAATCTCAATGATCTGAGGGTCTTCGCCTGTGCCTTGCTCGACCTCACTATTCCACTCTCTGTCTTCTCTTATTCGCTCTCTAGTCCTGAGTGGATCTCCAGAGAGATCGACTATTGGTATCCAATCTTCTGGCCAGATTTCCGGCAGCTCGTCTTCAGCTACTTCTGGACCAGCCTCCGTTGGATTTTCAGCAGTACTGGTGCTTGGCCGCATGTCATCAGCTACCTCCGGGCCAACGTTTACAGGACCCTCCACTGGGCTGGTGCTCGATCGCCTTTCGTCAGCTACTTCAGGACCAACGTCTGCAGACCCCTCAGCTGGACGACCTTCTGCTCCAGGCTCCTCGTCGGGTATCACCTTCTGGGTATGGCTGGCATGGATCCACTTGGGAACGCCGGCGCACTTCACAGCGGTCGTCGTTACCAGGATTACTTGCCGCTTTTTCCCCCACCTCGGTGCTAGGCAACTTGAACGAGTGTGCTTCTTTATTTTAACCCAGTCACCAGGAACCAATTTGTGAACTGGTGTTGTCGGGTTGGCGACGGCGTCTGCCCCAATCTGGCGAGAGATAGAACGCACTTGGTCACCCAGTTGCTTGCAGTATTCAAGTACCAAATCATCAGAAATGCTTAACAGTTAGTATCCTGGTACCCATGCTTGTCTCATCACTCTTCCCATCAAAATCTCATGGGGGCTCAGGCCTGTTCTCCGATCTGGAATGCTTCTGAGTCCCATCAGAACAAGAGGCAAGGCTTTAATCCAGTTTAGGCCAGTAGAATCACATATTTTCGCCAATCTATTCTTGATGGTGCCATTTATTTGTTCTACCACTCCAGAAGCCTCTGGATGATATGCACAGTGCAGCTTTTGTGTGATCCCGAATGCTTGGCAAAGCTGGGCCAAAACTTCATTCTGAAAATGGGTGCCTCTATCTGAGTCAATAAAGACTGGAACCCCGAACCTCGGTACTAGCTCTCTCAGCAATAACTTAGCTACTGTTAGGGCGTCGCATTGTTTGGCAGGGTAAGCTTCCACCCATTTTGAAAATAAGCAGACAAGGACATATCTCTTTCCCTCACAACGGGGCATGGTAATGAAATCTATTTGTATTCTCACAAAGGGACCCCCTGATCTCCCAATTTTCATCAGTTCAACCTCTGTTCTCTTGCCAGCGTTGAACTGTTAACATGGCAGGCACCTCTGGCAAAGGGACTCTGCTACCTTCCTGAATTTCTTGTTGTACCAAGTCTGTTGAAATACCAGAACCATGGCATCCCTACCAATGTGTGATCCTTCATGTATCAGTCTGGCCATTGGGGCAAGTAGTTGTCTGGGTAACACAGCCATACCATTCGGGCCCACAATGACACCATCCTCACGTCTTGGTTTACAACCTTCTTCCTTCCACTTTTCTTTCTCCTCCCAGGGCGCCACATGCTGCCATTCTCTCACTTCATCCCAGGTAGGCACTTCTTCAAACATCCTAAGTTGGCAGCTGTTTCCAGTCCCACCCCGCTTTGGATTTATTCGTATCTGCTCCATGGCGCATTGTTTTGCCACCCGATCAGCAAAATCGTTTCCCATTGATACAGGGTCAAGGCCCTTCTTATGAGCAATACACTTGACCACTGCCAATTCTTTTGGTAATTGAATTGCCTCTAAAAGGTCTTGAACCACTTTTCCATTTCGAATGGGGGTACCTGATGAAGTCAGGAATTCTCTTTGTAGCCATAACTGGCCAAAGTCATGCACCACCCCATAATAGTACTGGCTGTCAGTATACACTGTTATTCTTTTGTCTTTTCCCAATTTGCATGCTCTAATCAGAGCGATCAATTCGGCTACTTGTGCAGACTTTACTCCAAATAAATAGGACGCTTCTTCAATTTTTGTTAATGATACCACAGCATAGGCAGCACTTAGGCCCCCTAGTTCATGCCTCAGGCACGAACCATCCACAAACCATTCCTCATCATGCACAGGCAAAGGAGTTTCTTTAATGTCTGGGCGAGGTTTAGTACTGAACTCTGTCAGATCAATACAGTCATGCTCATCATCTCCCTTACCTTCCATTACCATTGATTCAGGGAGTAGAGTGGCAGGGTTTAAAATATTGCATCTGGTGATGACAATGTTTGCAGCACCCATGAGAATCCTCTCATATTTAGTCAGCCGACTAGGGGTGAGATACTGAGTTTTGGTTCGGGTCAATAGAATCACAACTGCATGTGGAACATACACAGTTACAGGATGTTCCATGATAATGGACTCACTCTGTTCTAAACTGGTGCAAGTCGCAGCTACTGCTTTCAGACATCCAGGTAATCCAGCAGCCACTGGATCCAATGTGGCAGAGAAATATGCCACAGGCCTTCGGGTCGTGCCATGTTCCTGAGTCAGGACTGACAATGCACAATTGTCACGAGTGTCACAGAATAGGCCAAACTCCTTGGAGTAGTCAGGCATCCCTAGAGCAGGGGCTGTACACAGACAATTACGCAACCTTGTGAAAGCTGTTAAGCTCTCGTCATTCCATTCCACTGGGTCTTTCGCTCCTCTCTTTGTCATCTGAATCAAGGGCTTTGCAAGGACTGCGAATCCCACAATCCATTGCCTGCAGTAACCTACAACTCCGAGGAACATTCTGATTTCTTTCTGAGTACGGGGTAACTGCATATTTTGAATTATTCTGACTCTCTCTGAGGTGACTTTTATGATACCTTTTTCTATCTGGTGTTCCAGATACTTCACTGATTTCGAACAGAACTGTAATTTCTCAGGGGCCACTTTGTGTCCCTTTTCACTCAGGTGATTTAGTAGGGCAATGGTGTCAACCACGCAATCCCTATGGCTTTTGGACGCCACCAATAGGTCGTCAATGTACTGAACCAAAACGGACTTTCCAGGTAAGACTAAAGTTTCAAGACATTTTTTCAAGATCTGATTAAAGATAGAGGGGCTCTCTGTGTACCCCTGGGGGACCCTATTCCAGACATACACGTGACTGTTGAAAGCAAATGAGAAAAGAAATTTGCTGTCTGGATGCAATGGAATCGAAAAGAATGCGTGACATAGGTCTATCACAGTGAACCATTCAGCATCCCAGGGAATCTGATACAGGATCACTGCTGGGTTCGGGACAATAGGGCAGCAAGGAACCACTATCTTGTTTACCTTTCTTAGGTCCTGAACTACTCTGTACTTGCCATTAGGCTTTTTGATGCCCATAATGGGTGAGTTACACGGGCTACTCATCACTTCCTGTATTATGTTTGCTTCTAGCAATTTCTGTATTTCAATGGCAACACCCGCTCTCACTTCTGCACTCATTCTGTAAGGCTTGGTATTGGGGTACACTGCATTTTCTCTCATGGCTATTTGTATGGGGTCTACGTTTTTCATTAATCCCACATCTTTTCCTGTAAAGTCCCACACTTCTGACTTCACTGTCTGCTGGAGTTCTTCAGGTAAGTCTTGTATAGTCATTCGTTTTATTTCTGAGTCAGGTCTAATTAACATTAGCTTGTAGATACCGTCTTCGTCTGGAGTTTGAATTTCGACGCCCTTTGGTGTGCAAAAGATGGTACAATTCATTTTGCACAGCAAATCACATCCCAGTAAGTTTACCGGACTGGTATCACAGACAACACATCTGTGCATTTGTTTGAAATTTCCAATTGAGATCTCCATGGGCTCGGTAACAGGTGTACTAATCAGTTGATTAGATACACCCACTACTTGGATGGCTTCTCCCGAGAGGGGTAGGTTTGGAACGTCCACTGTTCTCACAGTAGAACGGGTAGCACCAGTGTCCAACAGAAAGGTGACATTATTTCCATCAACCTTTCCTTCAATGTATGGTCCTGACTGGTCCACCGGCAAGGAGGCGCCAAGTACGCACTCCTCGTCCTCCCCTCTCAGGCCCCGTCAGTACTGGTCGTCACAGAAGAAAGTGTCGTTCAGTAGATACTGCGAAGTTGCTGCATTTCTATTTTCATTCCCTCCCCAGATTTCTACATCATCCCCCTGTGGTGATTTTCCCTTAAAAATAGGTTTTGGCGCTCTGGGCACTTGGATCGTTTTTACCTGCTGCTGGGTCTTTCTTTGTTTTTCATTCTGCGTCTGTGGAGTTAAATCAGGTGTTTGGGCATTATCATCTTGTAAATAGGGACACTCGTCTCGCCAATGTCCAATTTCTCCGCACTGGTGGCAGGGAAATTTCTTCTTCGCTTCTTCTCTACTCATTTTAGGACGTGGTTTTCCTCCACCCCCACCCCCAGGGCCTTGGTTCGGGGTAGTTTTGTTCATTTTGTTTAACTGTTTTTCCTGCTGTTCTGCGAGCTTTACTTGAGCCCACATAACCTTTTCCTTGAGAGCCTTTTTCTTTTCTGCCATCTCGTCCTCACAGTACTTTGCGTACCGTAGGACCTCATCTATCTTTTTGGTATGCCAACAGATTTTATTATCCTTTATCCACTGACAAATTTCGGGTCTTAAACCGTTTACAAACCTGTAAATGAAGTGTGTCATATCCTTCATCTCAATGTTATCTATACCGCTGTATGTTTTGAACACCTGCAACAGCCTTTCATAAAAGGAATGCACTGTCTCGTCCCTTTCTTGCGTGGTTCTATCTATCTTGGTCCAATCAGTTTCCTTTGCTGGCACCTTTGCTTTCAGATGTTGAATTACCTGATCATATTTTCTCATTACTTCCTTCGATGGTTCCCCTGTTCTTTCATCTCTCGGGTATTCCTCACTAGGCCAAGCTATGGCTATTTTACATTCGGTCCACAGATCTACAGGGACCACTATGTCGAAAAACCCATCCAGGTCTTTCCATAGGCATTTCTGCACTTTTACGAATCTCTCTACCTGCCTATACCAATCCACGGGCTTTTCTCGTAATTTCGGAAAATCATTAGTAAAGGATACAATATCCTGTCTGGACCATGGAACATGTACATATTTTCCACCTGGTACTTCACGCATAGGGCATAACTGTTCTGGTTTGTCAGCTTCCTTTAGAACAAATTCAGGAGTTGCCTGCCTAGACCTGGCCTCATCCTTTTTCTTGACCCATCTGGCTTTCCATCTTTCTACATCTCCCCATTTTTGTAATACTGTCAATAGTTCTTTGACCTGTGCTTTCTTCCCTGAAACATTCAAGTTTTCCAAATCCTTGTCTGAGAAATCTGCTCTGTAGGGTTTCTGCAGAGGTTTCGATTTTGAAATATCTATTTCCATGCTAGCAGCAGTGTCTGTCAGTTTTTCATGAAGTACTCGGGTATTCCGGGTGAGACTCTTGCAGATAAACAGCATTTCGTCTTCGGAGTAGGTATTTAATCTGTCTAATCCTACGTTTCCTGCCATCAATTCCTCTATTTCTATTCTCAGCTTGTAGAGATCTAAAGGTCTCGTTGGGGACGCTTGTTTTTCAGATTCTTGACTCCATCTTTCGATTTCTTCAGGAGTCACCAATGTGACACTCTTAGTACCTGAGGTCGATTCCATTTGAATTTCCCTTGCATTAAAAGGATTATGTCTTTTCTGTATCCTTTTCCCGGTATTCCTAATGGGCAGATCTAGCAGCGAGACCTCCGACTCGCACTCACTTGTCTGGTCATCTACAATTAAGGGTTCTGGTCTGGGCTGTGCTATAACGGGAGTAATGACTGGAGGGTTTGGAGTCCCTTGACGGTCCCCGTACAGCGGAACCACTGGTCCGATAGTTACTGGGATCGTTAAGGCTTCAGGACTTGTATTTAGCTGTGACATTTTCTGTATTATCTCAGTTCTCTGCTTTGCTAGCGCTTCTCGCTCTTTCTCTTCTAATAACCTGTCCAAAGATTTGTCATGTAACACCTGTGGGGTTAGAGTGGGAGCATAACTCGGGGCAGTGGGATGTGTCTCACTTGGTCCTCCACCATAATTCGGTCTTGGGAACAAACTTCCTGTGACTAGAATCCTCGGCTCTTCCTCATCCTGTGGCTTAAATAACGGAGTTCCTGAACCTAAGGACCTCACCTCACCTCCATAGGGGGGACGAGAGCAAAAATCTCCTTCACGTGAATATCCCATCTCCCCACCAATTGGTCTCCTTGGGTAAATACTTCTCGTTTCTACGGGTCCTAGACTCTCAGTATAAGGAGGAATTGGATAATCCCCTCCTACACTTGCGGACCTGACCTCTTCCCTTTGTAGAGGTCTCCGGGGAATATCCCCTGCACTGGAAGGTCGGTGTCCTTCATTATAAGGAGGCGGACTTCTCATGCATATGTCATCTAATAATTCGTCATCTGATTCTCCGAGGGGCCCCCAGTGTTTGGATTTCTCTGTCCTTTTTCCCCCCCAGGAGGATCTTCTGCTGGCATCATGGGAAACAGTCCCTCAACAATCATATTCTGTCTCCACTGTTTCATCCTTTTGGCTCGGGCTTCCTGCTTTAATTTTGGGTAAAACTTAGTTAACCCTTTATCCATTCGGGGCTTGTCCCTCTCGAAAGCCTCGATTTCCCATTCCTCTAGGGCTTCGTACTGCGTTAATCTAGGTCTGGGATGTAAATCATTCATTCGGGTTCTCAAATTGAATAGAATTCTGCTGTTAAAGGTTCCGTCTAACGGAAACGCCAATACTCCGTCATCTTTCGTGTATTCCGCCCAATTTTCCAACCATACACAGGTATTGTACCCTTTATCGAACATCATGAAAGATGCAGGAGTATTTGGTGGTGGAATTACAACACCTTCTCTAGTTTTAATCTGCTTATCTTTCTTGAAATAATTTTTTACTTTATTTACAAGGGACAATTTTCTCTTATTTCCATACATAATGTCGTATCTATTAGTCTTCCACTGATCTCTTCCAAACCCTAGAGATCTGGGATCGGGTCTAGTCTCCGGAGTATACGAGTGCCACATATGATTTCTGCAAGCGGCTTTGTTTACAAGTCACTCCCAATCCGAATGCGTCTTTTATTTTCGTGCGGCCAATAAAATGCACGAGTTCAAATATTTTCGACCAATGGGTGCGCGGCCCCTTCGTGAGACAGT
Organism: Lissotriton helveticus; assembly: GCF_964261635.1. Lineage (NCBI taxonomy): Eukaryota > Metazoa > Chordata > Amphibia > Caudata > Salamandridae > Lissotriton > Lissotriton helveticus. Next base: position 1,674,680,750 of record NC_136065.1, read on the forward strand.
TCCCACGCTCCGGCGCTCACCCCTCCCTTACAATTCCAGCTCCACTACCAGCCCGCTGCGTCTACCAATCCCAGCGCGGCACTGAGTGACGTCAGAGTCGCTTCGCGACTGACTCCCTCCTTCACAAGGTAACGGAAACTTTCTTTCTTTCTAAAGTGTTCAGTGCTTGGTTATTTAACAACGAATACACATTCGCCACTGTGCTCAAGTGTCTAGACAGGAAAGATTTGTTTTACTGCAAGTAAACTACTTCCATTTACTTTTCACTCACTACGGATAGATCTTCTCTGTCTACCCTTCACTCTAGCATCGGAGAACCTGTTACTCCCCTAGACTCATCCACTTTACCGGGATATATCCGAGACTAAGGTTTCCCCAGCGAGCCCCTTTGCTTTCACCCAAGCTCCGATGAACCTGCTACTCTTCCGATGCGACCCTCACTAGGTTATGCCACAGTAGGAATTTTGCCAACGAACCTCGTTACTAACATTTATTTAAACATACATTCAGAAAAGTCCCTAGTTAGTGCTTCCAGTTCTCCTTAACCTACACCAACTTTCCTTGGGCCAGCGACCTCAAAGCAAATGGATTCTATTCACCACTTGCTATTCAATTCCCCGGGGATTTCCAAACAACATATAACAATTACGAACGAATGGGTTAATACATATATCAATATAACAATAAGAAAAACAGTTTAAAACATTTCATAATTTTTCAAAGCAAACATTTCAAGTGGGTGATCAGTCCTCCCAAAGTGCCTGCTCTTGTAGCAGCATCAATATACTAGCAGCTTCCGACTTAGCTAGACTAACTAGTCCTGCCTAACCTTTAACTATTCCCTAACCATCCTCGATGCTACCAGAAAATTACTGCTAGAGATCGCGGGTCACCCGACCAATAATTTCGCCACTTCCGGCTTCGGGCCCATATACTTCAAATCACCAGATACATTGGTCGGATGACGTCACAATCTACTACCAATAATTGTGAGTTCCCTTTCGATTTATTTCCAGTGTACCCAACTTACCATCCACCGTTATGGGTACCTATGACCACGATGGGTCAGGGAGCTAGCTGTAAAAGGAAAGGCAGCAAAATACAAAACCCAACATAAAATTACTTTCTTTCATTGAAATGACCACGGACAACTAGAAGTTTTATAAAGTTTATATAAAGTTCAAATAAAGGGCAGTCATACAGTTTATCAAAGAGTGCTCGTGCGACAGGGAACCCGCTAAGGAAGAGGGAAACTAAGATAAGGGGCAAAGTGAACACGCTATAAGTCTGAGTTACTTTTAGCCAGTTTACGAGAGAAAAACCAAGACCATATCAGGAAGTTGCAAACTGCCATACAGAAAATGATTTCTAAAAGGTAGGGTAACATAGGAACACGCTATGAAATCCAATGCAATTGACTTTATAAAATACAATGGTTGCAGGAGAAAGCATGGAAAATTAATTCACGTGCAAAGGTATATCTTTATTGAAGCAAAGACAGAAAAATAGAAAGGTGCAGTTTCAAGAGATTTAGAGCAATATTTACCTAGACTGGTGTGAAAAACCAAACCCTGGCCACGGGTCAGTTAAGGACAGGAAACCCTCAAGGAAGGATACCCCTCAATGGACAGCAGGTGCAGAATGGACACCCAGGACAGGACAGGAAACCCTCAGATTAGGATCAGGACAGGACCACCAGGATACGACCAGCACCCGCAGTTCGGAAGCAACGCCTGCACTCCACCCTCTCTGCAGCTATCGATCAGGACCCCGATTGGGTCAGCGAATTCCCCAGCAAAGTGCTTCGCCAGCACTTAAGGTTCAGTAAAACCTTCAGAGTCTATGGTCAAATTTCGGACAGAGAGCTCCGCAGCTCCTCTGTATCAAGTCACCTATTGAGTGCGTTGGGTCAGTGACAGGTCAGCTATTCAGACAAGTCGGACAATTTCCCTAGGTGAACCCAGGGTAGATATACTGTTTTGGGACAGGGTACCACCCCCCAAATGTTGCAAAGTGTCAGAATCCCCAATTTCGATTGGTCCTAAGGTAGGATTTGGTTAACACACCAATCAGAACAGACTATTACAAGCCCTACTTAGCATCCTAGGGTGCCGCCTAGCAAGATTGGGGTTCCCACGAGAAGTCGCAGAGAATACAATGGAAACTTATACATTTGTTACAACATAGGACCATTTTCTCCATCCTTCTGGGTCAGAGGTAGCGCTCCCAGGAGCCTCTCGACTGTGGCTGCCAGCTGGCTGAGTTCCACGGTCCAAGTTTGACTCTGGCCTTGCATCTGGAGCATGCGTAGAAAGGACCTTCAAAATGGCTCATGACCCAATTGGACCCCCATTTCCCGTGATACATGAAAAGTAAGCGAAAACAAATTAAAACATAGAAATAAATGCTTGTATTACGTGTCATGACTTTGTACTTCAGATTCATCATCAGAAAAATATACTATGCAATTAGACATTAGTAACATATACATGGACACGAGAGCAACTGCACGGGCATCACCACGTTATCACGAAAGCTGCGTATTACGCATGCGCACCCTTTCCCTCCAGAACTACATCTACGTAGAGTCACGTGAGTGTGACTAACGCATGCGCAAAAGCGAAAAGACAAGCAGCGGCCATTTTAGGGACACGGATTAATCGTATTAGTAGAACACATATGCAAGCTTCGCTACCTTTCACGTGCATCCAAAATAAAGATATTAATAATAACGTACGTTTGTTATGAGGTTATGACAAGTTGAGGTTCATGAATCGAGCAAGTCGCGATGCGAAATCTTGCTCTATCAATATATATATATATATATATATATATATATATTACCTACTGGCGATAGCCAGTAGGTATATATAGTTAGGATTGTTTTCCATAGGGAAATCGCCACATTCTATTGGGAATAACTTTGGCGCCGGTTGAGGAATCTTCCTGAAATTTTCCTTAACTTTGCCTCGCGGCGCTCCGGTCCTTCCCTGAAAGTTTGGGGGGGATTCGTCAAGCGATATATATATATATATATATATATATATATATATATATATATATATATATATATCGCCAGTAGGTAGTTATAGTTAGGATCTACTTTCCATAGGAAATCCGCAACATTCAATTGGGAATAACTTTGGCGCCGGTGGACGAATCTTCGCGAATTTCTCAAAGAAGATGGCCCGCTCCGCTCTGCTCCTTCCCTAAAAGTTTGAGGGGGATTCGTTAAGCGGGGGCCGAGATAAAAGGGCGGTCCCAAAACGTGTTTTCCCCATGTTAATTTCCATAGGGCGGTTGGACTCACTTTTAGCCCGAACGGCTGAATGGTTTTCCACCAAACTTGGCAAAATTGTAGAGACTGGTAGCCCGATGTGCCTTTGCTATGTCTCAAGATATGTGCTCCAGTGGTTTTTACGAAAATTAACTTTGAAAAAATATATATTGGACTACATTGGGCTATATATATGTTAGAGCCCAAATGTAGCCCAATGTAGCCCAATGTAGCCCAATGTAGCCCAAAGATGGCCACCAGAGACCAAAAAAAACAAATGTAGCCCAAATATCAGCCAGATGTAGCTCAACTATAGCCCAATGACAGAATGTCTCAGAGTGTTCTAAAGAACAACTAGAACGCTAACAGTCTTACTTATGACAAAAGTATGGCACACCTGAAGTCATCTTGATTGGAATAAAGTGTTAACACTTAAAACATTTAATTTGCAAAGGAACAAAATGAGGGGGTTCATTTTGCCATAGAAATTATGATTAGTGCTGAAGAAAGAAAAATTAATGCACATTTTGAGTGACTTCTTAATCCTCTTATATTTCATTAAAAAAATTCTGATATGCAGTCTCCCAAGATGGCCACCAGAGACAAAAGAGCCTGTGCTTAAAAACTCTGTTAGCAAAGCAGGCATTTGAGATTTAAAAAATGTTTTAATATATAAAAACGTTATCCGCTAATAGAATTAGCATTTAAAAAACCTTGCGAATTCAATGAAAAAACCATAGGTTTCAGGCCTTATATAGTTAGGAATTAGCATTTAAAAAACCTTGCGAATTCACAGAAAAAACCATAGGTTTCAGGCCTTATATAGTTAGGAATTAGCATTTAAATATCCTTTGAAATTCACTGAAAAAAACATAGGTTTCAGGGCTTATATAGTTAGGAATTAGCATTTAAAAAAACCTTGCAAATTCACTGAAAAACCATAGGTTTCAGGCCTTATATAGTTAGGAATTAGCATTTAAAAAACCTTTGAAATTCACTGAAAAAGCCATAGGTTTCAGGCCTTATATAGTTAGGAATTAGCATTTAAAAAACCTTGCAAATTCACTGAAAAAACCATAGGTTTCAGGCCTTATATAGTTAGGAATTAGCATTTAAAAAACTTTTGAAATTCACTGAAAAAACCATAGGTTTCAGGAGTTATATAGTTAGGAATTAGCTTTTAAAAAAACCTTTGAAATTCACTCAAAAAACTATAAGTTTTAGTGGTGTTATAGTTAGCTGGACATTTTACTCATACAAAACCATTGAAATTGCTCCTATATAGTTAGTTGTACTAACTATATTTCGCGCACCCGCAATCCACTGCTGATGATGTCACATATTAGATCATTCATGACATGGTCAGTGACATCACTGATGACATCTCAAATGACATCACTGATGACATCACTGATGACATCATCCACGTGACAATCACATACACCTTTTCATACACTATTACAATTTTTCATCACTCTTTGTAAAATACAGAGTATCATATTTAAATCCATTGTCACAGCAATACAAGTATCTAAAAATCCACTCAGTGATTCATAGATGTATACACACATCTAATCACTTACCTATGGATTCACTCATACATGCTGTCAATGAACAATAGAACACTATCAAAAATACTTATACATCTATATCGACATTAAACAACAGCACGCATCCTATTCACATATGAAGTCATCCTACTCACTTATGCAAACAATGGATCATACTTACATATTTACTTAGCAAAACACTTATACAAACACCACTTCTTCTATTCATTTAGATAGTAAGTCATACTTAGTGAATTATAAAATCATTATTACAAGTATACAGTTATCCATACAGTCACTCACACAATCATTGTGTCTTATGTATACTTATTTATATACAACAACTGACACATACACTGCCTTTTATTTTTCTAGTTTGTTGGACCTGTACCTTTGAGAAATATATTTGCTCATCACCACACCCATAAAGATATTCACTCACCCAAACAACTGTTAGAACATGTAGTTTTAACTTCATATATCTACTGAATCAACTATTCACACATCTTTAGACAGTCACACACCCCCCACCGAACCACACACACTTTCACACTCCCATACAAATACTCAGTTAACTAATCAATAACTAATATAGACTTTCACATAGCTAGTAACCAACTGTAGAATCAGTTTACACAACAACTGACAAAGTGATACAGATATTCACACAGTTTAGTCACTATCCACTATATTTAGTGAGACATTATAAATTGGTCAAGTAAACAGTCAATTACACTGCTACTAAATCCTCCATCCAAATATTTATTTATATATATCCACTTATTCTTCAATGCAAATTGATATATATATAATGCATATTTAAATAACGAAGCAAACCACATTCACTGGATGATGTCATCAGTGATGTCATTTGAGATGTCATCAGTGATGTCACTGACCATGTCATGAATGATCTAATATGCGACATCATCAGCAGTGGATTGCGGGTGCGCGAAATATAGTTAGTACAACTAACTATACAGGAGCAATTTCAATGGTTTTGTATGAGTAAAATGTCCAGCTAACTATAACACCACTAAAACTTATAGTTTTTTGAGTGAATTTCAAAGGTTTTTTAAAAGCTAATTCCTAACTATATAACTCCTGAAACCTATGGTTTTTTCGGTGAATATATATATATATATACACACACACACACACACACACACACACACACACACACACATACATACATATATAAGCTATGCGGCTTATGGATGGCAAAGGCATTTGTGACAGAGGCATGGTACAAGAGGATGCATGGTAAAGGTATTCGTAGAAAAGACTGCGTGGCAAAAGATGTTTCCTGCAAGAGGTGTGCCTTCACGCAAGCAAGGAAAGTGGGCTCCAATCCCCCATTTGATAGCAAAACAACTTCTGTAATTCATCTGCAGTGGTCCCTCACACTCCTCTGCCCTGGCGCTACTGCACCTGCTGCACTACTCATCGCTCTGCCTCTATTCCTGCGCTAACAGGAATGTGCACAGGGACTCGAATTTTAGGTTTGCTTGTGATGGACCCTGCGTGTACTTGGCTGAGGGATATATTATGCGTGAACGAGGTCTAGTCCAATGACTTTAGCAGTAGGATTTACCTTGTCCCTCCCTCTCCACTCTAAACCACTCCACCCTTTTCCTACAACGCTCTCCCTCTTGTCTGCTCCCGGCTTGGTAACACTCGGCGCCTAGCGCCTGCTTATGTGGAGATTATGAAGATTGACATTTTCATAATCGCCACTGAGGGCATCGCACCCAGGCAGCCAGCGCTGCGCCTCGGACGGGCCCGCTGTCACTATGGAAACCGCTCTGTTCCGCGGGCAGGGATTTCAGTCAGGAATTTAAATCGAGCATCGGAATATGTAATATATTTATTTTTACAAAGCTCGGCTTCAACCCGGAGTTCGAAGGAAGTCGCGCTCTCTGAAGGACTTGGCCACACTCACACTAATGCAGCATGGAGCTGGATGTACCGAGCAGTGAAATGATTCTAGACCAGGGGGCTTTGCGGGATGGGGCATAGAAGGTCTCCAGCGACCTAACAGTCCATTCGAGGGCTTCGCAGGGTGTTATAACGGACGATAATTCGAAGGGAAATGTAAATGCACGTACCAACGCTTTGCTAGCATGGGTTCTGAATACCATAATCTGGAGAAAGGGTTTAGAAGTAAAACTGTTTGCAGCCGTTATTGCACGAGTGTAACTCTGGCTAAAGCCACATTAAACCTACATAATGCAATGATTGAACATATACAAATTATAACTACTTCAATACAATACAACAGTAAAGCAAAAAAAAAAAAGACACATTTTCATTTTCTTAGCCTACATATCCAAATACATCTTTACATTTCTATAATTCCTTGCAATTACAAGGCAAACCTTGCATGAATTCCTACCCTCACCTCTATCCAGTTTTATCATTTTGCCCGTAGACCGGATAGCCTTCAGTGACACAGATTCAGGGTTGATTGGCCTATAGGACAACCAGGGAGTGCCCTATGTGCTCGTCTGACAGCTTTGCGTGTGGGCCGTTTTTTTTGCAGTTTGTGGACCTACTTTATGACAGAGTGGGCCTGTTTCACGGTTGATTTCCTTAATTTTACCACAAATATTTCCTGCAGTATTAAATTAACACAAATGTATGCAGTCTCCCATTCCTTGCAACATATCCATACAGTGTATCCCTACAAGTTCAAAACTACTCTGATTTGCACAGGTGGGCCAGGTTTTTTAGCTATCTGGTTCGCTAATGGGGCCCACTTTATTTTAGAGTCCATGCATATGTTATCACTAGTCAGACCCTGTATAGACTATCTTTACTCTTCCTTTTATACCAGCCTACTTACTCTCATGCACCCACAATCACCTGTTCTGAATTTGTAAGGCTCACTTTCAAACTTCCCTTTCATGACTGGCTTGATGTTAGGCCTGGGTGGTAAATTTCGTTCCGCTTGCGGAATTTGCGATATTTTGATATTTTCGTGTTCTGTGGAGAGCTCGAAAATGTCAAACCTTCCGCAATCTGCTGCGAAACGGAAGTTTTCTGTTGTTCGCGTTTCAAAAATGCATTCTCGCGCGCACGGTACCGGCTTACCGGGTCCTTGCATTCGCTGACAAGTTTTTCTATCCGTTCGCGTGCGCCACGAGTTGTTGGATTGTTGGTAACCGGTTGCGCTATCCTGCGCAAGTTTGCGATCGCGAACACGTCATTCGACCCGGAACAGGAAATAAGCATCGCGAGCAAGATGGACGCGCCCATTAGGGACCGCATGGGCAAGTTAGAGGTAAATTTCCCCGCGAGCATGCAAAAACACATCGCGAACGGGCAGAAAAAGCAATCTCCGCATCTTCGCGAAAGTTCCGCATGCTCGTGGAGATTTTGCGTAATTTTGCGATAGTTTGCAAAAGTCAATTTCGCAAATTTTAACCACCCCTTGATATTCAGATTGCTACCATTGAACCTTTTCCCACATATGTCTCAAATCACATGGCTCTTTTTTTATCCTTGATCATCCACCCATGATAAACCCTGTAGGGTTTTCCCTGTAATGATGTGGGGAGTGGTCCTATAATTCCACATAATCATTTGAATCTCTCTCTTCCAATTTAACCCACTCTTTACAATCAATTGGAAGGTTTCAGTAAATATACACTTGAATTGCTCTACTTGTCTATTTTTCATGGAAGGGTATACTGATGTGCAATAGTGACAAATAGTGTATTTCCTTCACTACCTGGACTCAGAACGCTTCCCGCCCACACTGACCAGTGCGCTTTTTCCTTTTCTCAAGTCCCTGTTTGAATCTGGGACGCACCCGTCCTGATTCACTGATCCCGTTACAACGAGCAGGGCACACATTGATTCATCCATTTCAATACTCACATGTGGCCGGCAGTCAGTTTTGAGCCGCCCCCACGCCATTGACTACATTCAAGCTATTACAGCCCTGATGAGTCACATCTCCTTCATGGTGTGACGAAACACGTGTCGGCTGGCTATTATCATATGTACTGACTAAATTGACTTATAAATCTTCCTCACATACGATTATTTGGTGTTTGACCTTCATTTCAACCTCAAGAAATGTTGCTCCTACTTGTTGGGTCCTGACTTCAGGACCACCTATTTTATAAGCGTGTGCACAGGATTTGTTTCTCTAGTGTATTTCCTAGTGCTCCCTTTGGCAGAAAATTACTCATCTATATCAAGACCCAATTTCTGTCATGCCCCATCCAGCATCTCAGTAGGTTCAATAGGAGTTTCCCTAGACGAATGCGACTTATTGCTCATACTACACAGAAGGCAGCCCCTAATATGTCTCTCAATCATTTTATCCCTGGCCACTAGAAATGGAAACAGGCCTTCCGTTTCATTTCATTTCATTTCAGACATACCACCATACCCTACATGCAAAATATCGATCAATCTACTCTTCAAATTACAGGAACTATCAATTTGTTTCCTCGATACAGAATTCCACATCCAATCGTTAATTCACTCCAAATCATCCTGTAATTATTCCAACAGGGATGCTACCAGACAGTCATCGTGATCTAGAACGTCTTCACAATACCCTTGGATTGGCAAATGGGACAAAGATTCTGTGTTGATGTTTGTGTTGATTGGCACGTACTTCAAATTGAACAAGAGTTTTTGCAAATTATGAAGCCACCTCACTACTCTGGGATTTGCATTTTCTGCCGCTTGGTAGAAACAATATCAGTTAAGGGCTTAACTCAAAAGTTTTACCCCACACATAATATTTTAAAATGTTTTATGGCCCACCAGCATGCTAGGGTTTCATTTTCTAACAGACTGTAAATTCTCTCTGCTTCCTTAAACATGTGGTATGCAAACGCTTCTTCTTCTTTTGAGATGACATTACCTAAATATTCCACATCCTTGGCAGAAAATAGACATTTACTCGAACTCATGATCAAACCATACTCACTTAACATTTGCAACAGCTCCTTTCTTAACATTTAATCATACTTCTCCTTATTTTTACCCCAAACTAGAATGTAATCCTGAAAATGCTTAACTTTGTCGATCCCTGTAATTAGGTTTTGCATGGTCCTGTGAAATACTCCATAAGCAGACACCAGACCAAATATAATTCTAACAAACCTATACACTCCTTCTGCATTAATAAAAGATTTGTGATGGTGAGAGGAGTAATGTAATCTAATTTGATGGAAAATCTGTAACAAATCTAAAGTAGTGAATAGATTTGCATCACAAATGGTGTAAAATATCTCTCCAGTGTTCTGCAATGGGTGTTAATCTACCAACATTGCTGAGTTAAGATTTGTAAGGTCGATTCACATGCATATCCTTCCATCCGTTTTTCTCTCCAAAAGAATGGGAAACAACCATTCCACTGACTCGAAAGGCTCAATCACACTTTATACTTCCAATCTGATCCTACGCTTCCTTCACTGTATCTCTCTTTGCTAACGGCACACCCCTCTCTTTATGCATCATTGGTGCTATTCTATATTATACCACAATCTTACGACAGATATACGTCAAGCACCCCACTTTTTTTTAACTAAAAATACGTTCAGAAATTAATTTATCCCAATGCCTTCCATGGGGTCCTCAGAATCTGCAAACAAGCCTTGATCTAAATGATTGGGTTTCAAAACGATACCTTATTGTTTCTGGCCCTTCCACCCCAATAAATCCATCCGTCGACTTGCAAAATAGATTTTACACTCTTTCTTCCATTCCTTAAAAAACATTTCTGTCTTAAAACATCCTATTACAGACAGCTTCCCTCCGCAATATCTAACTAGGCCTACCTTAGTAATTTCCAATTTCACATTAGTTATGCCCTTGAATGTATGCTCTTCTTTAACATTGCAAGGGAAACAGGAATCCACCTATACACATAGCTCTCTCCCTAACATCTGGATTGAACACTGAGAGGAATGATCTGATTCATTCAGGTTTTGAACTCCCAGGATTTGAGGATAATTTGATATTCGATTCACAACCAGTACATCCCCATCTTCACTGCCGCCTTTCTGTTTTTCATATTTTGCAATAACCATCTTTGAATTATCCTCATCAAACTCACATACAGAAGAAAAACGACCCATCGTTCTGCATTTGTAACATATGGCACTGCTGGCTGGACAAACTGAAGCTGCGGCCATGTGTCTTGTACTGCTACAATAATACCAACCGGCTTGTATTAAACTACTGTCTTTCTTATTATTTGATTTGACTTCATACCGAGTCTCTAATTTTCCTTTCTCTTTGATACCTTCCTAGGATTCTGCCAATCACATTGATGCAGGCATCTTTTCTGTCTCTCTGGTTTATGACTTTCACATGTTTTGATCCACTTCTATTCTCTTTGCAAATTGAATAACATGGTCTAAGGTAAATTCTCTCACACTTAAAGGTTTTTCCTGTATTTTCATATCCCTTGTTCGATTGATAACCTGATCCGTAATCATTTCCTCATGCAAGTCCTTGAACTTATAGGTGGAAGCTATAGTACATATTACACAGTCCCATATAGCTGGATAGATCCTCCAGGCAACTGTTCTCGGGAAAAGAATTGATGAAGGTCCACATCATATGAATTTTTGATTTCGAAATTTCTTCTAACACTCTCATAGCATGTGCAAATTCATCATCTTCTTCATCAAGAGCCATATCTTCATCTTCTCATGCTCCTCTTTGTGGGATGGGTAACTGTTTAAGTACCTTTCTACCTGCAACCCCTACATGATGTTTCAGCAGCACCAACTTACATTTTGGGACAAATACATCACCACCAATAGCTTCCAAATATATCTCAAATGTGTCACACCAATCCTCCCGTACCATAGACGGATCTCCAAGTGTCACTGAAAAATTGGGTGGTGCTTCAACTGATTTAATTATAAATAATACATTACATTGAACTAAAGAATGAATACAACAAAAGTATTCACAGCTGACTGCGTCAAAAACAACAAAGCAAAATAACGAACTGTTATCATTGCCAATAACGGTGTGGGTAGAGACTTGCTGCTTATCCATATTACCTGAGTACCCTTATTTAATTATGCTCAACGAGATTCTGTGTTACACTCTCACTTTGAATACACATGTATTTTATCATTAGCACTTGATCATCAACACTCTATTAAATTATGCCCCGAGGTTCCATATGAAGCGTCACCTTAAACCTCTGCCTTTCTCCATCACTGAAGAAAAACATATACTGTGATGCTACTAACTAGTGGCACCAGGCATCAATTTTTATGATGTCTTGGATATTTTGATGTGTATTTCCCATGCACACTTTGCATAAACCAGTTGCAGTTACTCCCACAATCCTGTCAATTCCAGACAGTGCAGTAGCTCTGCTATGCAGAATAAGTTCTGCTGAGCATTTTACAATAGGAACCCGTTGACGCCTGTATGTGTAATGCGCATTGGCCTATTTCACAATGTCACTTGCCTGGCCATCGTGTAGGTCAGGCACAGTGACACAACAATATTCTAAAAGATCTCACAGGCAATTTTAATTCCCCAAATGTTAATTCCCCAACAGGAATGTTTATTAACATGAAGGATCATCCGACCTCTGCTCTCATAATCATGAAATATTCCTCCAAAATGTTCACTGGCTGAAAAACGTTCTCTGCAGAGGAATCACACCTCCAGAAAATTAATCTCTCAGCGAAGTACACTGGTTTGCTATTGCTCGTCTTTTTTTGCAACTGGTAGGTTCGCAACACCCAGTAAGTAGTTACAATCTTCTTTATCCATGCTGACAGTGCAACCACCAACAGCAGCAGCAATTGACTCTCCTGGAAACCCCCTTTCCTCTCTCACCACCACATTCTATTCTGGAATCACACCAAGATACAACACACCGAAGGACAGGATGGCTTCAAAGAATCAGGCATGCAGCAGGTGCGTGGCATAACCAATGTAGTGGGAATGGCGCATGCGTAGAGAAAGGATACATAAACCCACTCAGCTCTGGAACAGCTTACACTGATCCAGAGGAGAGGTGGGTGAAATACAATAGTCTCTCCATCATGCTACGGAAGCATTTCCAGATACAGAGTAAAAGTAAGAAAATTGGGGCAGAGGACTAGTAGGGACAATACCTATTGAGGTAGTGGAATCTCAAGGCCTGTTTGACACAACTTTGAACAATCCCCTGTGCACCGAGCAATGATGTCTAGGAAGGTTTACAAGAAGGCAAATCTGCTTGTTCATCTGAAAGATCGTCTGGACGAATAAAAATACACATGACGAATTGTATTGTGTTCAATCAAGGGAGATAAAAGCTTGATACCCCTTACTCTCCAAATGCCAATATTCAGGGTGGCTAGGTTGCCTTTCCTGGAGCCCTCTGCATACATTTAAGGAGATAAACCTGGTCTGCAGGTCTTCAAGTGTTGAATTTACTGAATCATCTGAATGATGCCCTGAGATTGCTTGATCCGAATTAATCTTGTCTACTTATACTTATTTATGTCTTTTCAGCGTTTGATACCATCAAACATGACAGCGTGATTGACCTCATTGAAAACAGGATGGGGTTATCTAATTCTGTTTAAACTGGTTTGTCTTTTCAGCGTTTGATACCATCAAACATGACAGCGTGATTGACCTCATTGAAAACAGGATGGGGTTATCTAATTCTGTTTAAACTGGTTTGCCTCATTCTTTCAAAGCAGAACTCAGAGAATCATAATCAACCATTCCATATCATGGATGTATGACGTTACAACGCACACTTTTACAACGCATTTTTTACACCGCAAAATCCATTACAACGCACACCATTACAACGCATACCATTACAACAAATTCTTAGAAACTACCTTTACAACGCATTCCACTACAACGCATACTACATTTACAACGCATACCATTACAACGCATTACATTACATTGCATATAAGGTAAGTGTTTGATAGTGTAGGGGTTAAAATTACTATTCTAACTCCAGGGGGTGCAACAGTAGGGAAAGTGTTGGATAGTGTAGGGGTTAATATTATTATTCTAACTCCAGGGGGTGCAACAGTAGGGTAAGTGTTGGATGGTAAGTTTTGCGTTGTAATGGTATGCGTTGTAATGACTGCGTTGTAATGGTATGCGTTGTAGTAGTGTGCGTTGTAGTGTCGTGCGTTGTAATGACTGCGTTGTAAATGCATGCGTTGTAATAGATTTTGCGTTGTAAAAGTTTTGTTGTAATGGTAGTGCGTTGTAAAAGTTGCGTTGTAAAGGTTGTTTCCCCATGGAACCTCTTATAGACATTTTTAAGAACTCAAACATTCATTACTACATGTATGCTGATGATACACAATTGTATCTGAAAATGTCCTCACCTGAAGATATCAAAACACTCAATTGCATTCTGTTGAAAACCCAACAATGGCTGACTCGCAATCACTATCAAACAAACATAAGAGGAGTACCATCAGAAACTGCTTAGTGAAAGCGATCTGAGTGGGATGATTATAGGAAGAAGAGAGTCCTTCTTTTATTTATAAAACCCCTCACTCACCAACCTAGTTGGTGACATTCTTCATCATCGGGGTCCACCCTGATAGCCGAGTGCCATCAGGGTGTGCTGCGACACCTGAATTACAGTGGAGCTGGTATTTGTGTGTGTGAAGTGAACAAAAAAATGTTAAAAACTGTCCTGGTATACTTGTGTGACAATAATTTTATTTGCAAGTTACTGGACAATATTAAAATTAAGTGTGTGGATACAATAAGGTATCTTATGACCGTGTGTATCGCTTATGTGTAAGGTCTACATGTTTCAACCCGTCTGATGGGAAGTACCGGGTTTTCGTCAGGACCATAGGAAAATGGGTGGTCAGGGCACACTAACGTCCTGCCAATCCTAGTTTCCTTCGAACTACTGACAAAAATCTGTCGTAGTGGAAAAAACACCCAATTGGGCGCAAGAAAAGCAAAAAGACTCCTGTTTCGGGTCTATCAGGCTTCACGGGGTGGAGGGAAGGTAATCCTCTCAAAATGACATATTAGTTATGATGAGGTTAGATCGCATTGTACCTACTCGCCTCTCCGTGCCTCCCTGCTCCACACACAAATACCAGCTCCACTGTAACTCAGGTGTCGCAGCACACCCTGATGGCACTCGGCTATCAGGGTGGACCCCGATGATGAAGCATGTCACCAACTAGGTTGGTGAGTGAGGGGTTTTATAAATAAAAGAAGGATTCTCTTCTTCCTATAATCATCCCACTCAGATCGCTTTCACTAAGCAGTTTCTGATGGTACTCCTCTTATGTTTGTTTGATATTGATACCCAGGGGACTAGGAGTACTCTCCATTCACCTTTGTGAATTTATTCCCTTACTCTCTTTATTGTTTAAATTGTGACTCGCAATCACCTCATTCTTAACACCCTCAAAAATGAAATCCTTTTAATTGCCCCCCACAATCTCATGCCCCTCGTAGAAGATTGGATCAAAAAAATCGCAGCTTTCAACTGCTTCCCACACATTAGTGACTGTACTCAATCTCTAGGCATTACTCTGAACGAACATCTTAATATGCAAGATCATATTAGTGCAACCATCAGAGGAGCCAATCACCAAATTGAGATTCTAAGAAAAATCCAACCTTTCCTCCCCCCATGGATTTTCAATTAGCAGTACAATCTCTGGTCATCTCCCAGTTAGATTACGGGAGTACAACTCTTGCTGGCCTACACAAAGTAAAGTTGGCCCCATTAAAGGCCACATTGAACTCAGCTGCCAGACTCATAACAGGTTCCAGGAGAATACATTACTCCAGACTTAAAGCATCTAAATTGTCTCCTGTATAAAACTTGAATCCAATTAAAGATTGTATGCATGATGCACAAAGCCCTCCAGCATAATTCTCCTGTATACTTGGCAAATAAAATCTGAGCAATCCGGGGGCAGTCGCTCCTTAATAAGCACTGCTTCCTTTTTATTGATACCACAGAAGCTAAAAAAAGAAAAAGAAAAACTAAAACCGCTCCTTCTCCGGCCTTGCTGCCAGAATTTAGAACGCTTTACCTCCTGAAATCAGGACAAAGGCAGCCATTGACTCTCTCCTTCAAAAAGGAAGCAAAAAAGCTCTTGATGCATAGATTCCTTCTCTAGGAGCCAAGAACTTCTTCAGCGCTACTAGCGTAGGGTGGACTCCTGAGGATCTTTGAACATATACACTTATATACTGTACATATGTAACGTCATGATTATTCCTTCTTTGATTGTCATTTGTTTTTCTCTTTTGCATGACTTGATTATTATATGTACAGCGCTCTGATACCCGGATGGGTCGTGTTCACACTATGTAAAACTCCATAAATAAAAAAATTAAAAAATCTGAACATAAACGATGATTACTTTCATTGCAAGACTGCATATTCCGGCATTACCAAAACTTTCTTTAGAGATAAACTCAAACAACCCCCATCAACTCGAAAGTGTAAGGCTTGTTTTTACTATGCTCCCTCACGTTCAAAGATTGGTTAATTTGAAAATTTTGACCTTATTAATTTTGGTTCCCAGTTCTGATAGTCATTAAAAAAATATGTGCTGTTGTGGTATTTAAAATAGAATTAATTCAGAGGTAAGATAAATCACAAGATAATATATTCAAGGAAAGTTAAACGTAGTTTAAACACAAGTACAAGACATATTTTCTACACTGTGCCTCACAAGTCATTGATTCACATTGTGTGTTCCCAATATATATTATACCTGATTCCATACAAATCCAAATGACGATATCCACTTACCAGCCATGTATCTATGGATTCCAAGTGCCTTCAATCACTCCTTGCCCACACTGTTTCTTTGTCTTATTATTGGTCGGCAGCTATTGTTGTAGCGTGTTCGGAGAAAGGCCCCCTGCATTGCTCTGGAGAGCATCTATTCCTGAATCGTGATCCACACAGCAAGGTGTGTTTTTGACCCCACCTAAGAACACATGACGATCATGCATGTGCTTTTAGACCTTTCCAGGCTTTCCATGATCTGGTACAAGACCCAGTGTGGGTCTTTGTAACCGAAGGGCGCATCATGTGCATCTTCCCCTTTCCTCATTGGGCAACAGAGAACTAACAGTGATGACAGGTAAGTGATTTCAGTTGCAAGACAACTTCCTTGCTCTCTGTGGGAGAGCAGCCTTCCAGCCTCTCCTTTCTAATTGTTTTTCTAGTCCTCCACAATAAGGTTCTTTAGCCATCCAGCTAGCGGATGGGTGTTGCATGTGCGTATGTTATTTGAACAGAAGATGCATGTAGAGAGCAAATGATACACGAAGTTATGGCTAGAGGGGGTTCCACTTTGTATCAGATATAGTTCTGTGGTACCTAACACAGAGGTTTGGAGGGACAGCCCAGAAAGCAGATGTATATTTCAATATGATACAGTAAAGGGGGTGGTGATGGACAGAGTATCTGAATTAAGCAGAACACTCCTACCCAGTCAACAGATCAGGGCTTGATCCATCACCGTTTTTTAGCTCACTGCACCATCCCAGTTCAGAACCTGGCTATATGCAAATTAGTCTGTCCCTGGCCCAGTGCATCATGGGAACAGGGCAGACCAAACTACCAAGCCAATTCTTTACCAGAAAGGAAACAAGCTTCCGGGGACCGGTTTCTGGCATCACAGCCGTCTTCGGCCCGGCTTGCTTGAATCCTGATGGTGCAGTGAGCAAGGGACTCACGTCTGAGCATACCCTTCCACGCTTATGGTGGACAAAACGATACAGTAAAGGGGGTGGTGATGGACAGAGTATCTGAATTAAGCAGAACACTCCTACCCAGTCAACAGATCAGGGCTTGATCCATCACCGTTTTTTAGCTCACTGCACCATCCCAGTTCAGAACCTGGCTATATGCAAATTAGTCTGTCCCTGGCCCAGTGCATCATGGGAACAGGGCAGACCAAACTACCAAGCCAATTCTTTACCAGAAAGGAAACAAGCTTCCGGGGACCGGTTTCTGGCATCACAGCCGTCTTCGGCCCGGCTTGCTTGAATCCTGATGGTGCAGTGAGCAAGGGACTCACGTCTGAGCATACCCTTCCACGCTTATGGTGGACAAAACGATACAGTAAAGGGGGTGGTGATGGACAGAGTATCTGAATTAAGCAGAACACTCCTACCCAGTCAACAGATCAGGGCTTGATCCATCACCGTTTTTTAGCTCACTGCACCATCCCAGTTCAGAACCTGGCTATATGCAAATTAGTCTGTCCCTGGCCCAGTGCATCATGGGAACAGGGCAGACCAAACTACCAAGCCAATTCTTTACCAGAAAGGAAACAAGCTTCCGGGGACCGGTTTCTGGCATCACAGCCGTCTTCGGCCCGGCTTGCTTGAATCCTGATGGTGCAGTGAGCAAGGGACTCACGTCTGAGCATACCCTTCCACGCTTATGGTGGACAAAACGATACAGTAAAGGGGGTGGTGATGGACAGAGTATCTGAATTAAGCAGAACACTCCTACCCAGTCAACAGATCAGGGCTTGATCCATCACCGTTTTTTAGCTCACTGCACCATCCCAGTTCAGAACCTGGCTATATGCAAATTAGTCTGTCCCTGGCCCAGTGCATCATGGGAACAGGGCAGACCAAACTACCAAGCCAATTCTTTACCAGAAAGGAAACAAGCTTCCGGGGACCGGTTTCTGGCATCACAGCCGTCTTCGGCCCGGCTTGCTTGAATCCTGATGGTGCAGTGAGCAAGGGACTCACGTCTGAGCATACCCTTCCACGCTTATGGTGGACAAAACGATACAGTAAAGGGGGTGGTGATGGACAGAAAAAAACGATGGATTTGGGCCCAGATCTTTTGACTGGGGGAGTGTGTGACATTGATCCACATTCAGTCCATCACTTGTTGTTTTTTTGCAAAAAAACGATGGATTTGGGCCCAGATCTTTTGACTGGGGGAGTGTGTGACATTGATCCACATTCAGTCCATCACTTGTTGTTTTTTGCAATTGCCGCCCTAAGTGCGCTGGGGATGCCCAGACGTGGGTCCCAGGCACTCCACACCACTTGGAGTCAAGCTAGCCGGGCTGAAGAGAGGTGTTACCTCGAAACCGGTCCGGTCCTCGGATGCTTGATTCCGGTCTGGGAAAGATATGGCTGTTGTAGTTCGGACTGGACTGTTCCCATGGGGCAACAGGGTCAGAGCTGATTTGCATAAAGCCATTATCTGACCCAGGGTGGTGTGGAGTGCAAAAAAACGATGGATTTGGGCCCAGATCTTTTGACTGGGGGAGTGTGTGACATTGATCCACATTCAGTCCATCACTTGTTGTTTTTTGCAATTGCCGCCCTAAGTGCGCTGGGGATGCCCAGACGTGGGTCCCAGGCACTCCACACCACTTGGAGTCAAGCTAGCCGGGCTGAAGAGAGGTGTTACCTCGAAACCGGTCCGGTCCTCGGATGCTTGATTCCGGTCTGGGAAAGATATGGCTGTTGTAGTTCGGACTGGACTGTTCCCATGGGGCAACAGGGTCAGAGCTGATTTGCATAAAGCCATTATCTGACCCAGGGTGGTGTGGAGTGCAAAAAAAGATGGATTTGGGCCCAGATCTTTTGACTGGGGGAGTGTGTGACATTGATCCACATTCAGTCCATCACTTGTTGTTTTTTGCAATTGCCGCCCTAAGTGCGCTGGGGATGCCCAGACGTGGGTCCCAGGCACTCCACACCACTTGGAGTCAAGCTAGCCGGGCTGAAGAGAGGTGTTACCTCGAAACCGGTCCGGTCCTCGGATGCTTGATTCCGGTCTGGGAAAGATATGGCTGTTGTAGTTCGGACTGGACTGTTCCCATGGGGCAACAGGGTCAGAGCTGATTTGCATAAAGCCATTATCTGACCCAGGGTGGTGTGGAGTGCAAAAAAACGATGGATTTGGGCCCAGATCTTTTGACTGGGGGAGTGTGTGACATTGATCCACATTCAGTCCATCACTTGTTGTTTTTTGCAATTGCCACCCTAAGTGCGCTGGGGATGCCCAGACGTGGGTCCCAGGCACTCCACACCACTTGGAGTCAAGCTAGCCGGGCTGAAGAGAGGTGTTACCTCGAAACCGGTCCGGTCCTCGGATGCTTGATTCCGGTCTGGGAAAGATATGGCTGTTGTAGTTCGGACTGGACTGTTCCCATGGGGCAACAGGGTCAGAGCTGATTTGCATAAAGCCATTATCTGACCCAGGGTGGTGTGGAGTGCAAAAAAACGATGGATTTGGGCCCAGATCTTTTGACTGGGGGAGTGTGTGACATTGATCCACATTCAGTCCATCACTTGTTGTTTTTTGCAATTGCCGCCCTAAGTGCGCTGGGGATGCCCAGACGTGGGTCCCAGGCACTCCACACCACTTGGAGTCAAGCTAGCCGGGCTGAAGAGAGGTGTTACCTCGAAACCGGTCCGGTCCTCGGATGCTTGATTCCGGTCTGGGAAAGATATGGCTGTTGTAGTTCGGACTGGACTGTTCCCATGGGGCAACAGGGTCAGAGCTGATTTGCATAAAGCCATTATCTGACCCAGGGTGGTGTGGAGTGCAAAAAAACGATGGATTTGGGCCCAGATCTTTTGACTGGGGGAGTGTGTGACATTGATCCACATTCAGTCCATCACTTGTTGTTTTTTGCAATTGCCGCCCTAAGTGCGCTGGGGATGCCCAGACGTGGGTCCCAGGCACTCCACACCACTTGGAGTCAAGCTAGCCGGGCTGAAGAGAGGTGTTACCTCGAAACCGGTCCGGTCCTCGGATGCTTGATTCCGGTCTGGGAAAGATATGGCTGTTGTAGTTCGGACTGGACTGTTCCCATGGGGCAACAGTGTCAGAGCTGATTTGCATAAAGCCATTATCTGACCCAGGGTGGTGTGGAGTGCAAAAAAACGATGGATTTGGGCCCAGATCTTTTGACTGGGGGAGTGTGTGACATTGATCCACATTCAGTCCATCACTTGTTGTTTTTTGTATATTTCAATATGACCTTAAAATATTCCAAATTTATTTTTCTGTGAGTCGGACAGAGGAGTGTTTTTGTGCTAAGGAAGGTGACAGATGGCCAATTTGAAGCTTGGGAGTGTCTCACTGCCCCTTCCTGGTACATTGTTCTATGAAGAGGCTACCCTTCAGAGCTGATCAAGCGGAGCAGCCTCACTTGCGTTTTTGTTCTTGTTTTGAGGAGATTTCCAGATTCCCCTCCCTCCCTGTTCAGGCTTGTTTAGCACTGACTATGGCCCAACGCCAGTCTGCATAGAATTCAATTCACAAAAGTGCAAGTCAGCCCAAAACAGGTCACAGAATTGAACTGCTAGAATGCATAATCTCTGGTAATTGAGTATACAGATGTGGCAGAGACCTCCAATGTACCAATATTTCCCGAACAGAAGCCTTGGGTCTCACTCCAGTGGTGACCAGGAGATTCCTTTGAGCTCCATGATTGGGTTACTGACTGTCAATTCCCATTGCCAGGTTGAGACCAGTAACCTGGGGAAGATTTAACCAGCCTGCCAGGAGGGGTCGCTTACATTTTACTTCGAGAGAAATGGGCTGACTGACTGATCAGGAGGGGCACTGAGGTAGCCTTGTGCAAAGAAGACACTACTGAGAAGTTGGTGCTGCAAGCAGCTCAATGAGGCAAAGCAACGCATTTACTGTGATAAAAGGTGAAACCTGAACAGCTACATGGCAAGTGAGGTCCTGAGACATGGATATGTATCTCCCCAATAGAGGCAACATTGACACCTGTGTCTTAGAGTGCCTTAGATTTCAAAAGGACATCCATTCAGTTGAGTTATGTAGCACCAGAAAGTGTCAAAGCACTGGGAAAACAGCGACCACCTGACCAAGTTGCACTGGCAATAAACCTCAAACACCAATAAAAGACCAAGAGAAGGCCAATATCATCAGAGAAGAGACAGTGCTGGAGCCAGGGTGGGCGGCTCTTGCTTGTTTGGGAAAGTGGTTTTGTGATTAGTTAAAAAAAAAAAACAGCATACCATGAGTATTGTCCCGAATGTGTCTGTAATAATTGTCATCTTTTAAATTGTGTTCAGCGATATTCGTTGTGTATGTTTGCATTAAAGTACTTAACTTTTTCATTTAAAGCCAAAGTAACTGGCTGGACAGTGATGTATTGCTTGTCACCTGATGCCTCTTGAGTGCTGGGTCTCTAACCCCACACCACCTCTCTGAGCGCACCTATGACTGCCTAACTTCGCTACCATGAGAGTTAAGTGCTGAAGAGGTGTACCTGGTGATAGGTTTTGGGTCCAGTAATAGGGTAAAGCCTCTGGACACCAGTGGTAAACCACTTTGATTCACCAAACTGAGTACAGTAAACCCTGGCTCCCCATAACTCTTGAAAATGTTCCTTTGCCTGTGCAGTCATGGCTTCATGTCAGTAATCAAGTTACAGCCCTAGGGCGGTTCTCCACAGAAATGCGTAGTCTTGGCACGCGCTGGGTACCTACAGGGTGCTAATAAGCTGTTGTAAGGACAAGTGCACAGAGTAGCATTTATTTCCATAAATAGGTCTTACAAACCTTTTCTGGTGGAAGGCGGGAGCTGTAAGCCCTAAAGAGTTGATTAATGCTTTAGACTGGGACTTGTTCCAAAATGGCAGATGTTTACTTGGCAATCTTTAAAAGCGTCACCATTAAGCACTGTATGAATGTAATTGTTTTATGATTGCTTTGCAACGCTTCAAGGATCTGTCTTTTCGTGTAGCAGGTGTGATGATTCTGGAAGTCTTTGGGCAGGTACTTTTAGTAAGCCAAGGGAGTAGACTAACCACTGCATTACTCTGTGGGGAGAAAAGACGATGCCACCGAGTATGCTTGGGTCGAGTCCAGAATGAATGGCACGTATGTAATATGTACATGACTGCTCTTGCAGGTTCAAGGGGGAAGTCTGTACAGAGCGATGAACTTGCAGACGAGTTGCCCAGGGGAAGGTCCTGTTGGATAGAATATTGGGAAGGTGGACTATTTTCCTACAGGAGGAAACTAATCCTGGAATGAGCCCCTCCCAGAGGGCAGAATGAACCTTCGGAGAGCCAGTGGTTGGACAATGTGAGGAATGATCAAGTGTGGGCCACTGTTGGGCCTATTCCACTGGGTATCCTGGTCCCAGCCTATATTCATGAGATTCATATCGCAGGCGACAGAGAAGTAAGGCTACCGTTCAGTCCTAGTTTTAGGAACAGTCCTAGATTTCAGAGCCTTGCCGGATGCAATACTCAGTAGGGTGGCAAAGGTCTCTTGCGTATGTAAAAATTTCTGCACTGCCACTGGGATCTCTCAGATCTACCAATGGTTGGGAGTCTCTTAAAAAGCCTGAGCCTGGTAAATTTCGAGTCCGTATTTAATTAATTTCATTTTATGGCAACTAATATGTGACAACAGTACCAGGAACAAACAGTTGCTTTCTAGAAAGACACTGTTCATACACCCACAGTAAAATGAGGTTTCTAACTTTATTTCACTATAGAGGAGGGGAGAAACATTTAATATTTAAAGAATTCAGGCAAATGCACACCATCAATGCATTAAAGCAGGGCCATTAATAGAGCAGGACAACTGCACACTATTCACTAGATTGCATGGCCTTTATCAATTACCTTCGTCAAAATAAAAGGGTGGGAATGTGCCATATCTACAAGATACAGTGCATTCCAGCCTTTCTACCCTGCGCCAGTGCACAAACAGCAGTCACGTGCCAGCACAGACAACCTTGCGTCATTTTGCAAGGGTGCATGCACTGAGGAGATGCTTTAACAATCATTTAAGGTATTTTCCTCTTTCTATGCATGCTGCAGTGGCCCCCAGGAGTGTGTCCCCTCCCCACACCGCAGGGGCCATGGTTATGCCACTGGATTCCACCATGAAATCACAGATCAATGCAGTCTCCTCTGTCTGCTTTCTCACTCTGCGCATGCTACGTAAGATCCTCAAGGAGCTACCCCTATGCACGATACACATTGTGACAACTGCCCACATCACCAGCTGACTGGACTACGACAATGCCCTCTACGTAGGAATGGCCACACACCTCCTATAGAGACGTCAGACCATACAGAACGCCTCAGCCAGACTCATCCCGACCTTCCCTGACGAACCCACATCACACTCCACCTCAAGAAACTCCACTGGCTTCCTGTACAGATGAGATGCCAATTCAGTCTGCAGACCCATGCACACAAGGATGTACACAACCAAGGACCTGCCTACATTAATCACCGCCAGAACTTCCACCAACCACCGAGTAGACTACGCTCCACCTCCCTTTCACTTGCCCATACTCCCCACATCTACCGAAGCAGAAGTGGAGGGCGCTCCTTCTCCCACTTTGCAGCAAAGACCTGCAACAGCCTCCCCACGCACCCCCTGATCATTACCTCACTTCTAGAATTTGGGATGGCCCTCAAGACCTGGCTGTTCGAACAAGCCTCGGGAACATAAGAGTGCCTGAATACCCTATGGGGTGATTAGCCGCGCTTTATAAATCCTGATTGATTGACTGGATACGTTACCCATGATTTAGACAAAGCTTGTAAAAACACTGAAGGGGCATGTCCTTTTATATTTGACTTTTTGTGCACATGAAGTAAATGTGTAATGTAGATCTACAGTACATTATTAGGTCAGGCTAAGGGTTAATTCATTTTCAGCACACTCTGAAAAATGAATTGCACGCAAGCATTCCCAAACAGCAAGACAGCAAGTTTGCTCAGGATACACAATTTGGTTAAGTGGGGGAACCAGGATCCAACCACAGATTTCATGTTGCTGAAGTTGGTTTTCCTCGTGCTATTTTAATGATGAAGTCTAAAGGGTGAACACTTTTTTCAGTGTGTGCCTCATTCCTTGTGATGACATTTGGCTGCTTTAACAAAACAGAGCTTCTCTGTTTGAAATCAATCACAGACAGTGTCTGCTGACCCTTCAAGGCCCCCATTCCTGTCTGAGTGGGTCGCAATTAATATCAATTAGGTAAGTTTGTGACCTACCACAATTCAGAAATTGTACGAAGCAACCTATTAATACATAGGTCGGCTTTCAAAATTCTATAGTGGTCATAAAAAACTGGCCACAATTTGCAACCACTTTTTGTAACCAGTAAATTGCTACATCTAGCCCCAAGAAGACTGAAACATTATTTATGAGGAGATATCATTCCAAACCACAGTGCATTTTAAGCTCATTCAATTAGTTACGAGAACAAATTCTGAGTTTTTCAAGAAAAGCAGGCAAAACGTTTCACCAGGAAAACACACAAAACGTGTTATAGTGTGCTGCGTTGGAGGTCGAGGCAGCGAACAATGCTTGGCACCCAGCAAGCGACGCAGGAACAAATCATTAGCTTCGCGGAGCAGAGGATGCTGTCATCATTAATTCATTGGGCACGGGTCGGATTGTAAAACCGAATGCACGTAATTGCAGGGCGCTGGAAGCACGGTGCAGCAGGCGCCGCCGCACACTCACATGACTTGGAGCGATGTCAGCCTAAGACTGAGCAATTAGAGTTTTTTAACGAGTTTAATAACTCATTTTTCTTGCAGCTTGCGTGCTTGGGTTCAAATGGTTGCTGCAGTTAAGCCACATCGATACTGCATTTTACAACATGTTTTATGCACGTCGATGTTTGTTTGTGTGTGTCTGGCTGCAAAGTAGGAAACATTTTATAGCTCCAAATTTATTGGCCCTTTCAGGGATTAGGTGTGCTATCATTTGCTGGCACACTCTTGGAAGGTTTCAAATATTTCAAAATAATTCACCAATAATAGAAGGACAAATAAAGCCTATTGCCTTTAAATGATGGAAATGATGGAAACACATTTTGTGAAGAAGGTTCTAAACAAAATATAACACATTAACTTTACTTCTTCTGATGTGCATAACACTAAAGCCACTATAATTTCTTATTGGCATCTTCGCAGACCCACACGTTAATGTACTGTACCATCCTGTGCAGCTCTATTGTTATGTTATGCTAAGTTAACAAACTTTAATCTAGTCTGTTGTTTTTTCCCTTGGGTTCCGGTATTTTTAGAACTGTTCGGTAACCACACATGACCTGCACCAGTAAAGTTAATTAAGCCGTAACTAAGCCCTGAGTATGCCTAAGGCCTTTGGGATTCAGGTTTGGGATTGCAGACCTGAACATGATCGGACACAAGATTGTTTCTACTGTGATGTATAACTTCTTTGTCAATGAGGCCATTAGTGCTTACCAAAGTGGGGTCATATATAGCATTCAGTGCTGATTGGGGTATACTCCTTGTCATACCTGGTTGGGTGGCAAAGTGAAAAAGCACACACTATCAGAAAAGGTCTATTTATGTTAAGAAGAGCTGAGTTGGTATTGCAGAATATGAGAAATATTGTGCTTAACAAACGCGACAGACACACTTTTAAGAGTTATACAGAACTCACACAAATTAGCACCTCAAATATAAACTGTGGTTAGAAAGGTTTGAGAAAATACTTTAAAAAATAGGACCTGATCTACAATTTGGCAGACGGAGCGTCGTTTCTCCGTCATGGCATAACAGACCCGCCTTCCATATCCCATAGTTGGGGTTTGGCCTGACGGACAACCATCTGCCATACCGGAGGAAGGACAATCGGCTATCCTCAGTCCTTCATTTTCAGTCCACCGTCATCGGACGTCATGCCATCAACGTTGGAGATCTGTCTGCCATTTCTAGAGTTGTCCAACGTCAGAGTGGAACAGAGGTACTCTCAAGATGGAGGACAATAATGTCTGGCAGGGTTTCCAATGGCAGACACATCCGCCAAAGTTACACACACAGTTACACACAACTGCTCAAAATCAACTCATTATGTAAGAAAAAGGGCAACTCAATATTCCATTGGAACCTGTGTATTAGATAATTATACTACATAATGATTCATTTGGAAACATTTTTCCACTTAAACTATAGGTTTTATTTGCATGAAACAACTACATATCTATTTTGTACAAGTAGCATGAGTCTATCTTTGTAAAAACATAATTGCTTAGGCGCAAGTCCCTATCAGAAAAAGGAATTAACAAAACATTTTAAGACAGATGTTGTCTAGTAAATAGCTAATCAATAAAACGGGTAAGCCAAAAATGCATATTTCAGAAACCAAAAACTTTTGATGAAAGTAAGGGTGCTCAAAGTGAAAAAACAGTGCAGTGCTGGTGTAGAGATCTGTGCTGTGCTGAAAACAGTGCAAAATGCAATAAGAGAACAAAATCTATCTGTCTTGGCATTTTATATGCCTAGTCATGTAGAAAGATGTACACAGATTTCAATCCAAAGCAATTTCCGTCTAAGTTTCGTCTAACTGTTGCTAAATGTGCTGGAGTCTTCCTCAGGACTGTAGGATGCACCCTAGGGGAACACAAATGATAACATTACTTTGTAATTGTATTGGTTGAATACAAATAAATCAAATATGCCTCTAGTGACTGGTGTAAAAAACAAACTTACCTATAACTTTGGTGACCTTGAAAGTACTAGGGGCCATATGTATCATTATTGGAGATAGTGATTACCTGATTGTGATTTCCTGCGAATTGCAATTAGGTCATCACTATTCCTAGTGTATGAAACTCAATGAGTTTCATTCAGCCATTCCCAGTGGCTTGCTATTGACTTACCTCATTAATATTCATGAGGTAGGACGCAAATTGCGGCCCATTTGGGATTTGCTAAAAACACAAGGCTGGTGGCCTCATGGGGACAGCAGACCACCATGTCTCTGTTTGCTTTTAAATAAAGCAATGTTTTTTTTAATGCAGCCTGTTTTCCTTCAAGTAAGACGGGATGCGTTTAAAAAAGAATAATGAAAAGTTTTCTTTCCAGTTTTTAGAGCAGGCAGTGGTTCTTGCGACCACTGACTGCACTCAAAAAATGTTTTCGCCACCATTCAGAAATGGGTTACCTCCACTTGAAGTATGTGGCAAAATGACAATGTTTTGCGACCGCATTTCAGTCGTAAAACCTTCATACATAATGCTGCGTTTCAGTATTAGGTAGGGATGCCCTAAACACGTCCCTTCCTAATACCAAAGCGGAATGTATTCGCAGTTCCAAATTGTGATTTGTAACAAGTTACCGAATCACAAATTGGAATTCATACATACCTAAATTCATTTTACCGGTCACAAACGACCTGATTCAGCAAATTAGGCTGTTTGCGAACGGTAAAATGCATGATACATAGGCCCTTGGAATCAAAAAAGGAGGTAATAGTTACCACATTCCCCAAATTTACGGCAAAAATACTGGTTTTAAATATATTTTGTGAATAACAATGTGTGAATAAGATC
This sequence comes from Lissotriton helveticus, assembly GCF_964261635.1. NCBI lineage: Eukaryota > Metazoa > Chordata > Amphibia > Caudata > Salamandridae > Lissotriton > Lissotriton helveticus. The sequence goes on from NC_136065.1 coordinate 1,674,708,912, forward strand.
AATGCTCTTGTAAATTTTTTATGTGTAAAGTTCTTGGTTCTGCGACTTTGCGGCGGTGGTTTTTCCCCTAATTATAGATTTGCCAAATTTGATACATAATCAATTAGATGCTACATAATCTACAGATTTTAACAACATTTTTTATTTGTACTTTAAACAGATCAAACGTTATTAAAAACGCTGTTAGCGATACCTGCTACAGCACAGTGGAAATCCTTTTGCAAAGGTTAACTGGTCAACTTTCAGTTTCTTATTTCGATATTTGGGTGTTAAACTGGCTTTAATGTGGTGCAACCTTTTGTCCGGACAGCATTATTAAATATAAAAATGCCAAAATAAATAAGTACAACTATCACCAAAGGGCTGCATCATGCCACATAGTTTGCCTTTTGTTGCCACCTAATTTAGTCATCCCTGTCGCATAATTTGGTCATCCCCTGTTACAAAATTCCAGTGGCCCTGCCTATGAAAGTCAGAAGACCTTGTTGTGATCTCTATGTGGACATATTTTCTGATGGAAACACTGCTCTCACAATTATATCTTTAATGTTTTGGTTACACTCTATAAGGGGCTCCTATTTGCATGTATTACATCTGTGACCAGGGCCAGTTTTTGTTCACAGTTTTTTGATGTCACTACTGTAGATGTTGCAGGTGCTGACACAGAGCAGTATATCATTCCTCATTCTTCTGTTACATGGAGCCAGTAGTTCTTCATGTGGGCAAGCCATGCTCTTTGTCTTGATTATTTAAGCAATCTAATGGAATAACCTCTTTCTCTTAAATGTGTGATCAAAATTTCAAATTGAATAAAGAAGAACAAGTTACGTACCTTCGGTAACGCGTTATCGGGTAGAGACTATCTAGCTACAGATTCCTCACCTTAGAATATTTCCAGGTGTCAGACTGGATCCAGAACTTTTTTAGCAATCCCTCTAGTGCACCAGTAGTTGGCATCATTCAGCTCTGCGTGCCTTTGTTGGTGTCGTCCACACAGGACGTGACCAGCATGGTTCTTATGTAGGCCCAACCCAAGCACACTGACCTCCAATTCGTGACTATTTTTTCCATATCAAAAGCACAGAGTCAAGCTGAGGAGGAATGTCTAGTAGCCTGTGAGGTTCAAAAGGATGTCTGGATGTGAGAAGACAGTTTGCAGAACAGGAGCGATTACTTCAAAATCTCCTGATCCAGTCTGACACTTGGGAATATTCCAAGGTATGGAATCTGCAGCTAGAAGTCTCTATCAGATATCCTCTTTTAATAGTGAACTGTGACAGAATCACAAAAATTGAGTACATGCAGATGGATTTATGAAATCAGGATTGACTAACAATTATATTGAAAAAGGGAATTTCCAGACTTTCTTTAGGAAAGTGCTTTCATACGAAGGGCATGTTGCTGACAACCAGAGAAGTGAAAGGCAGTGAGTGATTGGCAAGGAAATATCTCAATGCAGAAGACACATTCGGATCTTCAGCATCAGAAAGGGGAGTATTCTTTGTATGTTCATTTGAGAGAAGGCTGTGCAATGCATCTTTCTTAGGGCTCCTTATCTGCCCTGATGTGAGATTTTATGGCAGGAGGACGACTGACTCGTATATAACCTGCCATGTTCACTTTGTGCATTTTAAGTGTTTGTAGTGGTCAATTTAATTGTTTTATTGCTCACATTTAAACGTGATATTTCCTGTGAAAAATAAATGTCTTCATTTAAAAGATTAAAAGAAGAGGAATTATTGGCTGATATTGTGTAAATGCATTTAGAGAGTCTGAAAGTCATTGTCAAAAACTTTGAAAGTGGCTTGCGTAATTTCTTTATCATTTTCCCTTATTCTGTTGCATGTGCGGACGAGAGAAAAATCCAAAAACCAACAGAAACTCCCAATGGGGGCCTTGAGGCAGGGGCATATGCTTTCCAGAGCCATACAGGGAACCTTTTCCACCTCAACATACTTCCAGTTTCTTCAGACCTAGTCCCTTTGTTATGTGCATTTTATGAGGATCGCCTTTGCAGGACAGCGCCTGAGTACGTGGTATTTCACCATCTTGCCTCCAAAGCTGTGCTGTAGTGAAAGAACATATGAGGACACCCTCAGGGACGCACCCTGCAAACTAGCTACTAAGAAATTCCTTTGATCCTGAAGACCAACCATAAATTTACAGAAAATTGTAGAATTTCAGTTTTGGCCTCCGCACTGTACAATGCACTTCCTTTATGACAGAAGGTCGCTATTCGATCTAAAATCTTCTTAGCGAGGCCCTTAAAACTGTCTTAAATAGAGTTCTCTTCCCTGGTTACGGTGCTTAAAAAATGTAATTGTTATTCTGGTTGATTTTTGCTCTATAACCTGCTTCTGAAGGATCATGGAGGCAATTTGCTTTGCCGTTTGAAGGATATAAATATTAAAATGAAACCATATCAAAATTTGACCATGTCGGGCACTTAGAGTTGTTCTAGGAAAATATGGTACTTTTTTTCGGTCTCCAAAGAAACCAAAACTATGCATTGTTTGCTACCTTCAGGATATCATTAACTAGTCAAGCAAACCCCTGCGGTAAGTGACCCACAGCAGAGAACATACTCCATGGTGCAGTTACAGAAAACTAGTCAACATTGATCAAAATCTGTCTAGCTCAGTGCAAGGCATGCATCTTTTGATACAGCTGCTAGCCTCCCAAGCATTACGGTACTTGTACTTCACAATGTTCTCAGTCAAACATTGGGGAAGTGGGGTGGCTTACAATATGTGCATAATCTCTGTAAAATACCTGTTAGAAAGGGGGGTCTCTAGTTGGCCATGACTATCCAAATAGGGACCCTTCTTCCTAAGTCAGGGCAAGTAGGCCACCCCTTTTGAAAACCCCTTCTCCACCCTGTGGTAACGTAGCACAGGCAGTTAGGCCTATCTCAGAGGCAGTGTGAAGCATTTATGACGACGTACAATAAGGCAGTAATGATGCCACAAAAGGACACAACTCAGGTAGGTATAGAAAAATAATATCTTTATCTAACAATTTAAGTCAAAACTCTCAAAGCGTTTCAACAACTACAATTCACGTCAACCTGTAGAGACTCAAAAAGACAATAGGGTATTCACTAAAGCGTGACACTGACTGAGTTCAGGGCCGGGGCCTACGCGACCCGGTGCACACCAGATACCTGTCGTGGAGAGGGGACCCAGCACGCAGCTTCTCGAAGAAGCGGAGACGGTGACAGGTGGACTCCCAGCGACCACAGGTCTTAGGGGCTGAGGTCCGCAGCGTGCACCCACAATGATTGGGGCACTCGGGGACAGGCGGGTGGTCAGCGGCAGCAGCACGCGGCTGCGGCGGACCGGGCTGGTGGTGGCGATGACTCTCGTCGTGCAGCTCCGTGGTGGGCTCACAGCAGCAGCAACTCTCTCTTAGCTGCGGCGGCCCACAGAACGGTATGGACATTCCTCAACAAGGGTGGCAAGGTGGGGGAGCACTGTGGCAGCAGCTCTCTTCAACTGCAGCGGCCCACAGGACAAATCCAAGAATGGCTCAGCAGCCACAGCTCTCTCATAACTGCGGCAGCCGGCGGGACAGATTACGATGAGGCAAAGTAGCAAAGGGTGAGGGCGCTCAACGGCCACAGCTCTCTCTTGGCTGTGGCGGCCCTCGGGAAAAATCACGATGATGCAAAATAGCAAGGGTGCGGACACTCACCGGCTACAGCTCTCTCTCGGCTGCGGCGGCCCATGGGGCAAATCCCGATGATGAAAAGTAGCAAGGGTACGGGCACTCAGCGCCTACAGCTCTCCCTTGGCTGCGGCGGCTCATGGGGCAGAGGATGGTCTCGGCCCGGCTGGCACAATGGTGGACGCTCAGCTGCTACAGCTCTTTCTTAGTTGCAGCGGTCCACCCAGGTTCAGCAAAGGACTTGAAGGTACAGATTCCGGCTGGCTCTCAGCGACAGCAGCTCTCTCTTAACTGCAGTGGCCCACACAGGTTTAGCAAAAGGTTCAAGGGTTCAGAGTTAGGCGGGCTCTCAGCGGCGGCAACTCGCTCTTAGCTGCAGCGGCTCGCACAGGTTCAGCGAAGGACTCGAAGGTGCAGATTCCGGGGGCTCTCAGCGGCGGCACCTCTCTCTTAACTGCAGCGGCCCACACAGGTTTAGCAAAAGGTTCAAAGGTTCAGAGTTAGGTGGGCTCTCAGCGGCGGCAACTCGCTCTTAGCTGCAGTGGCCCGCATAGGTTTAGCAAAGGATTCAGAGGTTTAGAGTCAGGCAGGTTCTCAGCTGCGGCAACTCTCTCTTGGCTGCAGCGGCCCGCACAGGTTTCAGAAGATCCCAGGCCGCAGTCCTCACAGTAGGACTAGATGCTACGGAGTACTTGACGGAGGCCTCACCTGCAAGTGGAATTCCTCGCACAGGAATTCCGACGGCTGACGGGGTGAAGTCTAATGTCCCTGAGACGCTGCAGGAGGCGCTCTCGATTTAGGCCCTCGGGTAGTTTCTTCGGCAAGCTTGGTGAAAGTTTCAAAGTTCTTTCCTCTGTTCACTCGGGCAGAGTTTCTTCTTGACTTCCAGAAGAAACACACTTGGCCACTGTTCATGCACAGCATTTTATACCTAAAAAGTCTTTGTTCTCTAAAGTCACAAATCACTGACTCCGGTCAGAACCAGTTCGGTGGGGTCAGGGAGCACTTGGTTTACGAGGTGGCATCCTTCCTTTTAGGAATGAGGGGGCCTGCTATCAGACACCCAGTGGGAGGTGGAGCCTTCATTCACCTTGCCAGGCACTGCCCTACTCGGATCAAAGGGTCATCCCTCCACACGCTCTAAATACCGATCTCTCTCTCCAGTCAGGTCTGACCCAGCTGGCCCTCTTGCTCCAATACCAGACGACCAATACACACATTCGCAACAGCCGGCAGTTAAGCAGTAGGCAAGAAATACAGCGTTTTCAGGAAAGGCATTTAAAAACATGTGATATCTAAACGGTCCTTATTAAAAGGCGGTCCTCAATGTCCTGAGCATAAGCATATCAAACTCAAGGTTTCTGGGCCTGGATAGGGTGATAGAAAGTATTCCTTGGCGAACAGGCTACACAGATGTAGGTATTAGGTGGAGAAGTGTGGCTCACTGGTTAGAGCGGCAGACTCTGAAGCAGAGATCAGGCCTGGGACCAGGGTTCAAGTCCCGACGAGGCAGGGTCTTGGGCTCAATGTCCGCGGACTCGATAATTCTTGCCTCAGCGCCTACTCTAATCATGGGTCCCACGCTGCAACTCTGGGCAATAGCTTGCTTAATCTCCACAACGGTCCCTACAACACTGGGATGCCTGGCTTCACCTTGGGGGTGCCCAGGAGAGGCATCTCACAGGGAGAGCCAGGAAGGGTTCCACAGTGTTATGCAGCACCGGGACGCCCCGTTGGGGCAGCTGTGTACTTTACAAAATACACTACATTTACATTTACACATTATCCTTATTCACACAGTCATTTTATACAGTGAGCATTCGTGCTGTGGCACTGATTAGCAGTGGCACTGCGCCCAAAACGTCTACATTCAGCCAACATACAAGACAGGAAGGGTAGAGGGGAAGGGAGACCTACGCCAATGATGCCAGGTCTAACAATACCCTATAGTTCTTACCAGTCAAGTACTGATCAGTAAGAACTAGAAATCTTAGGCATATTTCATTTATTAGCTGCTTTCCATACCACAAATAAAACCCACACAGCACTTTAAGCCAAGCCATGTTATCAGTTATACGATTACAAATATTAAGAGTCCCAAACAAAGCAAACCATGGAGAACATAATACCGTAATACTTTGAATAATTGTTACATGAGAAGGTGCTATGAAAATACAGATATAAATATATTAAAGAACCACGAATACAAAAAAGCAGCATAAAAATAATGTAAAATATTGTGACTATATGGATGTATGTCGTTACCACGCATACTTTTTCAACGCATGACTTTACCACGCAACTTTTACAACGCAAGTCGTTACAATGACTTGCGTTGGGGGGCGCTGGATAGTGAATAGTTTAATTTACTATTCCAACTCCAGTCCCCGTGGATAGTAGGGAAGGTCTTGGATAGTAAATTAAACTGTTACCTATCTTAGAGCGCCCCCCAGCGCAAGCGCAAGTCATTTGAAAATGTAAATGCTCAGAATAGTAAACCCTTGAGAGTGGTGCAGCACTTACAGGATACTTAGCTTTGCAGCAGTACTCATTGTAAGTACCTCATAGGAAGATAATATCCTGATGCCTGGAGAGATGGAGTTTCAGGCCTTGGGGGGCATTCCTGGAGAAGGATTGCTTCAGTGTTTTTGTCCTCTTTTGAGAAGAATTGGGTTTGAGTTCAGGAGATGTTTCTCACCACCTGAGATGGCCAATTTCTGGGTTGGAAGGGTTGAGGAGTGAAAGTAAAGAATATTGTGGGTAATAAAGGCAAGTTGATAGATACTTACTTCCTCAATGGGATCTAGGTAACTGTGATTGAGATTTTTATAATCCCTTGTTTAAAACCCTTTTCTGGAATGAAGAGTTTCAAACTGTGTTAAAGCCTGAGCTGTTGTTGTGGCCATTGAGCTATCCGTTCTTGCAGATTCATATTATTGTCCAAGAGGAAGTCACGCCATTTGGTGTATTCCACAATGGGGAGGTGGCATTGATGCTCCTAAGCGCACACTAAGCCACGCTTGGACCGGGACAGTACGATTTGGGAGCGAGAACAGAAGGAATTATGTTTTAGATGAATGGGGTTTCAGGTTGTGCACTGTAAAGCATAATTTTATATCTGCTAGAACCTGTACTGCTATTTCAATGTCATTAGGGAGGAACATTTCGGATGCTGCCAGCATAACAATGGTATGACGTTTGAGTGTTTCATGAAGACAGAAATGGCCTACTATGTGACAGATTTATTTATTTATTGAATTTATATGGCGTACAGCTACCCGGAAGTTACTTACCTTCTGTAACGATATATTTGTAAGAAACGTTAGCTAGTTATAGATTCCTTACCTTAGAATTACTCCCAGGTGTCAGACTGGATCCGGAAAGTTTTTTTGTCAGCAGTACCTCTGCGTGTCGGAAGGTGGCGTCAGTCAGCTCCGCGTTCGTCGTCGGCGTTGTGGTCGCCGGGATGATGTCGCAGCAGCTACTTAGATGCCGCCCTCGCATGCTGATGTCAGTTCTGTAAATTACTTTCTGCACCGGAAACGCATAGCCATACAAGACACTGACCATTGGTGCACAAAACTAGGGCCCTGAAAGAATGACCTTAACCCTAAAAATCAGTTCGCAGAACGGGGAGAATGGGTGGGTCGGTAAGGAATCTATAACTAACTAATGTTTCTTACAGATACATCGTTACCGAAGGTGAGTAACTTGTGCATCTGAAAGAAACAAGTTAGTTATAGGTTCCTAACCTTAGAATAGATACCCCAGCGATACCAACCCCAGTGGTGGGTCTGCAAACCAAGATCCCACCAGAAAATCCTGGAGAACAGAACGACCAAAGAAGCCATCACTCCAGACTTGGCTGTCCAGGCAGTAGTGTTTGGTAAACGTTGCCCATGTGGCTGCCTGACAGATGTCATGTAGAGGCACTCCCCTTCCCAAGGCAGTAGTGGCTGCTGTCGCCCTGTTGGAATGAGCGTGTAGCCTGACTTGAGGTTTATTTTTAGCTAAAGTGTAACAAGCCTTAATACACAAGATGACCCACCTAGAAATGGTGCTTTTGTGTACTGCCCAACCCTTCTTTGCAACCACGTAACCAACAAAAAGTTGATCATCCACCCGGAACTGCTTTGTGCCGTCCAGACAGAAGGAGAGCGCACGTTTTGGGTCCAGACGGTGGAGCCTCTATTCTTCCTTTGAAGGATGCGGAGGCAGAAAGAAGGTGGGCAAAGAGATGATCTGCCTGATGTGGAAGGCAGTGATCACCTTAGGAAGGAAGGACAGGCGGGTCCGAAGAACCACCTTATCCGGATGAACAGACAGGAAAGGAGGCTTAGAAGAAAGAGCCTGGAGCTCACCCACCCTTCTAGCAGAAGTGATAGCTACCAGGAAAGCAGTCTTAAGAGTCAAGAGACGCAAAGGAATGTTGTGAAGTCGCTCAAAGGAAGCGCACATTAAATAGGTCATTACAAGTTTCATGTCCCACTGAGGGATAACAAAGGGGATTGGAGGAAAAAGATGCGTTAAGCCTTTTAGGAAACGGTTAACAACCGGAGACCTGAAAAGAGAAGGCTGATCTGGCAACCGAAGGAAGGAAGAGATGGCTGAAAGATAGCCAATAATAGTCCCCAGAGCAGAGCCCTGCTGGGCTAAAGAGAGAAGGAACAGAAGGACTTCAGAGAGAGAGGGGCAGAAAGGGGATCCACAGCCTTTGCTGTGCACCATGCCACAAATGTATTCCATCTGCAGGCGTATACCATCTTTGTGGAGGGACACCTGGCTACTAAGATTACTTCACAGACTTCGGGAGGCAGGTTGAAAGGCATCAACTGCTACCGCTCAATTTCCATGCAAGGAGGTGTAGACTGGACAGGTTCGGGTGGAGGACCGTCCCCAGCTGCTGCGACAGAAGATCCTCCTGAAGAGGCAGTCTGATCGGAGGATCGATGACAATGTTGAGCTGCTCGGGATACTAGACTCTTCGTGCCCAATCCGGGGCCACAAGAATGACTTGATCCCGGTCACGCTTGATCTTCTACAGCACTCTGGGCAGAAGTGGTATAGGCGGAAAGGCATACAACAGACCGCAACTCCACTCATGACGAAAAGTATCGCCGAGCGAGTGCCGCCTTGGAAATTCCAACGCGCAGAATTGCTGACATTGCGCATTCTCTTATGGCGAATAGATCTAACCAAGTCTCTCCCCACTGTTGAAAGAGACTTTGCACCACCTCCGAGTAACGGTGCCATACGTGATCCAGCATGCACCTGCAGCTGAGTTCGTTCGCCCTGGCATTCAGAGAACCTGCCAGGCGTCGAGCCACCAAGGAAATGCCTTGATGTTCCAGCCATGTCCAGAGGCAGAGGGCCTCCTGACACAGGGTCCACAACCCCACCCTACCCTGTTTGTTACTATACCACATGGGGGTGGTGTTGTCCGTGAACACCTGCACTACTCTTCCCTGGACAGAGGGAAGGAATTCCTTCAGTGCAAGATGAATCGCCTGGAGCTTCAGAAGGTTGATGTGAAGCCCGGACTACGCCGGAGACCAGAGGCCTCTGATCTCCGCCTCTCCCATGTATCTGCCCCATACCAGAAGGGAGGCATCCGTCACCGCAGTGTGGTCTGGTTGGGGAAGGGAAAGGGTTCTGACATTGACCCAATCCTGGTTCGTAAGCCACCACTGCAGCTGTGGAGCGGTGCCCTCCGAGATCTGGACGCAGTCAGACAGATTTCCCTGATGCTGCGCCCACTGGAACTTCAGGTCCTACTGCAGCGCCCGCATATGCCATCTGGCATGATCTATCAACAGGATGCAGGAGGCCCTGAGGCCCAGCAGCCTCAGAGTCATTCTGACCAAAACACGGGACAGAGGCTGAAAGATCGGAATCATAGCCCGAAAATCCTAGACTCACTGTTCGGGAGGATAGACCCAAAACCGTGTTGTGTCCAGAGCAGCTCCAATGAAGAGGAGCTTCAGAGAGGGAATCAGGTGCAACTTCGGCACATTGATGGAGAACCCCAGTATATGCAGCAGGTCGACCGTAGTCTACAGGTGGGAGACGACTGCCCGGGGTGAGCCCACCTTCAACAGCTAGTCGTTGAGATAGGGGAAGACTGAAACCCCTGATCTGTGCAGATGAGCTGCGACCACCGCCTTCACTTTCATGAACACCGGAGGGGTGATGGTAAGGCCAAAGGGGAGCACGGTAAATTATATAAATGCTTGTGGCCTACCATGAACCGTAGGTAACGCCGGTGGGCCGGCAAGACCGGGATGTGAAAATAAGCATCCTGCAAGCCCAACACTACCATCCAGTCTTGCAGATCGAGGGCAGACAGGACTGAGCAAGCATCAACATTTTGAACTTCTCCTTCCGGAGGAAGCAATTGATGTCCCTGAGGTCCAAGATAGGACGCAGGCCCTTATCCTTCTTGGGAACCAGAAAGTAGTGGGAATAACAACCAACCGAGTTCTGGGACTGGAACGTGCTCGATGGCTACCTTGGCCAAGAGAGGAGTAACTTCCTGCTGGAGAAGGGCCAGATGATCCTCCGACATGCAGTGGTATCGTGGTGGCATGGCTGGAGGGGTAGTCTAGAAGGGGAGGGAGTAGCCCCTACGGACTATTTGCATAACCCACCAGAGGGTGCGCCAGTGGGGGAGGTGTTGGCGAATCCTGCCGCCCACTGCCGTTTTGATGGGCCTGAAAGGTCGGACTAGGAGAGTTTGGAGGCTTCTGCAGAGGGGGGTTGGTGGACTGGCCCCTGGACCTCGCCGGTTGTTTCGACGTCCCCGGGCGCGCAAAGGCTGGGTAACGTGCTGCGGCCTGTGGCTCTGGGTGGGACATAGCGGGGAACCACAAAAGGGGCGAAAAGCAGACTGCGCCAGACGGAGAGGCCCATGGACTTGGCCGTAGCCCGTGAGTCCTTGAAGCACTCTAGGGTGTTGTTTGCCTTGTCGCCAAAAAGGCAACGGCCATCAAAGGGCATGTCCATCAAGGTGTCCTGGACATCCCCTGAAAAGCCAGTGGACCTCAGCCAGGTGTTGCGGCGAAGCGCTACCGACGTTGAAATGGTCCTGCCCGGAGAGTCGGCGGTGTCCAGCCCACAACGTTTTGTAAACTTTGCTGCTTCTCTCCCGGCGGTGACAGCCTGGGAGAGCACTGCCTGGGCCTTCTCCGGCCACTGAGGCAGCACTTGCGCCAACCTAGCCCACACAGAGTGCGAAAATCGGCCCAAGAGACATGCAGTGTTTAAAGACCGCAGTCCTAAACTGGCGGAAGAGAACATTTTCTTGCTAAGATGGTCCCGCTTCTTGGATTTCCATTCCGGTGGAGCGGTAGGGAAGGCGCTCCTGGAGGTGGAGGCTTGGACCACCAAGCTCTCTGGGGTGGGGTGTTAGGAGAGGAAAGAGGGTCGCCGGAGCCAGGTGGTGGCGTCGGGTGATTATCCTCTCCACGGGAGCCCCTGTGTTGGGCCTGGGCCACGTGCCGAAAAGGATGTCTGTGAGGGCCTCATTAAATGGCAACAGGGGCTCCGAGCTCGCTGCCGATTGAAGCACCTCAGTCAGGAGCTTAGTCCTGACTGCCACCGTAGGAAGCTCGAGGTTGACGGCCTCAGCCACCCTATGTAACACCACAGCGTATGACGCTCCCTCCTCTGTAGCCACGGTAGGAGGAGACAACATGCCGAGGTCCGGTGAAGTGTCAAGACCACTGGCATCCCCCAGGTCCTCTCTCCAGTCCTGTTCAATATCTAGCCGGTCAGTTAAAGGGTCGCCTGACCCCTCCCAGTCCTCCTCACCATCCTCTGGCTGCCACTCAGGCTGAAAAAGGCCAGGGTGGAACACAGTGACTAAAGTACCCATCGGCACCTGATCCGGCGTCAGCTGACCCCGGTCCGGCTCCGTGTCCACGTCGGGATGGAGGCTGGGGTCGACGCCAGCTGGGAAGCTGACCGGCGCAGAACGCGGTAGTGGTGCCAGAAGGCAGTGGCACCAGAGGAGGCATAGTGGGGTGAACAGGTGCCGATCCAGATCCAGGCCTGGATCCAAGGGGGGCCTGGGGCCCTGGATCCGGCGGCGGCAAAGACCTAGGCCCTCCAACCGAGTCTGTGGGGCCTGAAGGCGCGCCGGCGGTGTCGGTTTGCCCAAAGATGGTATGCATCGCCTCGTAGAATGAAAAATGCTGGGCGGGGGTTGCTCCCAGTCCCGGAAAGGGAGGGAAGCTCATAGTCGACCCATCTGGCTCCGTACACGGAGCTGCGGAAGGGGCACCACCTGTAGGCCTCGTTGGTTTGGCCGACCGACGAGAAGAAATCGAAGAGTGACGATGCTTCTTCGACTTCCCATGCTTCAACTTACCCGACCCCGAGTGCGAAGACTTCAATGACTTGTTGGAATGGCCATGGCTCCGGGACCGGTCCCTCGACTTCCCTCTTGATCTGGACCTCGAACAGCGTGGAGCCGTCTATCTGTGTTCAAGCAGCTGTTGGGACCGCTCCCGCAAAGCCTTCGGCGTCATCAAATGACAGTCGGAGCACGACTAGGGGTCGTGGTCACGCTCCAGGCAAAAGAGGCACACGCGGTGCGGATCCGTAAACAACATCAGCCTGGTACAGGAACTGCAGGCATTAAACCCGAGCATCCCTCGTGCACCTGCTCGGAGTCGAAGACTCAGAACAAGAAGTCGACAAAAGTCGAGAAAAACGTAGTCAAAAAATGACTGAGGTACCGCTCTTCCTGGATCTGCGCTGGCTGGCACGGAAAAGAAAGAACTGGCATCAGCGAGCGAGGGCGGCATCCAAGTAGCTGCTGCAATGTCATCCTGGTGACCACGATGCCGACGACGGACTCGGAGCCGACCGACGCCACCTTCCGCCACGTAGACGTACTGCTGACAAAAAACTTTCCAGATACAGTCTGACGCCTGGGGGTAATTCTAAGGTAAGGAATCTATAACTAATGTGTTTCTTTCAGATCTAGAAGGACAAGGAGACGTAAGAGACCCTTATGTAGGCTGCAACGTGTATTGTTTCAGTGCTGCATTTTTATTACAAGCCAGACTGGTGTTTGCCAAAGGGGAAATTTTCAGCTATTAGAACAGCTGGGCCTTTATAAAGCTTTCAATGACTTTTCAAGCCTGGTGGTGGAAGCTGGAGAACATTGTTCAGCTCCTAGGGTTTAGCTTCTCTATTAGAGAGGAGACTTGACTAATTTTCTAGCAATTCGTGACACTGAGAGGGATATGTTAATTTGATTCGTTCAGTAGGGCATAACTGCTGTGCTCAGCTCTTTGAGAAGTGTAGAGTTTCAAGTAAAATGAGAAGATGGTTTTGTTTTAACAATGGCGTTGAACATTTTTGATTGAGATGCTACTCTGAAAGATGGTAAGTATCTGAGCATTGCCGCATAGATCATGTACCTACTAGAGTGCTCTTAGAGACAGTTCTTTCTTTTTCACAAGGTCCTTATAGAAATCGGAGATGTTCTCATATTTATCTATGGAGTAGTCAGTGTCCCCTTGAAGAGAAGGGTGTGCTGAATTAATGACTATCATGAAAATGTTTTAAAGGGGATTTTTTGCTTTGTCAATCTTCATTGATATAATGGTGGGCTTAGCTTGAAAAATGAGTTTTGTATGTCTTTCAATCCTCAGTTTTCACTAGTGTCATGCCTAATGACAATCACAAGAGAAAAGTATGCGAATGTTTCCAATGTAGGGAAGTTAATGTGGTGATTTTTCAATCGAGTTTTGTTAAGGAACAGCCAAGGAACAAGGGTCGGAATCCAAAAAGCTTGGAAAACCCATTGCTTGAAAGCACTCCAAATCTTAAAGCACACCACTCCAAGGTATTGTGACAATTGTCTTGTGTCTGACACTGCTACTAGCCTTCGCAATCAGTCTGGGTACTTGTAGTGCCCAGTGTATTCAGTCAAATGCTGCAGGAGTGGAGCGCACTAGACACTTACAGTCATTGTAAACTCCGTTTTAGTTTTACCAATGAATACTGGCCGGTAAATTCTGCAATTGTCTTACGTACATTACATGCCTTTTAGCAATCATCAGAGAAAAGTAGTCAGTTTTGAAAGCAAGGGTACAAAGAACATTTTACTTATCATGTGGATACTCTTTCTAAATGCAGATTCCTCACCTTGTTAATGCCCTCAAGCACCAGACTGAGTCTGGAGTTTTTTCGCAGCAATTTCCTTGTGTTCTGGTAGGTGGCATCATTTGGCTCCACGTTGGGTACATCCTGCCCTAGAAGTGATGTTGAGACCACAATATAACCCCCAACTCCACGCATCAATGTAACTTTCTTTCCGATATCAATCTGCGCTGGACACAGAGCATTCAATAATCAGGCGGTGCCAATGTGTAGATCTCTATCTAGTTGGAGACTTTTTAACATGTACTATGGGAGGCGATTTCCCAGAGTGGGGAGAAAGGTGAGTTGGTGAGGGATCTGAGGTTAGATGTAGAGTATCCACCAGAAAGAATGTTACCAAAGGTAAGTAACTTGTTCTTCTGATGGATACTTCTAACAGCAGATTCTTCATCTTGTGAATAGATACCAAAGCAGTACCTCCCAAGGTGGAAGATCTGTGGAATGGCTGAGACAAGGAGATCCTACTGACAAATTGTCCCTCCACCAGCCTTGACTATCCAAGCAGTAGCCTTTTGTGAATGTTAGACCTGACATCCACATTACTGCCTGGCAGGTGTCCAGTTCAGGGCGTGTCCAGTGTAGCCAATATGGTAGTAGCAGATTTGGCTCTGGTGGAATGAGCCGTATGTATTTCCATGGCCAGATTGTTAGCCAGTCCCTAGCAGATCTTTGCACAAAAGACAATCCATCTTGAGATGTTCTGTTTTTGTATTTCCTTTCCTTTCTTTGTTCCAGAGAAGCCAATGAACAGTTGATTGCACACTTGATGGTTCCTTGTGCGATCAATGTAGGAGCTCTCTTAGGGCCTAGACTTTCCTCTTCCTTGGATGGATGAAAAGGGGTAAAGAAAGCCAGCAGACAGATAGACTGCCAGATGTGAAAGGGCATGACAACTTTCGAAAGTAATGATGCCTTAGTCCATACAACAAACTTCTTCCAGCGTCTCACACAGATGGTTTTGGTGTATGGCTGTCTGGCTGCCAGAATGATAGAACGGCCCAGAAGGACATTTACCACCTCAGGAATAAGGTTAAAAGCAGTTAGCTGTCCCTGATAAATCTCCAGTAATGGTGGTGTAAGTTGTGAAAGCTCAGGCATGGGAGCTTACCCTGCTGCTGCGCCATAAGATCCTTCAGAATTGGCAGCCAGATAGGAGGACAAATGCTCGAGGCCACAAATTTCATGGTATCAAATTCTTCTGGCCCAATCTGGAGCCACTGGGATGACTTGGAACTGGTTGTTCCTGATCTTCTTCAGAACTCTGGACAGGAGAGGTAGAGCTAGGAAGGCATAAAAGAGTCCAAAGGTTCAGTTAAACCGAATGGCTTCTCTGAGGAAGAATTGCTTTTTGAACTTCCACGCACAAAGTTCGAACACTGTGCAATCTTGGCAGTGGGGAAAACACTGAGATATGGTTCCCCTCATTACTAAAAGATGCCCTGTGCCATCTCTGAATTTAATCTCCATTCAAGGTCTGCAAGGCAATGCTGGCTGAGTTAATCCACTCTGGTGTTTAAAGATCCTGCCAGGTGTTGTACAAGCAGGGAAATGTCCTGATGAGTCATCCAGTTCCAGAGGCACAGAATCTCCTGGCCCAGAACCCCACTTAGCCCTGCTTCTTGCAATATCACATGGCTGTAGTGTTATCTATGAGCACCTGCACCCTTTTCCCTTGATGGTTAGGAGGAAAGGCTTTCAGTGCCAAGTGAATCTCCCGCAACTCAAACAGGTTGATCTGGAGGTAAGTCTCTGCTGGAGATCAGAGTCCTCTGATCACCACCTCACCCAGATGGCATGCCCAACCCAGCAACGATACGTCTGTCACAACCGTTAGTTCTGGATGGGGTAGGGAGAGGGATTTACCGCCGGACCAATCACCGTCCAGCAACCACCACCACAGATCTTTTGCATTCTCCTTCAACACCTAGACAGATTGTGAAAGGTTCCCTTGGTGCTCAGCCAACTGGGACGTCAGATCCAATTGCAGAGCCTGAGGTGCTACCTGGCATGGTCCACAAGCAGGATGCAGAAGGCCAAGAGGCAAAGAAATCTCAGAGGTATGCACTCTGAGACCCAGGTCCAGGGTTAAAACATCGGAATCTTAGCCCAAATGTTCTGAACCTATCGGAGAGGACGCAAGACTCGCAACAGCACGGTGTTCAGGATGGCTTCAAAAAAAGTGAGTCTTTGTAAAGGAGTCAAGTGTGACTTTGGCACATTGATGGGAAATCGCAGCAAGGGTATTAGGTTGGCCATCATCTAGAAGTGGTTTTACAACTGTTGGAGGGGAGCCAACCCCTAGAAACCAGTTGTAAATGAATGGGAAGACTGGTATTCCCAACATCTAAACATGGGCAGCAGCAGATCGGCAGCAACCACAACCATCATTTCGTGAACAGCCAAGGAAGGCAGGTAATATGAAAAGGGAGCTCTGAACACAGAAAATGCTTGTAGACCTACCTGAAACCGCAGGTAGAGCCTGTCGGTCCCCAAAATGGGGATGTGAAAACATGCATACTGCAGATTTAAGGGCAACATCGATAAACCTGGTTATAAAGCAGACAGAAACTGGTCCAGGCTGAGCATCCTGAACTTGTCCTTCAAAAGGAAGAAATTCAGAGGGTGGAGATCTAAAAGGGCAAAGATCTCCAGTCTTCTTTGACACCAAAAAACAATGAGAGAAACAACCAGAACCGACTTCCCATGCCTGCACCCTCTAAATGGCTTTCTTGTGCAAGAGAGCTTGAACCTCCTATTGCAGAATGTACATGTGGCCCATCATGTGGCATTGTGAAGTAGGAAGCACATATTGAAAGGTGGAGAGGAAGGGGGTGTAACCATTTTGGACAATTTGAAGCACCCATCTGCCCAATGTGATGCTTTGCCACCCCCGGAGGTAGTGGCTGATTTGACCTCCTATCAGGCAGCCATATGTCGTTAGGTTAACTTAAGGTAGCTCCGCAGCAGCAGCTACGGGGCAGGGAATTGGGTGGTTTATTGCCCCTACGAGCCCTCCTGGCAGCCATATCCCTGGCCATTGTCTTAAAAAGGTCTATAGTTGCTAAGGCAGGTCTGTCGTGGCCTCATCTGGAACCCTCTTCCAAAGAATCAAAAGGGGTGAAATCGTAGATCGAACTGTCGTGAAGGCATCGCTAAGCCTAGGGGGTTCACTGTTGCTTTACTTTAAAGTGCATTTTGTCTTTGAAGTGATCCAGGACTGAGTCTAGCTTGTCTTCGAAGAGATAGGTGCAATCAAAGAGCTTATTAATATTATTATTATTATTATTATTACATTTATAATGCGCGCAGCTACCCTAGACAGGGTTTCCCGGCGCAGGCGTGTCCACCACTGCAGACTGAGTAAACGGAAAGCTGGTCACTGAGAAAAAAGCCAGGTCTTAAGATCGCGCCGGAACTTAAGATAGAAAGATTCCTGTTTCATGGAACTGGGAAGAGAATTCCATAGTCTAGAACCCAGAAATGAAAAGGAGCGGCCGCCCATTCTGGTTAGTCTACAACTAGGTGTTACAAAGTAACCTTGAGTGGCTGAGCGTAGGGACCGAGACGGGACATATGGATGGACAAGCTCCTGGAGATAAGATGGAGCAGTCCCTTGTTTGATTTTAAAGACAAAGCAGAAGGTCTTGAATTTAATGCGGCTGTTGATGTGAAGCCAGTGTAGATCCCGAAGGAAGGGAGAGATGGATAGTTTCCTTGGGATGTGGCATAGAAAGTGGGCTGTGGAATTCTGGACCACCTGGAGCTTCTTCAGCACCTCCTGACTCCCCCCCCCATACAGAACGTTACCGTAGTCTAGGCGAGAGGTGACAAGTGCCTGGACTACCGTTCTTTTAGTGGAGTCTGGAAGCATCCAGATGATCTTCCGCAACCATCTTAGAATGGTAAAACAGGTGACGGCAATGCTAACCACCTGTGCCACATTGAGAGGTTGTTATCAATAATAAACCCAAGGTTACGGACTTGGGTAACATGTAGAGGGAGAGTACCCATTTCCTGAGGCCAATGTTTGGGACCCCAGAGATGCTTGTGTTTACCTAAAATAACAACCTCGGTCTTGTCTCCATTTAGTTTCAGCAGATTGGCACACATCCACTCCGACACCCACCATAGACCAAGCTGAAGGGAGGGTACAGAACCTTCCTTCATGGAGGACAGAGACAAAAAAATATTTTGCGTGTCATCGGCGTTCGAGTCAAGGGACAAGCCTGCATCCTCCACAATAGACGCCAGGGGTCTAACATAGATGTTGAAGAGCACAGGACTCAAAGTAGACCCCTGGGGAACTCCGTACGCCAATGACCAGATGGTAGATGAAGATGTAGAAGGGAAGACTCGGAATGTACGGTCACAGAGAAAGGAGGACAGCTAAGTTAGAGCTGGGCCTTCAACTCCTGCCAACTGGAGGGACTTTAAAAGGATGGTATGTGACACTGTATCGAATGCGGCGCTCAAATCAAGTAAAATGAGCGCCGTAGTCTCCCCCCTATCCAGGCATGAGCGCAGTTTCTCAGTGACCCCCAACAGAGTGCTTTCTGTGGAAAAATGGGTTCTGAGTCCAGATTGGGACGGATGTAAAAAGCCTGAGCTTTCCACGTGAGCTGAGAGCTGACAGTTAACATGTTTTTCCAAAATTTTGGAAAGCACCGGCAACAGTGAGATTGGAGGGAAATTTAACATAATCGTAGGATCAGCTCCGGGGTTTTTTAGCAAAGGAACAACCATTGCACGCTTCCAGTCTAGGGGGTCGCTTGATTCTCGTAAGGATGCGTTTAGAAGTGCTTTAAGAACTCCAAGGGCCTCTGGCGAAAGCTGTTGCAGGATGTTAACAGGGAGAGGATCTAGAGGAGAGACAGATTTTACCCAGCTAGGCAGTCAAAGAAAGATCTATCATCAAAGGGATACCATGTAGAAATCTTGGCTACTGAGGAATAGTGGCTCCCGCAAGTCATGTCAGACAGGGGACTCACTGTATTCACCGGAAGGGGGGTCTATAATGAGATTTATAGCGTCTCGACCTTGGTGACAAAATAATTTGCAATATTATTGCATTGGGTCGGATCACTGACATAATATCGATTACACAAATATAGAACTACCATAATATCGAGGAAAAAATATAGAATGCAAAAATATTGAATTCCTATCTCCAAACAGGTAAGTACAAAAATATCGAATCAAAAATATAATTGTAAAAAATATAGTTAGTCAAAATATCGATTTTTTTTAAATGTCTTAAAAGTAATTAAAAATTAATGAAATAATAAATATAATTAACTTAAACATACTTAAAATACTTCAATAACATTAAAATTAATAAATAATTAATGTAAGTTAAAAAAAAACATACAATTAGATTTTTTAATATATATATATATATATATATATATATATATATATATATATATATATATTCACGCTCCAAGGTTGTCCACCTTATGAGTAGCACGCGAGCAGCAGCTTTATTTATGTGTAGGTGAGGA
Organism: Lissotriton helveticus; assembly: GCF_964261635.1. Lineage (NCBI taxonomy): Eukaryota > Metazoa > Chordata > Amphibia > Caudata > Salamandridae > Lissotriton > Lissotriton helveticus. Next base: position 1,674,728,252 of record NC_136065.1, read on the forward strand.
CGGGGATCCGCTCGTAGACGCCGCTCCGTAATGGATCTGCCCGACGCGTTTCGAAGCTCCATCTGCTTCTCTTCAGGGGCTTTAACGGAAGCGGTGTGCGCACCTGTTACACTTCTCCAATTTCATATAACTCACCCGCCAATGGGAGGCTCCAATGAGACTTCTGGGAAGTGTAGTGCGGAAAGCACACAATAAAGTCCTGTATGGACTCCACGAGTGGGCCCGTCCTCGATCCCATGTACGGCTGCTACTTCACTGCCGTGACCCCCACGTTAACGGGGTGGTGCATACTCTGCGGCTGGACTGCCGCATATAGATTCACGCTCCAAGGTTGTCCACCTTATGAGTAGCACGCGAGCAGCAGCTTTATTTATGTGTAGGTGAGGACGGGGATCCGCTCGTAGACGCCGCTCCGTAATGGATCTGCCCGACGCGTTTCGAAGCTCCATCTGCTTCTCTTCAGGGGCTTTAACGGAAGCGGTGTGCGCACCCGTTACACTTCTCCAATTTCATATAACTCACCCGCCAATGGGAGGCTCCAATGAGACTTCTGGGAAGTGTAGTGCGGAAAGCACACAATCAAGTCCTGTATGGACTCCACGAGTGGGCCTGTCCTCGATCCCATGTACGGCTGCTACTTCACTGCCGTGACCCCCACGTTAACGGGGTGGTGCATACTCTGCGGCTGGACTGCCGCATATAGATTCACGCTCCAAGGTTGTCCACCTTATGAGTAGCACGCGAGCAGCAGCTTTATTTATGTGTAGGTGAGGACGGGGATCCGCTCGTAGACGCCGCTCCGTAATGGATCTGCCCGACGCGTTTCGAAGCTCCATCTGCTTCTCTTCAGGGGCTTTAACGGAAGCGGTGTGCGCACCCGTTACACTTCTCCAATTTCATATAACTCACCCGCCAATGGGAGGCTCCAATGAGACTTCTGGGAAGTGTAGTGCGGAAAGCACACAATCAAGTCCTGTATGGACTCCACGAGTGGGCCCGTCCTCGATCCCATGTACGGCTGCTACTTCACTGCCGTGACCCCCACGTTAACGGGGTGGTGCATACTCTGCGGCTGGACTGCCGCATATAGATTCACGCTCCAAGGTTGTCCACCTTATGAGTAGCACGCGAGCAGCAGCTTTATTTATGTGTAGGTGAGGACGGGGATCCGCTCGTAGACGCCGCTCCGTAATGGATCTGCCCGACGCGTTTCGAAGCTCCATCTGCTTCTCTTCAGGGGCTTTAACGGAAGCGGTGTGCGCACCTGTTACACTTCTCCAATTTCATATAACTCACCCGCCAATGGGAGGCTCCAATGAGACTTCTGGGAAGTGTAGTGCGGAAAGCACACAATCAAGTCCTGTATGAACTCCACGAGTTCGCGTGCTACTCAAAGGTGGACACCTTCGAGCATTGATTTATACGCGGCCATCCAGCCGCGGAGTATGCACCACCCCAGCACCCTGGGGGTCACTAAAGTGAAGCAGCAGTCGTACTTGAAATCGAGGACGGGCCCATTTGTGGAGTCCATACAGGACTTGATTGTGTGCTTCCCGGACCACACTTCCCAGAATGCACAGTCTCATTTGAGCCTCCCATCGGTGGGTGTGTTATATATTAAATGGGGAAGTGGGTCGGCGGTTGCGCACACCGCTTCCGTTAAAGCCCCTGAAGAGAAGCATATGGAGCTTCGAAACGCGTCGGGCAGATCCCGTACGGAGCGGCGTCTACGAGTGGATCCCCGTCCTCACCTATACATAAACCAAGCTGCTGTTCGCGTGCTACTCAAAGGTGGACACCTTCGAGCATTGATTTATACGCGGACATCCAGCCGCGGAGTATGCACCACCCCGGCACCCTGGGGGTCACTAAAGTGAAGCAGCAGTCGTACTTGAAATCGAGGACGGGCCCACTTGTGGAGTCCATACAGGACTTGATTGTGTGCTTCCCGGACCACACTTCCCAGAATGCACAGTCTCATTTGAGCCTCCCATCGGTGGGTGTGTTATATATTAAATGGGGAAGTGGGTCGGCGGTTGCGCACACCGCTTCCGTTAAAGCCCCTGAAGAGAAGCATATGGAGCTTCGAAACGCATCGGGCAGATCCCGTACAGAGCGGCGTCTACGAGTGGATCCCCGTCCTCACCTATACATAAACCAAGCTGCTGTTCGCGTGCTACTCAAAGGTGGACACCTTCGAGCATTGATTTATACGCGGCCATCCAGCCGCGGAGTATGCACCACCCCGGCACCCTGGGGGTCACTAAAGTGAAGCAGCAGTCGTACTTGAAATCGAGGACGGGCCCACTTGTGGAGTCCATACAGGACTTGATTGTGTGCTTCCCGGACCACACTTCCCAGAATGCACAGTCTCATTTGAGCCTCCCATCGGTGGGTGTGTTATATATTAAATGGGGAAGTGGGTCGGCGGTTGCGCACACCGCTTCCATTAAAGCCCCTGAAGAGAAGCATATGGAGCTTCGAAACGCGTCGGGCAGATCCCGTACGGAGCGGCGTCTACGAGTGGATCCCCGTCCTCACCTATACATAAACCAAGCTGCTGTTCGCGTGCTACTCAAAGGTGGACACCTTCGAGCATTGATTTATACGCGGCCATCCAGCCGCGGAGTATGCACCACCCCGGCACCCTGGGGGTCACTAAAGTGAAGCAGCAGTCGTACTTGAAATCGAGGACGGGCCCACTTGTGGAGTCCATACAGGACTTGATTGTGTGCTTCCCGGACCACACTTCCCAGAATGCACAGTCTCATTTGAGCCTCCCATCGGTGGGTGTGTTATATATTAAATGGGGAAGTGGGTCGGCGGTTGCGCACACCGCTTCCGTTAAAGCCCCTGAAGAGAAGCATATGGAGCTTCGAAACGCGTCGGGCAGATCCCGTACGGAGCGGCGTCTACTAGTGGATCCCCGTCCTCACCTATACATAAACCAAGCTGCTGTTTGCGTGCTACTCAAAGGTGGACACCTTCGAGCATTGATTTATACGCGGCCATCCAGCCGCGGAGTATGCACCACCCCGGCACCCTGGGGGTCACTAAAGTGAAGCAGCAGTCGTACTTGAAATCGAGGACGGGCCCACTTGTGGAGTCCATACAGGACTTGATTGTGTGCTTCCCGGACCACACTTCCAAGAATGCACAGTCTCATTTGAGCCTCCCATCGGTGGGTGTGTTATATATTAAATGGGGAAGTGGGTCGGCGGTTGCGCACACCGCTTCCGTTAAAGCCCCTGAAGAGAAGCATATGGAGCTTCGAAACGCGTCGGGCAGATCCCGTACGGAGCGGCATCTACGAGTGTATCCCCGTCCTCACCTATACATAAACCAAGCTGCTGTTCGCGTGCTACTCAAAGGTGGACACCTTCGAGCATTGATTTATACGCGGCCATCCAGCCGCGGAGTATGCACCACCCCGGCACCCTGGGGGTCACTAAAGTGAAGCAGCAGTCGTACTTGAAATCGAGGACGGGCCCACTTGTGGAGTCCATACAGGACTTGATTGTGTGCTTCCCGGACCACACTTCCCAGAATGCACAGTCTCATTTGAGCCTCCCATCGGTGGGTGTGTTATATATTAAATGGGGAAGTGGGTCGGCGGTTGCGCACACCGCTTCCGTTAAAGCCCCTGAAGAGAAGCATATGGAGCTTCGAAACGCGTCGGGCAGATCCCGTACGGAGCGACGTCTACGAGTGGATCCCCGTCCTCACCTATACATAAACCAAGCTGCTGTTCGCGTGCTACTCAAAGGTGGACACCTTCGAGCATTGATTTATACGCGGCCATCCAGCCGCGGAGTATGCACCACCCCGGCACCCTGGGGGTCACTAAAGTGAAGCAGCAGTCGTACTTGAAATCGAGGACGGGCCCACTTGTGGAGTCCATACAGGACTTGATTGTGTGCTTCCCGGACCACACTTCCCAGAATGCACAGTCTCATTTGAGCCTCCCATCGGTGGGTGTGTTATATATTAAATGGGGAAGTGGGTCGGCGGTTGCGCACACCGCTTCCGTTAAAGCCCCTGAAGAGAAGCATATGGAGCTTCGAAACGCGTCGGGCAGATCCCGTACGGAGCGGCGTCTACGAGTGGATCCCCGTCCTCACCTATACATAAACCAAGCTGCTGTTCGCGTGCTACTCAAAGGTGGACACCTTCGAGCATTGATTTATACGCGGACATCCAGCCGCGGAGTATGCACCACCCCGGCACCCTGGGGGTCACTAAAGTGAAGCAGCAGTCGTACTTGAAATCGAGGACGGGCCCACTTGTGGAGTCCATACAGGACTTGATTGTGTGCTTCCCGGACCACACTTCCCAGAATGCACAGTCTCATTTGAGCCTCCCATCGGTGGGTGTGTTATATATTAAATGGGGAAGTGGGTCGGCGATTGCGCACACCGCTTCCGTTAAAGCCCCTGAAGAGAAGCATATGGAGCTTCGAAACGCGTCGGGCAGATCCCGTACGGAGCGGCGTCTACGAGTGGATCCCCGTCCTCACCTATACATAAACCAAGCTGCTGTTCGCGTGCTACTCAAAGGTGGACACCTTCGAGCATTGATTTATACGCGGCCATCCAGCCGCGGAGTATGCACCACCCCGGCACCCTGGGGGTCACTAAAGTGAAGCAGCAGTCGTACTTGAAATCGAGGACGGGCCCACTTGTGGAGTCCATACAGGACTTGATTGTGTGCTTCCCGGACCACACTTCCCAGAATGCACAGTCTCATTTGAGCCTCCCATCGGTGGGTGTGTTATATATTAAATGGGGAAGTGGGTCGGCGGTTGCGCACACCGCTTCCGTTAAAGCCCCTGAAGAGAAGCATATGGAGCTTCGAAACGCGTCGGGCAGATCCCGTACGGAGCGGCGTCTACGAGTGGATCCCCGTCCTCACCTATACATAAACCAAGCTGCTGTTCGCGTGCTACTCAAAGGTGGACACCTTCGAGCATTGATATATATATATATATATATATATATATATATATGAACGTGATATTAATAAAAAATATAGAATATTTTTACCGTAGGATAGCGGTAGGGTAACATTTACTATTACCACTCCAGTGAGTGCAACAGTAGAGAAAGCGTTGGATAGCGTAGGGGTAAAAATCACTATTCCCACTCCAGTGAGTGCAACAGTAGGGAAAGCGTTGGATAGGGGGAGGGTAAAAATAACTATTCCCACTCCAGAGAGTGCAACAGTAGGGAAAGAGTTGGATAGCGTAGGGGTAAAAATTACTATTCCCACTCCAGTGAGTGCAACAGTAGGGAAAGCGTTGGATAGCATAGGGGTAAAAATTACTATTCCCACTCCAGTGAGTGCAACAGTAGGGAAAGCGTTGGATAGCGTAGGGGCAGAAATTACTATTTCTACTCCAGTGAGTGCAACAGTAAGGGAAGCGTTGGATAGCGTAGGGGTAAAAATTACTATTCTCACTCCAGAGAGTGCAATAGTAGGGAAAGCATTGGATAGCGTACAGGTAAAAATTACTATTCCCAATGCAGTGAGTGCAACAGTAGGGAAAGCGTTGGATAGCGTAGGGGTAAAAAATACTATTTCCACTCCAGAGAGTGCAACAGTAGGGAAAGCATTGGATAGTGTAGGGGTAGAAATTACTATTCCCACTCCAGAGAGTGCAACAGTAGGGAAAGCGTTGGATAGCGTAGGGGTAAAAATTACTATTCCCACTCCAGTGAGTGCAACAGTAGGGAAAGCGTTGGATAGCGTAGGACTAAAAATTACTATTCCCACTCCAGAGAGTGCAACAGTAGGGAAAGCGTTGGATAGCGTAGGAACAAAAATTACTATTCCCACTCCAGTTAGTGCAACAGTAGGGAAAGTAAATACTTCATATATTAATTAAAATAAATCAAATATTAATACCAATTACAAATTAATTAAAAATAATTACCAATTTAATATAATATATTAATGAATCAATTAAAAAAACAAATAAAAAGTATTTATGAAAAATCATTACCTATTAATACAAATTAATTACCAATTAACAATTAATTAATTAGCAATTGAAAAATAATTAAATTACTTCCCACCCTATTCCTCTATAAACCCACAACCCGCTACAGAAAATAAATAAATAAAATTAACATAATTATCAATTAAGCAATTAATAAAAATGAATTACCAATTTTAATTTAATTAATTACCAATTAAAAATGTATTAGCAATTGATTCAAGATAAATACCAATAAATAAATTAAAACATTTAATCAATTATAATTAAATTACTTCCCACCCTATTCCCCTATAAACCCACAACCCGCTACCGAAAATAAATTAATACAATTAGCATAATTATCAATTATTAAATTAAGTAAAATTAATGACCAATTATAATTTAATTAATTTCCAATTAAAAATTAATTAACAAATAATTCAATATAAATACAATTAATAAATTAAAATATTTAAATAATTATAATTAAATTACTTCCCACCCTATTCCCCTATAAGCCCACAACCCGCTACAGAATTAAATTACGCAAAAATTAAATACCATAAAATTCATTGCTCAAAATAAATTATAAAATAAATATTCACTTTTCACACATATCTAACATAAAAAACACTTTAAAAATTTGGTAAAAATATAAAAAAAATCAATATATATTTAATACCTATATTATATACATCGATATTTTGACTTTCTATAGTTATGTAAATCGATATTAACTTACTTACCTCAAATTCGATATTTTTGTTGTCTATATTCTGTCCATTCGATATTTTGTCCATTAAATTCGATATTTTTGGTGTCTATATTCTGTCCATTTGATAATTTGTCCATTCTATATTTTTAATTCGATATTACTGCAATTCTATATTTTTAACTCGATATTTTGACTGTATACCCATTGGGTCTCATCCAGGACAGGTGGCATCGGAGCAGTGTTCGCTCCTGCCAAGTTCTTGACCATGGAGAATAGAGACCGTGGACGGTTCAATGAGTTGGTGATGGTGTTTTGGACAAAGGACATTTTTGCCGCCTTACAAGCCAGATGGTACGTGTTTAAGGCAGCCTTGTACTCAGACTTGCCGCTGAGGGTATAGGTCTTACGCCATCTTCTTTCCAAGTGCTTGCACTTGGATTTCATGACCTTTAGCTCATTATTGAACCATGGGGCGGGAGGGTGGTGAGTAAAACTACATTTTGGTACCAAGGGCAGGCAGGTATCAATGGACTTAGCTAACCAATTAGACACTGCGGAATTTAGGGAGCAACAAGGTAAGTTAATGTCCGGAGGATTCACCAGTAAATGCTTATTAAAAGCATCTAACTTCTTCCGGGCCTCCTACTGACTGAGTCATCTCTGCAGACAAGCACAATATCCCCTGAAGTGACTAATTTAAATTGAATGGCATAGTGATCAGACCACCCTAGGGGAAGCGCGGGTAAACTACAGTCCCACACGAGATTGGACAGAATTGGATCCAACAGATGACCCGCCTGATGAGTGGGTGCCTGATTATGTAACAACAAATCGAGAGCTTCAAAATCCGCTAAAAGAGTTGTGCTCTCAGTGTTCAGGGGGTCCTCTAAATTGAAGTTAAGGTCCCCCAAAATGGTGAAATTGGCAGCCTTCATTACAAGCGGGGCTACTAAGTCAGGGAATGTAGAAAACCAATTCTTAGGATTCCCCGTGGGACGGTAGATAAGTAGGCCTGATAGAGTAATTTGGGGGGAAACAACAAATTTGAACAGGGCGGCTTCACAATCTGGGAAGGGTTGGAGCTCAAGTTTGCAGGAGTAGGTGTATTTAAAAATTACAGCAATCCCACCTCCTCTCTTAATTCCTCTGTCACTTCTAGAAATGACCTAGCCAGGAGCAAGGGCGCTAGCGACATCTGGGCCTGAGCTAGCGTGGAGCCAGGTTTCAGTTAAGAACAAAGCATCGGGAGTCTCTGAAATCAAAAAATCAAATATATGAGCTTTGTTCTTGGGAAGGGAACAGCAGTTAATGCTCCAGAAGTAAGTGTTTGCCTGCCTTCGAAGAAGACTTTTTGTGTATGGTGATGTCCCTACCTCTAGATGCGGTAGTTACCGATTTAATATGCTTATAACCCAACCTAAAACCACAGTTAGAACATCTAAAACAGAGTTGTGCTGGATTACACGCAGAGCAAGAGGAGGAGACATCACCTCTAAGTAACAAAAGCTCTTCCGCGGCATACGTAAATTGACTGAAAGGGTTTATGTCGGTTGCAGCATAGTTGCTGGGCGCGTCAGGGCGTGGACGGGCGCAGACGGCTTGCTTCTGGTGCGCCTCCGGCGTGCCCACTTGGCACGTGCTGCGCGAGCACTGCGTGATTGCACCAGGTTGCTATTTGAAGAGCAAGATCAACGAGCGAGGCGGCAAGAGTGTCCCCCTGTCTGGCGAGCCCCCCGTAACTCTGAAGAAGAGCAGAGCTCGGGATTAGAGCGCCGCCATCTTAGGAGTACCAAATACCAGCGCTACCATAGGACTCAATACATTTAAAAACCAAGCAGGTAAGATCGTGACAGATGAGAACAAAGGTTCCCTGGTGTAGTGTTAATTTTTAAAATGCGGGTAAGAGGAAAAACAAACAGGAATTAAAGCAGCACTCTCTCAATGCATAGCGAGCCAGTTACTCACGGCTGCGCGCTTGCATCGGGTTGCTATTTGAAGAGCAAGAACAACGAGCGAGGCGTCAAGAGTGTCGCCCTATCTGGCGAGCCCCCCATAACTCTGAAGAAGAGCAGAGCGCGGGATTAGAGCGCCGCCATCCTAGGAGTCCCAAATACCAGCGCTACCCTAGGACTCAATACATTAAAAAACCAAGCAGGTAAGATCGTGACAAATGAGAACAAAGGTTCCCTGGTGTAGTGTTAATTTTTAAAATGCGGGTAAGAGGAAAAACAAACAGGAATTAAAACAGCACTCTCTCAGTGCATAGCGAGCCAGTTACTCAGCTTATCCATAAAGGACTGTTGGACACCACTGGAAAATCTGTCTGAGAGGATCCAAGCCTAGCACTGAAGCACCACGCTGGTACCAGCTACCCTACCTCAACAGTCAGTGGTCCAGGCCCTATTTCATCACATATTTTGCTGCCTCCAGGCAATACTGGATTTTTTGTTGTAGGTTGGCCCGAAGGTCATTGGGGACCACTTCGAAGATGTTGACCGCCATGTTCCATAACACAGAAAATAATGACCCAAAAGGCAACTAAAATTAACAGGCCTGAGGACAAGGCTGGTAGACAACAAAATGCTTTTGCCAAATGCTTCCATGCATTGCAACCTGTCGGGCGGGGTGCTCAGAAATGTTTTGGGATTCAGCTTTTCGATGGAAGCCTGAACTTCTAACTTTCAGCTGTTGGCTGCTGCAGGAGAAAGATGGGTCTCCTAAAACTGGCCTCCACCTTCTGTCTATTAGCTTGTTAACTGGAGGGCAAGATTCTGGCTTTGCCCAAATGCGTAGTAGTGTCTCAGTCAGTAGTCATTAGAGGGCTATAGAGGATCTTGGGAGGTCTGTCCAGTTGCTAGACCACTGCTAGCAAGTTTGTTTTGACTTTGATAAACTGAAACAGAAGTTTCCGCTGCTATCCTGATCACCATTACAAAGGAGGCAGATTCCTCAGTGGAAGGACAAGAAGTAGATGTGCGTCATTGTTCTGTGGCTCAGAAAATGGGTCAGAAAATCTGCAATGTGGGGGAATCATATCCAAATCTGAATTAGGCTGATGATGAGAGGGGTGCAATTTTGAACGAGGTCACGGGGGATTCACCTTAAGGTATAAAAGGACTATTGTTTACTCCTCCAGCATCCGTGGTGTTGCTGCCAGTGTTTAAGGTCCAGGGACTTTTACTGGATTCTCTGCTGTCAGAAGTATTGAAGCATGCTTTGGGCCTGGATTATGAGTTGACCTCAAAGCAAGGCCAAGAGGCACAGTCGGCTCGGGATGGACACGTCAGCAGCAATCTGACTGGAAGCCTCCTCTGATCCATAGGGCCAGAAGGTGCTCCAGAGGGATTCAGTGGGATACCACATTTACACGGCATGGCCTGCTTGTAGGCCTTGATCTGCTGTAGTGTCACTGATGGGCTCAGAAAATCATGTTGGATCGGAACTAAAGCCAGGACCTGTTCTGAGGCCAGAGACTGAGACTGTGGCTTTCAGACATTCTGATGTGAGCGTAACTATTCATTGTAAGAGTGTCAGGATGAAGGAGTCGTTCTTGGACTTCATATGCTTCTTCTTGGAGTTACCTATTGATTACGAAAGTGAAAATGACCTCATTTAGGATACACCTCAGGAATGAAAATGCACCAATGTCCTTGTGTGGACTCTGGCCTCTCTAGCTATTCTGGGTGGCCTTCAGGTGCACCTGAGTACAGTCACCGCATGACTTTGAGATGTGTGAGGAGCCCAGACACCAGAAATAGACGTTGTGAGGGTCCTTCATTGGCATATGTTTGCAGCAATCCTTGTAGGGCTTGAAACATGTTGTCTATGGAGATGACATGTTCCTTGCATACTGGAAGAATATTGAAATGTTTTGAAAAGTTTGTCTGTCAAACCTGACAGAAATTGAGGGAGCAATGTAGAGGCACCAAGCACGGGCAGGACTCGGCCCAAAACTCTACAATGCCACGGGTAGACCTGTCAGCCTTAGGGTGGTCTTCCTTCGAATGTTTTGCCTTCACCCTCCTATTTTCTGAATTAGTTTTGTTGGCCTGCTAACCAGTGCTAAAGTGCTTTTGCTCACTCCATAAAATATGGTAACATTTGCTTATACTAAATTGGCATATTAAATTTACTTATAAATCCCTAGGAAAGTGGTACACCATATCCGGGGCCTGTAAAATGCTACTAGTGGGCCGTTAGCACTTATTGTGAAACCTACTTAAGTAGTCCCTTGAAACATATCGCAGGTCTGCCACTGCCTGAATGCAGTTTTTATCTAACATAATTCAACTTGGTAATATAACTCCTTTGCCATGCCTTAAACTCCTCTTTTATTACATTTACGTCACCCCTAAGTTGGGCCATAGGGAATGTGCATTGTAATTAAAAGGTTGGGCATGTACTTTTAAGGTTTACATGTCCCGGTAGTGAAAAACTCCCAAATTTATTTTTTACTACAGTGAGGCCTACCTCTCCCATCGGATAACATCAGGTTGCTTTGTTACATTTAATAAGTGCTAAATTTTGATTGGGAACAAGTAAGAATCTCATATTTGGTGGTTGAGAAATCATAATTTAAAATCCTCTTTACTGATAAAGTTGTTAGACTTTGTATATTCCTCCCATACTGCCACACAATAGAGGGATTAGCTGTCCCTGGATGAGCCAGCACTAGCAGGATGGGGGCGGAGCTGGGCACAGCCCCACTGTTTTTGGGGGGGTTTGTAAATACATTTTATTTAGTATAATTAGCATAACTTTTATTTAACAAATAAAACAGACAAACAATACATAGAAATAATGTAGTTGGCTTTCTTTCTCTGCCATTCTATGACATCCATACATTATGCTCACATAATTAAAAAACATGATGAAGCATTGAAACTCTCTGCATGATGTCCATTCTAAATTGGTAGGCAGAACATGAGGTTGTACCCAGCAAGCTGGCTTGTTGGTTCTTAACAGACTTTACTTCATCTCAGTTGAATGCTCTTGTTTGAAATTTTACTGTCAATGGCGGAGAAATGTTGCTTCATTAAAAACCTCATGATCGCATCACACGTCACATTAAAATGTTTCAGGCAAACAATTTATTCCTTTAGAAACCCATGGTTCAACTCCCCCATGTCATTCATTACTGTAGTGCCTGCTGACCAGGTTGGTTAAGTGCATTGTGCACCACTGTATGGTCTTCTCATTAATTCGGTTTCCCTCCATCTCCTTTCCCCAATCAGATTGGGTGACTTTTGCCACTGCTCTAACACAGAATATATGAATCTCTGCCCATTAACTACAAACACCCGAATTTGTTCTTGCTCCCATGCAATAATTAGAGCCATCAAATCCTTTTTCAGATTTTTTAATGTTTTGTGAAGTCTAGCATGCTGCCTAGCTTCAAGTATAAATGAATTGTGACTTGTGAAATTTCCAAGATCTAACAATATAGTACTGCGTCTAGAGTTTAACACAAATTCCAAGAAGCGATCCCAGAAGCACTGTCATTTTTCCACACCTTCAAACAACTGTTTGTGCACTTCATAATGGTGTTTGATCTTCACAATTTCAGATTCATTAAGATTAAGAAGGAGTTCTGTGTAATCGTCATCATGGAAAGGCGAACAGGTTTATGTTTGTTTAGGGGTATAGTAGCACTGTTGCCAGTAGAACTTTAATTCTTTTCGAATTTCTCGTATAATATGACATAGATTTGCCTTCTCAAGCTACTCCAATCGTTGTACTTCAGCTACCAGTGCTTGGCCTGTTTTCCTGCTCGGTCCAGACATGTGCACAGAAAAAGCTTCAAGATCTTCACTTGAGATTTGTAGTTTGTTTCAGAGATCTGTGATCCTTGAGAAGGGTACCGAACAGACAACTTCATTTTGGGTTTTTGTGCTCCACCAAATGTTGCAAGAGCATCTTAAGTGTATTTATGTTTTCTATAGAAAGGCAAAATGATTCCTCATCCTCCCATACAACATTATGTTCAAATTTAGCATCAGAGGCAAGATCCAATTGCTCCATGCACAATATATATATATTTTTTTATTACAAACTCTACTCTTCGCCGATCCTTTTCTTCTGATAGGGATACAACATGCCGTCTGAATAGGTCTAGCTAATCCAAGCTTGGAACAGCCAGACTGTCAACGATATAAGGAGGAGTCCTCAAACTACCACACAGCTTTTTATTTCTTTCTATTAGTGTTCTCAGTTCAGTCTGTCGCTCTTTCTTCTGCTTTAACAGGACTTCCACTTTGGTGTGCAAGTATTTTTCCATTTGAAGGATAGGTTGATTCTCATCTCTTTCAAGTGGTGGCAACATGAGCTCCTCACACACGGTGTCCAACTTTCTACACAATACAGCAATGTTCTTGATAAGATGCTCCTTTAAGGACTCTTCTTCTGCGATCCTTTGATCCAAAAGTCCTGTAACTTGTTTTGTCACAGCATCTGCTCTGTCCTTTCATTAGTCTTCAGATATGCCAAACCTTATCCCAGAGATCCTGTAGGCAATTAGATAACATTTAACAGAATATTCAACCAATGCTTCCCTCTTCGACATACTCCTTGTCAATACTCATGTTCTACGACAAGCTATAACAGCTAAACCAGCAACTTTCCAGAAGATAAAAAGGTTTACACCCGATCTCGTATTTTTTTCACTTAGGCGAGAACTCAAATTGTATCCTGTGCCCAGCATTCACTCAAAGGACTTCACAATACTTCATTGTTCATGCAGTCAGGCTGGAGTAAGGACAAGGGAGGCAAGAAACTCCAGTCACTTTAAAGGTAATTCTCTAGAAACTTCTGCTTCAAAGAAGGCAGCAGGTATAAAAAAAGGGCCTGCAGAAACCACTTTTGAGTTTACTTTCTGGAGCTGCGGAAGGAATCTCAGAGGACTGCCTGCTGCTGTGGCCTGCAGTGTACTTCAAAAGACTGTTTTGCTGCACCTGGAAGGACTGCTCTGCTGCCTGAAGCCTGCCTTGAACCCACAGAGGCCTGCCCTGCAGCTTGAGCCCTGCTCCACTCCTTAAACCTAGGACTACCAAAGTTACTCCAAGTGCCAGTTGGCCGGCCTCCTGACAAAGCCTCAGGGATAGAAAAGGCTCCCTTCACCTTGAACCCGCACTTGGACCCAGCCTGAGTCCTGACCCTTCAAGTGGTACCTCCCAAGTCCTGGACCCTTGGAAGTGGTGCTAAAGGTACCCAGATAGCCTAAAGCCAAAATCTGGGACTTAGAAACTCTTTAGTTAAAAACTGCTCCGAGAACCGAGAGGAGACTGGGACCAACAAGCTTGTCTATCCACCCAAGGTGCATCGCTGATCAGCCTGACTTCGTGGCGCTCCCTCTATGTTCTTCTTCGCAGCAGTAAATCCTGTTCAGCGGTTCTTTGCAGAAGAGGTGTCCAACCTTGTGGAGCCCTCATTGGCTGCAGCCTCCAGCTTCCTCCTGCTGGAGATTTTTGACTTCCAAAAAAGAGACCAAGTCTGAATGTGAAAATCTTCACTGTGACCTCGTCAAGCGGATTCTTGACAACGTACCTTGGTCCTTGGACACCATGTGCAGCTTTGCCCTACTGAACTTTATCGTCTCAGACATTTTTGCAAAACGTTCTTCTAAGTCTGACTGTTAGTGTGACCTGGCCTAATCCTCTTCTTGTATCCGACCTGCGCTCCATCGCGGTCAGACATATTTTCCGACTTTGATCAGGTCTCGGGCGACTAAATGTCCGCAGTTGCTGCTTTGATCTTTTAGGTGCTAGCTTTTACATTAAACTTTAAAAATTCTTAACTCTGGTTTTACTGATTGGATTTTTGTCGTTTTGGTATACACTATTTTCAAAATTATTTTGGGATTTTTCTTTTGTTGTGTTTTCACTTTATTACTGTTTGTGTGCTGTATAAATACTTTACACGTTGCCTCTAAGCTAAGCATAACTGCTTTTGTGCCAAGCTACTAGAGAGTTAAGAACGGGTTAATTTAGTGACTTTTGTGGTTCACCCTGACAGGGAGGGTGGCTGTTGCTTGAGCAGGGTTAACACTCCAGTCAACCAACAACCCAATTTCTCACAGTCACGTCTTGAGACGTGCAAACTGACGAGAAAAAAACCCTCTGGATCCAGTCTGGAGATCTGTGAGTATTCTCAAGGTAAGGAATCTGTGGTTAGAAGTATCCATTAGAATATTACCTACAAATCATGAAACCATCTTATACTGGTTGTTCAAAAACTTGCACTGGAGGATTCCATATGCAATGCTGCACACCTGGGGTGTCTGGCACAAAACAGAGGTGGTGGGGACTCAAATTGGTACAATTTAAGCTTTAGTGTTTGCACAAATTCACAAATGTTTAGACTGGTCCAGATTGCGTGTGATAAAAATAATAGATCTGTCATGTAGTATTTCAAATTCGAAAATGTACACAAATGAATGCACCCAGCAGTGATACCCCAGGCATGTTTAGATGTTTTTTAGAGAGCTGTTGTCAGCTGTTCGAAACTGTTGATCCCAGCACTATATTCCACCATTCGTGGGATAGATCGACTAAGGTCCGCAGGATGGCAAATTACATCATTAAAGCATGAGAGACTTGATGAGATACCTCAGCATGTACTAATAAAAGCCCATACACCCTACTGAATAGGATAATTCTGGAATTAAAATATTTAAGAAGCAGATAAAGGAAAACCCTCTAACTGATTAATGCAACTAATGAATCCCAACAGGAAAAAAAGCAGTAACAAAGAGGTAAAAACACAGCAAGACGTCACAGTGTGAATGCCAAACCTGTCTGCTGATCCAGCGCTCCTATAGAAAATATGCCATAAGCAACGCTACCCAACTCCACAATACTCACCATTAATCATAAATCATTTACAAGGTGTTGAAAATTAGTACGTTTTGGTGAACATTATCTGCGCCATCTTGCCTCTTCCCCTGATGCCACACTTTTGTCGTGCGCACCCGCCATCTTAGATGCCCCGATCAGAACGAACCCTTTTACATGCCGCTGGCCCCTGACATAGCCCTTCGCCTTCACTAAGCCTGCACGCTGACCACCCCCTGCTTGCACCTGCCTTGAGTCATAAACCCCTCTTCGGCGCTGCTCTGCCCCAGGCCCCCATCCTGTTCCCAGCGCGACACCTCCCTGCTTCCCTTTCATGATCTCCGGCCCTTAGATGCAAACCCCCTTTTTCCCCGTGTGCCCGTTTTGTCTTCCCCGTTCCCAGGCCGACACCCAGCTCTGCCGATACCATCCCTTGCCCCTCCCCGTACAATAGAAAGCTTCCCCCATCAAAGGATCCCCGGGTTGATCAAAGCCCCCACTCCATGAGATCCGATCAAACCCCCACATTCCGTGAATCGGCGGAATATCCAGCTGCGTGATACTCATCACCTGTTGTGACTAGGGTGGGGACTTCGACTGTAAATGTGTGTGGGAACGGGCTCAAAGGGAGTTCCGGGAATGTCTTTTTCATACATCAAAGCTTTAACATGAATGTGTAATGTACAATAAAGTCATAAACTTGTGTATAAGAGGCCAGGCCTCAGGGATGCAGTTAGAGCACCTCAGAACGATACCTTCTGTCCGTTTCGTTGTGTTCTCCTCCGGAGAGAATAAAAAACCTTGTTTCCTGCTTTCCAGTCTCCAGCGCCTGCCTCTTCATTTGATTAGATAACTAGAGGGTCACAGAGGCAATACCGCCGGGCAAATATCGATTGTCCCCGACCCGACGCAGGTTTTTTTACAATTGGCGTCCCAAGCGTGGGGCCCATCAGCGACTCGTGGATCCAGTGGGAGAGGTCCCGACGACAGAGTGAACGACTGCAACGATCGGGAGAGCTCTTGCCCAATAGACCCTCGTCTGGCAGCCGATCATCCGAACTTCACTAGTTCCGAACAGACCTCTCTCGAGTGATCTACGGTCCTGACTGGGGACCATCAGGAGTGCCGTGAGAAATACGAGAAAAAGAGGACGATCGGGCGCTGGATTCGGAAGACAAGAAACTGTCCACATGGTCCGGGTAAGGTCGTGTAATCACGACAAGTTGCGAAATAATTGCTTGATTGCTTGATTGTTCAAAAATACTAGTATTGCTCTTTTTATTTTATTTGGAGATTCACTGTCTACAAACGGAGAAACAACGGGCTCTCTCTCTTTGCAAGCAGTGGAGGATAGGTAGGGCAGCAACCGTGCTTATTTTTTCTCCCCCACTCAATAATTGCTTGAAACTGAACTGTTGTTCGCAAAACTATTGTTTCCTGGAGATTCCCTGTCTGCAAACAGGGAAGAGACCACCCTTTTTGCAGATAGTGAAAAGGGTAGGTAACGCAGATCTTTGCGGACCTACTCATTCTCCCCATTGTTATTTATTGGTCGTTTGGTTATTATCATTTTTTTTTGATCCATGAGGTATTCACTGCCTGCAAACAACGTCGAATAGAAATATTCTGTACGGTCTTTGCACCTAGTGATAAGATAGGCAGTGCTGACTTTTTAGTCCCTCATTACGAGCCGTCATGTCTGTCTTCTCCCCACTGATAAATAGCCTGTTTAGCCCGGACCGCGTATTAGAGGTGGACCATATAGCTCCACTAGAAGGCACCCCTAATAAGGACATGTTCATAAACTATGGATTAGTCACCATAGCCTATAATAAATTGTGGCACAGGTATACCGAAGAGAGTCAAGACAAACAGTGGCCACTGACAGGATCCTTTGACCTTGATAAAATAGAAACGTTAGAAATAGCCCTTCGAAATAATAAGACAACGCCAATTATGCTCGACAGTCTCGGTATGTGGCGCAGAGAGGCTATGCAACGACAGAGAAAAGACGAGGACAAACCAAATAGAGAAATATACCGACAGGACAACCCCAGGACATCGCTACCCACAACTTATCCCCCGACACTGTGCAAAAGACGACTAGACTTAGGGCCAGACCAATGCGCTTTTTGTAGGTATGTCGGACACTGGAAAGCCCAATGCCCGACTCTACTGAGCGTGAGTAAAGGCAAAGGGCCGACAGGAACGACAGACCGGCAGTACGGGAAAAAGCGCGAGACAAAGAAGAACCCGACTTACATAGACAGACCAGACAGAACCACCACGTTTGATTATGCCCGATGGCACAGATTTCGCCAGGAAAATCTCAGCGGCATGCTCAAGTTCTCCTAGGTCGGGCAACGTCAAGACAGGAACCCAGCCTCGTTTCAAATTCACAGACGGAAAGAGATAATTATGACCAATAACTGTTTTATATTCGTCTTGGGTCTTTGTATGTCGTACTTGTACTGTCCCCCGTCTGAGTTTGTGTGTATGTAATGTACAAATCTGCGTCATCCCTCTACACGTGTTTCCGTGTTACTCAACCTCTGTTAGCAGAAACTTAGCATAAAAGCAACCTTGAAAGAAAGAAATGGTAAAACAAAATCCGTAGACCATTAATGAACTTGAACTTTTAATTTAGCACAACAAACAAGGAATAATAACGGTAAAACTGTAGAAAAATGAAAGTCAAACAGAACATTCGCCCCCCCCCCATTCTGGAACCTTCCAAAGTTGGGCAGGGTTACGGCTACGCCCAACCAACGGCAACCCATATAAGGCGGGCCCGGCCGCCAACTCTTGGTCAGGAAATCTTAACGTATGGGGGAGCCGGAGGAGAGGCAGGAGCCAGCAGCCCGGGCTGTTGTAGGTAGTCCCGCCACATGTCCAGAGGAGAACGAGGCACCTTTTTTCCTTTTCTCTTCCGTAACAGCCGCAGCAGCTCTGGACGGCGGGATGTCCTGCACGTACCTCCACAACAATTTGTCCAAGTTGGGCTGGGA
Organism: Lissotriton helveticus; assembly: GCF_964261635.1. NCBI lineage: Eukaryota > Metazoa > Chordata > Amphibia > Caudata > Salamandridae > Lissotriton > Lissotriton helveticus. The sequence continues at coordinate 1,674,746,780 of NC_136065.1, forward strand.
GGGAGAGGCGACGCGGACGAGCCTCTCCCACCTCCACCGGTAGGAGGTTTCCCAGCCCCCGGCCCGACGCCGAACACCCCCAGTCAGGCGATGGTGCCCATACTTCCACAGCACCGAACACACCATGGTGGCACCCCAGTACTTGCGCAGCACCGAACGTGCAATGGTGGCCATACTCCCACAGCACCGAGCACAGGACTTGGGGAACACCGGATGTGGAGAAACCTTCATGCGGGGCGATGAAAAGGAGCGGCATGGAGTGCACCGGGAGAAGGAGACGATGCGAACCAGTCTCCCTCGCCCCCCAGGTGGGGGCATCACAGCTGCACCCCAGCCGAACGTCCCGCTTTCACAAAACAGGGACCTCTTCCTTTCACTCCGAAGGGTCTCTTCCACTCTTGCAAACTCGACGAGAGTGGCCCCGGTAGGGCCTCAAAATGGCGTCTGGGTCCGCTGGAAGACGGGCCCCGGCCACTAGAGTAACTTTGACCAGCCATATAACTCGAACATTTGCCCCCTGGAGCACGAACCCCCATCTCCGACAGCATCTCCGCAGCCTTGAAGATCATACAAAGGTCCCCGGCGGAACCTTCGGCCTTTGCAGGTTTCCGGTAAGGGACGGCTGCCTTGATCGCCAACGAACAAACATGACATTGCCACTCCTTCTGTTAGCATGAATTCTAGAACTGCCGAAAAGGACTCTGGTCCAAACTGCCAGTAATAGGAAACATTTCCCCCTGATGCTGCTTCCGGACTGAGCCGGCCCCGCCCAAAATGGCGCTGGTATCAATCGGAACTTACGAACACCTCGTGGTGTTCCTTCGCACTAATATAAACTTGATGTTCTGAGATTCTATATGATCCTTTGTACACTTGGCTAGAAAAGACAAGGAGAACTCACTCGACGAACAGTATGAAAGGATCCCCGTTACAAATGTTGATTACAAATGTACAATGTATTATATTTTTATAACTGATGTAAACCTCGTTTACGACGCACACGTACGGTATGCACATAGGAAATCTGATTACAACTATTATGATTATGCTTCTAAATTATGAAAATGAATGCCCCCGAACCCCCAGCCAATTAATAGATGTTTTAGTTTCTTACAAATGAATGAGTAAAACTTTCCGATGTTTTTATTGCTGCAAACGACACCCCCCACTGTACGCACTTTAGCCATTGCCACGACCGGCCAAATACGACCGCACCCTCATAATCCACATGCTGAAATGATTTTGCAAAATAAAATTTTTGAAACTATGAACGGGTATTGCATGCTTTATTTTAAAAATGTGGGATCGGTGGGAAAGTTCTTTTCTGTGCACCCTACTCTGCTCTCTCTTTAAGGTTAAAAGAAGATGGTTGCCCAGCCCTGGAGGACGGATCGGATCAACGACACGACACCCCGCCTTCAAAGTACGCGACTGACTCATGAACTCTCGCGTAGAGGAAGACCTTGATTTCCAAGGATGGGTAAAACGAACGGTGTAAATGAGGGAATGTAAAAGGAGGGTGAAATGAAATAATGTAAATGTGATAAAGTACAACGTTCCAAAGTATCAGGGAACGGAGCTGACCCAAGAACCGAAGAACCTTAGAACGCCACAGCGTTGAAAGAGGTTTAAGGACCCCGATAGTGAGATACATCCTTTGACTAGATACCTCGCACTAGGCACCTCTGGTTTCCTTTTTACGTTTCCCCGCACACGACCTATATGGACACACTACCCCCCCTCGACTCCAGAAACCATATCCCCGGGGACCCTGCCCCGAGGAGGAAAGACGAGTAAGAGGTAAGTAAAGGACTTATGAATCCATGTATTTGAATGCGCGCGAATGCTGTCTCCCCCACCCCCCTTTTTTTCCTCCCTCTGCAGGTTACATCAGAGATTACAGCCGAGGTGTGGCGAAGATCTGAAGCCTTGCCATGTCTAATACACGAAGCGGACTAGCGCCGCAAGGGGGTGTCTAAGCACGCCTGCAAACTACTCACGTATCGAACAAACCCGAAAGAAATTAGCACAACCTGATAAAAAGTGATCACCCTTAAACCAGACCGGACGAATGAACCCATGTCACGTATGACGCGAAACTATGAGGGAATGTGTGTGTGTGACTGAGGCGTTGACCCAACTGGTCGAAGGACCGAGAATGCGAGAAAGTGCGACAACATGGTACCTCCTTTCTTCTTTCCTTTTTCTCAAAGCATGTCCCCTCTACCCTGTCTAATGCTCAAACTGCATGATTACAAGATTCTAACACAGACCCGTGAATGCCTTTTACTGTGTAATGCACTAAATAGCCTTTCTTGAATACACTGCCACCCTCTCTGTTGCACGTGTACTATTTAGCCTGCCGTTGCACTCTCTCTCTCTCTCTCTCTCTCTCTCTCTCTCTCTCTCTCTCTCCCTCTATGTTTGCACTCCCACTCTTCCGAGTGGTTAGCCCCGAAATTGGCAGACCGCCACCCCTAGCACACCACCTAATTGGCTTCAAATACCGTCAGTATTTGCACAAAAACTTGTCTTTAATACAATCACCCTGAGGCCGCGTCGTTACCTCTCCTTTTCCGCTAGAAGTCAATGAACCCAGGTTGGGCCGTAAGGGAAAGGACCGGTAAGACGACAGAAGTTCCCTAATCTGGCCCGAAATAAGGGAACTACATGTCAACGGCTCCTATGGTATAAAACAAGGACCTCAGAATACGCGACCCTCCCCTCCCCGAATTGTCGCAATACCCAAACCGGAAAAATGATCACCCCTGTTACCTCCCCTGTATCAGCCGCCCAAAAACTGGAATTATGAAACTACCCCCCATTTCCGGTTGTGAGAGATGGGTCGATTTGTGCCCTTACCACAAGTTTCCTATGTCCCTGGTTGTTTCCCATAAAACCCCTGTCCTTCCTAATTAAGTAATCGGGCTGTAAAAGGTTACGTAGGACCCAGAATGATGTTTTACAAGGTTAACAGACTAGTCCAAGGTAAAGAAATCATCAAAATGAACCCCGTAGTAGTTGAAAAGCAGGATGCATCAATAGAAAGGAAATGTTCAGCCATGTTCGTCTCTCAGCAAGATACCTGTGTAGTAACTAATTGTAAAGGAAAGTCATAGTAAATCCAACAAACCCGTCACCGGTCATTCATATGCCAGTTATAAACACTAACATAACGGGCATTTTTCATTCTTTGCCTGGAGCTGGGAGAGAAATAGACTTTTTGATTATCTTCATCTGCAAATTCGCTAAAGACTGTCTTTTCAAACTTGTTTAAGGGTACTGCTGTTGGAGGAGAGAAGGACCGGATGTGGGAGCACGAGGCCTGACTGCAGACTAAGGAACACCTGCGACATTAGCCAAGGCGAGACCACGACAGAAAAGAGCTGCAGGACGAGGCACTGTTTTCGACAACATGAAGAGAAAGGGTCGACCTGATGCCCCTGCTCGATGTCCAGTGTCTGTCGACAAGTCCCCGCTCTCTGAATTCGGTCACACGCCCGCCTATTTGAAGTCTCTCGTTCCCCTAGTTTGTTCCTACTTTGGCCTTGCTCCATCCCCCTTTTTCTCTGACCTACCCTATGGACTGTTTTGTACGCTCTTCTTCCATTTGAACTTTCTGACAATCACCTCAAAGGACACAGAGCGAAAAGGACCTTTCCGACCAGAAACGTGAGGAAAAGGTCGTGCCCTGCAACGCAGAACTCAGAACAGAGCTGAACCCGTAGCTCCACCGCCGGTGCTCAACAGCGCCAACGAAAGACAACAAAGAATGATGAGAACTCGTTAAACTTCGAACATTTGACATCCCCAATCGCCGTTTCTGCTATGCCTCATTTCTCTCCCAGCCGCCATTGTATTGATCCTTGCTCCAATCCGAATCTGAAATATGTAATAACCTGCCAGTTCACGTTATGATGCAGAACCGTTTTTGTATTACATTCCTATGACTTTCCTGCTGAACAAGTTTATCAAAGTTTATCAAATAGGCCCACCTCCTAAAAACTAGAAATGTTAAAATGTATTGTTTACAACTCTTTTTTCATCTAGGGTTCCTACCGTTTTCTTTCTCAGGCCCACCACAGTAGCACCGAATAGAAAATGAACCAGCAAGATGTCTTGAATATGTTAAAGGGAGGACTGTTGAAAATTAGTACGTTTTGGTGAACATTATCTGCGCCATCTTGCCTCTTCCCCTGATGCCACACTTTTGTCGTGCGCACCCGCCATCTTAGATGCCCCGATCAGAACGAACCCTTTTACATGCCGCTGGCCCCTGACATAGCCCTTCGCCTTCACTAAGCCTGCACGCTGACCACCCCCTGCTTGCACCTGCCTTGAGTCATAAACCCCTCTTCGGCGCTGCTCTGCCCCAGGCCCCCATCCTGTTCCCAGCGCGACACCTCCCTGCTTCCCTTTCATGATCTCCGGCCCTTAGATGCAAACCCCCTTTTTCCCCGTGTGCCCGTTTTGTCTTCCCCGTTCCCAGGCCGACACCCAGCTCTGCCGATACCATCCCTTGCCCCTCCCCGTACAATAGAAAGCTTCCCCCATCAAAGGATCCCCGGGTTGATCAAAGCCCCCACTCCATGAGATCCGATCAAACCCCCACATTCCGTGAATCGGCGGAATATCCAGCTGCGTGATACTCATCACCTGTTGTGACTAGGGTGGGGACTTCGACTGTAAATGTGTGTGGGAACGGGCTCAAAGGGAGTTCCGGGAATGTCTTTTTCATACATCAAAGCTTTAACATGAATGTGTAATGTACAATAAAGTCATAAACTTGTGTATAAGAGGCCAGGCCTCAGGGATGCAGTTAGAGCACCTCAGAACGATACCTTCTGTCCGTTTCGTTGTGTTCTCCTCCGGAGAGAATAAAAAACCTTGTTTCCTGCTTTCCAGTCTCCAGCGCCTGCCTCTTCATTTGATTAGATAACTAGAGGGTCACAGAGGCAATACCGCCGGGCAAATATCGATTGTCCCCGACCCGACGCAGGTTTTTTTACAAAGGCCCATAAACTAACATGACATATTTTGAGCAACTGAATCATGTGACCTAATTAATAAACCTTTTCACAAAATATACATTTATATACATCTGCAGAAAAACAACTTCATCATACTTTTTAAAGCCCTACAATTAATTAAGCCACTGAGGCAAATAGATCTTCTAATGGTAACCTAAACACATGAAATACCAAGTCCAGCTTGTTTTTCAAAAATCTTATTTATTAGCTATTTATTCATAGAAAGTGCATTAGAATCTTTTTATTTAAGCATTAATATAGAGATTTTAACAAGAGGTAATGACAGTTTTAAGCAAATCAAATAGCATAATTCAAATGGAAATAACAGTTTGGCATCACCTAAATCTTAAGTCCCTAGCTACACTTACTCCATTAAGAATAAGGAAAAAGTCAAAAGGCCCTAAGGAATCTTACGTGCTCCAAGAAAAGTCCGACAGCACGATACGCCCAACTGGTGTCAGCAAACAGCAGCGCTCCCCCTCCCAGAGAGACAGTTTTTATACCTTTCTGACTAACTAATCTAAGTAAAATTGAATACGTTTCTGCTATTCAGAACTTCTGATTGGCTGTCAAATGACAGACCATAATGTCATCACATTCTTTGGAGCCCAAATCCGACTCTTTCTTAGAGTCTATTGTCCTTTATTTTCAAGTCACGTAGCTTCCTCCAGTTTGCAACATCTGAATAAAAATGTCCGTGACTTCCTTAGCTTGACAATCTCCCTGCCGGTTCCTGGCCTTGGCCTCGCTGACCAAAAGTACAGTCAGTTCACTGAACAACCACATTTGTATTTTTCTCCTTTTAAAACTTGGCAGGAACTTTCCACACTAAGCTCTTGCTTTCTCTGAGCAGAACTTTGCCAACTGCACATTAAGACGAACTAGGCCTCAAGCCTCTTTTTCAGAAACTAGTGCATAAACAAACACAAAAGAATAATTAATGCAAGAAATAAAGTTCATTCTGTTACCCACCCACCTTTGCTAATTATTAACCCATTAATCTATGTTACCTAGCAGAAGCAAATAAAGCAACAAACAGATTTGTGCAACATTTAAGACAGAAAAACAAAACATGAGCACACAGAAATAGGCACATGCCATTAATAAACAGCTGCATTTAGTTCTGACGTGACGATAGACAGAATTAATTCATTAATTTCACACACATGCAAATGCAACATATTGCACATTTATGAGCACACATATTAGTTTCCCGCGTGTTCATGATAATGCAACTTTTACTCTAGGTTGGTTAGTATTCTCACCGCACACTTTATTAATAATATTATTTTATTATGGAAGTTTAAACTTCACGAGCCGAAATAAATGTATTTCTAAATCTCGCTCCATCACTCCCTTGCCACATTAGAACACACATGAAGTGAAGAAGCAGTACTAAAGAATGTGTTCAATGAAAGACTATAAAGAAGGAACACCAATTAAGAAGTGTCGCAGAAGAAAGTTATCAACACAATTTCATTAAGCACATCAAACTTCCATTAAACCAAAGCCATAGCATCTGTGACAGACCCACTTTCACCAAAGGCAATGCCAATAGGTCTAGCCAATAACTAAGAGATTCTTGTCAGTCGATGGTGACTTTAGGCACCTAATAAATTCACTCTGTATGCACTCTTTCACTTATTCTTGCATTCTTATATCTATTAATCCATCCAATTGCTCATTTTTGAATTCACCCACTCACCCATTCACAATAAAACACACACAAACTTAACAAGCATATTCAAAACAAATTAATAGAAAAAGAGAATCCAACTGCCTCCACATGGCATCCCAAAAATAAGTAAAAAATTAGACATAGAAACAAAATATCTTGTGTATAATATTTGTACACATTGTAAAGACAATGCACCTTAAAAGGCCTATTACCTTTTACGTATGTTTACAATAGATGTCAGGCCTACTGGCTTTGTGTGAACTTTTTCATAATATACCTATCAAACGTATGGCACCTGACATCAATTTTCCAATAAACCAATCAGGCCTAGAGCCTTCACAGAAGGGATTTTTAGCATAGCTAACTCAGGTCCACTTGCCTGAACATAAAAATTACCACAAGGCATACATTCATACAATTACAAATATGTAGAAAATTATAGCTGACAATAAACAATATACAACCTCCCCAGAGGGATTTACAGGGATGCTCACAAAACAGATCTTTTTTTCCCAGGGTTTGTCTGAAGGGGTATACAATACCAAAATTCTTGCTTATTACAGTAACCTGTGAACATCCATCTAACAATATTCCCGTACCTGTGCTTTAGCACAGTGTGAAAACATCCCCCTGACAGTCCTATTGGCTGTAACACACACTTTTCTCAATAATTATGTCAGCCCTACTGCCTTAGTTGTAACCATTCATAATAAACATATTGGGCCTACACCATCTGACAAAACTTTTCCCAAAGAACCACGCTTGTTATGTTTATGGATTTGTCTAGCACAACTATTTACTCATGGGTATCCAAGCGGCGAATTAGGCATGTAGGCGTAAGACTGAGGGTGTTGGGTGTGTACCTCGCAAAGTTATTCGACGAACCAGATTGTCACCATATCCATCTCAGACCTGATGTACTGAGCACAAATTGTTCAACCCGGTGAAAAGTGAAACACAGCACCCTTTATAAAGGGAAACAAATACCTTCTGTCCAGAAAAAGCTTCTAGAGCAGAAGATCAATATATGGGCTGGGCCTATGCAACTGTCAGTACTGCTTCTAATAGCCCTTTTTTGGATGATCACATGAGGTCGGCGACAGTTGCGTTGCCAAGACAGACAAAAATCTCATGAAGATTTCTTGCAGAATACGTGGACCAGCAGACAGGATGACTTGGAGGCAAGGAGCAGGATGGAAAGCATTGTGCTGTGGGATGGCTGTGGAGGGATGGCATAGGTAAAGCAATTCTGGGGACTCTACTTAAGCAAGCATTCACAATGCAATAGGTCTCGCATTTACACAAGTTTAAGCTATTAGCTTTGTAAATGACAATGCGTTTTATTTATATTTAAAAAACCAAAACATAAATAAAGGGCATTGCCATTTACAATACCAATGGCTCAAACTTGCGTAAATGCGAGACCTACTGCATTTCAAATGGTAGGTATCATGAGCAATGGGAGGGAAGGCGGGCAGCGGGGGGGGGGAGTAGGCACGGACAACAGGAGGGAGGGTGGGGGTGTTAAACAAAGCATGCCAAGAGAAGGGAGGGCAGGAGGGGGGTAAAGAAGGCACTGACGCATGCCGTGCCTGCAATAGGTGAAACTGGATAAAAAAATAGTGCTCACTGTCTAAATAACACGTACCATGTAACAACCGAAGTAAAGGGGCCAGTCACCATGGGAGGTGACAAATGAAGAGGAGGCGGTGCTAAGGAGGGACTAACAAGCCTATTTACAACTCAGAAGCTAGCATTCAGGACGGACAATGACACACGCCAATGGCAAATAGGGGCGGAGAGTGGGCAGGGTTTCTATTCCCTACTCCACTACAAAAAGTCTCTCAGGCTCAACCTAAAAACCTACCATTTAAAACAAATCTAGATCTCTCGAACGGTACAGGTTGTCTACTGCACAACATACCTCTTTGTTCTGGTGTGTTCCGTCTTGCGCTGGTCCTGGGTTTTGCACATCAGTATTTTGATAATCATGGTCCAGAGTTTGGAGAACCGGTCCTTATGGGCCGAGCGGCGCAGGGCACGCCTATAATCTCCGGGTTCACCTGCCTTGTCAGACAGAGACACGAGACACTCTGTTAGGCGTAGAAAATTGAGTTTATTAGCTGCAGCTAAGCACAGTTGTCCAAGAAGTACCCTAATGGTATATTCTCAGGAGACTGCCACTTAACTCCGTGGCTCACAGTCGCTTATAGTACACATATTTACAATGCCTACTCCCAAAACATACAAAACTGACAAATAGGAAAAGTTTGAAAACAAGCTATTAAGTATCTTGTGCACGCCCTCCTTTCAGACCCCGTGTGCTCTCCTCCCCTCAAGTTAATCAACACTAGTGCCCGTAAATCAATTTGCAGGTGGTAGAACATGTTCGCGTGCTTCAAAGGATAGTTTGTGTAATAAGAGAAAACACAAAGAGAATAGCGAAGGCCAGTCAAATAAGATAAAGTAAGAAAGAATGGTGGGACCCAAACGGTGGACTAAAACAAGGATTAATCAGTCTAGACATAGATTAACAAACTCGGCCAGACCCTGACATCGGTTTCGTAAACAAGGACAAGGGGTTACTTTTTAACAGAAGAGACACGTAGCAGTTGGAAAAGCAAAAACACTACGTTCACCGTGCTGCCTGAGTGAGGTAACACAAAATGGCGGTTGGATACAAAATGGCGGCTAGATACGAAGCGAAGTCAAAAACCACAGAACCTCAGCCCCTCCTTTTGCCATTACTCAGGCAAGCACAAAGGACGTTGTTAGTCTGAGTCGATGTCAATGGTCATGAGGTCACTGAGCTGTTGCTGCAACATCATTTTAATATTCTCTGTTTTCTGTGACACAGGCTTTGGAACACACAAGGTGGCACAAAGCCCACAGATGGCGGGCCACACTGCAAACAGAGACAACAAGAAAAAATAATCGCTAGAATCACTCCAAGGAAAGTTAACACTTTCCATCCCCACGTGGACAGTAGTCCCCAAAACCATCCCATCACAGACCGATCTCCGGTGTCCTGATGAATAGACTCGGAAATTACATGTAACTTAGAGATGGCTTGGTATACTGTAGGGGCATTATCAGGAATGTAAATGCAGCAACTAGACCCAATCAATTTACAGACTCCTCCTCTATCTGCAAGGACAATGTCTAAAACCATTCGGTTTTGCAAAGTCATAAGACGATCCGCCTGAGGTTCAGCTGTCAGATTACTCAAGGCTCCGGAAGTCACATTTATGGTAGCCTCAACCACACGAACTAGTTGTCTAATGTTTCTGCTATTGGCCATTGGACCCCAAAAAGGAAGAAACCCTTTGATAAAGTCTCCTCCCTATTGTCCAGCTGTGTCTTTAGAATCAATAACCCCTCTACCATATCTCTTTCTGTGATGACCTGAAGGAGCAGTATATGTCGGGGGAAAGCCACATAACATGTTCCTGAAAAATAGGTGGGAAGCCATGTGTAGGCTCTATCGTGGCAGACAAAATATGTACCTTGAGATGGTACCAGCGGTGAAAAAATCAGGGGTGTATAGATGTATGTATGTATGTATGGGAACAAACACTCTTTTCCTGTTTGTTCTTAGTATTCTGACCATTTATCTGCAGACATAGGTTACCTTTATGAGGTATGGTCCAAATTGGCGAAGATCTTCTTTGTCTAGCCTTATCAGAGAGACTAGTAACGTAACGAGTCACATTCCAACCATCATATGCTCGTTTCTCATCAACGGGAATCTTACTAATATTGGCAATTTTAGCCATAGTCACTATTCCCTTTATCAAAGGACTATGACTAAAATCTGCTCCACCATTATATGGACCACCAGGAGGATATCGAAGTTGATTCTGGTATGCATTAGAAAACATAGCCAGATAAGCCCAAGCGGAACCTTCATGTGAAAACGGTAGGACTAAATACGGCATCCCTCTTTCTGTGTTATGGGGCATAAGCCCACAAACCCAACAATCAGTAGTGTTAACTACCAGTTGATGCTGATGTAGTAACTGGATGAACGAATTGTTGAGATATTCTGTTCTCCTGATTTGCTCATGATCTGGGAGTGTATAGAATTTATGCGGGGAAACAGTAGTAGGAGAAGGCAAAGAGACAGAAGTAGGAACAGGTGCTTGCTGCATAGTGTGGATAACCCATCCTACACAAGCTAATAAACTACATAGACATACTAGAATACATAATGCTATGCCACATCGACTAAACAATCATTTCTTATACTTATTTCTTTTTACAATCTCAATATCATTCCCTTCCACTTTATTATCCATTCTCTAAAGGCGTTGCTCACGGTAATCTTCCTGGATCACTTAGTTGTGGTTATTAGCCTTCCTATGACACTGCAAGTCCTGTTGACCTAGTCACTATTCAGGTCACAGCCTAAGACTCATACCGTGAACCTGCAACTTGATGGATAGTGAAAAAGGAAATGTCTTTTAATAAAAAAAAATATAACCAGCAAAAAGGAAAAAACAAAGTTCAATTGTCTTTAGTCAACCTAGGTCTTAGGTTCTACCGTGTCTTGCCAGGTATCATTTGGTCTCGAAACAAAGTCTCTGGATTCGGCGTATTCAGTCGCAAATGTGTTGGTACAGCTTCTTGCAACACGTCGTCATCTTCTTTCTCAGAACTTGTCCAGTCCAGGCGTGCACTACTGAAAGGTACAAATCTGGGTACTTTCTCACTTTCACTGTCACCAACGCCTTCTCGGACCCTCTAGTCGTAAGGTAAAGGCAATGGTACCCTTTTACAGTGCACGCCGTGAACCCAATTTTTCTTCCCGACGACCTTCACAGCTGTACGTGTTGTCAAAAGCACTTGTCGCGGCGACCCCAACGAGGTTCCAAATTGTTTTTCCTCTGGAAATTCTTTAAGCATACGAAATCACCAGGTTGAATGGAATGACCTGGATCTGAGGAAGCCTCCGGCAAAGCGTTTTGGACCTGTTGATGAATAACACGTAATTTAGTGGTAAGGTCATGCAAATAATCAACCAACAATGGGTATGGAATATCGGAATACTTTTTATGTCGAGGGACTCCCCAAACATTGGCTGGGCGTCCAAAAACGACCTCATAAGGACTAAGTCCCAAACGAGAGTGTACAGTTGTTCTCGTAGAGAGAAGTGCCAAAGGCAAGGTATCAGGCCAAGAAAGGCCTGTGCTGGCCTGAATCTTTGCTAATTTGAGCTTCAGAGTGCCATTATAACACTCTACCAAACCCACTGACTGAGGGTGGTTTGCCGCATGGAATTTCTGTCTAATACCAAGACCTACACACACTCTCTGCATATTTTGGCCTACAAATTCACTTCCATTGTCACTACAGACAATGCGCGGCAAACCAAACCTCGGGAAGAATTCCTTCAAGAGGACTTTGGCAGTGGACAAAGCAGTATTGTCCTTTAGGGGGTAGGCCTCTATCCATCTGGAAAAGGCACAGACCACCACCAAGACATACTTAAGGTTATTACAATGCTCCATATGAATGTAATCAATTTGTAATACCTCAAAAGGATACGTAGGGGGAGCAAAATGACCTGCCGGAGTTGGTGTTCCCTTTCCTGGATTGTGCATCAAAAAACGATACAATGCTGCACCACATTCTCCGCACATTTGGGGATACCTTCATTCTGCCATACTGGAGCCAGAAGCTTGCATATTCCTTTTGTACTGATATGAACTGGACCATGCGCCATAGTAACTACAGGTAGTACATAAGCATATGGTAACAGCCAACGTTGATATTCTGACAATTCCGTCCAACATCCCGTCACGCCCAACATTCCTGTACTCTCTCTCCACTTACTCAATTCTTTCTCAGTTGCTTCCTCTTGGATCATTTTCACACTTTCTACTGTGTCTTCACAAATACCTCCTTCTTTGATCCATCTTGCAGGGCCTGCAACATACATACGGCTCTTAACATCTTTCGCTGTTTCTTTCGCTACCTCATCTGCAAAAGCATTCCCACGACCCACATCATCAGCGATCCTTTTATGTGCACTGCACTTTGCAATCGCTATCTGAGTGGGCAAGGCAAGTTATTCAAGAAGGTCAGTTACCAACTGACCATGCTGTATTTTAGTGCCGTGGGAAGTAAAGAATCCTCTTTCCTTCCACAAACGACCGAAACTATGAGCCACGCCAAAGGCGTATTGGCTATCAGTTTAAACAGTCACTCTTTTTCCTTTTGCCAACATACACGCACTCGTTAATGCAATCAACTCGGCAGCTTGTGCTGAATTCTGTGTAATGCGTGCAGTTTCTACTACTGTATGCAAAGTAGTAACAGCATAGGCTGCTGTCGTCTCGCCATTAGGAAGCTTGAAACAAGACCCATCTACCCATAGGATCCCATCCGGATCCACAAGTGGTGTATCTTTCAAATCTATTCTGCCTTTAGTTTCTTCTTCTGTACGAAGAAAACAATCATGTTGTTCTTGTGTATCTTTCTCATCTGGAATGGGTAACAGTGTTGCTGGATTTAAAACATTACATCGCTTGATGTGTATGTGACTAGCCAAAAGCGTCAACTCATACCCAGACAAACAAGCACTCGTGAGATGTTGCGTTTTTGTTCTGTTCAAGAGAGTATCTACTGCATGTGGTACCATAACAACAAGAGTGTGATCCAACACCAATCCAGCAGATTGACGAATGGAGATTGCTGCTGCTGCTGTTGCTCTGAGACAACTAGGCAATGCCTTGGCTACTGGATCCAATGTAGCGGAATAATAGGCACATGGCCTTTGTTTGTCTTCAAATTGTTGTGTCAAGACTGACAACGCACAACCTTCTCTTTCATGGACATAGAGTGTGAAAGGCTTACTATAATCTGGAGTACCCAAAACAGGAGCCGAACACAAAGCAGTACGTAAATCAGAAAAACTCTTCTGACATTCATCAGTCCAAGGAAGAGGTTGGGGCGTATCTTTCAGAGTAAGTGCCAACAGAGGTTTAGCAAACAAAGAAAAATTCGGAATCCACTGTCTACAATAAGAGGTAATGCCTAGGAAAGCACGCACCTCTCTTTGTGTGGATGGTACAGACATACGTGCAATTGCATGGATACGTTCTGGGGTCAATCGCCTTCCCTCCTTCGACAAGAGATGACCTAAATAGGTAACCTCTTGGCGGCAATATTGTAATTTAGAAGGTGACACCTTGTGGTGCAGATCAGACAAATGTCGCAAAAGCGAAACAGTCGCATCCTTACAAACATCCTCTGAATCGGCAACCACTAACAAATCATCCACATACTGAATAAGAGTAGCACCTGGAGGCAAAGAAAAAGCGTCAAGCTGGGATTTCAAAGCCTGACTATAAATAGAGGGACTCTCACAATAGCCTTGAGGTGCACGTTTGAATCGAAAACTTCGGCCTCCGAGAGAGAAGCCAAAGAGATCCCTACTTTCCTCAGCAATAGGAATGCTAAAGAAAGCATTTTTGAGATCAATAACTGAGAACCAAACAGCTGAAGCAGGTATCATTGTGAGCAAAGCAGTAATATCCGGGACAACAGGAAACTGAGGGACAACAATTTTGTTGACCTCTCGAAGATCAATCACAAAACGGTACACAGGAGGCTTAGAAGGATCAGTACGTTTAAGGACAGGCAAAACAGGACTGTTGCAAACATTTCCTCTCGTTTCTTCAACAACACCTTTCTGAACTAAATCATAAACAATAGCCAACAGAGCTCTTTCGCCATCGTTGGAAATCTTATACTGAGGAATGCGTGGCAATTTAACATCGGGTTTGACAGTAATCACACAAGGTGGGATTTTAAGCAAACCAACATCATTCGGACCTGTGGCCCAAAGCGTAGCAGGAAGTGAACGCAATTCAAGTCCTTAGACAAATACATAGGAGAAACCAGTTTGTCACCCAAAGTAAGATGTACACCAGAAGGGGAACAATGCAATGTTGCATGTAGACGTTTCAGTAAATCCAAACCCAACAAATTCTCTCCGCAACCAGTCGTTAGAATGAGCGGAGCTTCCAAATCATTAGGACCAATGGAAATAGGCAAAGGACAAGAAACTGGGTTGCGAACTGGGGCGCCAGAAAATCCTACGGAAACATTTGTTAAGCCAGACAAAGGTGCCCCAGGGAGTTTGGAATGAATGATAGAACTTCTCATTGCACCAGTATCTAAAAGAAATGGTTCTGTAAAACCCAATGCTACAACGTCAACATAAGGCCCATTCTGATCCACTGGAACTGATATGACTCCCTTGCTTTGTCCATGGCTGTCCTAGCTAGTGTGAAAATCAGGATTTTCGCTTTCTGTACAATAATCGTCATTGTAATATTGCGCAGACTGAGAATTCTGCTGATCAAAATAATTCGTAGTATTCTGAGGGAGAAAAGAACGCTGTACCTGAGACAACGCACCTCGCCCCCTCTAGCCCTAGGTGCTGACTGAAAACCACCACGACCTCGTGGCACTGACGATCCACCATTACGCTGCAATAAAACCGGACAACTATTCTTGAAATGACCTTCCTCTTTACAATAGGCACATTGATTAGGAGCCAACGAAGGTCGTGGAACAAAAGGTGTAGGTTTCTGTAACAATCTCTGAAACTGTGGAGGCTGTTGTAATTGACGCTGAGCAGAACGAGGGGGATACGTTTGTTGCAAAAGAACCTTCGTCTTTAATTCTTTAGTCTTTTTCTCCACTTTATCCTTTTCTTCCTTATCCCTATTCTCATAATAATGAGCAGTAGCTAATATCTGGGCAGACGATGAAACGGCCCACAAACTCTCGGAATCTTTCAATTTGTGCGATAATTATCAATAATAATAATCGCTGTCCACCTTCAGTGGTCATATCTTGACCACTGTGGTCGATGAAAGTTTCTTCGAAACGGGTAAAGAAATCGGAGACACTCTCATCTTTCTTCTGTATACACGCAGCTAACTTATCCCAATTAACACGCACGGCAGGCATCATCGTTTTCATTAGAGCTATTATTCTACCAGGCAATTCTGTGATCAAATTATCGGGTTTAGCACCACCTACTTGTGCTGCATCTGCAGCTGTTAGAACAGCCCAATTACCACCTAAAGCTTGATCGTGGTCTTCCCTACGAATCCGAGCCCATAATGCTTGTGGGACTACATTTCCCATCAGCAAATCAATATCTGCCAAATTCATGATACACGCATCAACAGTCTGGGACAACTCTTTATAATACCCAGGAGGATTCTTACGAGGGTCCGGTAAAGACTGTTTAAGCGCCAAAACTTCCGATCTTTTCCAAGGGTCATGCATCCATATACGCTGGAAATGAGCTGGGACACCTGGAATATTGCCTGCCTGTGGAACCGCATCCCTCCAGACCGGGGGAACTTCTCGCATAGGATAGTGTTTCATTTTACGCCGAACCGCAGGATCAGGTTGGAGAGAAGCTTGAGAGAAAAAGGAAGACCTAAAAGTGACAAGTGTTTGGACGGCATCTTCTACGTCGGAACCCACAATAAGTCCTTTATCAAATTTATCCTGTATATCGAACAAACCCTGAGGAGGTAAATTCAAATCCATATCTCCCCATCCTTTAACAAGAGTATTACACATAACATTAAAAACATATCTCTGCGTAGGCACATTCCACTGAAGAAAAGTATCCAGGATATCGCGCACGCTATACTGTGGAGCACTCATGATCCAATTACGAGCGAGAGAGTCTAACTTAATCTGCTCGTCAGAGTCCGGAATTTGACTACGGGATGGCCGTCGGGACGAGGCAGGAGTCAAATTAAGAGACCCAAAGAAAGGGGACAAGAGACCGGAAACAGTATCAACTAATCGTTGACGAGCCGTAGGAGAATCCGATACTAGAACGGGAGACATTATATTCAGTACAGTAGGAGAAGAGCTAGTTGCAAAAGAAACTGGCGGTAAAGGAGACTGAGGTACAGAAGTCGATGGCAAAGGAGGTGGAGGTGGAATTACTGGAAGAGGCAATTGGGGAAGAACCGGAACAACTGGTTGAGCACCAGGTTGCTGAACAATAAGTTGTAACGGGGGTGCATTAGCACCTAATAAATAAGGCGGAGGTAATCTCAGCAAATGAGACATGAAGGCATCTTCGTCAAGATCCTTACTCTGTGGGGAAGTAGGCAACACAGGATAACATCTATCTATTGCCATATGATGCTGTCTTTCTGAGACTTCAATCATCTTATCAGTCTCATCATTCTTAAACTGTTGGGCAGCCTGTAAAATCGTCATATCTTGCGTTTTCTTATCTCTTTTTGCCTGTTTAATTTCATTCTGTTTGGCTTCCTTACGCCATAAGCGGAAAGAGTCAAACATTGCCGTCCGGGCTTTTCTCTTAAACAGAATTGCTTCTAAATTATCTAATATGTCAGGCTCAAAACTACCATTTTGAGGCCACTGCATGACACCATCTTTTTTCGTGTATCGAATCCATGTTTCATTAAAAATAATGGGGCCAAGACCATGTTTCGAATAGAGCTCATAAGTGGGAGTTCCAACCGGAGGAATTGGACAAGAGTCCTCTAGCCGGGAATCCCTATTACAGCCTAAACAGCAAAACTTCTTAAACTTACTAAGTCCAGGCATTTCGTAAAGAACTGGACTATTCACAAACTCAAGGGGTTAAAACAATAGTCACAGCACAAACGTACTTACCCCTCGGCTTTGACAAGTGCACTAGTCGAATAACAAAAACAAAACAAAAGAGTGGGCGCTACCCACGAATACTTAACTAAATGTTTTCTCACGCCAACAGATGTCTGTCTAACGTCTTGCGATACCAATCATCACCAGAGGGCCAAGGCAGGGCGACAGTCAGGGCAGCAGTCGTCAGCAGCCGTTGGAAAGGAGTACCCGCGCTGCAAAAGACCTTCGGTCCAGTTCGACATACAGGGGTCGCTCACGTGGTTCTTGAATCCTCCAGAATTTTCTTGCGAAGCTCCTCGCGACCCTCGGGCTCAACCACTACCACTGAAGTCTCCCCGCGTTGGGTGCCAGTTGGGGAACCGGGCCTTATGGGCCGAGCGGCGCAGGGCACGCCTATAATCTCCGGGTTCACCTGCCTTGTCAGACAGAGACACGAGACACTCTGCTAGGCGTAGAAAATCGAGTTTATTAGCTGCAGCTAAGCACAGTTGTCTAAGAAGTACCCTAATGGTATATTCTCAGGAGACTGCCACTTAACTCCGTGGCTCACAGTCTCTTATGGTACACATATTTACAATGCCTACTCCCAAAACATACAAAACTGACAAATAGGAAAAGTTTGAAAACAAGCTATCAAGTATCTTGTGCACGCTCTCCTTTCAGACCCCATGTGCTCTCCTCCCCTCAAGTTAATCAACACTAGTGCCCGTAATTCAATTTGCAGGTGGTAGAACATGTTCGCGTGCTTCAAAGAATAGTTTGTGTAATAAGAGAATACACGAAGAGAATAGCGATGGCCAGTCAAATAAGATAAAGTAAGAAAGAATGGTGGGACCCAAACAGTGGACTAAGACAAGGATTAATCAGTCTAGACATGGATTAACAAACTCGGCCAGACCCTGACATCGGTTTCGTAAACAAGGACAAGGGGTTACTTTTTAACAGAAGAGACACGTAGCAGTTGGAAAAGCAAAAACCCTACGTTCGCCGTGCTGTCTGAGTGAGGCAACACAAAATGGCGGCTGGATACAAAATGGCGGCTAGATACGAAGCAAAGTCGAAAACCACAGAACCTCAAGTTGACCAAAACTAAAATGTCAGAGTCTGGTAAAGTAGAACACCAGAATCTTAGAGGAGAGAGGAGCTCTGCTCACATTATTCCTTTGCCCAGTTTGGGTTCTGCTGGAGCACTGGTCTATGGTTTTCCCAGAATTTTTCTCACATGAACATTCTATGTGCTCAAAGGTGAGTGCACTTGAGTAATTGGTAGTGGAATCCATGTTATATGCTTTAAAACTGCATGGTAGG
Source organism: Lissotriton helveticus (assembly GCF_964261635.1). Taxonomy (NCBI): domain Eukaryota; kingdom Metazoa; phylum Chordata; class Amphibia; order Caudata; family Salamandridae; genus Lissotriton; species Lissotriton helveticus. Next base: position 1,674,765,479 of record NC_136065.1, read on the forward strand.
AAGATATGACATACTTGTATGCAGCCAGTGCTGCTCAAAGTATTGACCACATTGTCTGCCCAAGAGAGACGGAATCCAGCTGGGTTTTTGACATGTTTCTGGAGCTCACTCAGCTCTCGCAGGGCCCTGATCGGGGCTGGAATATTCAATGAGTACTATGTATTTTGGGATCAGAGTTTAAAATAGTTTACTTTTTTTTATTAAACATAAAATTGGGAAATGATCTCACGTGATACAGGGGATATTATAAATTTGTGTGAGTTTTAATTGGTCATTGTGGCAACTCCAGCCCCCATACTTTTGAGGGAAGTGAGAGACTTAAAGTCTGTGATGGGAAGTGATGGCTGTATAGAAAGTGCATAAGGAGATTGATTTCTTGTATATAAGTAGATCCACTGGAAATATGAGGCAAGGAGAACCAAATTATGTAGCAAGAAAAGGCAAATCATGCATCATATTATTTGACCCATGACATCATTGTTTTGTTCTTTTTACAGATGTTAAGTATCTTGGGGAATGTTCACCTCAATATCAGATTAACACCTAAATAAACCAACCTGAAACCTAAGGTTGGCCAGATAATAATTCTATAGAGCCTTGTACTGTGTGGTAATAAGTGTAGCAGCATTTTATTAACATTTTGTTCATTTGAACTAGAAACATTTGTGTGCAAATTGTGCAGCGCATGATGGATTGTGTGGCAATACCATAATTATGAGGAAAATATTGTGGATGGTGATGCTCATAATTCTAGTATAAGTGGGCCATAAAGAGACTAAGGGGCATATTACCAAGGGCCTTATCCCTGCTTTAGCGGGAATTTTTCCTGCTAAAGCGGCGATAATTTTATCGCCCTATTACCTAGCTGTCGCTAACACCAGTTAGCGTCAGCTATTAGGAGATAGCGATCATCTTGGGGCCCACTTTGCATGTCAGCGATAATTATCGCTAATGACATGCAAAGTGGGCGTGCCAAGATGTTATAGACTGAAAACAGTCGCTAACATTGCTATCTCCTATTACCTACTTTTGGAAATAATCGCGCTAAGCGCGATTATCTCCAAAAGCTAACGCCTGCCCAGAGCAGTTCTTAGCCATGTTATCCAATGGAAGGTGGATAACATGGCTAAGAGCATTGTCACGATAATGCATAAATATCGCTGATTTTTCAGCGATATTCATGCATTTCGCATGATTTTTACCGCTTTTGAGATAAACCTTGATAATATTAAGGTATCTCAGTGGTAAAAATCGTCGGAGCGCAGCGATATAAATATAGCCGCTAACCATGCATAGCGATAATTATCGTATTGCTTGGTAATATGCCCCTAAGAGTCGCTTTAATGTGTATTTTATAGCCTGGTCTATAGGGGTGTTTGTGCTCTAGCAATGTGTTGTGTAATAAAGGGAGTTATCTGGAGTGTTGTAGAGAGGAGGTGGCATGCTGTATTGGGGTAGACTGAGGGATGTTGTGTGATGTGAGGTTTTCGAGTATGCAGTGTTTCTTGGTGCCTCACATTATACAGCTCTGGGGTGTTGACCATAGTCTTTCCAGTGTTGAAAGGATTGTGATTTGTAATATGTTATGGTTTGGTATGGTTTATTGTGGCAGTGTTAAGGGTGTCCTGTAGTATTGTGTACATGTGGCGTTTAGGTATGGTAAGAAGGTGCTGAGCAGCTGAATGATCAGATGAGGTAAACATTACTCTGGTTCCAAATTCAGGTGCTCGGTTATTCAAGAGTACTTTTCGTATGGGACCCATCTTGTCAAAAGATCTCTGTGGTGGTGCAGGGGATTGGTAAGTGGTGTACAGTGCTGATCCATGTCCTCCAACCACCACTTCCACCCATGTTGCACTGTTCCATTAAGTGCCTCATGCCTTGCTGTTAAAGTGCGCTAAACTCCACAGTGGTGTTCTTTTTTTTGCTCAGAAGGGAGAATAGACAACACCCTTAGTTAGGCATTTACTGTTACAGCCATGAACAAAAAGTCTTTAGTTTGGAGGCTTTTCCAGAAACCCAGTACATCACTGCTCTCTTTGAAAGCAAGGGTGGTGTAAGATATGTCCTCTGGATTGAGGCACGACAGCGCTCGTTCCTTGAGGCACGTACCTTGAGGCATGGCGGTGCTCGTACCTTGAGGCACAGCGCGCTCGTACCTTAGAAATTTGGCCACATTTGAAGACCTTTGCTGCTGGATCTGTGGGTGGCAGCCCAATACTGGTTTGGCCTAGAATGAGTCTCTAAGCCATATTGTGTAAGGAGTAATGGAGCCATACGCCTGCATGTCTCACTTGTGATTAGGTGCGCGACTCCGAATTTATTAACCAGAAATGGTCATTTTGTCTTTCTTCCGCTTAAAACTTTCACTACTTCAATGCAAGTTGATGGAGAACTTAAAATCCTCTAATTTTCGTTTTTCCTAAATCTCCCCTTACCTGCTCCAAAATGTCGGTGTATATATTTGGCGGTGCAAGTAAAAACAAGCTTTCTACTGTGCTCCATCCCAAACCCCTCTCTCGTTATTGGTGTTTAGCCATGTCCTCATCTTTCAGAACTCCTCGCCTTCCCTTGATGTGTGTTTGTATGAACTAAAGGGAAAGTGAAGACAGACCCAGGGTTTCTCCTGGAGCACATTAGCTCCCTGAGAGCACCATACCAGTAAACCTGATTTATTTATTTTTTCTGCTGATTTATATAGCACGAATTTGACCCAAAGGTATTGGAGCGCTTTACATGAGCACCAATTACGTTACACAAGGACACATTCATTTTTGGTAGGCACAGTGTGATTAACTGATTTGCCCAGAATCACAGGATGCTGAGTCAATGCAGAGGCTTGAATCTGGCTCCCAAACTCCAAAGTCGGGAGCTCTGGCCGTGAGGCCATATCCTGTCATCATTCTCTACCTTTTCTTGCGTTTCAGACACACTGCACGTGTGACAGACTATTGAACAAGTTACTTACCTTTGGTAAACTAATGATATATCTGTAAGAGACATAGATTAGATATGGATTTCTCACCTTAGAATTAACCCCAGGCGTCAGACTGGATCTGGAGAATTTTTCTTCAGCAGTACCCCTGCGCATCGGTAGGTGGCGTCGTTTGACTCCGCATTCGTTGTTGGCATTGTGATCGCCAAATGATGTCACGGTACCTACTTAGACGCCAACCCTGCGCGCTGACGTTAGTTCTTTACACAGCATTCCACGCCAGAAGCGCAGAGCCATGCAAGACACTAACCACTGGTGCACAAAACTAGGGCCCTGAAGGGAAGTCCCTTACCCTAGAAGTCAGTTCGCAGAACAGGGAGGATGGGTGGGGCAGTGAAGAATCAATAAATGATCAATGTCTCCTACGGATATATCGTTACCAAAGGTAAGTAAGTTGTTCATCTGAAAGAGACAATTAGTTATGGATTCCTCCCCTTAGAATAGATACCACAACAATACCAAACCCGGAGGTGGATCTGTGAACCAAGTTCACACCAGAAAGTCCTGGAGAAATGAACAGCCAAAGATGCCATCTCTCCGGACTTGGCTGTCCAGGCAGTAAGTTAAGGTAAACGTGTGCAATGAAGCCCACGTAGCTGCCTGGCACGCAGATGTCATGAAGGGGGACTCCACATCCCAAAGCAGTAGTAGCTGCTGTCGCCCTAGTGGAATGGGCATGCAAACCCACTGGAGGTTCCTTTTTCGCTAAGGAATAGCATATTTTGATGCAAAGAACGACCCATCGAGACATGGTTCGTTTTTGCATGGCCCAACCTTTCTTGGTGCCCACATAGCCAACAAAGAGCTGGTCATCCACCCGGAATTCTTTTGTGCGATCCAGATAGAATGAAAGCCCGTCTTGGTCCTAAAGGTGGAGCCTCTCCTCCTCTTTAAAAGGGTACGAGATGTGAAGAAGGTGGGCAAAGTGATGGTCTGTCCTATGTGGAAAGAGGTAACCACTTTGGGAAGGAAAGAAAGCCTAGTGCAAAGGACAACTTTGTCCAGATGAACAGCCAGGAAAGGAGGATTTGAAGAAAGAGCCTGGAGCTCACTCACCCTGCGAGCAGAGCTGATGATGACCAGAATGGCAGTTTTAGGTGTCAGAAGTCAGAGAGGACAGTTATGTAGCATCAGAACCAGGTTCAAGTCCCACTGGGGGATTACAAAAGGAATTGGAAGAAGCAAGTGAGTAACGCCCTTAAGGAAGCGATTTACAATAGGGGCCTTGAAAAGAGAAGGCTGATAAGGAGGCCGAAGAAAAGCCAAAATGGCGGAACTATTACCTTTTCAGAGGCCCAGAGCACAGCCCTACTGGGCCAGGGAAAGAATTAAGAGGAGAACCTCTGAAAGGGGAGCAGAAAGGGGATCCACAGCCTTTGCTGTGCACCATGCCACAAATTTGTTTCATCTACAGGCATATACGGTTTTGGTGGAGGAACGCCTGGCTGCCAAGATAACATTACAGACTTCGGGAGGAAGGTCGAAGGCTGTCAACTGTCGCCGCTCAATCTCCACGCAAGGAGGTGGAGGTTGGACAGGTTCGGTGGAGGACCATCCCAGCTGCTGTGACAGAAGATCCTCCTGAAGGGGCAGGATGATCAGAGGATCGATGGCCATGTGGAAGAGCTCGGGATACCATACTCTTCTAACCCAGTCCGGGCCACAAGAATGACTTGGGCCCGATTCCTGCTTGATCTTCTTCAGCACTCTAGATAGAAGTAGTATAGGCGTAAAGGTGTATAGAAGACCGCAACTCCACTTGCGACGTAAAGCGTTGCCGAGCAAGTGCCACCTTGGAAATTCCAATGCTCAGAACTTCTGACATTGTTCGATCTCTTCAGTGGTGGATACATATAACCAAGGCTCTTCCCACCGCTGAAAGAGACCTTGCACCTCCTCAGAGTGAAGAGGCCATTCGTGATCTATCATGCAACAGTGGCTGCGTTTGGCCGCCCTGCCGTTATGAGAACCTGCCAGGTGTTGAACCACCAGGGACTTCCCCTGATGTTCCAGCCACTTCCAGAGATGAAGTGCCTCCTGACATAGGATCCACGACCCCACCCCGCCCTGTTTGTTGCAGTACCACATCTTGGTGGTGTTGTCTGTGAACACCTGCACTACTCTCCCTTTGACAGAAGGAAGGAATGCCTTCAGTGCAAGACGGATCACCTGAAGCGCTAGAAGATTGACGTGGAGCCCGGACTTCGCCGGAGACCAGAGGCCTCTGATCTCGCCTCTCCCATGTGGCCGCCTGACCCCAGAAGTGATGCATCCATCACCACTTTGAACTCTGGCTGGGGAAGGGAGAGGGACCTTCCGTTGACCCAATCCTGGTTTGTTAGCCACCACTGCAATTGATGTGCAGTGCCCTCCCAAATCTGGATGTAATCGGAATGATTCCTCTGATGCTGTGACCACTAGAACTTCAGGTCCCACCGCAGAGCATGCATATGCCACCTGGCCACCAGCAGGATGCAGGAGGCCATGAGGCCCAGTAGCCTAAGGGTCATTCTGACTAAAACCCAGGACAAAAGCTTCAAGATCGGAATCATAGCCCGAATATCCCGTAATCACTGCTCGGGAGGATAAGCCCAAAACTGTGCTGTGTCAGGAACTGCTACGTTGAAAAGGAGCTTCTGAGAGGGACTCAGGTGTGACTTCGGCACGTTGACGGTAAACCCAAGCCAATGCAGGAGGTCGGCCGTCGTCTGGAGGTGGGAGACAACAGCCTGGGGCAAGCCTGCCTTCAACAGCCAGTTGTATAGATAGGTGAAGACTGGAACCCCTGATCTACACAGATGAGCTGCGACCACTGCCATCACCTTCGTGAACACCCGGGGGCGTTGGTAAGGCCAAAGGGAAGTCCGGTAAACAGAAAGTGCTTGTGTACTACCGTGAACCATAGGTAACACTGATGTGACGGAAGGACCGGAATATGAAAATAAGCATCCTGCAAGTCCTATGCTACCATCCAGTCTCCAGGGTCGAAAGCAGACAGAACCTCAACATTTTGAACTTCTCGTTCCGGAGGAAGCTGTGGACGTTCCTGAGATCCAAGATAGGACGCAGGCCCTTATCCTTCTTGGGCACCAGAAAGTAGTGGAAATAACAACCACAACCTACTTCTGGGACAGGAACTTGCTCAATGGCTCCCTTTGCCAAGAGAGCCATAACTTCCTGTTGGAGAAGGACCTGGCGATCCTCCGACATGCGATGGAATTGAGGTGGCTTGGATGGAGGGGTAGTCTTGAAGGGGAGGGAGTAGCCCCTTTGGTCTATCTGCAAAACCCACCTGTCCGACGTGATGCTGAGCCAGTGGGAAAGGTGAATGCAAATCCTGCCGCCCACTGGCGATTTTTGTCCCTGAAAGGTTGGACTAGGAGGGCTTAGAAGCTGCTGCAGAGGGGGCACTGGTGGACTGGTGGACTGGCCTACCCACTGGCCCCCAGACCCACGGAAGTGGGTCTCACATCCCCGGCCGCACAGAGGCTGGACAGCTTGCGCAGGCCTGTGGCTCTGGGTGGAACGTGGCAGGCACCTCTTCCATAGCCACGAAAGGGGTGAAAAGCAGACTGTGCGGGGCGATAGGTGGAAGTGAGGCCTATGGATCTGGCCGTAGCGCTGGAGTCCTTTAAGCACTCAAGCGTGTTGTCTGCTTTGTCGTCCAACAGGCGATGGCCATCAAAGGACATATGTGTATATTACAGAGAGAGACCCCTTTCTGACCAAACGGATGAGGTACTCTTCACAAGTTACAAACTGGTCGAAGAGAACTACACTACAGCGATTATCGAGCAGAACAAAGGCTGCATGTTAGGAGTAATACGTGGAAGAATTAAACACCCCTATCCTGAGGGTGGTGCAAAGAACTGTGCATCTAAAGTGCTTTGAACCTCATAGCGACAAAAGGGGACAAGCAGATTGTAACAAAGCGGAGCCAGATAGAACAATAGCGCTCAATATTAGTGGCTATTGACGAGTTACAAGGAAAAAGGCAGCAGTTCTGCTTTTTAAGATTGCGTCCATTGGACTCAAACATAGGAATTCCACTCGACTTTTTAAACAAAACTAGAGTCAACAAAAAATCTTCACAGAAGTATTATTAACAATGAGGAAACAAAAGATAGAGAAAACCCTATGTATCTATTTGTCTTGATAAAGATGGGGTTATTTTGAAAAAACCATTGAAACGCGTCAACGCTATTCAGATGACATAATCTCTAAGGGAACATGGTCTTAGTATTTTGCAAATAGAAGTTTAACCAGACCATACTTTCACTGATTCAGATGATATGTTTGTGTAAATGATCAAGTTAGGAGTCGGAAATCGTGTTTTCTCTAATAAATGTGTTTGCATATTTATGTTTATAGAATGGTGCAATATATGTTGGTGATTTTATGGAGCATATGTAATGTATCAATGTATTTTTCGGATCAATTCATTGGTTTTTATATGATTTTAATTAAATAAACATTTTGTACTGCTTTAATTGATGTGTTAGATTTTAAATTTTATTGAGTTGAGATATTTTAGTCTATGAATGTGATATTTGCTTTGCTTGCAGTTATAGTGTATATGTCATTTAGGTCTATTCCAAAGGGATTTGTTTGTTACTCATCAAAGGACATATCCAAAAGGGTAGCTTGGAGAACACCCAAAAAGCCAGTGGACCTCATCCAGTTGTAACATCTAAGGGATACTGATGTTGAAATTGTCCTGCCTAGCGAGTCTGCGGTGTCCAGCCCACAGCGGATGGTGAACTTTGCTGCATCTCTCCCTTCGGCCACTGCATGGGTGAGCACGGCCCAGGCCTCCTCCGGCCACTGCGGCAGCACCTGCGTAACCATGTCCCACACAGAGTGGGAGTAATGCCCAAGAGACATGAGATGTTCACCGACCTCAGTCTAAGCTGGAGGAAGAAAAGTTTTCTTCCCAAGATGGTCCAGCTTCTTGGATTACCTATCAGGTAGTGCGGTAGGGAATATGCCCTTGGAAGTCGAGGTTTGGACCACCAAGCTCTCAGGGGTGGGATGTTGGGAGAGGAAAATAGGGTTGCCTAGGGCCAGGGGGTGGTGTCTGGCAATCATCCTGTCCTCAGGAGCCCTTGTGTTGGTCATGGACCAAGTGCCCAAAAGGATATCTGTAAGGCCTCATTGAACGGCAGCAGGGGATCTAAAAAGGCCGCTGCCGGCTGAAGCAGCTCAGTCAGGAGGTTAGTCCGGACTGCCACCGTAGGAAGCTCAAGGTTTAAAGACTCAGCTGACCTATGCAACACCACTGTGTAAGATGCACCCTCCTCCATAGCCACTGTAGGGGGAGATAGCATGCCAAGATCTGGGGAGGTGTCCAGACCACTGGCCTCATCCAACTCCTCTCTCCAGTGCGGTTCCTCTAACTGGTCTGCCAAAGGGTCCACAGACCCCTGCCAGTCCTCTTCACCTTTCTCTGGTAGCCACTCAGGGCAATAGTGAACATCAGGGGGAGGCTGGGGCCGACGTCAGCTGGGGACACAACTGGCTTTGGAGGAGGCGGAGGTATCACCACTGGATTCGGTGCCAGAGTAGGTGTCACAAGATCGACCGGTGCCAATCCAGATCCAGGGCTGGATCCCTGGGGGCCAGGCGGCACCGGAGCCAAAGCCTCCGGCATCAAAGGCCAAGAGCCTCCAGCTGAGTCCGCAGGGCCAGAAGGTGCGCTAGTGGTGTCGGGCTGCCCAAAGATGGAATGGAGGGCTTCGTTAAAGCTACGAAGTCGGGCAGGGGTCGCTCCAGCTCCCGGGAAGGAAGGGAAGGCCGGAGTCGACCTAACAGGCTCCGCGGGTGGAGCCGGATCACTACCTTCCGCTTCCCACGTCACGTCAGCCGAAAGGACAGGGAGAAAGCGATGAGCGACGGTGCTTCTTCGCCTTCTTCTTATGCTTCGACTTACACGAAGACTTCGAGGAAGATTGGTGGTGATGGCCCATGACCGGTCCCGCGACCTCTCTCTCGAAAGGATTTCAACTGGCGCAGAGCAGACTGCCAGGCCTTGAGAAGCTTTCAGGACCACTCCCGCAAAGACTTTGGGTTCATGGCCTGGCAGTCGGGGCACGACTTCGGGTCGTGTTCGCGCTTCTAACACCAAAGGCACCCAAGGTGCGGGTCAGTAACCAACATCAATTTGCAACAGGAGTCGCAGCCTTGAAGCCGGTTTGAGGACGGGACATCCCTACGCGCAGCAAGAGTCGAACAACTTGAAAAAAATTTGACAAAAAGTCGCAAAAAGAGAGTCAAAAAGTGCCTTGACGTTCCGCTCTCTCCATATTGGCACTGGCTGGCGCAGAAAAAGATAGAACTGACATCAGCGCGCAGGATCGGCGTCTAAGTAGATACTGCGACGTCATTCCGGTGACCACAACACCAACGACTAATGCGCAGTTGACCGTCGCCACCTACCGATGCGCAGGGGTATTGCTGAAGAAAAATTCTCCGGATTCAGTTTGACGCCTGGGGGTAAATGGGTAAGGGGGTAAGTGGGTGGCCTGGGGGCAAGGGGGTAAGGTGAAAAAAACATAACTAATTGTCTATTTCAGATGTACGGGATTTATTTAGCAAAAGATTGCCTTTTTCATTATTCGGTATGATATCGGGCTGGGTTGACTAACTTAGAACCCCTTAGGATTGGTAACACTCAGTGTTACGTTTTATATAAAATGGTAGATGGGCGTCTATTCGATGGGGTGTTTGCATCTATGGATGTTTTTTCAAAATATTTTTCTACGAACAAGACGTTGCGCATCTGATTCTGATATTTTCTCTCACCCACCTGCTTCCCGCCACCCTCCCTTCCTTGGCAGACACTTGTCTGTGGTGTTCACAGCAGCCGCTCGACAGCGGTTGATTGATGTCGAGGCTGGGAGCTAACAGCCGCTGATTTGACGATTACGGTTTCATCTCCTAACCTTTGAAGCATTACGGAGGTATTTATTCACCTAGTCACGCCTAATGGCATTTGGTGCAGTATCTCCACAAACAACACAACAACTTTCAGAACGCACTATTATATTGACACAAGGTGACTTTGCGTGTCACCTAGTAATCCATTCGTGAAGAGTTTTGTCTCCGTAGAGAGCATGCTCCATGCAGATTCGCCCCAGGCATTGCAAATACTTGCCGAAGTGCAACCCGGGACCTGTAGTTCCCCATATCCGTCAAAACAGATAATTAGAAAGTGAAAATGGCAGAAGTGGTTTAGTGGATCAGAGTAACTTTGATTGATGTCCTCTCGAGTGTACGTGGGATAGGAGGGTACCTCTGGAAGGAAAGAGGCACCATGTTCACTAGCCCTTGTCCAGGCATTAGGTAAGGGAGGCGAATAGGTGACGTGTTTGAAAGCCTCCATGCCTCTTTGCAGGAGGGTCTTGGCCCCTCGGAGTCCGAATCGTCAGTTTAGGGACTCAAGCTGCTACCCCTCATTTCGCTGGGGTCACCTGCGGAAGCCCTCGATTCCAACTGATTCTCTTAGCTTTCATTCAGTGTAAGAGCACACTTCGTAGCCATGAGACTTCCTGTACCCAACGTTTTCCGCAGCTGGCCCAGTGGCCTAATGGATAAGGCATCAGCCTCCGGAGCTGGGGATTGTGGGTTCAAGTCCCACCTGGGTCACGTCCAGAGATATTTCTACCCCCAGAAAGAGAAAACAGCAAGATCGCGATATAAAAAGTTTTTGGGAATGAAAAAGGTCTTGCATTTAAATGCAAGACCTATGGCATTGGATTTGAAGTGGCTGCCATTGTCCAGGCTGCTTTATAAGTGAAAGCGCGCCTGGCATGCTGAATGTAAGTGAAGCACGTTGTCGTGCTTGCAGTAGGTGAAACTCATTAAAGAAAAAAGAACACGTACCATGTAACAACCAAGTAAAGGGGCCAGTAGCCAGGGGAGGTTGAAAATGGCGACACAACCGTACTAAGGAGGGACTTACAAGCTCATTACAAAATCAGAAGCCATCATTTACGAAGGACAAAGACACATGCCAATTAAAAAGATGGGCGGCAGGGCTCCTCTCTCATACTGAACTACAACAGATCATACCCAGAGCAGCGCTTGTGTGTTGGCCCAGGCTTGACCTAAAAAGGCCCTACAATTAGAAGAGAAAATTGGGATTGATTGGTCAGTGGTAAACCACCCAATGGAGCCTTTGCTGTGACAGTTCTTACACGGAAAGAGAGAGAGGAAGTGAGTATTAAGGCATGAAAAAGATAGTGAATAACTGTGAATAATGATCAATGGCAGATGTTTCAAAATAGAGCACATGAACACAAACTAGCGGGGAAAGCATTGATGCAATTAGGAGGAGATTCCTGGAACCAGCAATCTTAATCATCACTTTGGCAAAACAAAACATGTCATTGAGGATTGAGTGGAGGCTAGGAGCATAGAGGACTAGGTAAAAAATACAGCAGCGCACAAGGAAAAACTGAAATCCTGAACATATGCGGAACAAAACATGAGAAGCTCTGAAAAAAAGGCCAAAAGGCCAGCTGGACAAAAGAATGAATCAATCTTTAACAGCATTTACATGATAATACTTTCTTAGTAGATGAAGCAACGGTTGATATGTTCTCAGTACAGGAGAGAAAAGAAAAGCTGGGACATGGGAGTCTGGAAATTAAAAGTTCTAGCAGGGTTGCCTGGATGTTGATTCCCCAAAATGCCAGTGGCAGCAGAATTGACTTTACATAAACTTTGTGCTCAATGACATCATCAGATGGAGCTTTTGCTGTGACTTAGCTCGTCACTGACCTCTTTGCTCCTGAGAAGCTAGGAGATGGACCCAAAGCGCGAACTACAGAGTCCCGTTTACCAACTGATCCTGCTGGACCTTTGTGATACACAAATCGAGAGATATTGCTATGGAAGCACTGGAGCACTGAGTCATCTGAACCACCGGCACTCAGATGCTGCCACTAAGTGGCCTTATCGACGGTTCCCCCTTAAGATGGACTCCTGTCTCTATAAAGCGATACGCCATGACCTCATGACCTCCAGCGCCCACTGGGGTGCCTGAGTGCACAGTGAATCCCTGTGAAAGACCCTAATGCAGGGAAAAAGAAGCTCACGTATTACATATGTGCTGAGAGTTCCCCGCCCTATGTACTTTTTGGGAGGAGGTCACATCAACAATCACGGCTGTCCTTGGGAAGGAGGTCCCCTGCACCCTGGGTCATTTCCTGTTAGGGTGGTTTCCACATACTGCTAAAACTAAAGTTACTGGAAAGTTTCCAGATCTAGCATATGTACTAGCTGCTGAACGTAAAATTGCTAGACACTGGAAATCACAGGGAGGGCCTGACTAACCTCATGGAGGGGGGAAATGAAAAAGTGGGCAGGATGTGAGGGAAGTTTACTACTGAGAGAGGCCCGATACGGCATAGGTAAACTAAAGACACCCACGGCCTGGGAAGCATTGGCGGATGGGTTTGCTGCCCTGGAATCAGAGACTCCCATTGCATTGCTTGCAAGATCGCAACACCTAGACCTGGGATGAGACGCATTAGGCCCTCACCTAAGGTCTGGTGAGCCCCGGCTACTCCAGCACCCTGCCAAACATGCCACTGAATACTTTCCCATCAACATACAGGAACCTTTAGAGTGCACAGATGTATTACCCATACTATTAGTTCCGGGATGTGGTATCAACTCATCGGGGGAAGGTGTGGCAGGGAGGATAGGAACATTTGATACACTATGAGTTCAGAGAAACAGTAAATGTGCTAGTGCTATTTCCATTGAAATGTACCAACTTTATTACTGCAATATGATGTATACTAAACAAAACCCTAATAAAGTTTGCTTAAAAAGAAAAAAAGAAATTAATCTAGGAATATTAAGGGCTATGTCAGAGGAGCCAAAGTTCAAGCTAGTGGTAGCAGCTGCTACCCCGGCTCCCCCATTGACGTCCATGCAGTCTTGTTGCATCAGAACATCACGTGCTCAGTAACTAAGGTGTAAAAGGACGGGGAAGGAGAAACTATGCTCACTGAAGATGATGAAGTGGAACCTAATCTTGCCTGTGATTATGACCCCAATACTGACTGTGTTGGCTTCTCAGAAACTGGTGGTTAAAGGGAGCCCAGATAAGTTAACACCAGGAGTGGACTGGACCAAACAACAGGCACCTAGACAGGGAGATCTGGAAAGCTAGAAACCTGCAGTAACAAAGGCAGGAAGGGATTGAAGAGTTTATTCCTGGGATCTACAGCTATACCAAACTAGTGAACAATAACCTCAAGCGGCAACATATTTCACATGATGAATTTATGGACCTGGTCAAAACAAGCAGGGCTGCCGGCAGCCCTTCTGACTGGTGTTCACCACAAAACCTTCAAAACAATTCTTCTAACTACCTCCGCTGCCACACCAGTAAGAATCATCAACAATTCCTTAACTACAGGAACATTTCCAGAAGATCTCATAAAGTCATACATACACCCATTACTAAAGAAAAGAAACTTGGACAAGCTAAACCCCGACAATTACAGACCGATTTCAAAAGGACCTTTTCTGGGTAAACTGATAGCGAGAGCAGCATTCACCCAGATGTCACAATTCATTTAAGATAATTCCGTACTTTCAGACTTCCAAAGAGGATTCTGTCCAGGGAGAGGCACAGAATCTACCCTCGTTGCCATCTGGGATGACCTTAAGAATACAGTTGACATTAACGGTTTGCTGCACTAACTTCTCTTTGACATGGTTGACCATGACCCTCTCATACTAAGACTCTACAAAGCCGGCATAGAGCCGACTGCTCTCGACTGAATCACATCCTACCTTCACAACAGAACTAATGTTATCCATACCCCCCTTTCTCATCCAAACCATACTTCGCAATAGCTGGGGTCCCTCAAGGCTCTATCCTCTCACCCATGCTTTTCAAGATTTACATGAAGTCAATACCGGCACTGATCAATCAATTTCACCTCATTTGCTATAACTATGCAGATGGCACACAAATACTCCTGAAACTGGAAAGCCCCAAAGACATTGGACACTCACACATTTTCAGTTGTCTCAGAGCCGTGGATCAGAGGATAACATGGGGCTATCTCAAATTGAATGCTTCCAAAATGGAAATACTCACACTGGCAAATTGAAAAATTATGACCTACTGGCCGTATGGCTTGATGACCTGGGAACACCACCTCAAGTATCAAAGGAAGTAATAAACCTTGGAATTACCATGGACTCCAAGCTAATAAAGTGGACAATCTAGCAAGATCAACCTTTGTCACTATAAAAACGATGCAACACATCTTCTTCCACCTGGGATTCCCACACTAGGTCCAGGCTACTATTTTTCGTGTTCTGGCTAAACTTGAATACACCAACAGCCTCTACAATGGATCATCTTTAACAACAATGAAAAGACTACAAAGGATTAAAAAATCTGCTGCCAGACTACTCTTACATTTAAAGCCACAAGCCAACATCTACCCTGCCTTGAAAGCCCTACATTGGCAACCGGTTCCCAGAAGATCCACGTTCAAACTGCTTTGTATCACCCAAAAAAGCAATACAAGGAACAGGACTGCTCTTCATCAGGAATAAAATAACAAAATACATTCAAGAAAGGAACCTCCACTCTAGATTGGCACCTCGCCTCAAAATCCCACGATATAAGAAAAAAACCAGGGGTGACACATCCTTCTCTGTTGCAGCAAAACTATGGAACTCTTTACCCCCAAACATAAGATCCACAGATGACTACCTTATCTTAACACCTTAGGAGCTTCGTAAATAAACCTCCCCAGTGCTGCGCTGTCCATTATCCAGTGCTGAACTGGACGTCCAGCGGTCGCACGCAGCACTGGGGAGGTAGTGCCCGTGACGACCGTTGGCCGACGGCAGCACTTAAAGGGTTAAGAAGACTACTCAAGAGTTGGCTCTTCCCCACATAACCACCATACACAAACATAAATGTACAGCATATCCCTCTATATAAAAGCATTTGTTTGAACCATAGATGTGTACATACATATGTGCATTGCTTTGTATAAACATGTATAACAAATATGTTTTCAAGTATATAGATATTCATTTGTTCTGCGTAACAAAAGTACATATTACTTATGGTTATGTTATTCTATGTGTATATAGGTGACTGCATAAATAAATAAATCTTTATCATATCATAACTATTTATTCACAATTGATTCACTATTGAACTACACATTTTTTTAAACAAACAAAAATAATGAATAAAAACAAATGAATGTGCTATAAATACAGCAACACTTGAAAGTCTGAGTTTATTAAATGCAACTCAAATCCACATATATTACCTTCCTTATGCATATATACCTTTCCATGGACTTTTGTATCTTTATATTTATTACTTTGCTTCTATATTCAGCATCTCTAATGCACTATCCTAGATCTCACCCTATATCTCCCTCAATATATCCACTACCACCACTCCCTCACTCATCCTAAACCCCATTCTACTACTATGACCCCCCAAATAGTACTTTCTAGAGCCTAACCTACTTCTCACCCTATAACTCTCTCAATATATCCTCTACCCCTACCCTCTCACTCATCCCAAACCCCATTCTACTACTACAATCCCCAAATTAACCCTTTCTAGACTCTTCCCTCCTCTACCCCTCCTTGCATCATCTCATACCTCTTTTACTATTCATATCTCACGAACACGCCTTTCCAAACCCTTCCCTCTTACATTTCCCCCACCACCTTCCCTTTACTCATCCAAAACCTCCTCCTACTGCTATACTCCTAATAGTTCCTCCCAAAAAAATCTAAATCCTTCCCTCTTCCATCCCTCCACTATCCCTTTCAATCATAAAACAGACTAACATGTCCACCACATAAATTAATTTCATATTTCCCTAAACTTATTCCCCACTAATCCTGTCTGGGTTCAGGAGTAGCATTCTATCCACCAAAAAGCGTGTTGATACCTCACCGGGAGTAGCAAGCTCTATATAAATATAAATGCAAACTCTTCCCTTTTCTATCCCTCCCCTATCCATTTTAATCCAAATAACAGGCTAACAAGTCCACCGTTCAAATTAATTTCATATTTCACTATACTAATTCACCACTAATCCTTTATGGGTTCTGGAGTAGATTGCTACCCGACAAAAAGCACTTCAACACCTCATAAGGGGTAGAAAGAGCTATGTAAATACAAACCCTTCCCTCTTCTATCGCTCCACTATCCTTTTGCAATACAAATAACAGACTTGCATGTCCATCACTGACATTAAATTCATATTCCCATATACTAATCTCCCCACTAATCCTGCTTGGGTTACAGAGTAGCGTGCTACCCATCAAAAAGTTTCACCATCCCATCAGGGGGTAGCAAGCGCTATATAAATGCAAACCCTTCCTCTTTTATCCCTCACTATCCTATCAATCTAAATAACACACTACACTGTCCACCGCTCAAATTAATTTCATATTTCCTAATTCACCGCTAATCCTGTTTGGGTTCTGGAGAAACGTGCTACTTGCTGAAAAAGTGCTTTGACGCCTCGTATGGGGTCGTAAGCGCTATATAAATGCAATTACAATAGGATTCATTAGGATTCATTCAACCAGACAAACATTTTTGGTTAAAAAAGCACTCCCAAAAAAGAAAAACAATGAAAGCTAGATAACTTTACAAAAGGAAATAAAATAATTCAAATGAAGGAAACAAAGAACAAACCTCATTAAGGGCCAGATGTAGGTCGCCCAATACCGGTCGGTAACGACCGGTATTGGGCTTTTTAGATGTAGGTGGCATTTTTGGAGGATTCAGTATTTTACTGAATCGGTAATTTAAGGATTCGGTAAAGTACCGAATTCTTAACATACCGATTCAGTAAATTACCGAATCCAGGATGTAGGGAGCACTCAAGTTAGTGCATTCCTCAGTTAAGGATTCGTTATTTACCACCAACTACAAGTTGGTGGTAAATAATGAAAACCTTTGAAAAAGCATTTTTTTGCTTTTCCAACAGTGCCATGTTGCAGACATACATGCACTTAGGGCATGTATGTCTGCAACATGTGCACCCATACACAATTGAGGGGTGCAACAGGGTGTCAAAGTGACTCCCTGCCACCCTTCAATGTTTTTCCCCTTATACCGAATCGGTATTTACCATTCATTCCTATGGGCCTGGAGGCCTGGAGGTAAATACCGATTCTGTAAATACCGAATTTTACAGATTCGGTAATATTTACCGAAAAATTACCTACATACTATTTACCTATTCTTAAATACCGAATTGGTATGATTCAGTATTTAAGAATAGGTAAAAAGTATTCACCTACATCTGGCCCTAAATGTGCAGAAGTTAACACCAGCGAACAATTAGTTCACTAACAAGCGCTCCTTTGAACACTCGTTGTGGGGGGTAGAAGACTCGTTTTGGGGGGAGAATCACCCCTACCTGCTCACTGCTGCCCACAGGACATTTGGGAATCCTTGATGCTTCTCCCCCGCCGCCGCAGAACTACAGGATAGTGGCTGCCGTGGGGTGGGGAAACTACATCCCCCAGACTCCTCTGCTGCTACTTCCGCCCCCGGAGGGGATAGAAAAAGAAGGACAGCCCTGGTGGAGTGGGCGCTCCTTTGAACACTCGTTGTGGGGGTAGAAGACTCGTTTTGGGGGGAGAATCACCCCTACCTGCTCACTGCTGCCCACAAGACATTTGGGAATCCTTGATGCTTCTCCCCCGCCGCCGCAGAACTACAGGATAGTGGCTGCCGTGGGGTGGGGAAACTACATCCCCCAGACTCCTCTGCTGCTACTTCCGCCCCCGGAGGGGATAGAAAAAGAAGGACAGTCCTGGTGGAGTGGGCGCTCCTTTGAACACTCGTTGTGGGGGGTAGAAGACTCGTTTTGGGGGGAGAATCACCCCTACCTGCTCACTGCTGCCCACAGGACATTTGGGAATCCTTGATGCTTCTCCCCCGCCGCCGCAGAACTACAGGATAGTGGCTGCCGTGGGGTGGGGAAACTATATCCCCCAGACTCCTCTGCTGCTACTTCCGCCCCCGGAGGGGATAGAAAAAGAAGGACAGCCCTGGTGGAGTGGGCGCTCCTTTGAACACTCGTTGTGGGGGGTAGAAGACTCGTTTTGGGGGGAGAATCACCCCTACCTGCTCACTGCTGCCCACAGGACATTTGGGAATCCTTGATGCTTCTCCCCCGCCGCCGCAGAACTACAGGATAGTGGCTGCCGTGGGGTGGGGAAACTACATCCCCCAGACTCCTCTGCTGCTACTTCCGCCCCCGGAGGGGATAGAAAAAGAAGGACAGCCCTGATGGAGTGGGCGCTCCTTTGAACACTCGTTGTGGGGGGTGGAAGACTCGTTTTGGGGGGAGAATCACCTCTACCTGCTCACTGCTGCCCACAGGACATTTGGGAATCCTTGATGCTTCTCCCCCGCCGCCGCAGAACTACAGGATAGTGGCTGCCGTGGGGTGGGGAAACTACATCCCCCAGACTCCTCTGCTGCTACTTCCGCCCCCGGAGGGGATAGAAAAAGAAGGACAGCCCTCGCGTAGCGGGCTAAGCCCGGGCAAAGGGCGGGCCCTCTGTGGCCCTCAGAGGCACGAGGCGAACGGGACGGGGCCACTCCCCCTGACTGCTAAGGTAATAACTTTATGTCCTTTTTGGCATTTAGGCAAGGGATTACAAACTGAACTTTAGCTGAGAACATTCTAATATCCTTGTCATAACCTTGTGATAGCCTAACAATCGCAAACCCCATCATGACACACAAGGGGGTGACCAATAGATCTATCAGCCATAGAGGCTTGCATCCAGGGACACAAGTTCCAAGCAGGCCATCTCCGTCCACCGTCAATTTGATTGAAACTGCCAAGACTAGTACATCTATTAACCAATCGCTTGACCCAACCAATGGCATAACGCAACACCTCTCGCTCCTGGATGAACTAAATTCACTCTGCAAAACAAGGTATGCCACCGTGGAACCCAGAAATGAAATTAAAAGTTCCTCCCCTTGCCTCATTGAACAAACCAGTATGTCTACCCCAATCGCCAGCCCCGGGCCCAACCCAAAAATGTTAATACACCAAACACAGTCTCTTCGCAGTCCTTGTCTAGTAAAAGGAAGTGGGATGGGGATAAGCACGTAGGGAATAAATCAAAACAGCAAAAATTATGTTTTAGCTCCCCACTGACTGCAACTAACCCCCTCCAAAAATCGGAAGAAAAAAATAGACCAATGGATAACCTCCCTCAATTCGAACTTTCTGGCTCAGATTGAACAAATGGTCGGCTCACTCATCTCTCCACTGATTGTTAAAATTACCACCCTAGAGGATAGGCTGTTGGGAATAGAGAAATGCTTAAAGGCCAGCCAAACCCGCACTGAAATTTCTTTAACATCAATTTGTCCAAGCTCACTTGGTACCAAAAGTAACATTCAAACTTGTCCCCTAGTCCCTATCCCTTCACTCCCCGATGTACCTAAAGCTAATCACAAACCGGGTCCTTTACAATATACTGTTTCAAAAGTAGAGCCTAATAAGAATACTACTCACATACAGCTACCCCCGGAGGCTGCACCCTTTGTGTGTGTTCTTGCAGGAGTTCCCGAAATCAAACATGGAAAAACTGAGCGGGAACAAGACTTACTTAACAAAGTCATATATTGGCTAACTAAAAACAGGCCTTTGCCCCTTGGTCTAGATGGTACTATCAAGTCAGTTAGAAGGGTGGGCTTGCTAGGCCCCCTACAGAAAGATATTGACGGGGACCTCGTTCTAATAAAATTTAAAAGCAGCTCAGTCGTTCCTTACCTGCGAACTTTGTACCCCCGTGAAGGTGTTGACTCAATATCCATCTGGGACCTACAAGACTTCTACCCGAGCTGGGCATATACGCCTAGACCAAAATTAAGGGCAGAGTCAGTTCACCCGAAGGGCAGAAATACGCGTACACTGTGTGGCCATGACTTTTCCACCTTGAACTATCCGGTCACAATGTTCATTTTCCATGGGTATGGAAAAACATGAATTCTACTATGAAACAAAGGAACTTATTTATGCAACATGGACTAATGTTTTATCTTCCTTCTATTTTGTGTATTTGTATGTAATTCTTGTCATGAGTGTTTTTAAATGTATGCTTTTATGATTGTAAACAAAAAATCAAATAAAGCTAAAGAACTGAACACTAACAAGCACAGTTAAGGGAGAAAGAGCGCTGCTGGCCTTGGCCAGACGGATGCAGAGTCACCGGTCCTTGATATCTGTACCAAGAAGGGCGAGACGGTGACCGAGCCTTCAGAAATAGTACAGGAGTTCGCTTATTTTCGTCACCAAGCGGAAATAGAGAAGGACTAAGAAGCAGGCTTCTTGGCTTCCATCAATGTGACACGCCGTAAGTGGCGAGGCCAGAGGGCGCCGAAATGGCCTTAACCAGAGCGGGAAAAGAAATGTCCAGCAATGAATCACTTGAGATGATAGATTACCTGGGAAATTCTACAAGAAATGCAATCTCGTCGCTGAGGGTTTCTCCAGGTACATTAGAAAGAGGAGACAAAGGGAGAGCTAGACAAGGCTAAAGTATTGGATGACAGCGGGAGCTGCAGTTCCATCCCACCTCTCTGCTAAACTCCAGCTAGGGCCTGGGCAGGGGCGGATTGGCACTGTGGGCACTCAGGCATGGGCCGAAGGGCCGGTGTCTCAGTGCACTCTGTGGGACGTTTTTTGTTTCCCCTTTCCCAGTTCACAGAGAGCACTGACAGGGAGGGGAAAGAAGCTTTGCTGGGTGGCCGTTTAGTGATGATCAGCTGTGGCCTCTTCTTGCCCCCCTGCCAAGCAATCATGCTGATGGTGGGCTGGGGTGGGGTGATAGTGTGCCAGAATAGGCCTCCCTGGGTCCAGGTGCTGCTCAGGCCTTTGAGCCATTTTCACCTCGGCACACCTGGGGCCCTTGCAGCCCAGAAACAGTGTTTGCATTAACACCTCCCCCACAGCCCTTCTCATTCAGGGCATAGTGGGAGAGGAAGAATGGGTCTCGCAGTGGGGGCCAGGTGATGTTAGGAACTCACACCCTCTTAACCTCCCCCCCACCCCACTGCCATGGAAGGCCCAGCAGCTGTGTTTTTTGCTTTCTCCCCTCTCCTGCCTTGCCATTGCCCTGAGGCAGTGAAGGGCTAGGGAGGGCAGAGTAATTTACAAATAGCTGGGGCCTCTCTGTTTTTCAGGTGCTCCTGCGCTGGAGGGCTGGGGAATAACTTTGTAATAGAAAGGGGCCTCGCTGCTTTTTAGGTGCTCCTGCGCTGGAGGGCTGGGGAATAATATTTTAAGAGAAAGTGGCCTCGCTGTTTTTTAGGTGGTCCTGCGCTGGAGGGCTTGGGAATAATATTTTAAAAGAAAGGTGCCTCTCTGTTTTTCAGGAGCTCCTGCGCTGGAGGTCTGGGGAATAATTTTGTAATAGAAAGGAGCCTCACTGCTTTTCTGGTGCTCCTGCGCAGGAGGGCTAGGGAATAATTTTTTAAGAGAAAGGGGCCTCGCTGCTCTTCAGGTGCTCCTGCGCTGGAAGGCTAGGGAATAATATTTTAAGAGAAAGGGGCCTCTCTGTTTTTCAGGTGCTCCTGTGCTGGAGGGCTGGGGAATAATTTTGTAATAGAAAGGGACCTCGCTGCTTTCCAGGTGCTCCTGCCTTGGAGGGATGGAGAACAATTTTGTAATAGAAACAGGCGTCACTGTTTTTCAGGTGCTCCTGCCCTGGAGGTCTGGGGAATCATTTTTTTATAGAAAGGAGACTTGTGGTTTTTCAGGTGCTCCTGCGCTGGAGGGCTGGGGAATAATTTTTTAAGAGAAAGGTGCCTCGCTGTTTTTCATGTGCTGCTGCGCTGGAATGCTGGGGAATAATTATTTTAAGAAAAGGGGCCTTGCTATTTTTCAGGTGCTCCTGCGCTGGAAGGCTGGGGAATAATATTTTAAGAGAAAGGGGCCTCGCTGTTTTTCAGGTGCTCCTGTGATGGAATGCTGGGGAATAATTATTTTAAGAGAAAGGGGCCTCGCTGTTTTTCCGGTGCTCCTTTGCTGGAGGGCTGGGGAATAATTTTGTAATAGAAAGGAGCCTCGCTGTTTTTCAGGTGCTCCTGCGCTGGAGGGCTGGGGAATAATTTTTCAATAGAAAGGGGCCTCACTGTTTTTCAGTTAATCAGCTTGTAGGACATTGTCACCTTGGCCATGTGTTCTTTCCAAGAACAATATCCTCCCACTAACATGCCTTGTGTGTTTCATGAAAGGGCACGCCCTCGAATGTCGGCCAAGCCCCTCAAATGGGGGCCACGTCCCGCAAATGTGGGCCCCTTTTTTCGTCAGTGCCCTAGCCAAATTGTGATCCCAATCCAGGCTTGGGGATAAGACTTCAAGGAGCAATCCCCTGGTGAGTCATGGGCCGGCTTTGTGCAGGGCCGATCTTCAATTGTTCTTTTTGCATTTGTCACCCCGAGTGGGACGGGCATGCCCAGATGTGGGTCCCGTGCTCTCCATGCCACTGGAATCAAGCTATCCTGGCTGAAGAGGGGTGAAACCCTGAAACCGATCCTAGGATGCTTGTTTCCAGTCCAGGGAGGACCTGGCCTGGCAGTTCGAGCTGGACTTTTCTTATTGGGCGCAGGGTCAAGGCTGATTTGCAAATGGCTGGGCCCAAACTGGAATGGCATGGTGAGCAAAAAAATGATGGATTTAGGCCCATGTCTCTGTACTGGGGTGAATGTATGACATTGTACTGCATTCTGTCCATCAGTTGTTCTTTTTGCATTTGTCACCCTGAGTGGGACGAGTATGCCCAGACGTGGGTCCCGTGCTCTCCATGCTACTGGAATCAATCTATCCTGGCTGAAGAGGGGTGAAATCCCGAACCAGATCCTAGGATGCTTGTTTCCAGTCCAGGGAGGACCTGGCCTGGCAGTTCGGGTTGACTGTTCCCATTGGGCGCAGGGTCAAGACTGATTTGCGTATGGCTGGGTCCAAACTGGAATGGCATGGTTAGCAAAAAAACTATGGATTTAGGCCCAGATCTCTGTACTGGGGTGAATGTATGACTATGTTCTGCATTCTGTCCATCAATTGTTCTTTTTTGCATTTGTCACCCCGAGTGGGACGGCTATGCCCAGACGTGGGTCCTATGTGAAGAACCGGGTTATTTAAGACCCAGCGGTGCCAGGGGACACACCCGAAGTCTCCGGTTTCACCTGTCTCAGAATTACAGAAACGCGGACTCTTCTTGGTGACGTCAAAGATCAGATTTATTGGCTGCAACCAGTAACAGAGGTCCACGAAGTACATAGGCTGTATATTCGTAGGAGACTGCTCAATCTTACAAAGCGCGTCATTCCTTTTATACCAAATATTGTGCTCCAGGCGAACATTCCTTATTTACAGTTGCCTAATCCCATGTGTACACAACAAAAGCATTGCATGACAAACCCATATTTCATTGTCCAGCCCACCTTCGATTACCCAGAAAGGTCCAACACTCTTCATCAGATATATCGGACGGCCCCTAATAAAAACGGGCCCCTCCTCATCGTACACAGGTCATAAAGAAGGGAGCAGAGACAGGTGTAAGTCAGATAAGACATAGTTGTGTGTAATAAAAGGGTCTATGATGTCCTGCGCCCTGATCCGCAATCTTGACCAGCTGTCGAGCAAGGAACTGGCTCAACAAGTCCGGCCTCGGGCAACGGAGTCAGCTTGCCCAGGTCACGCAGAAGTCAGCTAAAGGTGTACGTGTCCCAAGGACTCGTTCGGCCTCAGTCATCGGCCCTATGTGAGGGCAACCACAAAATGGCTGCCGCATACAAAATGGAACCCAAGGGTTCAGAACGGAATCCTTGATTTCAGGGTGATCTCGTCACTCGAACATGACGAAAAACACTCGTACATCTTACACTTGCCATTCTTGGTCCGTTGATACCAAAATCGTCATGGTACGATGACCTTTATAAAACGGGTTCAGAATTCACGGAACCTCAGACCCTCCTTTTGCCCTTACATCGGCAATAACCTAAACCCATGTCAGTCTGAATCTAGGTCTATGCTCATCAGATCATCGAGATGTTACTGTAGCATCATCCTAGTACGTAGCACGTCCTGTGATACAGGCTTCCTTACACACGATGTAGCACAGAGGCCACATATAGCAGGAGCACACTGTACACAAAGACAAAACAGGAAAAGGATGGCTAAGAACATCCCAATGACCATCAGAATCTTCCATCCCCATGTGGATATCAGCTCCCAAAACCATCCCATCAACGACCAATCTCCCTTATCCACGTGTATATATTCGGAGATTTTATGTAACTTGGAAATGGCCTGGTACACTGTCGGAGCATTGTCTGGAATGAAAACGCAGCAACTTGATTGGATCACTTTACATACCCCACCTCGGTCTGCTAGTATGACGTCTAACGCAACTCTGCTCTGGAGAGTCATAAGACGATCCGACTGGAGCTCAGCAGTCAAGTTACTAAGGGCACCGGCAGTTTCAATTACGGTGGACTCAACCACTCTTGTCAATTGCCGTATGTTCCTGCTGTTAACCATAGGTCCCCAAAACGGCAGAAAACCCTTCAAGAAATCTCCTAATTCATGTCCTGCAGTATCTTCCTGAAGACACTGAAGACACCTCTGACAACTCTCGTCCTGTGGTAATCTGCAGCAGCTGTGTAGGTAGGAGGCAACAGGAACGAGACAAAACATGTGCCCGAGAAATCAGGGGGCAACCATGTGTATGCTCTATCGTAACATACAAAATAGGTACCCTTAGCTGCTAGAAACGATGGGGAAGTCTGGGACGCAAAAACGTACGTCTCCGTGCAGATACTCTTCCCTAACTGAGCTCTCGGATTCTTGCCATTACCTTGCAGACAAAGATGACCCTGATGGGGTACAATCCAAATTGGAGAGGATCTTTTCGCTCGCTGGTTCTCACTCAGACTAACTCCATATCCAGTTACGTTCCATCCAATATACGCTAGTGTCTCATCTTTCGTTATTGTCTCACAGGAGCTAACTCCTCTGATCATATCGACTATACCCTTAACTAGAGCACTATTCTTAGGATTGTCCTTCACAGAACGTAGGGGGTAGACTTCACGAGCATAGATGAACATCGTTCTGTATGCCCACACGGAACCATTGTAGCTGAATGGCAGAACCAGGTAAGGAATACCCTTATCAGTAGTATGCGGCATAAGGCCACACACCCAACAGTCAGTTGTGTTCACTACTAATTGGTGTTGGTGTAGAAGCTGAATGAAGGAGTTATTAGCAAATTCCAATCTCCTAATGGACTCATGTTCAGGCAGAGGGTGAAAAGAATGTGAGGAAACAGGAGAAGGAGGTATGGGCTGTGCAGTGGGTGCAAACGTCACTTGAAAAGAGAATATTATATATCCCATCAAAAACATCATTTTGCTAAGCAACATGCAAAGACATAATACTAAAAAACATTTTCTGCTCATGATTGTACACATTTTGGCTCTACAATTCATTTCTTCAACAGGTCTCTCCATCTTGAAAAACTCCATCCTCTAACCGTGCTGTTCGCGGCTGTTGGGTGTTCCGTGCTAAGGAATGCGTCTGTCAGTCCTGGGAAGGCCCTAGGACCAACCAGAACCGTCGACCTTGTGTCTCCGGCTTGCACTCCAAAGTCTTGACACCGCGACCTTACAGCTTAACCCGGATGGCGGCTAGAAAAACAAAAATCGGTCAAGACAGTTTCTCAGATGGGAGAGCTGAATGTTCAAAAATAGATCATAAAGGAAATTTCTTTATTTGTCCATGACTCTTGGTCGCAAATTATAACGACCTTTCCCGGGCGATGTCTGGTCACAGAACAAGAGTTCAGGCTTGGAAGTGTCCAATTGAATTGACGGTGGCACAGCTCCTTGAAGAAGATCGTCGCTTTCACGCTCAGAATTTGTCCCAATTAAACGTGCATCGCTAAAAGGCAGAAAACGAGGCACAGTCTCAGTCTCAGAATCAGCAATAGCCTCCTGGACCCACCGGTCGTACGGCAGAGGCAAAGGAACCCTCTTACAGTGTACGCCGTGGATCCAGTTCTTTTTTCCTTGCACTCGTACTGCAGATCGCGTTGACAGGAGCACCAAGTAGGGACCAATCCAGCGGGGTTGATCGTTCTTTGTTCGCTGGAAATTCTTGATCAATACCCATGAACCAGGATCGATGACATGTCCTGGATCTTCAGAAACCTGAGGCAGTGTATCATGAACCTGTTGGTGTAAGACACGCAATTTAGCCGTCAAATCATACAAGTAATCAAGCAGTACAGGGTGTTCAATCTCACTGAATTTTGTCGGCCTTGGTACTCCCCATATGTTGGCCGGGCGACCAAACACAATCTCGTAAGGACTAAGACTTACTCGTGAATGCACATTCATTCTGGTTGACACAAGTGCTAATGGCAAGGCATCTGGCCATTTAAGACCAGAGCTCGCTTGTAACTTGGCCAGTTTCAGTTTAAGGGTGCCATTATAGCACTCTACTAGTCCAGCTGATTGGGGGTGATTTGCAGCATGGAACTTTTGGCGGATTCGTAGCCCTTCGCATACTCTCTTCATCACTTGACCCACAAATTCACTCCCATTATCACTCCAGACCATTCTCGGCAAACCATACCTAGGG
Organism: Lissotriton helveticus; assembly: GCF_964261635.1. Lineage (NCBI taxonomy): Eukaryota > Metazoa > Chordata > Amphibia > Caudata > Salamandridae > Lissotriton > Lissotriton helveticus. The sequence goes on from NC_136065.1 coordinate 1,674,792,182, forward strand.
AAAAACTCTTTGATGAGGGCTTTAGCTGTGGACGTGGCAGTGTTATCTTTCAAGGGATATGCTTCTACCCATCTTGAGAAGGCACAAACCACTACCAGTACGTATTTCAAGTTGTTGCACCTCTCCATGTGGATGAAATCTAGCTGCAAAACCTCGAACGGATACGTCGGAGGCGCAAAGTGGCCAGCTGGGGTTGGAGTTCCCTTACCAGGATTGTACCTCAGACAAACCATACAATTCTTGACCACATTCTCTGCACATTTGGGAATCCCAGCATTTTGCCATACTGGAGCCAACAACTTACAAATCCCTTTCACACTGATATGCCCCATTCCATGTGCCATCGTAACCACTGCAAGCACGTACACATCGGGTAACAACCATCGCTGATGCTCTGACAACTCAATCCAACAACCATTCGCATCCAATTTACCCGTGCTCTCTCTCCACACACTCAACTCTTTCTCTGTAGCTTCAGCTTGAATCGACTTCACACTCTCTATCGTATCCTCACACATTCCTCTATCCGGAACCCATCTCACCGGACCCGCAACATACATTCGGCTCGTCACATCTCTTGCCACATCTTTTGCAACTTCGTCTGCAAATGCATTACCCCGCCCAACATCATCGGTGACCTTCTTGTGTGCACTGCATTTCACAATCGCAACTTGCAACGGCAAGGTAAGTGATTCCAGACGCTCATTCACCAACTGACCATGCTGTATCTTTATCCCGTGTGACGTAAGGAACCCACGTTCCTTCCACAAGCGTCCAAAACTATGAGCCACACCAAACGCATACTGGCTGTCGGTATATATGGTCACTTTCTTTCCTTTCGATAACACACACGCTCTCGTAAATGCAATCAACTCTGCTGCTTGAGCTGAATTATGTGGGATACATGCCGCTTCAACAATCGTATGCAAAGTCGTAACAGCATATGCCGCAGTCGTATCACCATTTGGAAGCTTGAAGCATGAACCATCCACCCATTAGGTACCATCACACTTCACAAGAGGAGTGTCCCTAAGATCTACTCTTCCTTTTGTTTCTTCCTCTGTCCTAAGAAAGCAATCATGCTGTTCAACAATATCTGTCTCTACTGAAATCGGCAACAACGTGGCTGGATTCAACGTATTGCATCTCTTTATGTGCACATGACTCGCTAAAAGTGTCAGCTCATAACCTGACAATCGAGCACTAGTCAAGTGCTGTGTCTTGGTCCTGTTCAACAACATATCCACTGCATGTGGAACCATCACGACCAGCGTATTATTCATCACCAAACCAGCAGACTGTCGAATAGAAACAGCTGCTGCTGCTGTGGCTCTCAAACAACTCGGCAACGCTCTAGCTACCGGATCCAAAGTCGACTAAAAATATGCACATGGACGCTGCTTGTCCCCAAAAGATTGTGTCAACACTGACAACGCACATCCTTCTCTCTTGTGGACATACAACGTAAAGGGCTTGCTGTAGTCGGGGGTACCCAACACAGGAGCCGAACACAATGCACTGTGCAATTCGGAAAAACTTTTCTGACAATCTTCGGACCACGGGAGGGGATTCGGTGTATCTTTACAGGTCAATGCCACTAGCGGTTTGGCCAGCAGGGAAAAATTTGGTATCCATTGTCTGCAATATGACGTGATACCCAAGAAAGCACGCACGTCTCTCTGTGTAATCGGCACACTCATTTTCGCAATCGCCTGAATTCGTTCTGGGGTCAATCTTCTTCGATAAGAGATGACCTAAGTAGGTAACTTCTTGTCGACAATATTGTAACTTCGAAAGAGACACTTTGTGATGGAAGTCAGATAAATGACGCAATAAAGACAAAGTAGCTTTCTTACAAATTTCCTCATTAAAGGCAGCGACTAGTAAATCATCAACGTACTGGAGAAGAGCAGCACCATCAGGTAAAACAATTGTATCAAGTTGTGTTTTCAAAGCCTGACTATAGATTGACGGACTCTCACAATAGCCTTGAGGAGCGCGCTTAGACTGGAAGCTTCGACCTCCTAAAGAGAAGCAGAAAATATCCCTACTCTCCTCGGCAATCGGAATGCTGAAGAAAGCATTCTTCAAGTCGATCACTGAAAACCAAATTGCCGAAGCTGGAATCATAGTCAATAAAGCAGTGATGTCCGGAACAACAGGGAACTGTGGCACAAATATCTTATTCACCTCTCTAAGGTCGATCACAAACCTGTAAACTGCTGGCTGGGAAGAGTCAGTGCGTTTCAAAACAGGCAGAACAGGGCTATTGCACACATTGCCTCTCGTTTCCTCAATCACATTTTTCTCAATAAAATCATGGATAATCGCTAGCAACGCTCTTTCACCATCACTAGAGATCCTATATTGGGGAATACGTGGCATTTTAACGTTCACCTTTAACGTCACAACGTATGGCGGAATCTCCAGAAGACCTACATCGTTAGGACCAGTCGCCCAAAGAATATCAGGATGAGAAGACAGTTCCGTTGGAAGTTTATCCTTCGACAAATACGTCGGAGAGACCACTTCCTTACCCAGTGTAAGTTGTACTCCCGAAGGAGAACAATACAATGTTGCATACAGCCTTTTCAACAGATCCAATCCCAACAAGTTCTCACCGCAACCTGTCGTCAGAATAAGGGGTGCTTCAAGTTCGCGCGGTCCAACAGAAAGAGACAAAGGATTAGAAATCGGGTTTCTAACTGGGGCGCCAGAAAAACCTACTGAAATATTCGTTAAGCCAGACAAAGGTGCGCCAGGGAGTTTAGAGTGCATAATAGAACTCTTCGTAGCACCAGTATCCAACAGAAAAGGCTCTGACACACCTGATGTAATCACCTCAACATAAGGTCCACTCTGATCTACTGGAACTGAAACAACTCCCTCTCTTTGTCCATGGCTGTCCTAGCAATCATTACCATCCATATTCTCGCCTTCGACATAGTAGTCGTCAGTATAGTACTGAGTCGTTCTGCCAGATGCATTATTCTGCTGATCAAAACTATTCATCGAATTTTGTGGAGGAAATGAACGCGCGTTCTGGGGGGAACCTCCACGTCCCCTACCTCTAGAAGCTTGTTGAACACCTCGACCTCGTGCACTAGAAACACCATTCATACGCTGTAACAAAACAGGGCAACTATGTTTAAAATGACCCTCTTCTTTACAATATGCACATTGATTGGGGCCTACCAGAAAACGCGGTTGAGGAGACTCGAACCTTTGCGAGTTTCTCTGAAACTGCTGAGGCTGTTGATAATCACGCTGGCTATTACGGGGTGGATACGCTTGTTGTAAAAGCACCTTCGTTTTTAACTCCTTAGTTTTCTTGTCTGCTTTATCTTTCTCATCCTTATCCCTATTTTCGTAGTACTGTGCAGTAGCCAGTATCTGTGCTGATGACGACACAGCCCAAGAGCTCTCTGAATCTTTTAACTTGGTACATAACTCGGGGAGTAAATTATGCACAAACTTATCAACAAACAAACGTTGACCACCCTCGGTACTCATGTCTTGACCACTGTGGTCAATAAACGTTTCTTCAAACCTGGTGAAGAAGTCAGATACAGTTTCATCCTTCTTCTGCTTACATGCTGACAATTTGTCCCAGTTTACTCGCATAGCGGGCATTAAAGTTTTCATGTAAGTAACTATCTTACCAGGGAGTTCTGCGACTAAGGGCTCAGGTTTGGCACCACCAACTTGTCGGCCATCTGCAGCAGCAATATTAACCCATGAATCACCTAACTCTTGCGCATGATCAGTATGATGAATCAATCCCCATAAAGGCTGTGGAACCACATTTCCAAACAACATGTCTATATCCGCTAGATTCATAACACATGAGTCTGCGGTCTGTGATAACTCCTTATAATACCCTGCAGGATTTTTACGGGGGTCAGGTAAGGTCTGCTTAAGGGCTAAGACTTCTGCTCGTTTCCATGGAACATGTACCCAAACACGTTGAAAATGAGCCGGTACGGCAGCAATGTTATTCGGGGCATCGGCCGCAACAGCGTCCTTCCATACAGGAGGAACTTCTCTCATTGGGTACTGTCTCACCTTTCTCCTAACAGAGGGATCGGGCTCGAATAACGGCTGAGAAAGAGACTCGCACCTAAACGACAACAACGTCGCAACTGCTTTCTCAACATCGGAACCCACAATCGTGCCTTTCGCAAAATCGGACTGCACACTGGACAACTCCGGCGGAGTCTGTCCCAAATCATCATCTTCCCATTCTTCACGAAGGAAAATACACATTTTATCGAAAACATATCTCTGCCTCGGTTCTTCCCATTGACGGAAGACATCCATAACAGATTCTACATCGTATCTTAAAGGACGAGTAACCCATTTACGCGCCAAACGATCCAATATGTCTCTCTCTCTCTCTCTCTCGAGAATCAGGCAGTTGGCTACGCAACTGTTTACGCTCTGAAACAGGGGTCGTATTAAGTGACCCAAAGAAAGGAGACAAAAGACTAGTAACAGTGTTGGTCATTCTCTGTCGAACAGAAGGAGAGGTCGACAGGTCAGGAGATAAAGCAGACTGAGAAAAGGTCAACGTAGGAGCAGTAGCAGAGGAGGTAGCAAGAACAGGTGGAAAAGTCACAGGAATTAGAGGCGGAGCAGGTAGCAAAGTCGGCAACCCTTGAGTAGGCTGCATCAAGGGAGTAGGAGCCAGCTGAAGAGGAGCTGGTGGCTGTGGAATAACAGGAGGCTGCACAACTGGAGGTTGCAGAGGTGCTGTAGCACTCTGTGCATAAGGGGGTGGCGAACTCAACAAATGCGACATCAAGGGATCTTTCTCAAGTTCCTTAGCTGCGTCTCGCTGAAGAAGCGGCAAAGCCGGATAGCATTTATCAATTGCCATTTTACGTTGCCTGTGCAACTGCTCACTCGCCTGTTCTTCTTCATTATCTTTAAACTGCATAGCAGCTTGCATTATCGAGATACCCTTCTCTCTTTTATTTCTCTTCGCTAATTTGATTTCCTTCTGTTTGGCTTCCTTTCGCCATAGGCGGAAAGAGTCAAACATCGCCGGCCGGGCTTTCTTCTTCAAGAGTTTAACCTCTAAATTATCTAGAACTTCAGTATCAAAACTACCATATTGGGGCCATTTGAGGACACCGTCCTTCCTAGTGTACCTAATCCACACTTCATTATATGTGATGGGGCCCACGCCATGCTTCACATAGAGCTCATAGGTTGGAGTTCCAATCGGAGGAACCGGACACGAGTCCTCCAATCGGGAATCCCTATTAGAACCACAACAAAATATTCTTCCAAGGCTGCTAAGACCAGGCATCTTCGCTCTCTAGTCTAGCTTCAAACTTCGAGGGATTATCGAATACGATAGTCTCGCAAATACACGAATCCCTCGGCTTTGGTACTTGCAAGGCCCAAATCAAAGAACCCAAATCAAAGATCCCAAGGGATACCCAAAACTAAGGACTCGGAGACGCTCCACTCATACTTAACTGAAATATCGATGACGTCACCAGAAGACCAGTCTATCGTCTCGCTCTACAAATCGTCTAAGGCTCCAAGACAGGGCGACAGTCAGGGCAGCAGTCCTTCGTAGCCGTCGGAAAGCGGGGAACCTCGCAGCAAAGACTTTCGGACCACAACGACATACAGGGGTCGATGAAGTGGTTGGCCTTCCTCCAGAATTTTCACACAAAGCTCCTCACGATCATCAGGCTTGGACCGGTACCGCTGAAGTCGCCCAACGTTGGGCGCCAAATGAAGAACCCTGAAGTATTTAAGACCCAGCGGTTCCAGTGGATACACCCGAAGTCTCCGGATTCACCTGTCTCAGAATTACAGAATCAGATTTATTGGCTGCAACCAGTAACAGAGGTCCACGAAGTACATAGGCTGTATATTCGTAGGAGACTGCTCAATCTTTTAAAGCGCGTCATCCCTTTTATACCAAATATTGTGCTCCAGGCGAACATTCCTTATTTACAGTTGCCCAATCCCATGTGTACACAACAAAAGCATTGCATGACAAACCCATATTTCATTGTCCAGCCCACCTTCGATTACCCAGAAAGGTCCAACACTCTTCATCGGATATATCGGACGGCCCCTAATAAAAACGGGCACCTCCTCATCGTAAACAGGTCATAAAGAAGGGAGCAGAGACAGGTGTAAGTCAGATAAGACATAGTTGTGTGTAATAAAAGGGTCTATGATGTCCTGCGCCCTGATCCGCAATCTTGACCAGCTGTCGAGCAAGGAACTGGCTCAACAAGTTCGGCCTCGGGCAACGGAGTCAGCTTGCCCAGGTCACGCAGAAGTCAGCTAAAGGTGTACGTGTCCCAAGGACTCGTTCGGCCTCAGTCATCGGCCTATGTGAGGGCAACCACAAAATGGCTGCCGCATACAAAATGGAACCCAAGGGTTCAGAACGGAATCCTTGATTTCAGGGTGATCTCGTCACTCGAACATGACGAAAACACTCGTACATCTTACACTTGCCATTCTCAGTCCGTTGATACCAAAATCGTCATGGTACGATGACCTTTATAAAACGGGTTCAGAATTCACGGAACCTCACATGCTCTCCATGCCTCTGGAATCAAGCTATCCTGGCTGAAGAGGGGTGAAACCCAGAAACCGGTCCTAGGATGCTTGTTTCCAGTCCAGGGAGGACCTGGCCTGGCAGTTCGGGCTGGACTGGTCCCATTGGGCGCAGGCTCATGACTGATTTACATATGGCTGCGTCCAAATTGGAAAGGCATGGTGAGCAAAAACACAATGGATTTAGGCCCAGATCTCTGTACTGGGGTGAATGTATGACATTGTTCTGCATTGTGTCCATCAATTGTTCTCTTTGCATTAGTCACCCCGAGCGGAATGGGTATGCAAAGACATGGGTCCCGTGCTCTCCATGCTACTGGAATCAAGCTATCCTGGCTGAAGAGGGGTGAAACCCAGAAACCGGTCCTAGGATGCTTGTTTCCAGTCCAGGGAGGACCTGACCTGGCAGTTCGGGCTGGACTGGTCCCATTGGGCGCAGGAGCAAGACTGATTTCCATATGGCTGGGTCCAAACTGCAATGGCATGGTGAGCAAAACAATGATGGATTTAAGCCCAGATCTCTGTACTGGGGTGAATTTATGACACTGTTCTGCATTCTGTCCATCAATTGTTCTTTTTGCATTTGATCTTCGGGAGACAGCCTGTGATTACTGGCCCACGTGCTAGGATGATTACGATGACAGCATTGGGCGCTCACCGGAAGCAGGCGAAGAGTCTGAATGGATCCAATGGAGTACACCTTCAGAATGTACGCAGCGCAACCTAGCTAGATAGCCACCAAGGCTACACTAGGGCAGTCTGCTGGGGATACGGTTCATCATCATTTCCAAGGTGAGATGATCAAGTGGGACTCTACAAAGAGCATTCTACAGGGGATCAGCAGTGGGAGATTACTATCACAACCATTTCTATTCCTGCAGGAACGAAGGCAAGAGTGAACACTGACAACGCTAACGATAAAAGTGCAGCAGCAGGCAGGGATGGATACAAGAGACAATATGCAGATGGGAAGGTAAAACACTGCCATATGCCTATGGTGCAGGTGTAGCAATCAATTAAAGCATAAATGGAGGTAAAACGGATCCAACTATCTCTGGTAAAAGTGGTGTATTGCAACCTACGTACATGCTATATCAATCAATCAGTAAGTACATTTGTAGAGCGCGCTACTCACCCGTGAGGGTCTCAAGGCGCTAAGGGTGGGGGGGGAGAGGGACAGCAGCTTCTGGTCGAACAGCCATGTCTCCTGAAGGTCAGCAGGTCCTGGGTCTTGCGTAGGTGGGCGGGGAGGGTATTCCATGTCTTCGCGGCGAGGTAGGAGAAGGATCTGACGCCGGTGGTCGATCAACGGTTGCGTGGGATGGTGGCAAGGACGAGGTCAGCGGAGCCCAATTGGCGGTTCGGAGTATAGAAGGACAGTCGTTCATTGAGGTATGCTGGTCTGGCATTGGTGAGGAACCTGAAGGTGATCCTCTTGTTGACCAGGAGCCAATGCAGGTCTCGTAGGTGGGTGGTGATGTGGCTTGGCGGGAGAGTCTGAGGCCGAGGCGTGCGGAGGCATGCGGTGGCATTCTGTATGCGCTGGAGTCTCTTCTGGAGTGTAGCTGTGGTTCCTGCGTAGAGTGCGTTGCCGTAGTCTAGCCTGCTGCTGACGAGCACCTGGGTGACCATTCTCCTGGTTTCTGTGGGGATCTATCTGCCGATTTTCCGGAGCATTCGGAGGGTGTTAAAGCAGGATGAGGAGACGGCGTTGACTTGCTGGGTCATGGCGAGCGTTGAGTCCAGGATGAACCGCAGATTACGTGCGTGGTCTGTGGGTGTCGTGGGGCTCCCAGCGCGGTAGGCCACCAGGAGTCGTCCCATGCAGAGGGGGTGGATCCGAGAATGAGGACCTCCGTCTTGTCTGAGTTCAGCTTCAGGTGGTTGGTCTTCATCCATTCTGCGACGGCCTTCATTTCCACTTGGAGGTTGGATTGGCGATGGTCGGGTCTTTGGTGAGGGTGAGGATCAGCTGCGTGTCGTCAGCGTAGGAGACGATGTTGAGGTGGTGTAGTCTGACAATGTTGGTGAGGGGAGCCATGTAGATGTTAAAGAGGGTCGGCTGAGGAATGATACTGAGAGCATGCAGAGAAACGAACCAAGACTCTGAATGGGGCTCTGTGGTCTGGAGGGGCACAACAAGTGCACTATTTTCTGAGCGTAACTACCATCAGCTCAGTGGGTTGTGGAGGACTAAACATACAAATAGAGGGCCAAAAGGGAATATTTAGTGACCTTGCATTGCTATCATCCCTTACATGTAATAACCTTATCCATAAATAGCAATGGGTCAGTGTGGGTGGAACTATCTAACAACTGTGTGGTCTAAGGGTACAATCACGAAATCCACTAAGAATAATTCGTGGTGAAAAAATAATTTTTCCCATCAGATACCCATCCTGTACCGCCCTACATCATTTGGGAACCTTCACCCGAAGGAAGTGGTAGACAACCACTGTAGATTAGGTAGATTGTAGCCTAATCTATTAGAAGGAAACTAAGAAGTAGTGGCTGATTGAGTGGTATCAGGGAGTATTCTGACTAGCAGTGCAAAACAATAATAATAATAATAGTGCTAGGTGCAATGTAAATATGTAAGATTGGGTTGTGGAAGTGGAAAGAATTTAATTTTAATGTATTCCTATCCACACCCAAGTTTAAAAACAGAGCAAGGTAGTGAGCAAGGTTAGTGTTGTGGAGGACTGCCATTGGTTGCAGAGACTGATTATAATTTCAGTGGAGGCCTTATTACCTTCTGTCTACAAAGGGTGAGTTGTCTACCAGCTTCTCCTGTTTATTACGATATGCCAGTGCCCTACCACTGAGGCCTTTGCTCTATCCGTGGATGCCGCATGTATGTTTACACAATCCATTTTTTTAGACAGATTTTATTGATTTTCACAGTGTTGCATGTATCAATTAGGTACATTTATCTTCTATATTTATTATTTATTATTTTATTTTAGAGATTTATAAAGCGCACTATCACCTTACAGGCATCCTGGCGCTGAGGCTCCACAGAGAGTGGCAAACAGAGGGGAGTGGCAGGAGTACCATCAGGTTAAACCTTGGGAAACAACCAGGTTTTAACACGTTTCCTAAAGGGGAGAAGTTCCTCAATTTGACTACTATTTCTTACTATATTACATCCATCAGCGTTCAAATGTGTGTATTACATTGCCGCAATGGGAGTTAACATTATCGATTTTCATGCTTTTATTCAACACTTTGCTTTAATTTATAGATGTCCACTTTTAAAATGAAGTTATCAACTAACAAAAAAAAAAAAAAACTACCCTCCCTCCCACCCTCATTCTGGCCCAACATGGCTCCTGTCAGGTTTAGTGATGGTTCTTAAACAAACTTGCATATTACTCTGAGCTGTGCGGGTGCGAGTAGGACCTAGTCACTCTGTTGCAGCCCATGGTGCTGCAGCTAGACACGCATATCACTGTGTAGCACGGTGTCAGGGTGAGGATTGGGGTCTATGGCTTTAAAGCTCCCCTGCATAACATCCCATTCCATGGATATCGGGTTTTTGTGCAGCCCCCGGACCTCCTCCCGCCTTATAGCTGCAAGTTCGGTTCTGTTCCATCGTACTACCTCACTATGCCAAGTGTATATCGCTGGAGGTCTCATTGACTTCCACCTCATTGTTATGGACCATTTTGCTATTATGAGAGCGAGGTTTAGAAATCGAAGTTCAACTTTCTGAGGGCCAGTGCGTTTACGTAGCCCTAATAAGCACTCGTCAATAGTGTCCGCAACTTGCAAGTGGTTACCTCTATAGCGCTACGCACCTCCTCCCAGAATCCTCAGAGGCGTGGGCTTGCCCACAGCATATGGATGAGATCTGACTCATCCATCTTACAACAAGGACAGCAATGTTGTGTGTTTGGGAACATCCGTTGTAGGCGGCGTGGTGGTAGATAGGACCTGTGACAAACCATGCATTGTATACATTTAAATTTTTCATTTCGGGTTACTCGTTTAGGATGTTCTAGAATAACTGCTCATTCCTTGTCTGACAATTCCTGCCCCAGTTTTCCCTACCATTTGGCTCAGATCAGTAAGGAGCACTACTGCATGGGCTCGGATACCAACATATAACCATTTTTTGAGGTGTCGTCCCTCACCCCTGTAATATAGTGAGCTAACTAACTCATGTGGAGAAGGTTCCATTCGCTGGGGGTACCAACACTTCGGGGGGATTTTGCACTTCAGGAGCAATAGTGTGTGCAGCGTCCCGTGATTCATGTCCTGTATTGTGTAACCTGGTTCCTGCTGGTTTCTGCCCGCTGTCCAATAGGAAAGCCACTGCAACTGGCTTGCATAATAATGCGGTCTGAAGTCTGGCACTCCCAGTCCCCCCTTATGGGGTTCCAATTGCAGTTTTTTAGGGCTCACCCTTCGTCTTCCGTACACTCAAATCAGGTCTAGGAGTCTGGTGTCCAGTATACGAAAGATGGACGGTGGGACCAATATTGGCAAATTGGCAAAATAATATAATAGACGGAGAAGGACCACCATTTTAGATATAGCTACCCGGCCCATTGCCAATAAGGGTAGCGACGTCCAGAACGCTCCTTTAGATCGCATTGCCCATATTTCTCTTGTGAGATTGCCATCAAGCATATCCTCATGGGACCCATATATATGTATACCTTGGTACTTAAACGTGCGGTGTGCTACCAGTAGAATATATTGGCCGAAGCCAACATCCGGGCGAGCGCCTTCACGAAAAAAGAAGGCATTTGATTTTCCTTCATTTATGGCTAGGCCCGATATACGTTCAAAACTGGAAAAAATACTAGTGAGGGGCTCCAGCACACCTTTGACTACCGCATGTAGACAATTATGTCGTCTGCATAAGCTGATATCAGGTGCGTTGCATTGTCTATTAGAAACCCCAGCTGGCCGGCCTCCTGGCGCAGCCTAAGTGCCAGCGGCTCTAGCGCAAGCACGAATAGTAATGGGGATAGGGGACAACCCTGCCTCGTGCTCCTATGTACAGAGTATTCTTGCAATATGTGGTTGCTGTGCGTGCTCTTGCTTTAGGGGCCGCGTATAGAAGCCGAATCCACTGGAGGTATTCAGGGGGCAACCCAAACTTCTCTATGGCCTTAAACATATATACCATGTGATGGTATCAAATGCTTGCTGCAAGTCTAGTGCAATACAGCCAGCATTCACGTATTCCTCGGTGGTAGTATCCACGATGTGGTGTAGTCATCTTATATGTAATGACGTGGTTCGTGCCGGTAGGAATCCACATTGGTCCCTATGTATTTGCTTATTCAGGTGGGGAAGAAGTCTGCTTACTAGAATCTTACTTAGAATTTTATATTCTTTGCTAAGAGCGACAATAGGCGGTAGCCCGCCAGATCTGTTGTGTCCCTTCCTGGCTTGGGGAGGGAGACCACTAGTGCCTGCATGGTGGTGTTCGGAAGATGCCCTAGCTCTAACGATCTATTGTATAGCTCTCCCAATTTGGGGATTAAGGCCTCAGAGTATGTGTAAAAAACTCAACCGGCAGACCGTCCAGGCCCGGCGCCTTGTTTCGTGGGAGCCCTTTTATGGCCGCTTTTATTTTGGCTTTTGTGACTGGACCTATTAGGCTTCTTTGTGCAACCGTAGTGAGCTGTGGATGGGGCAGGTTGTCTAGAAATGTGTCTATAAGTGTGGTGTTGATTAGAGGGGGCTTACTGTACAAGGTGCGATAGTATGTACAGAATGCTTCATTTACGTCCCGTTAAGAGTGAGCCGTTCCTCCCCCTGGTGTAGTGACGCTGCAGATGACATGAAGTGGTGGGCCGTTCCTCAGTATTTTAGCTAGCATTGTCCCGGATTTATCAGCGTCCGTATGCTTCAACTGGGTGTACGTCGTGTGGTCGATAACCCTGAGGGTTTCTAACAACTCGGCATGCTGTATGCGAGCTCCCTGTAAGGGAGCTTGTTTAGAATGCTCACTGCTTCCTGGTCTAACACACTCATTTTATTCTCCACCTTGGCTAAGTTTTGGTGTATTTCCTTCCTAGCACCCACTGTGCCGCTAATCGCTGTGCCCCTTATGACTACCTTGAGTGCATCCCATTCAATTATAACCGAGGAGGCAGTGTTCCAGTTTTCTACATAGTAGTTTGTCACAGCTGTGGATAATGTGTTATGAAAGGGGGTGTCCTCTAGCATCTTGGGCCACAGCTTCCATGTAGGACCTGGAGTGGGTATTCTGCCACATGCGACAGAGATATCCAGCGGTTTGTGGTCTGAGAAGGTCTTTGCTAAGTATGTGGCATGGGTCACTTGTGTTGTGATGCTAAGGGATTGGACTGGGGAATAAAAGGAATATTCCTTGCTCACCTAGTTCTTCATTCTCCATACGTCTCCCAGCTCCCACCCGTCAGTCCAGTTGCAGAGGGCTTCCGCCTGTTTAACAGCTCCCTCTCCATGCAGAGGGTGATTTGACCAGTCCAACAATATATCCATGCCCGTGTTGCAGTCACCTCCTAACATCCATGGGTGTATCTCCCTACCTAAGTGTAAATAACAAGGACCCCCTGGGTAATGCTATAGTAGACTCCTAGGGCAGTGTAAACAACCTGTGTGCAAAAATTCCTAGGCAGTCATGGGCTAACAATTAAAATAAACAAGTGAGGGACCCAAGACAAGGACACTTGAATAGCTGAAAAAGTTGATCTAAAATATGACTGTATAGTTTATCAAGCATGTGACATGCGATATGTGATATCAATAGTCTGACCAATGAGTAATGTGTGAGTTGTACTCTCAGATTATTAGCCTATATGTGTCCATCAATATACATAAAATAAACAAAGTTCCTTGACTATAGACCCAACTTTTCAAGGTCACTGTTTTAGCTGTTAAGATGTAATGGTCCTTAAGCCACTTTTTTGGACAATTAACATATGTGAAATTCGGTACTCATTTGTAGTCCCATTACTGCCACATTTAGAAATATAAAGTGTATTGTATCTTATGTTATGTTTTTTATAATTTCAGATTGTTTTGTGGCTCCTGAAGAAGGCGTTAATATGCCGAAACGCGCGTCGAGTATTGCATTGTTAACCCTGTCGGACACCCTCATGATTGGTGTTCCTGTCGTAATTTTATACTGTATCTTGTTTTGAAATGTATTACATTTTTGTAATTTTTATCATTGTGTCATCTAGGTTGAATTATTATTGATTCACCGCAGGTGTCTTGTTTTTTATAAATTATATGTTTATTTTTATTAAAATTTGATGATTTTAGATCAACTTTTTCAGCTATTCAAGTGTCCTTGTCTTGGGTCCCTCACTTGTTTATTTTAATTGTTAGCCCTTGACTGTATCTCCCAACCTGCCAGTATCATATTCAATCCCTTGAAGAATTTATCTTGGTCAAAGTTTGAGGCATAAATGTTACCTAGCACCACCGACAAGCCACCTAGGGTCCCACGTAAAAGTATGTACCTACCTTGTTCATCGACACGCCTTTCTAGCTCAACAAACAGAATCCCATGCATAATCCAAATAGTCACCCCTCTTGCAAAGGCCGAGTAATTAGTGGAGAATATTTACACAATCCATGTGTACTAGAATTAGTGTGGTACTAAAACATAATGGGAGGTACCCTTTTTTTTAGAAAAGGAAGGGGTAGATAGGTTGCGACAACACAAAAATCCTTTTCCAATTTACTATTAAAAGGAAGATTAGCTTCTATCTCTGTTTACACCAAAGAGTGAAAAACTTTCACAAGTTACCAAATTTACAAAACTACTGATTCAAACATAGAGAGTTCTCCTTTAAACTAAAACAGCGGGATTTGTTATATCTCTTTTTTTATTTTATTTCTTCATTTGCCATTACATTAAAAACATCATCATTTCAATGTTAAAACCACATTAATCACACAATTTATAAAAGCATGTACACATTTAATTTCACATAAAAATGTTAACTAAAAGTTATAATCAAAAACAATAATCAGATTTGAGCAGAATTGTCGACGCGGCGTTTCGGTGTTCTAAAATAGTTTCACCTTCTTCAGGACATTGATTCTTACACATTTATCTAAACAAAGAAACAATAAATTACTGAACAATATCATGGCATTAAATTTTCATTATACTTTCTTCTATTGGTCTGCCTTATCATTTCCCGCTTTTTACTAATTTTACTTAGTCTACTCACACCACTACATGGCCTCACATTATCCTCATATTTAGTAACTTGCCAAGATCTCACTCTATATTTCCTAATTAACCTATTCATCATGGCCCAATGTCCACTCTAAAGTAGACCTGTTGTTTTATCCATACCTGATTTCTCTCATCAGACTCAGGGTTTATATTAACCAGGTTTCTCCAGTTTCTGGTCTGTTTACTCAATCTTCTCTTCATTTTTCATTTCATGAAGCTTTATTCGGTACATAAAACAATGACCATAAAAGCACAAGCAATACAATACAAAGCAACAAATACAGGTTAAAAATACAGATTAAAACAAGGGTTAAAATAGACGAATTTTTAAAATATCATACTTTTCCTAGATTTGATTGATTTATATATAAAAGTGTCAATATAAAAACATTTGTCCGGGGAGTTCATATTATAGATCAACTTCATAGCGTCATCCACATTGTAGATACCATACTTTACAAACAGTGGTTTCAAATAAGTAACACTGACATTCAAGAAAAGGGTGCAAATTAGCATAAAGTGCAGGGTGCTTTGTTTCGAGTGCCTATCACATGGGCAGGGGCCAACAGGGTACTTTTTTGGTTGAGGGAAGGCCACCAGAACGTGGACCATTCCAAATCTGAGTCTTGTTAAGACGAATCTATGGCTTGGTCTAGTTACCATACTCAGGTACAGCGGGTAGCCTTCGCTTTCAATGTATTTATTGTAAAGCTGAACTGTTGTAAGGCAACCATTCGCTGCTGAACGTTTTTGGGTTCTATGTAACATAAAAGTATCTTTCATTTCTTGTTTAGAAATAATTCCGACGGAACATGAATCTAACAATATGTTGATCCCATAGATAGTTTGAAAACTGTCCACTACATATTTAAGCCAGGGTATCTTAGTACAATTTTCCAGGTTGAGACAATCCCTGATAACAAGTTGATTAAACACTGTCTCTTCCTTACGCCAAATCGATTGGAAAAGCATCAAAGGCCTTAGCGGGATGAGGTCACCTATACAGGCTGCCCCTACCTCCCTATGGATCAAATCAGTTGCAGCTGAGGTAGGTAAGCACAAAAGTTTTTTGAGGAAGATATTTTCTTCCCTTTGCAACAAACCTATATTAGTGTAACCCCACAACCCTGCCCCGTATAATGCAATAGAGACACTCCTTGCCTTGTAGATCTGCATCATATCTCTAATTCGCCTATCCCCTAGCTTAGAAGCGAATTTAAAAATGCCATAGGAGCTTTTTACCATCTTCGATCTAACGTTTAATAAATCCTGGGACCAACTTCCGTCGCAAGAAAAAGTAACACCCAAATAACAAAATGTTTCCACCTGCTGCAATTTCACCCCTTCAATAAAAAAGGCCTGGTTTTTATTAGTTCTGGCCCCACAGATCATGGTATGGGTTTTACTCGTATTGATCAATAGCCTCCTCTCCCCAATAAAATCAGAAAACCGATCCATCAGGCGCTGTAGGCCAATTGGAGTCCGTGATAAAAGTACGGCATCGCCTGCATAAAGCAGAACTGGCACGCTGGACCCAGCTACCTGAGGGGCGTCGGCCTTAACTGTTTTCAAGACGGAGTCTACGCCGTTAATAAATAGAGTAGACAACAGGGGGGCGAGGACACAACCCTGTCTTATCCCGCGCTTTACACTAAAGTTTGGGGTGCACTCTCCACTAGCCCCATACCGCACACAGGCTTGCATCTTATTATATAGTCTAGCTAAAAAGTAGACAATTTCCTCTGGTGCGCCAAGCTCTAACAGAACTTGCCATAGTAGCGAGTGGTTAACCAGATCAAATGCGCTGCTTAAATCGGAAAAGCAGAGATATAAATTACCTGGCTTAGCCTTGGTATACTTGCCGATTAATAGTTCTAAATTCAGGCATTGATCTAGGGTCCCACGACCCTTTCTAAAGCCATATTGGGAGGTAGCAAGAATCCCCTTCTCCTCTGCCCAATTTTCCAGCCTAGACAGCAGCACCCGACTCATGATTTTCACCGATGAGTCAAGTAGACTAATAGGTCGGTAGTTACATGCTGCTGTCTTGTCCCCCTTCTTATAGATAGGGACAATAATCGAGTCTCCCCAGGTGGATGGGATCAAGGCTGTAACTGCTGCATTGAGAACCAAAGTAAGTATCGGTCCCCACAATAAAGGAAGAGCCCTATAAACATCAATTGGGACTCCATCGGGGCCCTGCGCCTTTCCCCCCTTACTAGCTTTAATGCTGCATTCGACCTCTCCCAAAGTTATGTCCAAAGGGGCTATAGGCCAATGCCTTTGCACTGCTTCATTTGTACCATTAGCTTGAAATATGGCTGAAAAGTGGGAGACCCATGCCTCACTACTGACATTGGAAGAAAGTTGGGGAGTTTTATCATCTTTGAGGAAGGGGGAATTAACTGTGGACCAAAACAGGCAGCTGTCAGAGGTTTCTGCCGCCTGCGTTAAACCGTCCCAAGCTTCTTGTTGTAATTCCCTCTTCATTTTAGTGAGTTCCATTTTATAATCATATCTCAAAAGTAAGACTTGATTCCTATCCCTTGGTCTAAGGGCTAGAGCCTGCTTCGATTGGGAAAGAAGGGCTGTGCACGCATGATCGAACCAACCCTTACCATGGCCGGTCGAACCTGGCCTTTTTCCCGTAAATATACTATCAATAATTCTGTTAATATTAACAAAATTATTTACAATTGAAACAGACCCACTTCCTACTGTCAAAATGACATTGATATCTGCCAAAGTTCTGGATATAATTATAGGCACAACTGTTGCGGATTTTTCCCCTTTCCACCTTATCCTAGTCCCATTTGACCTATGGGGCTCGATATTATCTAGGGTTCTCAATGTCCGCTGATTCCTACAGTTCCAATTTTCTATTTTCATAGCTAAGCAGTTATGATCACTTAGATTAGGTACCTCGATAACCGCTGTCAAACAGTAAGGTGCTATGCTAGCTGAGACCATAATATGGTCAATGTAGGAATTAGTGTTTCTCCCAGTGTAGGTGGGGATAGTTTGGCCACTAGCATCTTTATCAGGCTGTACTAACTCTAAATCATAAGCTGACATAATACCGTTAATTGCCTCCCCATAGACATGATGTGGGAAGTGGGGTGTATTTTCGCCACTATTGTTTTGCACCCCACAAGCCCTAGAAAGTGATAGGGGGCAAATTGAAGAATTAAAATCGCCTAACCAGATATAGGTAAAAATACATTTAGCTTCTGCTGCAAGCTTCATGAGGGCACTTTCCAATTCTTCTATAACATTGTGCCGTGAATTATTAAAAATATTGTTATAGAAGTTAATTAAGAGCACCTCTGGACCATCCTTCAATTGTACCCATAAAATTTGGGAATGAGTTCCAACTGTTACATGTTTTACTACTGTCAACGTCAGGTCCACAGATAGGAGGAAAATTAAACCTCCCTTAGCTCTCCCATGTCTTGACTCTACAGCTTCTAAACTGTAACATGCATACCCTTCAAAACTGGGTTTTGTAACACACCACGTTTCTTGGAGACATAAAAAGTCGTAAGACCTGATCATGTCCTCCCATCCCAAATTATTCCTTTTCGAGGCCCAACCAGCTATGTTCCAGCTCACAATAGAGGTTCCCCCTATGGTACAATTATTGGGTTCATCTTGGCTAACAATGAGGTTAACATCATCCTCGATTGAACCAACATTAGGGACCTCAGCATATGCTGTTTGTTGATTAATCGTTCCCCTCTCTATAGCCGGGTCAGATACCAGACCACTGTCAGACACTGTAAAAGTAGAATCCTTAGTTTTCCCCAGATCTATACCAGGCCCACCTAAGTGTATTCTTTGGACGTTAAGGGGTAAACTAAGCTGAGGTGTAATGACCTTTGGATGTCAATCATTCTGGTCCAGATAGCTCAAAGCTTGGTATCTATTCTGTAATGGTACCTCAAAAATTGGACCTTGATTGAGGGTAAAGGGTGTAACTCTATTGGGACATCTTACTAAGATGATTATAAAAGTATCCCAAAGGGCGTACAAGTACATCATTCTCATTCGGGGTTAGAGAGGCTGCTCTGAGCAGGACAGTTGCGGCATGCTGAGGGTATTTAAAATTAACAATGACACATTCCTCCCTGCAGGACTTTCTTGAGTTCCCAATCCAATTAACTCTTCTTGTTGTTAGTATTTGGTCCGAGTAATTGGTTGGGAACCCACATTGCCTGTGCAGCCATGAAACCGTTTTGTTCTTAAGCGAATCATGTGACTCCTGGGGGGTTTGTGCAATGTGGGACTGACTGATATCAAGAGGCGGGACATTGGTTACAACAACTACATAAGGAGCACAGTCTGGTGGAAGATTGATAAAACTACTTTTCTTAGGCGCAGATCCTCCAAACGTACTTACTGGTGCTGTTGTTACCTGTGCAGTCGTACTGCCCCCTGGCAGACCAACTGTAGCTACTTTATTTAAGCTCGACCTCTCATCGGGTGGCTTCGGGGCATTGTCACGCACAGTCCTACAACCCGCTGGTAGACCAACTGTAACTACTTTATTTAGGCTTGACCTCTCATCAAGTGGCTTCGGGGCATTGTCGTTAGATATTACCCCCTTCTCTCTGGGCCTAGAGCTGTCATTCATGCCAATGTGCGCATCCAGTAGTCTGCCCAATCTACATACCTCAACTGTCAGAAGGTCTAGTTTGTCCACGAGTGGTTTAACAATTGTTTCAAACTTCCCCTCTATAATGCTAACCAAAATATCAAATTGCCCAGAAATAGAATTAGCCGTGCAGTTCTTAAGCATAGTCTCTTTTTCACTGGCATTACTAATGGGTGTAGATTCAGCTTTCCTCTTGTTATAGATTCCCCCGCGCTTGGTTTGTACTTTTCTACAGGCCCTCACTGTTCGCAAGGCCGGGGAACGCCGTGGCGTAATGGCGTCAGGTGTTTCAGATGATTCGGGGGGATCCTGGGTTGGAACTGGATCAGCTGGTATTTCCATTGGAATAACATCAGGATCACCATTTACGTCCACAAGCAGATCATTACTAACTACAGGTAATGCAGGAGGTAAGTCTGAAGGGTTCTCCTGGCCTAACGACTTCCGTCGGTCATTGTTAATTTTGTTCACAACCTTTACTAAATAATTGTCCATAGTTGATTTATGTTTGGACATTTTAAAAACTGATAGTAGTATGAGCGGGGGACAGGCAGTTGGTCTCAAGAAACAGAAGATATATTGAAGTACTGGGTGGCACCGGAGGCGTGTGGACACTATATTTTAAAATAAGTAAGGGTCAAGTATTAAAATCGCTTTTGACTTACTAAATTAGCTTTGTCCCAGCAGTCAAGGGGGGTTGCCCAGCCCTGCCTCGTTCTGCCACAGACTGCCACAGACTGCCACAGACTGCCACAGACTGCCACAGACTGCCACAGACTGCCACAGACTGTCCAGCCCTTGTCCCGGGCTTCTCCCGCGATGCTCCCGCGCGCGACTCGCGGTGCGAGAGGCGTTCCGTCTACTTAAGCGCCTCCGGGCGCGCTGGTGGCGTGAGTGCTGCGCGCCTCCCCGGGGCAGCTGAGAGAGGTAGTTCGTGGTAGCGGTAAAGCCACTCCCCTCACGGCGTGGCAGGTAGCGGTAAAGCCGTTTCCCTCACGGCTGCCGGTCCGCTAAAAGCTTTTGCCCCCCGGAGCTCAGGGCGCTCCGTCTACTTAAGCGCCTCCGGGCGCGCTGGTGGCGTGAGTGCTGCGCGCCTCCCCGGGGCAGCTGGGAGAGGTAGTTCGTGGTAGCGGTAAAGCCGTTCCCCTCACGGCGTGGCAGGTAGCGGTAAAGCCATTTCCCTCACGGCTGCCGGTCCGCTAAAAGCTTTTGCCCCCCGGAGCTCCGGGCGCTCCGTCTACTTAAGCGCCTCCGGGCGCGCTGGTGGCGTGAGTGCTGCGCGCCTCCCCGGGGCAGCTGGGAGAGGTAGTTCGTGGTAGCGGTAAAGCCGTTCCTCTCACGGCGTGGCAGGTAGCGGTAAAGCCGTTTCCCTCACGGCTGCCGGTCCGCTAAAAGCTTTTGCCCCCCGGAGCTCAGGGCGCTCCGTCTACTCAAGCGCCTCCGGGCGCGCTGGTGGCGTGAGTGCTGCGCGCCTCCCCGTGGCAGCTGGGAGAGGTAGTTTGTGGGAGCGGTAAAGCCGTTCCCCTCACGGCGTGGCAGGTAGCGGTAAAGCCGTTTCCAATTAATTTTTATATATACCTTGCTCTATAGCGTTTACGAGCAATCCTTCATGCCCGGATTCATCTATCGTTCTTGTGTATGCAAATCTATCTGCGCATGCGTGGGCACCGTTAGTTTAAATCTCGGGTCCCTTTTAATATTTTATTTTTTATATAGAATTATCCTTATTTCTTGAATTCATGTTTATTTTCGCCTTAGTGTACCACTTATATGCGCCCTACTGAGTTTCCACATCCTTCCAGTGAGCTCGTTTACACGAGCCTATCTGCTCATGCGTGAGCACCATCTTGGATTGGTCTCATAGTCCCAATCTCTTGCAGTGACGTATATGGCGTTCTAGTCTACTGCACACCCCTCTAATTTATGTGCGGGCACCATTTTAGTTTGGGCCTTCCGCCCTAAGGTTATACAGGATTATGTGTGTCCAAAATTTGATTATGCGGGCCCAAGGCATATATAAAAATGTATTGGATAAATAAGGGCAAATATATATAAAAAAAACATTGAAGTGTAGTCCCGAGATTGAAATTTATGAACAGCGAAACAAAGAGAAATACATAGAATACGCTCGATATAGAGAAATAAATATTAATTACCCCATAAACAAAATTAGAAAGCGTGTACACTTGAGAAAAGGAAGTACAATAGTGAATAAAAAGGGATGGAGGCATGAATAAGATCTTCCAAGATGGCCGCCATATTAGTGTTAGAAACCCAGGCATACAACCATCAATTACCAATTAAGAGGGCTAATTGACAATTAGCAGTGAGATAAAAGTGAGGTTTCTCTTCCCTTGAAACCAGTTGCAAATTGAAGAGCAAGCAGGAAGGACGCTCCAGCAGGACCCTCTACAATACAAGCAAGCCCTAGGCTTTTGAGTGGATAGGTAAAACAGGTGACCACTGATCCTAAGTTGACATTATGTTCCCTATAGGTTCTGAAGATTTATCAAACATCTAAAGACAAGAGTCTCAAATGATTAAAAAAGAGACTCGTGGTGAAAGTCCAATTTTTAAGGTGAGAAGGAGATCCAGTAAAAAAATGACTAGACTAGGACTACTTAAGATAAAGAGGAGTATGATGTTTTCTTGATATATATCTTTGTCTCATAGGCATAACAGAAAAAAACTTTTAAAGCACAGCGCCTTCCTAAATATAACTCTATAAACAAAGAGGTAAGAGAAGCCCAATTTTAAATTGGAAGGAAGGACATAATAAATTGAGAATTGAAGACTGAATAATTACTTACATTGTTATGTCAACAGCTGAAAACTATGAACTGCCGGCACAAGACATAAGAAATAAGAAAAAGGGTACAAAGAAGAAACCAAAGGTAGTGAAGTGTCACACATTTAATAAATTAAAAAGTGATAGCCAATATTGGTATTTGACGCTATCTATTATTTCAGACAGCAATGCCCTACTCCACACTCGGAAATACAGTGTAGCAGAAGTTTAAGTGATCGACCAGGGAGATCACCCAGGTAAGATAAAAACATACAGGCTTAGAAGAAGATCAGCCCTAATGTAACAACAAAGGGAAAAATTAATTTAAGTATTTTTCCCTTAACCCTTAGTCCTAACAAATAGTGGACTTATAAGAGAAGATTGAGTAAACAGACCAGAAACTGGAGAAACCTGGTTAATATAAACCCTGAGTCTGATGAGAGAAATCAGGTATGGATAAAACAACAGGTCTACTTTAGAGTGGACATTGGGCCATGATGAATAAGTTATTTAGGAAACATAGAGTGAGATCTTGGCAAGTTACCAAATATGAGGATAATGTGAGGCCATGTAGTGGTGTGAGTAGACTAAGTAAAATTAGTAAAAAGCGGGAAATGATAAGGAAGACCAATAGAAGAAAGTATAATGAAAATTTAATGCCATGATATTGTTCAGTAATTTATTGTTTCTTTGTTTAGATAAATGTGTAAGAATCAATGTCCTGAAGAAGGTGAAACTGTTTTAGAACACCGAAACGCCGGTTTTAACATTGAAATGATGATGTTTTTAATGTAATGGCAAATGAAGAAATAAAATTAAAAAAGAGATATAACAAATCCCGCTGTAGAACCCTCTGTTTGAATCAGTAGTTTTGTAAATTTGGTAACTTGTGAAAGTTTTTCACTCTTTGGTGTAAACAGAGATAGAAGCTAATCTTCTTCCTTTTAATAGTAAATTGGAAAAGGATTTTTGTGTTTTCGCAACCTAGAATTAGTGTGGAGCATAAGGGCTGTGCTTGATTCCTGCAGTGCTCCCTTCTTGCTGACACTACAGGACAAAACTGTGGCTTGACCAGTCTGGGAAAAATATGAAAAAATCAGGAATCACAGGAAACCAATCACAGAGCTGGACCTGTGCAACCCACAATATCTGTCTGTAAATTAAGCATCAGTTATAGTCAGAGCCACTTGTGGCCATTTACGCATAAATAATGATTTGCAGCATTTGTCACATAATTCACCATCAGCCGCATAATCTGCAGATTTTAGTAAAATAATAATTAAAAAATTGGTTTCTAGCTCAAATGGTTCAAAAGCCACTAAAATGCAGTGACAAGTGTTGACACGTTTGGAATGCCCTTTTCAAAACTGGATTGGTCACCTTTCTGTTGCTTATTGTTGAATTTCGGTGTTAAACTGGTACTAATGAGGAGCAGCCACTGCCCAGACAGTGTTACCAAGTTAAACAAGCATTTGCAATGCAATTAGTCTCGCCTTTGGGACCTTGTATGTATTTAGCTATACAGCACATTGGCCTGGGTGATGAACCATCTACTGTTATTTAACATGGAGGGAAAGTAAGCATCAAACTGTGTGACATGCCAGGTATGAGAACACATGGAGAGAAATATTGCCTTTCAGCGCCAAAGCTCTGATTTTAGCATAAGATCAGGGCTTTAGGTGGCCAGATCATTGAAGATACAAGATTTGAAAAACATATTATTGTCTACGGGTGCTCGTGGAAGACAATTTTTATGGCCTGGAATCTAGAGAGTGCTAAAGTGATTCTGGTATTTTACTGACCTCTGCTGGTCGTTTTCTATCCAGAAAGTTAACCTCTCCTGTGCTCAAGACGGCCTCCGGCCGTCATGAGTCACGGTGGGCGTGTGCACACGATGGTCGCGGGCTGTCCGAGCCACGCCTGCGAATGGAATGCCCCAGCACTGCGTCGGAATTCCCGCCGCAGTGAAGAGGTTAAATATAGGCAGTTGCCAGAAAAAGAAATAAAAGAAAGTACCTTAGCAGAAAGCAATTCTGGTATTTTACTGATCTCTGCTGGGCGTTTTCTATCAAGACAGTTAAATAGAGGCAGCTGAACATAAAAAAAAGTCCTAGGGCTGATCTCTAAAGCCCACAAAGTACATACACATATAAGTATATTTAAGTATATACTAAAGTATATACAAGAGGTCTCGAATGCTCGACCTAAAAATGACAAAATAGCAAAGTAAAAGTTTACAAAATGTGGCACATTATGCTGCATAATTTGCCTTTTCTTGTCGCATAATTTACGGAACTCCACAGTATACTTTTGCCCTCTCCTGCGGCATAATTGCAGTGGTCCTGAGTATAGTATAGTAAAGTGTATTATGTGCCAGGATTACTCATCGTCCTGTGCAGTGCAAGAGGCTGATACACCTTAGGGGAGGCGGGAGGCGGGTTTCCAATGAGAGTCAAGTGCTATGAATCTGAACAAATGTATGTAGATGCTGCCGGACACGCAAGATGTTTGTTATCAGATGAGAGAAATGCATAGCCTTGTGAATGTGCCAAAAGTGAATTTCATATGCATTGTTAATAGAAAATGTATTAATAAAAATATTGCCCCCCCAAAAAAACTCTGTAAAGTGGCGCATATGTGTTTGGGTGTGCATAAAATCAATGTGACCACTTTGCGGCCACTCTTTCTTCCTTTGTTTAGATATTTTTCACATTTTTAACCAATTATTTCTCTTCATCCCAAGGCTACACTTTGGAATAGAAAAATGTCTAGAAAATATGACATTTCCAGCAAAAGTGTTTTTCTTTTTTGGATTCATTTCACAGAGGAACCAATACATGAAAGGAGAGGCAAGAGGGAGTAATAACTTGAAATCATGGTTTTCAGTAAGTGAGGAGGAGCTGCACAGAAAGAGAGGGAGGAAGAGTAAGAAAGAGGGGGGTAGCTGCCAGCGGCAGAGCAAGAGAAGTAGGCACTGTCCTTGTGTTCTCTGGGCAAGAAGGAAGAGACAGACAGCCAGATTCATCAAGCCGAAATCGGCTCGCAAAGGGCCAGATTCTGAGAATCTGGTCCTTTGCGAGCGCTATTTTTGCATTTGGGATTCATCATCCCAAATGCAAAAATCGCAATTTTAGAAATCGCTAAATTGCGAATTATTGCATTTAAGGAATCTCAATTTGAGATTCCTTAAATGCAATTCATGAACCATTTTAAAATTGCGAATTCGCAATCTGGGGCCGCTATTTACCGCTAAGTCTAACTACGTGGTAAATAGCGAAAAACTTAGAAAAATGCACTTCCGTGCATTTTTCTAAGTTGTATGTTACACACACACATGTCCTTTGGACATGTGTGTGCGCAACACCAGTGTACCTTACCATTTCAGGGGTGCTACAGGGTGTCCTTTGGACACCCTGGCACCCTTGAAATCGCTTCCTTATTTGCGATTCGCTAATTGCTAATCGGAAATAAGGAATGACTCCCCATTCATTCCTATGGACCTTTAGGCCCATAGGAATGAATGGGAAAGCCATTCCTTATTTGCGATTAGCAATTACCGAATCGCAAATAAGGAAGCAGTGGGAATCGCAAAAAATATTGCGATTTCTACATGCATCCCGTTTTGCGAGTCTTTAATAGCGATTCCTTAAAAATCGCTATTAAGGACACGCAAAACGGGACTTTGATGAATCTGGGGGAGAGTCCTTTTTCCTCTCTGCCCATCGGCCACGAACGCCGAGCCTTATCTGTTGGCCTTGGCTATTTCTTCCGTCCTGGGATACATGTTTAACATAAAAAAAGTTAGGGAACGGAATCTAGTATATTAAAGAAGTAGGGGCACGCCATGCCCTGCCTATCCCACCCTCACTGCTTGTGAGATGCGTAATGTAATTAGACGCAGTATTGTAAATTAAAGATAAACAAAAGTACAGAAATCAAATTAAAAGCATGCTGGCAAAACAGGGAAGAAAGTCATCAAGTCAATCCATAGTCGGTGGCTTGAATGCATTATTTCCGCCAGACAAATACTTATGCACACAGAAAATATCTGTCAGAGCAAAGCGTGTGTCCTGCCTGAGCAGCTACCATGTGAGCTGCCGTAATCGCTCCACCTGCAATACTTCATGGGTGTGATTGAAAAAAGGTTGGACATACATCCACCATTAGAGACTAGCATGCCAAGATGTTAAGTAGAAATACACAAAAGCCAATCCAAAAGCGTGGGAGGAGTCAGACCACACAAAGTAAATATAACAGATGCGCTGTAGGCTCGACCTAAAATAGCTGAAAATGGTTCACAAACTACAAGGAAAACCTGTAGGATGGCCTCAGTTTGCTCCATCATGAAACCATGACTAAATACACATTCCTTTTTTGAAATGGTGGATGGAGGCAAGGGTGCATCCACCAACATGTAGGCCACACCCCAGTACAACAGCTGCTATGCCAGTTTCTACCATAGTTAAAATGTGTTCTTGTACCGACTTGCCGGTTTTCTCAAATCCATTAACTCAATACATTGATTGACTCAACACACGACTCGCTCAATCTCCAATTCAGACAATCACCTTCGCACATTTTCCAGTAAACCCATTCCTCATTCACCTACTCACTCACCCATTCAATCACTCATGTTAATCGAAGGTTTAATCTTTTATTTAGCTTAATTTTTCCTTCTTGTTCCACTTGCCTTATGTTGTACTGGTATGTCTCTTGACTCTGTAATTGTATAGGGACCTGTTTTGAGGCTAACACAACACATGGAGGAAAACAAGATAACTACTCAATTAAAACCCTGGCCTATGGTTATTGTTAAAAATTGATTGTGTATATCTTCAGACAGGGGCTGAAAGTTTATCAGGTTTTAGGCCTGTATTTAAAAATGTTAACTTTCATCCTCAGCGCGCCTTACGGTATATGCATGCTTTAAAGGTGTCAGGAGCTGAGCTCTTCCTATGCATAAGCCACACTGGCTGCTGCGGGGTGTCAGAGGCACTGCTGCGGTATATAGTAATAGGGGGTTTTGTAAAGCACTTGTAAAGCGTGTCCCCGCGCTATGGAGCGAGTGCTTGCAGGGAAACTACAGGGGGGCAGAACCTGTTACCGGGTGAATAATATTGTTTTTAACTTGGCTCTAAAGATTGATTCGGATGGCTCAAGACGCAACGCCGCAGGAAGTTTATTCCAGCTTAACGCAGCCAGATGCCTGAAAGATCTTCCGCCCATCCTTGCTTTAGATACCTTGGGCATGGACAGACGCCCCGAGCCGGAAGATCTAAGGGAACGGGAAGGCTCATATTGTGTCAGCAGTCCCTGCAATGGAAGGGGGGCCCTACCATTGACGATTCGATGGCAAGTGCAGAGTGCTTTAAATTCCACCCTGCTTCTTACCGGTAGCCAGTGCAGGGTCTGAAGAGCCACTTTAGAGGCAGCCCTTCTGGGTAGTCTGAGCACCAATCGGGCAGCAGCGTTCTGCAAGACCTGCAGGCGGCTCAGATTCTTCTCTAAGGTCCCTAAATAGAGAAGGTTGCCATAGTCCATCTTGGATGTGACTAGTGCATGCACTAGCGTTTGGCGTGCTTTGATGGGTAGAAATTTCAGCACCTTCCTAAGGCTCTTGAGAGTCCCGAAGCAGGATCCAATCACCCGATTGATCTGGGGGCCAAAGGTCAGGTTGGAATCAAACCAGATGCCCAAATTCCTCACCTCCTGGCAGGGGGTAGGTGTTGGTCCCAGGCATGGCGGCCACGTATGGGGTTTGGCATGGAATTAAATAGGGTGCGAGGCAAAACTACACCTCCCCTCGGGAAAGTCTCTAAAATAGCAACAAGACCGGCACGTCATGGCTACAGGGTGCAACCACTTATGCTCTAAAGGTAAATAAATAATGACAGGGCAAGGGCGGCCTTAGGCATGTGCAAGCTGTGCACCTGCACAGGGCCACCAAACCCCAGGGGCCACCAAGCTAATATATATCCTTAATATAATAATCCTCTGAGGATGGATACATATTTGCGCGGCGGCCCCTGGCAGGGATTTGGCTTCCTCCGGCTCCGTTCCACTTCCCCCCCCTCCTGAACTCTGGGGGGCTCCACCCCGCCGGACCCCCTCTTCGGGGGCCCCCTACCTACGCTCCCTGCCCAGGGCCGCCATGAGCCTAGAGCCGCCCCTGGACATGGACAGCCACATAGGGCAGCTTTGAGACCATTGTCACCTCGAAGGCTCGGAGACACTGAAGCTGGGTCACAACATTAGACACGCCTCCCTCACTTCCGAGAAGCACAGAGTTTGCAATTCCTAAAGAATATCACGTCACGATTGTTTTCACAAAACATGACGTTCTGTATTTTTTATTTTTTTAATCGCGGGCCTCTAATCCTTTTCAAAACATATCGGCGCCCTGGGCCATCAACCTTGCGAATATTACTATAAACACAGCTAGTCATACAGTCTGGCTCCAAAGGCTATTCGGCGCCATTTATTTATTTTGTGTTAAGTTTTAAAATATCCCACATAAAATACATCTAGCAGATCAGATGTGAGCAATAGAGGGTTGCCCCAAGCCCAGCAATGCAAGAAACGTGCGTGATCATCCTGATCACCTCTTCAAGACACATAAATATGTTCTGATCAATGGTAACACTAGAACCTCGTTACACACATGTTACAGTTGAGTCACTGACAGATTTTTGTTTTTTACAGCAACAGCAAGCACTGATGACACACCATTAGTTACAATTGTGGCCCAGTGTAGAGCGAAAGAGACTCACATCGGTGTGGCATTTATTTTTTATTTTTCATTTTTAAGGAGTTTAATAACACACCAACAAGTCTTCTTGGATGATGGAAACAGTCCAGCTAGAAGTCCAGCCAGACTCCAGGAAGAAGAATAAATCAGAGTGAGGGGAGTTAGAGGAAAAGAATGAAGAGCTGAATATCCTTGTGGAGAAATGCACTGCAAAGCTTGGCAGTGTTTTTGGTATTGCCTCTTTTGTTGAGTCAGAATCCATCAAGTGTCAAATATGGCTGAGAAAAGTCAAGCGTATCAATGGAATAGAAAAAACACCCGGCACTGTAAATGTCTCCTTTGAAGAAGGGTGTGGAGAGACTCTGACATCATAGGAAATACAAGGAGAGGCACCCGCAGATACATTAACAAAGGATACAATAGCAGGTATATCCACAGCGAGCCAGCCATTTCCACCCCTCGGACAGCCAGAAACATTTCCAAAGTCATATGTGCTACATGCAAGCATGTATGAAATGAATGTTGGTGTGAGTGTAGACTCCAGATTATCACCCCAAAGTCAGAACAACACAGTGAAAAAATGTTTTCAACATTATGAGATTAGGACGCATCTTTCCTAACTGGGGTCGCACATGGTATATGTCTAGGCCTAATGCGTTATGAAGAAGGAGCCATGGCACTTTGGCGCCGGGGCTCCCTCTTTATAACGAAAGCCTTGGCCATGCCAACAGACTCTATACCAGGCTCATGGAGCATTTAATCAACAACTACAATGAATTCAGAATGCTGCCACCAGACAATTTCATAGCCTATATCGATTTGACCATGAAACTCCTGCCCTTGAAGCCCACCACTGGTTCTTTATTATAAGAAGAATCCCATCCATAGCCCCCTGCCTTGCCCATCCGCCAATCCACAGTACTTCACCAATCTGCGTACAAGGTGAACCCAAATTTAGGTTGGACGCTCGGAGGAACCTTAGATCAAGAACTGTACAGATTCTGATCATCCCCAATTTCAAAATTCTGAGACGGCAATTCTCCTTGCATGGCTCAAAGTGTCATGAGCCTCTACCCTAAGTTCCCCAAGGGAAGTTTCTGAACCTTGTTGTGTCTTTTGGCTCCTCGCCGTTGAGAATCATAATGCTCATACATACATAAGTGAAAAGGAACTTCCTGTTATCACTAGTCCATGACATGCCCTTTGCTGGATTCTTGGGAATTAGGTAGACCAATGCTGGGTTGCAACTTATTTTCTTCTGGTAAGGTATGGGCTGAGATGTAGAAATGTTCTTTAAAACTTGCCTGGCTTGTCAAGTGAGCAACAAGGCTAGAAGCAGTGCAAAGGCGGATGTCGCTATCTGTGGTAGGTGTGATTTGTAAGAGCCTTGCTATTTACATTATAGTTCTCTTCAACACCCACCAGGTACACCGGGGTCCCTCTGGGCAGAACTATTACCAACCTGGCTAAGGATCTCATTCAGATTTGTTTGAGGGCTGGATTTCCCAAAGCTGTATTTTCTGACTGACGTATGATAGAGATGTGGATGCAAATTTGAGAGGCTTACCACATATCCACAGAGTTCCCACAAACTAATAGGTTGGTGAAAGACATTAACAAGACTCTCTAGAACCACTTGGGACTTTTGATTGAGGTTCTCCGGAAGAAGTGGGAACTTTTTCTGCTATGTCTTTTATTTGCCAATTGGCAAATTACAGAGAAGGGAAAATGGGTTAGCCCCTTTGAACTTCTGTTTTGGATATCTTGTCTTCCTGTCTATCCTGACTTTAGTTAGAGAAGTCTGAGAAGCTACCTAAAAATCTTAAGTAGGGATGTAGTGGACTACGTTTTGAGGCTCAGAAAGTTGATGTCCCAACTCATGCATAAAACTAACTAAGCCAAGTCGTTGTGGTGTGGTGACCAGAAAGGAATGGGAAATGGGCACAAGGACGCTAAGGAATTATTGAATTTGAAGTAGAGGGGTCCTTACAAAGTGGTAAGAAAGTTAGCTGAGGTCAATGACTTGGTTGATATGGGTGCCATTGGAGACACTATACGCTGTTCCATGTGAATCAACATAAATTGTATCTCCAAGGAAATTACATTTTGAGAACAACATCACCCAGGTACGACCTTCTGTGAGCATTGCTGATCCTGACATCGATGATAGCAATCATTCTCACGACTGCACAGTTGCGGCATTTTCCAACTTGGTCGAACTTTCACCTGAAGCGGTAGACCACTTTTTTGCAAGTCTGTCCGAAATGATATTCTCCCCTGAACAAAAAGAATAACTTTTAAGCAAACTAGTACACAGCGTTCCCTGAACTCTGAATTCGGCCTTCGGCTTTGATAAACAAAAGCTACTGAACATATTTGGAACTATATTTTTTTCTCTCCCCTGGAAACAAAATTATTTTTTCCCAATTTCAAAATATTTACCTTTTTTCTGGCACATGTACTCTGCTTAAAGTAGAACTATTCTTAGAGAACAGAGCTTCTATTTTTGGGAACTCTAGAGACAATATATTACCTCAGCCTCTAGCACATTTACAGCAACTGTATTTATATGTGATGGAATGGTCTCGACCTTCTTTTCTGTATTAAGAGCCATTTCATGTGTAAATTTCGCAAATCATTCATGCTGTTATATATATGCATCTTTTTTACTGAATGATTACACTGCTTGAATAGCGTACAGTACCTATAATCATTTTCGTGTATATCGTATGCACCATTTCAAATGCTAAAAATTTATTTTGGGGTGGGTTGGAATACACATGCACTTTTATATGTTTACTATTGCTTAGTTTTAGTAATGATGGACATTAGATCGTGGAGTGGGTATTGTGTTTTTATCTAGGAAGCTAAATCGATATTTCTATTTTATGCCCTTGTTCGGCTATCATCAATAATATCCCTATAATGGCATAAGGAATCATATCCATATTAGTCGTAGCCCATGCAGTCACATTAAGCAAGGCTACTTCCCCGGCCTCCTAGAAAGCACAACGAGTTCTCTAAACAAACCAAACCTCCAGTAACCTGGGAAATCCCCCTTGCTTTTGTTTTGATTTCGTCCTAGAACTCCTGTAAAGCACTGTAAGAACGGCCAGTTCTTAGTGACATCTTTATTGACGTCTTATGTCCAACCTTACGTCAAACCCGGCACCTTTCAGGTATAAATATACCAACGTTGCCTTAAGCATACACACGGTGGTGGTTTTGGAGCAGAGCAGCTATCTACTTGCCCGAGAGCCCAGCTGATGCGAGAGCCCACAAACGCTGCCCCTCCCTTTTGACGCACTGAGAGAGACGCTGTCTTTTCTCCTGCCGAGAAATCCAGCTCCGGTGTTTCCAGATACCTTCGCGGGTTACTGGGATATCGAGTCCTGAGAGAGAGATACAAGACCTCCTGCTTTCTAATTACCCAGGTACGGAGCTGACTAAACCCTTAAAGAGAATTCTTGAGTCAGATTCTTGGCAAAACCAACTTAACTTAAACTGCTACTTACTTACTCCTTCCCACATATTAGGCTTAGGTCAGGTACACAGGGGTAGGCGTATTTAGAAGCACCAGTTGAGTACGTTAGTCAATGTATATATGTATATATATATTTTATCTTTTTTAAAGTATCATATGGCTAAGAAACCATATCAATGCTTTTACAGTATTATTTTATAATCCTCCTTTTACTGTACGCACTTTACTTTACTATGAGTATTGCAATCGTGGCAATTCATTTCTCTTGCATGAGAAAGAAGACTGCTCAATAAATAACACCTTTTTATTGAAAATGCCCGTCTCTTTTCTCTGCACTCTGGTGAAACTAAGTATGCACACTTGACTGAGTGAAATAGCTGTCTATTGTTTTCACACGACTCTAGAGATACACTCTTATTCTGAGGGAGCAAAGTTGTCATGTTATATGGTTGTCGGAAGCTAATCCCTTCTTGTCTAATCAGGAAAGTTAATTCCTTCTTGAACATTCGAGAAAGTTTCTAGTGACCTCTGAGCTAGCTGGCAAACCTTAAGTCTAATATAGTCAGTAGAGACCTAGTTAACCTCAGTCCTACGTCTACACTGCTGAATATATTATTCCAATGCGCAGAGCCTATTGGGAATATAGGAACTACACTACATGGCGCCCAACGTTTGGTAAGGCGATAAATCTAACGCAAGACATTAGAGTAACTCAGTCGTGCTTTTTCACACAGACCCTTTTTCCCGTAAATACTCCAAAAGACGCCTGGAGTGGGTAAGAGGTTAAAATCCGCCGGAAATTAGTAGGAAGAGATTCCTATGTATAGTTTTTGGTTTAGTCAACGTTGAAGGATACAGTGTTCCAAAAATATTGTGCACCTAATCTTTGTTTCCTTGAAACTTGATCTGCAACAAAAACCTTTCTGTTAGTAAAAATGTCAGAAATTGAAGACGATAGGGAGGAAGCTAGAATAGCAGCTCAACTCCTAGCGGATGACACAAGTCTCCGAGACAATGAACCGAATGTTATACTCATTCCGGTCAACATAAGAAAAACTATAACTCTTAAACTTATAGAAAATGGACTAACACCGAGAGGTGGAATAGTCGTATTCGTAATTGAGGCCCATGAATATCGGCAGACAGAGGTATTCTACTCATGGATAAACTTTCCAGCAGCAAACGCTGTCACACACGACTTCCACTATTACAAAATAGAGGAACCTCCGGATGAATACACTCCTTTCGAGGAGGTTGAAATCCCATTAAAATACCAAGAGCACCTGCTCTGGTTTAAAGGTGCCCTAAAACATAATAATCACATCACCAGGCTCGGTCCACTAGGTAGACCAGGAGCAACGTGGCCGGTTCTAGCCAGCTAAACACCACATCCAGACATTGAAAAAATGTCAGTGCCAGAACTTTTAGTCCAGCTTAAAGTACTAATTAAAATACATAGACAATTAGTCCAATATGTAATGCGGACTTCAACAGTCCAACCAGCTATTAACATTCCACAGCTGACCCCTCATCAGGGGAACACAAACAAAACTACACCACAGAACATACAATCATGTCTGGGTAAAGTACCCATAAAACGGGAACAAATTCCATTCTGGTTAGCACAAAAAATAACTCAAATAGAGGCAATATTTCGGGATACTACCCCTACTGAGAAACACAGAATTCTGACTATCTGTCTTCCAATGGGGATCGCACCACATGTGGAGAACTGTGACACTTGGGGCACAGTCTTTGCTTCCATTTACACAAAAACACATGGTGTTCCGTCCATGGCGATAAAACCAGATGTACTAAGACAGATTCAAAATGAATACGGTGCAGAACCTGCTTTAACTCTGGGTATGAAATTACTGAAAGACTTCAGGCAGGTCTCGGCTATATTATTAGCCAACATAAAAGGAGAAGCAGCATCTGTGGGGATCCGCCAGAAATTGAAAGAAACAGATATAGCAGACCAACCAATTGAACTTGCCAGAATCATAGAAAAATCCTATGAAGAACTAGGAAGAGATAGTTTGGGTGGGAAACCAGTAAAACCCCAACTAACTGAAAATCCTGAAAAGATATTTATTAAAAATAATCTAAACACTCCAAAAAAGAGCTGGGATGGAAGTAAACAATCCACTCCCAAAGAAAAAAGATTCCAGTCCAGAGGTAGGTCTCCTCGGCGGAGAGAAAGATCTCCGGACCAAGGACACAAGTCTCCCCAGAGGGAGCCCTCTGAGAAAAGATACAACCTTAGAAATAGGGATAATCTGAAGAAACCTGATAGATATCAAGACATTGATACACGTCCCTCTTGATCTTTTCAGACTTCCTCGCAGAAATCGGAAAGAAGAGGACGGTCGGAACACAGGGAAGAGCACGTCAAGTCCAAAGACAAGGAACCTGCTCATCAAAGTAAAAAATTACAATTTCCAAGAAAGAAGGTAGCCAGCATGAAAATAGTTAAACATGCCGAGGATACTGAGGACACAACTGAAAAACGGAGAGTGGGCCCAGACAATGCTAGACCGCGCAGCAGAAGTGACAATAGCTCGCAGGATCCTGATGAATCATCTGGAGACAGTGGACACGAATGAATACATTCAGGTGGAAACTGCAGATACCAGAGTTAGCGAACCTCATAAAATATACGAAATAACATTACGTATAGAGGGAGATAAGACTAGGAAAGTAAGGGGTCTATTTTGGGATAATCTTTCCAAAGGCTATGACATCCTTTTAGCTGAGAAAGACTGGCCACTAGAGTTTGTCAGGGAGTGCCCTCATGGCGAAGAAATGATTATGCCTGCCTTCTCAAATCATATTCCAATTAAAAAAAAATACATATGCAAGAAAATGGGCAGTAGCCCAAACTCCTGCCTTATATACAAATCATGTAGGATGGGATGAGGACTCTCCTCCTCACAAAATCCAGTTAAAATGTCAACCAACTGCACAAAGGCAGTACCCAATTAAGCAAGAAGCAAAAAAGCAAGTCAGGGAGATCTTAGATCAACTTGAATACCAGAGGGTGATTGAAACATGCACCTCACAAATGAACAATCCTTTGTTTCCGGTCTCCAAGCCAGACAATTCATATCGTCTAGTTTTGGACTACAGACACCTTAACTCATGTTGCAAGACATATGCAGTACAAAACTCACACAGTGCAGCACTAATGAATAACATCGTGCGCAAAAAATACAAAACATTAGACATCTCTAATGGATTCTTTTGTCAAAATATAACACCTGAAAGCAGGTATTTGACCGCTTTCTCAATAATGGGGTCGCAGAGAAATTTCTGTCGACTCCCACAGGGATTCAAGAATAGCCCAGGATTATTCTCAGCAAGGGTAACAGAGTTACTACAAATATATGATGATGAAGCATTATCTTATGTCGATGATATCTATCTAACAGATGATGACTTGGATACTCACTTGAAAAGAGTGAACACCATAATACTTGGGTTCGCTGCAGAGGGTTACAAATTCAACTTTAAAAAGTCACGAATTGCCCATCTAACTGTCCTGTTTTTATGATATGAATTATCAAGTGACGGCAAAAGCCTAGCAGACAATTTCTTAGAGAAGTGCGCTGTACTCCAAGCACCTAAAACGCTGAAGAACCTACAATCGATACTAGGTTTCCTGAATTTCGGAAGAAATTACATTCTAAATTATGCAGAGAGGGTTAAACCTCTCTATGAACTAATAAAACCTGATTTTAAACCAATCAATTGGACTCAAAAACACAGAATTTTTTTTTTTTTTTTTGAAAACCTTTATTGACATCAAAGGAAAGACAATTCGAGGCCTACAACCAAGCCGGCCGGCCGCAATGTGCAAAATAATCAGGAGTCACCAGGCAAATATTACATAATCAATCAACACAAAGTAGAGGCCGTATAATCGTAGAAGGGGAAAATTACAGAAACCAAAGGGCTAAAACACAGGAGTAAATAAGGCTTAATTTTATAATATGGGGAGAAGACATTTGACAGGCTCACTTTCAATACGGAGGCATCCGATATCCCAAACCAACCTCAACATTAATAAGGGGGCATGGGGGCAAAATATCGGGGGGACAATACAATGCATTCAAGAAAATCAGGATACGTGAGACACAATCAGCCCCTGAGCATTATCATCGTAACATGCCCGCCACCCAAGATACTACCAAGCCAGAACAGCGGGATCGGAAAAACAATGCATCAAAACCAGCCCGTCATAATAACCTCTGGGACACAGGAAGGAAAAAAAAAAAAAAAAAAAAAAAAAAGGGGGGTGGGGAACGAAGTGGGGAAGGGGAAGAGGAAGGGAGAGGAAAATGGAGAGAAGACAAAATAAAACCATAAAAAGGAAAATAAGAAAATATGAAAAAACGAAAGAAAGAAGACACGCCGACACAGGCCCCCCGCGGCGGGAAGACAGGAGACAAAAGGAGTAGCGACCCAAGTGGGGGTATGGCGATCGAGGAGAAAGACAGCCGAAACATAGCAGGAGGATGAACGACGCCACACCCCCACCCGAAACACACCACAGGAGGTCGGGACAGACACGGCCTCACGAAAAAGAGATACAAAAGGGCCATAGAACCAGAAGACAAACAAAAAATAGAACCCAACCCACCCGTCCCACCCTGCACCCCTGTAGAAGGCTATGGCCCACCCTTCAAACAGCGTGCCTGTCGCCCTAAACCAGAACGCGAAATATAGCGAGAAGTAAGAGAGAAGAAAGAGACAAAAAGGCAACAAAAGCGGAGAAAAGAAGACAGGAGGGAGGAGCAGAACAACCATAATCCGAACGGGCGGCCGCAGCCCTCCGCCCAACCAGACAAGCACAATCAAAAACAGACCAGGACGACACCCCATCACGTGCCACAAAACATTAGGAGAAGGGGACCGCCCATCTTTCCACGATTAAAAACAATTATGCTACTAAATCGTATACCGGGAATCAAACGGAAGTCGTACATTTCACCCCCAACCCTTTCGAGCGACAAACCCCACCCACCACATGGCAATGTAAAACCACATACTAAGTACCAAATCAGCATGTAATCGAGTGGAAAGGTGACTAGCATAGTTACTTGGGGGGTAGATAGATCCACAAGGGAGAAATAGTCCAAACAGAAAGTATCGATGCATCAAACATCGCAGCACGAGCAATGAAAAACAGGAGTTCAGTTGCGCCACTGGAGCAGGCGAGGTGGCCCCAAGTATAGACACAGGCAAAGTCATCGAAGCAGGCACAGTCGGCAGTCCACCAATAGTTTCAGGCAACAATGTCAAACAGGGTCGCAGTACAGCATCCAAGTCCCCGGGGTCCGAACCTTGAAAAGCAGGGCGCCCCAAAGTCACCGACACACTAGACGATCTTCGATCAGTGGCGGAGACACTCAAGTCAATCGAGGGGGGCGAGGCAATGAAGTCTTCGAAACAAGAGGGCGACAAGAAGAAATGGCCGCCCAAAATGGCGGCAGATCGTGGCGTACCCACCGAGACGCCCAGGGCCAGGGAAGCGTGTAGGGATCTCAGGGCTTCCAGGATATCTCTGACCGTCGGCTCACGTCCACCAGATCCGCTCCCCACACCAATAGGCAACACGGGCCCGCCGCCACAGGGTGATTCTCGTTGCAGAGGGTCGGCCGCCATTTCGTGAATCAGCCCAATCGCCGCTCACCAAGACCCCCGGAAAGAACAGTTCTCAAATGTAGGACTTTACAAGCTCCGGGGGTCCCAGCAAGGGCGGCCTCGATGCCAAATGGATGTCCGCCCGAGACGGGTCTCCGCCAGCACCAGCACCGGTGCCCCAATCAAGCGGAGTCCGGGCCCCGAGGACCAGGGCCGCCGGACAAAGCAGCGACGGGGAGAGACCCCCTCACAGACTCAGGTCCCCGGCCCTCTCACCCACGTCGGCCACGCGGCCACCAGGGCAGGCCCGGGTCAGGATCGCCGGGATCTTCGCACATCGGCTCCCAACACTGGTTCTCGCTCTCGGCCGGGGCCGAGAGCCGTCGGATCCCACCGGCCAGGTCTCGGTCCAAGTCTCGCAGATGCCCCGATCTCTCAGAGGCCACAACTCCGGAGCCACTGCACACCGAGACCCCGGTGTCGGATGGTAAGTACAAACAAGCCGTTATGTTTCCAATGCCCCAAAAATGTATCGTCCCCGGACAGGATGGAAGACAGGATAGGCAATCAGGACGGAGGGCTGCGGGAGCCGAGCTAAAGGGCGACCATTACGGCCGCGAGCTAGGCTCCTCCCCCCACACAGAAATTTTGAGATCATTGCAAACAGACATGTTAACTAAAACAAAATTGCAAACTCGCGATAATACACGCAACCTTGTAATCCGAGTCATCCCAGGAAGATGAGGATTCACGTACCTGACCTCTAATGAGGGAGAAACGGTACCAATAGCTTACAAATCATATTTGTACACAAAAGCTGAAATGAAATTCAGTTCAACTGAAAAAATTCTAACTGCGGTTCAGACTGCAGTAGCAAAAGAAAGAGCCCTTGCACAAGGTAAACGAATAATAATCGTTACACCAGTACCAGCCCTAGAAGCGGTAACAAAAGCAAGCATTCCAAATGCTAAAGCACTACATCCGAGATGGATCGAATGGGTTAATTCTCTTGCTGCAACAGACGTAGTATACGAATTTGACCCTAATTTAAAAACACAAGAATTTCTACAATATGAATATGTATGTCCTCTGCCAACCAAAATCCTGCCTCTAGAACACTATGGCTGTATAATATATACAGACGGATCAGCACAACCCTCAGTTGGGGGTAAACAAGCTTACAGTGCTGCGTGCGCGATTGTTAAAGGTCGTTGGCACGAAGGAAAATTTAGACCCCTGGTCACTAAAACTCAATCTCTAGGAGATTGTACAGCTCAGCGAGCTGAACTACTAGCATTTAAGATGGCGCTTGAAAATACCGATCGCGAATTCCCCACACTAATAGTGTGCGATTCATATTACTGCGTTCAGTCTTATAATGAATACTTGCAGAACTGGGTTCAAAACGGTTTCAAAGATGCAAAAGGTGGCACAATCAAGCATCAAATGCTTTGGGAACAAGTAGTTCTTTTACAAAAAGAACTACAAAAGACTCACGTGATACATACACTGAGTCATCAACGTGATGGCGTTCACGTGGCGGGGAATTCATTGGCTGATGAAGCCGCGAAGGCAGCTGTGCAAACGGCTTCCGTAGCTGCTATCACCCGGCCCAAAACAAAAATAGACAGCGATATAATGCAAGCTGTCAGTGCTTCAGTAAAAAATAATATAAAAACACTCCCGAAAGGCTTTCCAGTAAAGTACTCATACATAACTGATGCAAATAATGTTCCTTTTGCTCGAATCCCTGGAGTGGGGGATAGGGCAATTCCAAATATGGAACCCAGGTTAGGACTAATTACAGCGGCACACGAAGGGCTCGCTTCTGCACATGCTGGTGTTTCCGCCACTATATCGTTATTAAAACAGAGATGTTGGTGGCCGCGCAGGAGAATACAAACTAGGAACTATGTTCTAGAATGCAAAATATGCCAAAGAATGAAAGTATCAACAGTGAAACGACCAGCACAGACGCCCCTTCTAATCTCAGATAAACCATTAGCCTGTGTTTACCTGGACCACTGTGGTCCCTTACAAAGGGATGGCAACTATAAATATATCATGGTCGCAGTGGATTCCTGCACGAGATTCATTTGGATGTGGCCCCAGCGCTCGGCTGACGCCAGAACTGTTATAAAAGATTTGCGAGTCTATATCGGCACATACGCAATTGGCATGCTACATTCTGACCAGGGTCCTGCTTTTAGCTCTCGAGCTTATAAGGAGGCCATGACCAGCATGGGCATTGCATTGCGGTACTCTTGTCCCTTTCATCCTGAGGGAAATGGGATTGTGGAAAGAAAAAACCGAGACATAAAGCAATCTATAACGGCGAGGGTATTAGGTTCGGGTGATGGGTGGGTCCAACATTTAACAAGTGTCCAACGTAGTCTTAACAATCTGCCAAGAAATTCTCTAAAAGGTTTCAGTCCGTACGAACTATTGTTCGGTACTAGAATGCATATTCAGGACTTAGATAGTCAGACTTCAGTGGTAGAAGAAAAATGCTATGATATCAAAGATCGTTTGGATATTTTACAGGACTTAAATGAAACAAGAAAAGACCTGAGCAACATAAAGTTAAAACAGCAGCCAACAACCACTGAAGATAAACCACCTGTCCCAGCAAGGCCTGTCTGTATTCCAAAGATTGGGGATCTGGTCAGAGAGAAGATCGCGGTGAAGAAGGAATTTGGGCCTTCTTACAGAAAAGCAGTACCTGTCTTAGCTGTCAGCGGAACAAGATCAGTTGTACTACCGCCCCTTGCTGGTAAAAAGGAGAACCGAGTTGTATCCATCGACCTGGTAAAACCACAATCATGTGGCCAATAATAAGTAGTAGGCCCAGTGGACTCCCAAGAAATAGCAGAGTACCAAAACTTGCTACAATACAAGAGGTTCAAACTGAGAGACTAATCACATTTGATAAACCTGCAGTGAATAAAAAAGGACTATGCAACAATGCCATGGAACTTGTGCCTCTTGAAACCCAAATTGCAACAGTTCGTCAAGAAACACCAGTCTACAACGATGTAGTCTCAGCCTATGCTAATGAAACAAAGAAAATTCCAAAAGCAAATGAAAATCCGGAAGCGATTCCAACAATTGACAGAACTGCATCTGGCTACTTCATCAAGTTCGATGACTTTTCTGAGGATCCAAGCGAGCCTGAAGAACAGCCAACAACAAAAACTTTTAAAGACAAAGCAACAGAACTCTTTCATCAACTCAAAGAAACCTATCTGATTTCTCCATGGATTGAATTTTGGATTGTGTTAGGTGTACTTTTCCTCCTGCTTTTCCTCCTGCTTTGGCTCATCATGGTTCTTTGTTTGGGAAAATTCATTGAGGGAAAATACAGTACAATGGACACAGCAAGTCAGAACATCAACTTGGTCCTAAAGCCACACAAGTCATCTCACATCGAGATGAGAGAACTATCATCCGTGAATGTCACAGCCAATCCAATACCCGGTGGGGTAGCTTGGGACAAAACTGATTACGAAATCTATAGCCCGGTCGAGCTCTTGAAATATCCACATCAGTTCAAGGTTTCATTAAGTGACTTTGTAAAACCGAGTACATTCTCTGATGATTGGGACTTTGAAAGCATTAATGATATGATGTCAGATTTAGTAATGTCGGCTAAATTTACAGAACATGATTATTTACAGGGTTCATCTAATTATGAAGAAATGTATTGCTACAACCACTTTGCACATCACTATTTGCATAAATCTGCTCAGCCTAGAAATGTTTTTAATTATAATCAATGGGAACATTGTGCAACTCCTCCAAAAGGTAGTTCTAAAACATTTTACGAGAAATTCCCATACTTCTTAGGGTTTAACACAAGTGATGCTGAAACGTTTTATTTCAAAATGTTAAATAAGACAGGAATGAAAACAATGCTGACAAACACTAAATTAATCTATTCAGAAGCATTTTTATGAAAAAATGACTAAATTTGGTTTTGATTTTTGGAAAAAGAACATTGGAACAAAAACCATCTGGGGTACCAAAGATTGGCAGGTCCAAGGTATAGAAACATTATTTAGAGCCTGCATGATCCCAGAACAAATTATATTCTTGAATGATACCATTCAACAGACAACCTGTCTTGGCCTAGCCAAAATTAAAGACTTAAACAAACCGTCTATTCCAAAGCCAACACCTGACAGTAATAGCACTACAGATGTTGAGATAGACGTATCCCATATTTTTAACCAAAACAGAACACATCCTGATTAGAAAAAATGGTTGATCTGGCCCACAGACACAAATAACTGTCAAGATAGATTCCTGAACAAAATACAGGGGTTCAAATTGACCAGGCCAGACCCTAGATACTCCCAGAGACAACATCCAGGGATAGTTACAACATACAGTGTAGGAAAACTCTGCCTCGAATGGCTACAGACATCCACACTGGCAGAAATTAAGCAACACTTGACTTTACTTAAAGACGGTGCTGACTTGCGTGATTTCATAATGGGACCACGCAAACAGCGTCAAAAACGTTTCATAGCGGCCGGTCTATACGCTGCGTACAACGAAGCTTGGAAAGTAATGCAAATTGAAACAGCAGAGAAAATACGGGAAATTGACCGTATTAATTTGGAAAAATCACTTTCTGTTGTGGACAATAGGTTAATGACTCTGTC
This sequence comes from Lissotriton helveticus, assembly GCF_964261635.1. Lineage (NCBI taxonomy): Eukaryota > Metazoa > Chordata > Amphibia > Caudata > Salamandridae > Lissotriton > Lissotriton helveticus. Next base: position 1,674,834,963 of record NC_136065.1, read on the forward strand.
TTCCAGAATATATTCACTGTACAGTATTGTATCATCTGCTATTGATATAATAGAGCAGGACTTACTAATGTTACAACACGGTCAGTCCCAATTGCGTTCTATTGTACAGCTTGGCTGGACGTTGCAAAATCTGCGTTCAGGCTACGTGCCCTGGCGTTTAATCAACACAACGTCATTATTCTCTATCTTTAACCTTACTGATACACAAATCAGTTTGGCACAAAAAGGAGCAGACTATACGATTCTGAGCATTGAAAAACTTGAGAGATTACCATTGACAATGTCAGAAAGACCTGTCATTGAATGGATAAAGAAAAACCAAAGGTGATGATGGACGGAGCGTTGACAATACAAACACTCACCCCCAGTCAACTGATCTGGGTTTAATCCATCACCGTTCTTTAGCTCACTCCGCCACCCCAGTTCAGACATGGCCATATGCAAATCAGTCTGACCCTGTGCCTCATGGGAACAGTCCAGCCCGAACTGCCAAGCCATGTCTTCCCTGGACCGGAATCAAGCTTCCCAGGACCGGTTTCTGGCATTGAATGGATAATACACGGAACAACAACAATTCCGATAACAACTTTCCAATTTAAATACTGTCAAGAGTATATACCAGCAGGCCAGTATGAAAGGTTGGGTAAAGGGTACATTAAGTCATCATGGAAATTACCTTACACACACACACATGTTATAGTGAAAAGGAAAAAAATGTATTTCTTAGTGGTAACAATTGTAAAAGATCACTGAGCGGTATACTTCTGTGTCAAGGTATTAACTTGCATGGGGCCTGTGTGGGGACTTCAAATAACCTTTCATGTCACCAGCATGGCACACCTGCAACACGAATAGAGCCATTCTTTAGACGGCTTTCTAACGGGAGCTATATTCTAATAGTGGACCGCAGATGTTGTGGCATGGTGCCAGGAAAAGCTTATCTCGTGAGCGTTAGTTCCATGGTCACTTGCTGTATGCAAGTATTGTATCCAAACAGCACTCCAGACACGGAGGCGAAAATTTGGCCTTTTTTGAATATCTCTTCTATTCAAATTGATACTTTAAGCAGAATGAAGTCTGTTCTTTTACAGACAACTGTGCCCTTGACGTCATCAAAAGAAACGTATGATCTGCAAGTTGCAAGGACAACGGCAGAGATACATACCCTTTTATCGACAAATTGCCCCGTGCATTTCGCAGGAATGCTAAGCCAAATCCTAACTACGTCTGATACCAGCGGTATCCCACATATATTTAAGACAATTTTTTTGGGACTGTTAACACCCTTCAAAACAGTTCTGGGCATTTTTCCTAATTTTGTCCATTCTGTCTTTGGCGGCCTACCACTTCTGTTGGGACTCGTAGCAGGCATTTTATTTTTGATACTTCTGCTTCGATATGGCAAGCCAAATCTCAGACAAGACTCCAGCAACGATGGAAGAAATGATCCTAGCTATACGCTATCAGGACCGCATAACTAAAGTCCTTGGATTACCCCGGCTAAGAGATCTAAATATGACCTGGTTTCTTTCATTCAGATCTATCTGGCAGAATTGCATCTTACCTGTGCTTCGATGTATGCTATGCGGAGAAGAATGCGTGTTGGACGTCTGTCTAACACTACCATCAGCAGTACCGTTGGATACAGATACTTTGCTAAGTCCTGTAACGGCTCATGCATCGTGTTGTCCCCAGCGGCTACCCATTGTGATGACGTCATTCGTTGAGACTTCACCACTGCGATTAGGGGGTAGTGAAGTACGAGATGAGAGCAACATCACCCAGGTACGACCTTCTGTGAGCATTGCTGATCCTGACATCGATGATAGCAATCATTCTCACGACTGCACAGTTGCGGCATTTTCCAACTTGGTCGAACTTTCACCTGAAGCGGTAGACCACTTTTTTGCAAGTCTGTCCGAAATGATATTCTCCCCTGAACAAAAAGAATAACTTTTAAGCAAACTAGTACACAGCGTTCCCTGAACTCTGAATTCGGCCTTGATAAACAAAAGCTACTGAACATATTTGGAACTATATTTTTCTCTCTCCCCTGGAAACAATTTTTTTTTTCCCAATTTCAAAATATTTACCTTTTTTCTGGCACATGTACTCTGCTTAAAGTAGAACTATTCTTAGAGAACAGAGCTTCTATTTTTGGGAACTCTAGAGACAATATATTACCTCAGCCTCTAGCACATTTACAGCAACTGTATTTATATGTGATGGAATGGTCTCGACCTTCTTTTCTGTATTAAGAGCCATTTCATGTGTAAATTTCGCAAATCATTCATGCTGTTATATATATGCATCTTTTTTACTGAATGATTACACTGCTTGAATAGCGTACAGTACCTATAATCATTTTCGTGTATATCGTATGCACCATTTCAAATGCTAAAAATTTATTTTGGGGTGGGTTGGAATACACATGCACTTTTATATGTTTACTATTGCTTAGTTTTAGTAATGATGGACATTAGATCGTGGAGTGGGTATTGTGTTTTTATCTAGGAAGCTAAATCGATATTTCTATTTTATGCCCTTGTTCGGCTATAATCAATAATATCCCTATAATGGCATAAGGAATCATATCCATATTAGTCGTAGCCCATGCAGTCACATTAAGCAAGGCTACTTCCCCGGCCTCCTAGAAAGCACAACGAGTTCTCTAAACAAACCAAACCTCCAGCAACCTGGGAAATCCCCCTTGCTTTGGTTTTGATTTCGTCCTAGAACTCCTGTAAAGCACTGTAAGAACGGCCAGTTCTTAGTGACATCTTTATTGACGTCTTATGTCCAACCTTACGTCAAACCCGGCACCTTTCAGGTATAATTATACCAACGTTGCCTTAAGCAAACACACGGTGGTGGTTTTGGAGCAGAGCAGCTATCTACTTGCCCGAGAGCCCAGCTGATGCGAGAGCCCACAGACGCTGCCCTTCCCTTTTGACGCACTGAGAGAGACGCTGTCTTTTCTCCTGCCGAGAAATCCAGCTCCGGTGTTTCCAGATACCTTCGCGGGTTACTGGGCTATCGAGTCCTGAGAGAGAGATACAAGACCTCCTGCTTTCTAATTACCCAGGTACGGAGCTGACTAAACCCTTAAAGAGAATTCTTGAGTCAGATTCTTGGCAAAACCAACTTAACTTAAACTGCTACTTACTTACTCCTTCCCACGTATTAGGCTTAGGTCAGGTACACAGGGGTAGGCGTATTTAGAAGCACCAGTTGAGTACGTTAGTCAATGTATATATGTATATATATTTTATCTTTTTTAAAGTATCATATGGCTAAGAAACCCTATCAATGCTTTTACAGTATTATTTTATAATCCTCCTTTTACTGTACGCACTTTACTTTACTATGAGTATTGCAATCGTGGCAATTCATTTCTCTTGCATGAGAAAGAAGACTGCTCAATAAATAACACCTTTTTATTGAAAACGCCCGTCTCTCTTTTCTCTGCACTCTGGTGAAACTAAGTATGCACACTTGACTGAGTGAAATAGCTGTCTATTGTTTTCACACAACTCTAGAGATACACTCTTATTCTGAGGGAGCAAAGTTGTCATGTTATATGGTTGTCGGAAGCTAATCCCTTCTTGTCTAATCAGGAAAGTTAATTCCTTCTTGAACATTCGAGAAAGTTTCTAGTGACCTCTGAGCTAGCTGGCAAACCTTAAGTCTAATATAGTCAGTAGAGACCTAGTTAACCTCAGTCCTACGTCTACACTGCTGAACATATTATTCCAATGCACAGAGCCTATTGGGAATATAGGAACTACACTACACACTCACCTGTCCTGTGCGAGGTATTGGCTTCACCTCACCTGGTAACCACTCAAGTATTAAGAGACCCCGCCCTGAAAGAAAATGAATTGCCTTCAGTCAGAGTCCCCCATTCGCATTGCTGGGATAATTCTAGTCATTCACCCACCGCCGGAGACCAGAGGCCTCTGATCTCCGCCTCTCCCATGTGGACGCCCCATTCCAGAAGGGACGCATCCGTTACCACTGTGTGCTCCAGTGGGGGAAGGCAGAGGGATCTGCCATTGACCCAATCGCGATTCATGAGCACCCACTGCAATTGTCGTGCAGTGTCCTCTGAGATCTGGACGTCATCAGACATGTTGCCCTGATGCTGTGCCCACTGGGACTTCAGGTCCCACTGCAGAGCCCGCATATGCCATCTGGTATGATTTTTTAACAGGATGCAGGAGGCCATTAGGACCAGGAGACGGAGGGTCATCCTGACCGAAACCAAGGATAGAGGCTGAAAGATCGGAATCATAGCCTCAATATCCAGGACTCGTTGCCTGGGAGAATTAACCCGAAACTTCGTTGAGTCCAGAACCGCCTGATGAATGGGAGCATCTGGGAGGGAACCAGGTGCGACTTCGGCACGTTGATGGAGAACCCCTGCAAATGCAGGAGGTTGGTCGTAGTCTGGAGGTGGGAGATGACTGTCTGGGGCAAGCCAATCGTCGAGATAGAGGAAGACTGGACCCCTGATCTGCACACATGGGCTGCAACTACCGCCATCACTTTCGTAAACACCCGAGGAGCACTGGTAAGGCCAAAGGGGAGCACGGTGAACGGAAAATGCTTGTGGCCTACAGTGAACCACAGGTAACGCCGGTGGGCCGGCAGGACAGGGATGTGGAAATATGCATCCTGCAAGTCCAACGATACCATCCAGTCTCCAGGGTTGAGAGCAGATAAGACCTGAGCCAGTGTCAACATCTTGAACTTCTCCTTTCGGAGGAAGCGGTTGGCGTTCCTGAGGTCCAAGATAGGACGCAGGCCCTTGCCCTTCTTGGGTACCAGAAAGTAGTGGGAATAGCAACCACAACCTACTTCTGGCACAGGAGGCCCCCTTGTCTAAGAGGGCCTTAACTTCCTCTTGTAGAAGTTGCAGATGATCCCCCGTCATGCGGTGGTACTGGGGTGGCATGGCTGGAGGGGTAGTCTCGAAGGGGAGGGAGTAGCCCCTTCGGACAATTTGCAGCACCCACCTGTCCGATGTGATGGTGCGCCAGTGAAGGAGGAGATGACGAATCCTGTCACCCATTGGTGTTTGATGGGCCTGAAAGCTCGGACTAGGAAGGGTTTGAGGCGGATGCTGCGGGGGTGGAGGTGGACTGACCCGCCTGCTGGCCCCCTGCCCCACCACATTTGGGCTCAAGTCCGTGGCCACCTCTAGGTTGGTTCTGCGGCTTGTGGCTGAACGAACGTGGCGGGGTGCCCCTTCCATGGCGACGAAAGAGACGAAAAGCAGAAGTGGCCTGCACATGGTGGAAAGGCCCAAGGACTTGGACGTAGCCCGGGAGTCCTTAAAGCGCTGCAGCGCATGATCTGCTTTGTCGCCGATAAGGCAACGGCCATCAAAAGGCATGTCCATAAGACAGTTTTGGACGTCCCCCGAAAAGCCAATGGACCGCAGCCAGGCATGGCGGCGGAGCGCCACCGTCTTGGAAATCACTCTGCCTATCGAGTCCATGGTATCTAGTACACACCATATGGTGAAATTCGCTGCATCCCTACCCTCAGCAACAGACTGGGAGAGCAATGTCCGGGCCTCCTCCGGACACTGAGGCAGCACTCGCACAACTGTATCACACACAGAGTGGGAATAACGGCCCAAGAGGCATGCATTGTTCACCGACCGCAGTGCTAAGCTGGCTGATGACAACAGTTTCTTACCAAACTGCTTCAGCTTCTTGGATTCCCTAGGGGTGGTAGGAAATGTGCTCTGGGAAGAAGAGGCCTGGATAAGCAGACTCTCGGGGGTAGGGTGGGTGGACAGAAAAACAGGGTCGCCCGGAGCTGGGCAGTGGCGTCTGGCCACGTTCCTATCCACAGGAGCCCCTGTGGTGGGCCTGGACCAAGTGTCCATTAGAACGCCAGTTAGTGCTTCATTGAACGGCAGAAGAGGCTCCGAAGAGCTTACTGCCAGCTGGAGCACCTCAGTGAGGAGGTTAGTCCTCAGGGCCACTGTAGGGAGTTCGAGGTAACGGGCCTCAGTTGCCCTACGCAAAACCACACCATAGGTCGCTCCCTCGTCCGAAGCCACAGAGGGAGGAGACAAGAAGCCAAGGTCAGGCAATTGGTGAAGACCACTGGCACCCCCTAACTTTTCTGCCCAGTCCTGATCCAACTCACACTGCTGTGCGAGAGGTTCCTCAGACCCCTCCCAGTACTCCCCTTCCTCTATGGCCTGAGGAACAGGTCAAAAATATGAAGGCTGAACATAGGGATATAAATCCCCCAGCGGCGTCGGAATTGGCGTCGAACAAAGCCGACCAGCGCCGTGTTCAGTTCGGGGTGGAAACCATGGCCAACGTCATCCGAGGGACCAGATGATGTCACAGGCGGTACCGGAGGAGTTGATGCTAGCGGAGGAGTCATAAGGTCAACCGGCGTCGATAGGGATCCAGGCCTGGATCCAAGGGGATCCTGCAACCCCGGGACCGAAGTCGGCGGCCGCACCGAGGCCAAAGCTGCAAGCAGCACAGGGCAAGGACCCCCATGGCTGCAAGAAAATCTTGCATCTGGGCCGCAGTTGCCCCCGGACCCGGAAAGGGTGGGTAGGCTGGGGTCGACTGCACAGGCTCTCCCGAGCCGCGGGGGTGGTACCGCCTGCACCCTCCACCCCATCGCGCGACCAGTGAGGGGAAGTCGGAGAGCGATGACGCTTCTTCGACTTCTTCTTAGAGTGCCTCGACTTACCTGATCTAGAGTGCGAGGACTTGGAACCCGAAGAATGGTGATGGTGGCTCCGCGCCCGGTCCCTCAACTTCCTCCTTGACCGGGACCTCGAACGGCACGGAGCCAACTGCCGGGCTTCCAGCAACTTTTGGGACCGCTCATGCAAAGTTTTCTGCACCATGGCCCGACAGTTGGAGCACGTTCTGGGGTCATGGTCGAGCTCCAGGCAGTAGAGACAGACGTCGTGGGGGTCGGTCACCGACATCATGGGGCTCCAGGCTCCACAGGACTTAAAACCGGGCATCCCTACTCAGCACCAGGAGTTAAAGACTCGAGAAATGGAGAAAAAAAATCTCAAAAACTCAGTCAAAAAGTGATTGGGGCTACTTGTTTTTCCTGGATCTGCGCTTGCTGGTGGGGAAAAAAAAAAGAACTGACGTCAGCGTGCAAGGGCGGCATCTAAGTAGCTGCTGCAACATCATCCCGACGACCAAGACGCCGGAGTCTGGTCCCACGTCTCTCGTGTCCGCAACGGGTCTCAGCTTTGCTGTGGATGTGGGTAGGAATCCAAGAAGTCTGGAAGTCCAGTCCTGAGTCTGTGTCTTCTGGGTGTCTCTGAACAGCAACCTATACTGCTCGGGGGTTAAGCCAAACCCATCTATTAGAGCACTCTTCAGGAAATTGTAGTTGTCAGCATCCTCATCACTAACTATGAGGAGCTTGTCTCTGGACGCGGAGCCGCATGATGCCACCTTCTGACGCGCAGGGGTACTGCTGACGAAAACTTTCCGGATCCAATCTGAGGCCTGGGGGTAATCCTATGGTAAGGAATCTATCACTAACGTGTTTCTTTCAGATGGCAGTGTTTACTAGTACTTGCTTGAACTCGGACAACAGTCCCCAGGAGAAGTGACACGGCACCACACTTAGAAAGAAACCAGCAGGAGACTGCTTCCCAAATGCACATCTAATTTTGCTTTAGATGTCGGAGAATAGGTAGCTGAAAGAAGACACGTGGGTAACTTCACAAATAAAATAGCGGGCGGGAGGTGGGGATGGGGGGAAGGCATCGCGCAGGGAGATTAAATTGTGACAGGAATAGGAAACGCAGTGGTGGGTGGGAGGTGGCACCACGAGCCAAGTCAAAGGAAACAAGCAGTAGACAATTAAAAAAAAGCAAGCACCGTGCTAAAGCGTGGCGCCCGTGCCTACTTAAGGTATGAGCATGGTGGCCCATGAAGTGGGCACTATGCTGATAACAAAAAAAATGTGAGTTGTGGCGTCGGTTTAACATACTATGTGGTTTGGGGCAAATCATGTAATCTCCCCATACTGACCTGGGAGACCCGCAGGATGTTAAAATGCTGCTACGGCCGGCGATCGGAGTATGTCATATGCCCCTGGGCAGACATACACCACAGCGGGGATGCAAGGGACACACAACCATCGCGTAGTACAAAGTAGTCCAAATGCTAATCTTCCCACCGTGAACGACATTACTAGGTAGAATAATCTTCCTATAGAGAACGGCATTACTCGGTAGAAAAAACAAGCGTGATGCCCGTCACAAGAGTGAAAGTGTTTTTGAACCCAAGCCACGCCATGCACGACAAAAGAAAGGCGCGTTGCCATATTTGAAGAAAAGCCTTGATATGCTAAGATAATTAGATAAAAATAGCTCTGTGAAACAACACATCATGAATTGCAGTGAAAGGAAACTGAAGTTAGGCGGTGGTGCTCTACCAAAAACGTAAGTGACGTTCTGTTATGTGAACCACTTAGGATGCAGCAACCAAGAGGGACAATGCATGCTCGATGCTGCTGTCGATGCTCCAGTATGATAATGCACACTTTACTTGTACTTGAATGTAAGTATATACAGCTGAACTGCCTATGTCCTGTCTTTGCTGCTGTTGTTTTGTTTTCTAATAAAAACAGTTTTTAAAAAAAAGAAAGACACTGCTATTAACCAATCCCAAGCAGCAGGCGGGATTACACCCCATACAGTGTTTACATCGGGTCTTCCAGACAGCGCATGTGACTGCCTAGGCTCGACCTAAAAATGAAACTGAAAAGATACATTTTTCTTTTTTAAATGCATCCAGTTTTCCTTTAACCCCTTCGCTGCGGCGGCTATTCCGCTGCAGCGCTAAGGGGGAGGCGGGGCCGCGCGGCACTCCTGTACTCGTGACGGAACCGCTCCATCACGGCCCTCGGGTGAGCTGTGCTTGTGACGGAACGGTTCCGTCACGGCCTCGCCCGCTCTTCAGAACGTCAGCGCAGGGGCGGAATTCGCGCCGCCCAGGCACGGCGAGCGGGCCGTGACAGAACCGTTCCGTCACCAGCACAGCCCACCCGAGGCTCGTGATGGAACGGTTCCGTCACGAGCATGGGAGGGGTTAAGGAAAACGGGCTGCATTTGGATAAAAAAGACTGCTTTATTTAAAAATAGTCCCAGACATGGTGGTCTGCTGACCCCAGCAGCCCACTATCTCTGGGAGTGCTAGCCATTCCTAATGGGGTCGCAAATTGCACCTGTCTCATTAATATTCATGAGGCGTGCAATTAGCGACCTCATTAGGAATCGCAAACAGTGTCTGAGACACTAATATACATCCTAATTTGCGAGTTGCAAATTTCGAGTCGTAAATGCGACACAATTTGCGAGTCGTAAATTGGTGGGTCGTACATCTGGCCTATAGTGTAGATAATTCAGTGCTTTGAAAGCTGTATTGTTCCTAGCCCGCTGCTTCTGCGGCTCCAAAGATCTACCTTCGGGAAGTGCTATCCTGAAAGAAAGGCGCTCTAGCTCGAGACCACAGAAAGGGGCTCTGCTCCTCATAAGCTGTGACCAGTGGCTGTGGGGTTGTAAACTAGAACAACAGCGTCTCTACTGAAATTCCTAAATACCAAGAAGCTGATTATGAACAAGCTTTAATCTTACAGGTATAACTTCTGCCATGACTCGGAGATCGAAGTGCTTGGAACCAGGGTGGCCTTTCTAGTTACCCAATTGGACTCCTGTAACAAACTTGCAAAGTGACCCTGCTAAAAGTATCCTTTTTGGTGGGTTCTTGTATCATTTGTTTCGGCTGAGTGTTTGTGTTGGGCCAGTGAGACTGCCTGAGGAGGTCACCAAAGATGCCTTCCTCAATTATGGAGCCAAAGGGCTTCAGTCTGCATTGACCTACGTCAACAAGGTAAGGCCGCTCCCCAGCATGGTCTCCTTGCAAGTGAAGATCAGAGCATACTTGCAAGCAATGCATCAGAGGAGCTGAGATCGCTGAATATGCGTTCACTGTCTGGACACAGACAGCTAAGAAAGATGAGAACACGCTAAGAACTAAAATGAAACCCTAGTTAAATGACATTAAGATATGGGGAGGCACTTGAGTGGCATAAGCTCTTTGGTTAGGATGACGTTAGGTCGTCCTAACCATCCTAAGGTCACCCCTTATGGTGGTCCTAACCACCATAAGGGGTATTGCCCATACTGCGAGTCCCAGACTGCACTATGGCCACTGTCCAGAAGCTGGAAGAAAATGTTGGAGCGAGATCTGCCTACTCTACAGTATGGGATTGTTGCGATAACCTTGCACCCTGTAGGAATAGTCTTCTGACAGTAAATGATTGGATATCTTGTTCTGTTTCTTTATATGTACAGTATCTCACTGATGGTAGAATAAAGCGCTTTTCTTGAAAATAAAGGTTAGGAACTTGTAACGGTGAGGTTCCTGTCAGTGAGTCAAGCACTAAGTGGCCAAAGCTGGGGTAGGTTTGTAAAATTTAAACAGAGATCTGGCAGTAAGGTTTATGGCCTTCCAATGTGGAGAGGAGTATCAGAAATGACCAAGCAAAAGACAAATGCAATAGTCCAGTCTGCAGAATACTAATTGGGTACTTTGTGTTTTGAATATGCTAAACTGTATATTTGTTCATATCGTGTGTCTATTTAGACACTAGGCACAGGCTGCAATTGCTGTGTTGGTAATCGTGGATTCAATTTTCATAAATGGAACAGAACCACAAGGTTCCTGGCAGGGGAGGAATATTTCAGTAAGTCAAAGGAAATCAGATGGAGTAGGTAAGAAAGATAGGTGGTACTGAAGAGGGAAGATATAGTACTTTGGTTTTAGAGGAGATGACATACCATCTAATGTCTGATCAAAGTGAGGCAGTACAAAATGCATGACTTGAGGTGGGATGTAAAAATAGGGAACAAGAAAAGATGAGGGTGCTGTCAATGGGAGGAAAAGAATGAGGAGATAATATTTACGAGGGAAAAGGTACAACGTCAGAAAATGAAGGGGTCAAGGTATATCTACTGAAAGAACAGTAGGTGCTTAGGTTTTTGAGCCTAAGACAGCGAAGAATGAGTTACCAGAACGATATAGGAAGTGCTAGCTGTGTGCAGTGATAGTAATGCCTAGTGAATTTAGTGAGTGGAGTAGAAAGGTCAACAGTATCTACGGCTGCACATGGGACCAAGGGCCAGATGTAGGTAGCCCTTTACCGGTCGGAAACGGCCGAAAATACCGATTTTCGGCCGTTTCCGACCGGTAAAGGGCTATGGAGATGTAGGGGCTCACAAAACGGACATATTCGGTAATTTTACCGAATCGGTAAAATTACCATTCGGTAAAAATACCGAATATGTATTTTGAGATGTAAGTAGCACTTCTAACAGTGCTACAGGGCCTTTAGAATTCGGTATTCACCATGCAATACAATTGCATGGTAAATATCGAATTCTTGTGTACATGCAAACCTGTGCATGTACACCTGTGCCATGTGGCACACAGACATGCCCTAAGGGCATGTCTGTGTGCCACATGGCGCAAACGCCAGTTACAGGGGTGCAACAGGGTGTCAAAGTGACACCCTGTCCCCCTTAGCAATTCAGTATTTTTACAGATTCGTTAAATACCGAATCGGTATTTGCTATTGAATCCTATGGGCTTCAAGGCCCATAGGATTCAATAGCAAATACCGATTCGGTATTTACCGAATCGGTAAATACCGAATTTTACCGATTCTTTAAAAAATACCGAATTTTTACCTACATCTCATTTACAGATTCATAAATACCGAATCGGTAAAATTCGGTATTTATGAATCGGTAAATGAGATTTACCTACATCTGGCCCCAAATGTATTAAGATAGAAGGCTGTTGATCGTGATAGGTGTAGAAGGCAAACTGGATATCTGTGAAAATGCTGTTTCTCTGGAGAGTATAGTGTTGGAGCCACACTGGAGTGGATCTGAAGGAAAGATAAAGTGTGAGGCGAATGAAGACAAATCATTCTAACATCTTGGCAAAAAAGAGAGTTGAGATATGGGACTAAAGTTTGAGAGAGATGAGGGATCAACAGTAGGTTTTTTTGAAGAACTACATGTAGGTATTTTTAGAAGAACTACAAATAGGTATGTGCCAAGTTTGAGGGAATAGTTAAAGAGACATTTTAGACAGAGAGTAATGCTGAAGTGAGGGTAAAAGGTTTGTTAATCTGAGGGATGAAATGATCAGTGCACAGGATGGGTTAAAGACTTTTGGGCTTATTGACAAACTGCATTTTGTAGCATGTGTTGTAGTACTACAGGACTACTGTTATGTGTCTGAAGTAGGCAACAGAAGCTTAACAGTGAACCCTTCTCGTTGTCAGCACCTGACTTCCTTTCTCCCCAAAAGTTTCTCTTCCCCACAAGTTCCAATTGGGGTTTGTGTGCACACTGTCTGACACCCACCGTAACTGTGCCTATCCCCAAGGGAACTAAATTCAACTAAACAACCGCAAAGGTGCACCACTAAATACTTCAAGGAACAATATTTATCAATATGATCAATCACAAAAAGATGATGTTTTCTTGTCTTTCTTTATTTTCAATAATGAAAACCAAACAGCCGACGCGTTTCGTCCACAAGGTACTTCTTCAGGGCTGTTAATATAAACATACATACATTAAGACTTTGTTAAAAACATTTTTTTAGAATACAAATCACAAAACTTACATGTATTAAAGGCTTTGTACAGGACAAACATTATATATGGACATTTGTTAAAATTAGGCCTACCTATACACAGTAGTACAAGCCAAAAAAAAGGAGGGTTTGCACAGAAACGGTGGGCCTAAAACACAGTAAACGGAATTGATGCTATAACAGACAGCAAATACAAAGGGACCTTCAGGTCCACATAGTTTACTTTTTATTGTCTACAACAACAAAATTCTCATACAGGGACCGAATGAGAATTGACTGATATAAAATCACAAATTAATTAAAATTAAATACGTCGTGGGTAAACAGAAAAGAAAAGAACGCAGAAATGGAGAAAGGAGAGGAAAAAGAGAGCAAGAGGAAAGAAGCCTGAGAACGGAGGGTCAATAAGGGTAAGAGCTGTATTTAAATACAATATAATACCTTATTTTTGGAAAAGACTATTTCCAAATGAATCCTCAATGGAAAAGCTCCAATACAGCTCCTAACACCAAGTTTCTTGCTCAAAGAAGTTGAAAGTATTTACTCAAATGTTCAAGCGTGACTCTGTAGGAAGTTCAAAGCAAGAGAAGAATGTACAAAAAAGACTGTTAAGCAAAACTATCTAGAGTACTTGATGTTGTCTTAGCCTTAACAGTACTGATGTACAGGGAGCTAAGGTAACTAACAATAAGAACTTACGATCATCACGCAAGCTGTGAGTAATACGGATATCCTGTGTTTGTGTGCTAGCTCTATGGAGATCTTGCCACGGGTTGAAAACTCGGGTTGTGAGAGTTCGGGACAACCTGCGAAAAATAGAGACACATGAGCGAGTATATAAGATATAATAGAACCAAGAAATGGCACATAATCTGGCACATAAACTGGTATCGGGGCGATTGTATTCTCTATGGTAGATTTGTCGATATAATAAATTTAGTTGAAAATGTTGCTGAAGAACTACACTAACCAACAGAGAGCAAAAACGGGTCAACGGATGTGTCTTTTCACATGTGTAAGATAGACTGGAATAAAAAAACCCCGAATGTGCCAATTCGACTCAAGATAGGAATCCATGAGAAGCAGTATTACCTAACGTTTCTTAAGATATCCTCTAGGTCAGTGGTCCCAAACTTTTGACTCCTGAGGACCCCCATTGACTCACCACTGGATGCCGGGGACCCCAGAAATTTGCATGATTTAAATTTCAAACATTAAAAGTGTAATTTGAAAAAACTAAACACACATGAGCACACAAAACAAACACTCAAATTACTAAGGATTTTAGTATTTTATATTCAAGAGTTTGCAAAAAATGAAAAATGTTATGGGAAGGTTGCTGCTGCATCTCACTTATTCACTTTTAAATGGTTAGCTTTATTGCACAGTACAAGGCTCCTGCTCCTGCCAGGGCCAGAGTGGAAACCCAAAGCAACCCTGGCAAAAGTTTACAGACCAGGCCCCATACAGTGCACACCAAGTGCAGTGAGTGAGCCTGACCACTACAAAGGGAACTTTGGGAGGCTCTCCCCTCAAAACAATTTAAGATACAATGGTGCATTCCACACACATTTATCATTATAGATTGAAATGTATTAGCTTTTAAAGACTAGTAAATGACGACTTTACTATGCACAAGGATACAACAATCTTTGTTGGGGTTCTTCAATTAGTCCCTTATTATCAGCCTTCAACAGTGCCTCTCATTTCTCCATAGCACATCCATCACATGTATTTCATTTGTTTTATAGCCTCTCATACCATTGTAGGATGTCGGAGCACTTTACATCACACACACATATAGAGATTATGAATCATATGTGTAAATCAGTGTGCAGAAAATGTTACATAAGGCAAAGGGGACTACAAGTTGTAGGATTCACATGTCATTCATACTAGTAGGCATTTTTAAAGAGTGCTTGGTCTGGAAAAGCACAGACTCAGGATTCAGAATATAACACAGTGGTTAGCATTCACTTTAACCATAAAAATCTATTTCCACCGAAATAAACCCCTTTAGCAGCATCAGGATAATGAAAGACTGGGGAAAAACATAAGTTACTAACTTGTACCAAGCAGTGTGTAAGCAGCTCTTTGATTGTTTATAGGTCACTGTGCTAGATTATGATGGTGTCTTATGAGCTGCAGAGTAACACAAGAATAACAAGCATTAGAAATGCAATCGGGCTCGGATTTATTTGAGTTTGAGCTAATGGCATTGTAAATGCCAATGTATTGTTGCTATGTGTTATGGAGTGTGTTCATGTGGTGTGTACTGCCAGTGATCTCCTTGTGAGTGTGAGAATATTGCACCGTTACTGCCTGTGATGTCCTTCTTGTGAGTGTGAGGAGCTTGCACCTCTGCTGCCTGTGGTCTCCTTGTGAGTGCAAGAAGATTGCACTGCTGCTGCCTGTGATGTCGTTCTTGTGAGTGTGAGAAGCTTGCACCACTGCTGCTTGTGATGTCCTTGTGAGTGAGAAGCTTGCACCTCAGCTGCCTGTGGTCTCCTTGTGAGTGTAAGAAGCTTGCACAGCTGCTGCCTGTGATGTCCTTCGTGCGAGTGTGAGAAGCTTGCACCGCTGCTGCCTGTGAGTATGAGAAGATTGCATTGAGCATCTCTGTGCTGTGCCTGTTCTTTGTAAGGGACTCTTGCTCTGTTGCTGCTGCTGCCTTGGCACAGTACCTGCTGTGAGTGTGTAAGGGAAGTTTGCACCGCTGCTGCTTGTGATGTCGTTCTTGCGAGTGTGAGAAGCTTGCACCTCTGCTGCCTGTGGTCTCCTTGTGAGTGTAAGAAGCTTGCACTGCTGCTGCCTGTGATGTCGTTCTTGTGAGTGTGAGAAGCTTGCACCGCTGCTGCTTGTGATGTCCTTCTTGTGAGTGGGAGAAGCTTGCACCTCAGCTGCCTGTGGTCTCCTTGTGAGTGTAAGAAGCTTGCACAGCTGCTGCCTGTGATGTCCTTCTTGTGAGTGTGAGAAGCTTGCACCGCTGCTGCTTGTGATGTCCTTCTTGTGAGTGGGAGAAGCTTGCACCTCAGCTGCCTGTGGTCTCCTTGTGAGTGTAAGAAGCTTGCACAGCTGCTGCCTGTGATGTACTACTCACTACTCTACTCTACTCACTACTCTGCACTCACTACTCACTACTCTGCACTCACTACTCACTACTCTACTCACTACTCTAGTCACTACTCTGCACTCACTACTCTACTCACTACTCTGCACTCACTACTCTACTCACTACTCACTAGTCTACTCACTACTCACTACTCTGCACTCACTACTCACTACTCTCCACTCACTACTCTACTCACTACTTTCTACTCACTACTCTACTCACTACTCATTACTCTGCACTCACTACTTTACTCACTACTCTACTCTACTCACCTCACTACTCTACTCACTACTAACTACTCAACTCACTACTCTACTCACTACTCTGCACTCACTACTCACTACTCTACTCACTACTTTCTACTCACTACTCTACTCACTACTCACTACTCTGCACTCACTACTCACTACTCACCTCACTACTCTATTCACTACTCACTACTCTGCTCACTACTCTGCACTCACAACTCACTACTCTAGTCACTACTCTGCACTCACAACTCACTACTCTAGTCACTACTCTGCACTCACTACTCACTACTCTACTCACTACTCACTACTCTACTCACTTCTCACTACCCTACTCACTACTCTGCACTCACTACTCACTACTCTACTCACTACTCACTACTCTACTCACTACTCTACTCTACTCTACTACTCTACTCACTACTCTACTCACTACTCTACTCACTATGAGATGGAACTTTTCTCATTCTCAAAGTACCTTTCATAGGAATACATGTTGAGCTACTCAAAGAGCGGCAGTGAGACTGACAACAAGTACCAATAAAGAACGTAAAAAGACGTGGTGTTTTATGAACGAGAATTTAGTTCAGTTGTTCTAAATCTTAAATGCTGCCTTGAGCAGTTTGTATTAGGAACATTTAATTGTCGGGTCAAAATTGCATTTTAAAATATGCTGCTTAAGTTTTATTAAAAATAAACGTTGTACTTTTTCGTGTATAAATTCCTTATAATGCGACATGGGTAATAGTTATAAATTAGCCAAATATGCATTGTTCAATTACGCTGAGAAAAAAGGCGATAATGACAGTCGGGTGTTATCACTCCAGATTCCCAGGCTGCTCATTTGGAAGAATTCGCGATATTCCATAGACATTTATTTTTTTTTGTATATTTTTACCATCTTAAAGTCGTGCTTGAGGTGAGGAAATCCTTTCTTCAAAATCACGGATCAATCGCACTTGAGGAAATACCAACTAACAACACTGACACTTGAGGGTCTATATCATCACATCAGCTCTTTGATAACTTCTCATAACCGTGTTTACAATCATGTGTCAGTATTATTTACGGTTTATCCAAGCAGACAATTTTGGCACATACGAAGAGAGCTGTTAAAGCAATGAATGGCTGGGCCTTTTCTAATAAACAGGGAAGCTGCACATAGTGCCAGTGATTTTCTCTATTTACATTCCGATAAATAACAGCAGGAACTGTCCAGACCAATATGCAAGTTCACAAGTTTCAAGTGTGTGTTCTTGAGTCAATTGGTAGCCTGACGGAATTTAGACATCATAACTGCCTGTTTTGGTTGTTTGAAATAACATTGCGATGTTGGAGGCGTCATGTCACTTCGTGTTCGTGGGGAGACGGGGGCTCCTTCTCGTACTGCTGGAAGGGGCGTGGGCATGAATGGGGGCGCCGTGGGGATGGGACTGTGCAGGGCCTGTGAAGTCACTGGCCCGAGCTTTCCGGGGCGGTGTGTGCAGGGCGCGCTGACAGCCCGGCTGCGGCCGCCCTTCTTTGCCGCTTCCCGGGGCTGTTTCTCCAAACGGAATAGCTTTGTTTCCTAGATGGATCCGGCTGGCGGCAGATTCTTATAATAACAAATATAGTCATGAAAAAGAGATACAAAAAGTGCCGAAATTACAATAAAAGCGGGGTTCCCGTAACGGAAGAGAAGGGAGCCAGGCAGCGCGCTGCCCGGGTCCTGGACTGGTAATTGAGCCCGAGCCGGTGATGTCTAAATCAGGCGGGGAGATGGGGGGTGAGCCAGAGAGCGGCAGAGCAGCTCCCCGGGCCGGCAGGAAGGAGCCGCACACGGCGTCTATGCCTGTGTGCACGTGAGGAGGACGCGCGCCCAACAAACACACTGCTAGATGGTGAACGCGCGCACACCATCTGGAATGCATTACACGGCCACCCTGACAGCTCCTAATTAAGATGAATGCACTTTCGAGCACGTAACCGCACGAAATATGCCCAAAATGGCGCCTGAACATTACAACTGCCCAATAGCATCAAGACTACTAAAAATACATCACCGCGAACACCAATGACCATTCAGATAATAAAAATTCAGGAATGTGTCTTTCCCGAGGCCTTAACACACTTTTTTTTCTTTCTGTAGTAATAGGATCTCAGGCTCCGCCCGAGCCCTAAAAAGCAGTAACCCACTGACCTATGCACATAAAATACTGTTATTTGAAATGCATGGTACGCTTTTTTTGCAGCAGGCATATTAACCCGCTGTGCTACATTAGATAAGTCAAACCTACCACTGGACAAAACTTTCATCTCTCTCCAGCAGGTACATTAATCACTCGTGTTATCTTGACACTTTTATTGTTGCTCGAAAACTGCTAATTCTACAAGAAACTTTGAAGTGCTTTTAAAACTGCTGCCTGAGGACCCCCTGGGAATGTGTCAGGGACCCCTGGGAGGCCGCGGACCCCAGTTTGGGAAACACTGCTCTAGGTATCCCACTCCGAAGGTTTATTCGAGAAAAAAATGCGATGGCGACCTGTCCGTTCTGAAAAGGTGAACAAGATAAACCAATGTCAGGCTTATAAATAACATTCTCCCAATGGGAGTGTTTAAAAAGTTGTTAACAGTCAAAATGAATAAGTAAGCTAACACATTGTTTCGTGTTTGTAGAATTATCACCAATAAATTACAATAAGCGATAAGAACACCCCTCGAGCCTGAAACCATCATGACTCATAGGATCAATCCAAGTATCTTTATGTGGATAAACAGCCATTCATCTGCAATTGCCAAGTACCGCCCCTCTCCTCTTACAAATAGGGCTAAAGGTGTGGTAAAGAACCCCCTGTTTTTTTACTACGGCAATAAGGACGAAACAGGCTTATGAGTAACATCATCCCAAGAGGAAGTGTATAAATAGTTGTCAACAGTCAGACTAGATGAACTAACACATAGTATCCTGTTTATAAAATCCAAGCCAAGTAGTGGAAATCAGCGATGAGAGCACCCCTCAAACCTGAAAACTTCATGACTCATAAGGAAAAGTCGGGCCCCCAAGAGTCAAAATTACATCGCTATGAAAGGCATTCAGAAATCGACAAAGAATCGAGAGTCTAGAAAACAACATCTAACTTCTTACCGATCATAATAAATCGTTCCGACAGAGAGTAAGTCCACAGAGCCCTTGATTCCACCGTAATCCGTATTTCGAAGTGCCTGACCATTATTGCAAACCAACGCCATATTTATACCCAAGGAAATTCAAAACAATTACCTACACCTGAAATTGACGCGCACAATCTCAATAGGGGAAGCCGAACAATTGCATCCTGGTGCGACGAGTGTGCGGCGGCCATCTTATAGTGGGTTAAACCACTATATATTCCATGCAATTGATGTCATATTAGTTATCTCCAAACATCTCGTATAGATCCCCGTGCATGAAAAATAATGAAAAGGATTAAGGGGACTCAACACATGCTTACAGCCAGACTAACTGTTAATATTACACTGACTACTTTCTCGCGTCTTTATGCATTCACATATTTAGTAAAGTCGGTTTACAAGATCGTGCCGAATTAACTAAGGAAAGAAAGCCTTATAGCGTTTTCATGCCAGTTGTGTCAGAATATTTTAAACTAGGTTTGTATTCGGAAAGCATGATGTACGTAAAATGGGTTGTGAGTCCCGATCAGGTTGATGTGATGACAATGATCTTCCATGACGCGAGTCTGAAGTAGGCCCACACAATACTAGCGCCATCTTTTATTTATTTATTTATTTTTGATCTGTTTATTAGATTTTCATATATACACTATACTTGACAGGTGTATACGTTTACAGAAGAACCAATAGGCATCCATGAAAACAGACACTACAACACAATAAATCAATATATCAACCCTGGAGTACTAACGATCTGTCTCGGTAATCAAGGTTATCCGTACTTTCGAACTAACATATAAATAAAGTAATTCCAAACTTCGTACGCTTACTAATAATAGCTCAATGTAAATGTATTATGGATGTACATATTATTTTCATATGTGTAGTACAGAGATTATCTTACTACCAAGTCCAAATGGCAAGATTTCAACCAAACGTACATTACATAACATAGGAACAATAACACAACCAATTGGAGGGACAGAGGGAAAATGCAGGAACGCCTACATGATTGGGGGGAAAAAGCGGACAATATATTGCAGTTTTATCAAATTATACATACATACACCTATATATATTATCTGCATACAGGAAAACAGTTTGGTTGAAATGTACAACGCCATCTTTTATCATGGACATGTTTCCTTATGTTGCCTTTCCTTTCACACAATAACCTTTTACACACATTTATGTGCACGACAATGTTGGATCCGTTTCACTGAAACTGCTTTGCTTACAGATTCTGCTTTGCCTAACATTATCACAATTCCTTGAACACCACGGACAGGGTGTCGACACATATTGTGCAAATGGTGTTCTGGTTTCTTCCATGCGGCTAAATGGCTATCTATAGACTAAAACAATGCTGGCTTGCACCGGACTCCCAAAGATGCTTTTTCTTTATAAATAAATTGTGATGCTGTTTCTGGTGTTTGCACGCTTTCTTTTAGTGTTATGTTCCTCCCTTCTTCGGTTGGGTGCCTTCGTTAAAGCGCCGGGATACTCCAGTGGATTGGCCGTGCGCTATAGAAGTATACAAATAACATAACATAACATAACACTTCCAGGTTTGGGAAGAGGAGTGCTTTGCTGATATGGGGAAGGTCTCTACATGCTGATGCTTCAGCCCAGCAGCTTGCTGACTTCTCCTTGTGAGGGTGTTTAGCTCATGACCAGGATGGGGACTTACACTCTTTTCCACCAGGTAATGGTGGTTTGATCTTCCAGTAAGGGGATTCTTGGCTAGACACTCACACTCGCCCTAGACACTTAGGTTAGGGACTGCCTAGTAGGAGTATGACCAATTTTCTATATTGTATTTTATGCTTGCATATATTCTTTATATTTATGGCAGACCTTTTTATTCTGTTCACCGCTCTGGTACTCTTAGTAACTTTCATTTGCATGTGTCTATTAATCATTGCCGCACATTTATTTTATACGTGACTCACGCTGATTCAATAAAATATTGAAAACGTCCCCCTGTGTATTTGTTGTATATTTCTCTGAGAGTACTAGAACACAAGTGACTGAGTGGAAGGGTTCTAGATCTGTTACATTGCTTCCTGGTGGACCAGGGCTCTCATGTTCCGTGATTAAGCAGCATTTCTGGCCGGGGACGTATTGGTGTCTGGGGCATAGATGGACTTGCCTTTGGCACACAAGCAGGCAATTTAAATAATCCACTCCCGCTTTCTCTCCTGAAGTGCTCAACAACTAAACCGTTAAGGCCAAAGGAAACACAGATTGGCCACCGCAAGCGAATTCAGGCCAAACAAGCAAAAAAAAAAAAGCAGTGTCAACTAATGAGAGAAACACACAAGTGAACCTTTACAGCATATATTCTAGTATTCTTTCAAAACCCCTTCCATAGTTTTAATAAAGGGCTGTTGGCAAAACAATTAAAAACAATGGTGAGGAGTTTGGCCACGTCACCATGAGTCTGACAGACTGCTGCATTTTGGCTGTACAAACATACAACCGACCCAATTGCTGCTGGTGCACTTCAGTGCATACAACATACTTCAAACGGTTGGGGTGGAGGGGGGATCCATTGATCCAACCCTACTCCCCCAAATAGAGGGGAAGAAATAAAAGGGGACAGAGGGCAGTCAGAGCCTGAGTGGGTTCCAAAACCTATTAGCAGTTGTTTTGAGGGAGGATCAGGACCTCTGCCACCTATGGCCACTTTCCACTACACCACTGGCTGCACCAATGAAAGCTTTACCACTATCTCAATACTAGAATTTAAGAAGCCATCCTGTGTCCATGGGGATAAGGGGCAATCCTGGCAACTCCATAAACAATTAATGGACGGTGGGATCAGGATGAATTGTAATTGCCATTCTGGAAGAAGAGAATGGACAGCCATCTCAGCGGGGCGAGGAGGGGTTAGGAAATATATAGCTGCGATGTGAGAAGAAATTATATTTAAAAGTCTTCCAGTGCAAGAACAAGGGTGTCTATCTGGATTATCCTCCTGCACACTAGGCCTTGTGAATGATCTAGTACAATTAGATGGCGTCGTTTGGAAGGGCGCATGATTGAACACAGGAAGGTGGTAATGTTTAAAATGAAATAATAATCTGAAACTTTACTGAGCAGCTAAATGATTGATAAAAGACTCCGGTTGGTTCTGATGGCAGATCTGATATTTGATTTCTGTGTGCTTGAATCCTCCCTGGAATGAGAGAATGCCTTCATTTTTTGTCAGAGGGCAGGCCATGCTAACTAACTCTCTCCCCTCTGCGAATAATGCCAAAGGCGTCTTATCTTGGTACATACCCATTTTTGTTTTGTTTATTTTCTGTAGCGAGAACTCGATCCGAAGGTATCAGAGCGCTTTACATGAGCAGCATGAAACCATTCATTTTGGTAGGCACGGGGAGATTCCATTTGCCCCGAATCACAGGATGGTGAGCGTCCCTTCCGAGGTTCCAACACGGTTCCTTAGCTTCGAGGTCGACCGCTCTAGCCTGTTTGTTTGCACATATGGTGGGTAGAAATGAACAGCTGTGTTCCTGAATCCTGGGGGCATCGTGTCGTAGTTTTGTGTGCGCTTATGAGTATGAAAAGCCTTTTTTTTCATACAAACCAATCAGAGAAGGCAGCAGCTGTGTTGTGTGTGCAGCCTGGGAGATTAGTGAGAACACGCCTCCTTCTGCAATGCAAATCTCTCCTTCACTTAGGCTGGACAACTAAACCACAATAAACACGACGATGTTCGGAATAGCGAAGTGATCTGACAGGGTGAGAACCCCGAGGCCGCCCAGGCCATGTTTTTGTTTATTCACGTGTGCGTGTCTGTGGCGGCGGCGCGAGCTAAAGGTGTATTATTAGATTCCACTTAATACCTCTTAATGTCGAGTACGTTTGTTTTGAGCTGTTGTATTTTACCTGGACTCGTGTGAAAGGCTCAGTTTCCCGAAACGGGTCCAAGTTAGAATCAGCTAGTGAACTTCAGAAATGTCATGTTGAACCCCTAATCAAGAATATTCTGTCACGCCCCTTTTCAGACCCCAATATAGGTTGTGATCCCTTATCCCTAATTTGATCCAACAAGGAGTTTTCAAATAAATAAAGCATGATGTCAGAGCCCAGCCAGCCAAGGGACCCAGACTCAGGGATGCCCTGACCTCAAACATGGGGGCAGAAACCAAGAGTCTGCGATTCTGGACCCGGTTGCAAACAGAGCTGTTCAGACTGCCCTACTGACTAGCAAAGAGGACAGTGGCTTAAAGACAGGGTGGCCACCTCCCCCAGGCGCACATCGCCTATTGGGCTCAAAGTGTCAGATTTACAACTTCTGGCGGCGCATTCCTGCAAATCAGCAGGGATGCGCCAGAACAGATGCGTCATGCAACCCCCCTTTGCGCCACCATGGATGTGTCGCATTTACAATACGGCGCACCATGGTGCAAGGAGGGGCAGATGGGTGACACATCTAATGGCGTACGGGCGGCGGATTGCCGGAGTCCCGTCGCAAGTGCGACGCAACTCCTGCAATGCACAGGGGCCACCCATACTTAATGTGGTGCATCACTCCTTACGCCTGCTTCAAGCAGGCGTAAGGGTTTGACGCAGCAGCGTCGTAAAACTGTCTCAGTGAAATCTTGTAGATTTCACTGTGTCAGTTTTGCAGGGCTTTCCTGCAAAGGAAAACCCACCCTGCAACAGAACGTCCACATGAAACCTGACGCAGGTTTCATGTTGCGCAGGGCTGTACAACGTGACGCATCTGCCTAGATGCGCCACGTTGTAAATAAGTTGCAACGTGGCGCATGGTTTACGCCGCTACTGCGTCACCAAAGTGACTCAACGGCGCCTTAAAAGTGTAGCAAGGGGCTTGTAAATCTGCCCCAAAGGGCCTAATTCCCCTCCTCGTCGAGTGTGTCAGCCCGGGTCGAGACAGCTTCCCAGGCACACACTCAGCCACACCTGAGTACTTCACATGTCTTTAAAAGGCCATTTGCTTGTTAATGAGGCTTTGTTTTTTTTTCACCCCTTCATCTCATCTGCACTCTGCCTATTGCTTGAAGAATTAACACCCCCCCTCACCCCCCCTCAAGTTATATTAGGCCCGACACCCCAACACCCCCGCCCCGAATATTTCACTCTAGTTGTGCCTCTGGCCTCCCTCCACATCACCGGATACTGTTTGCAGTCCTGGACTTTCGTGTGATAACCTAATGCACCTTGGGTGTTGCAGTCTTAATTGAATTCTATTGAACAAATTAGAGAATTAGAGTGACACATCTGAAAACAATGATTTGTAGGTGAACCGTTCAGCACTGCAGACTGTTCGTAATGATCTGGAGTTTAGATGCCACCCCAGCTCAGGGGTCTCCTACCTTTCATATAGTGGGAGCTGCTTCTGTTCAGTGAAAACCTTCCTGAGCTACTGCCCGACATCAGGGTTCCAAAAGGGTTCATAACTGAAGCAGAGCTACTCAAGTACCCACAGTTGTGCTCCAGTGAGCTGAAGGGGTGTAGATTCAGGGGGGTGTTTGGGGTGTCACATCCCTCCTAGTAAATCTATTCTCTACTAAATAGTTGGGAACAAGTATTTTCAGCCAGGTATGGTGAGGAGTCTGTTGAATTTCACCTGAGATTTTCAGACACATACAACGAACACACATACCCAAACACACACTCTCTATCTATTTTTCTATCTTTCATCTCAGTTTTGAAGGTCTTAAAAATGTTGGTTATGCTACAAAACATTTTTTTAAGTACCACTTACAATATGCACTCCTCTTCCTTTCCACTGCCCCTTAAACACCCCTTCTGCACTGCTTCTCTAATAATGTCTTTCAACATGATATGCCAGCATGGTTGTTGGAAAACCTGAAGCTCACCCCCCCTCCTAATCTTACTCATGGCTATGCCCCTAGTAACCTGTGGTATCTATGAAAGCTAGGCACACTTAAAGAAAGAAAGGAGCGAAAAGAAAGAAAATCAATAAGAAAGGGATGACGAAGGAAAATAATGTGTGAAAAGGAAAGGAAGGAAAAGAATGGGATGACGAAAAAAGGATCAAGGGCACATGGTACTAAGGGGAGATAAGAGCAAAAAAGAAAAGGAAGAAAAGAAAAAGAGCAGTTAAAATAGAAACTAATGAAGAGAAAAATGAAGCCTGTGAAAAAAGAAATAGGCAGAAAAACAGGAAGAAAAGAAGAAAGGGCAGGAGAAAAAGGAAGGAAGAGAGAAACAAAGAAAAACTTAAAACAGAAAAGGGGAATGAGAGGAAAGGAAAAAAGGAGTAGAAAAAAGAATAAGAAAAATAGCAGCGAAAAGGAGAAAGGGGAGTAAAAAAAGTAAGCACAAGATGGAGTATAGTAAGAAAAAAAAACAAGACAGAAAAAAGGAAAAAGTAAAAAAGAAAAAAGAAAAAAGAAAGGAGAAATGTAGAAGAAGAAAACAGCAAGAAAGAGAACGAAAGAAAGATAGAAAGGCAAGGTAGAAGGAAAGAAGTAAAGGAATAAAAACATAGAAAGAAAGAGAAAGAAGGAGAAAGGAGAGAAAGCAAGAAAGATGGAAAAAAATTCTAGAAAGTAAAGAAAACAAGCATTTGCAATGCAATCGGTCTCGGCTTTGAGACCTTTTATGTATTTAGCTATGCAGCACATTAGCCTGGGTGCTGAAACATCTACTGTTCTTTAACATGGAGGGAAACTAAGCACCACACTGCGTGACATGCCAGGTAGGGGAACACATTGAGAGAAATATTGCCTTTCAGCAGGAAATGGTATAGTCCAACGCTCTGTTTTAATATGAATTCAGGGCCTTGGGTGGTCATATCACTGAAAATACAAGATTAAAAAATATATATATTGTCTACGGGTGCTCGTGAAAGAACATTTCTGTGGACTGGAATCTAGAGAATACTAAAGTGATTCTGGTATTTTACTGACCTCTGCTGGTCGTTTTCTATCAAGAAAGTCAAATAGAGGCAGTTGCCAGAAAAATAAAAAAATAAAAATCCCTCAGCAGAAAGCAATTCTGGTATTTTATTGACCTCTACTGGTCGTTCTCTATCAAGACAGTTAAATAGAGGCAGTTGAACAGAAAAAATAGTCCGTAAGCAGAAGCAGACAAGTGCTAGGACTGATCTCCAGAGCCCACAAAGTACATACACATATAAGTAAATGCTAAAGTATATACAACAGGTCTCGAATGCTCGAACTAAAAAAGATGAATAATGGAGAATCCATGTAAAACCACTGCATGCAATATTATGGGTCACATGAAAATAAATCAGGGTTCTGTTACTAAAAAGTCCTAAAAGTGCAACAGCAATGACATGTTCTTGCACTGGTGCAGAATTAAGATATTTTTTCATTAATTCACAAGAGTTTAAAGAAGCAAGAACGGAAAGTGTACTTCTAACAAACATTTGTGAATAGCATTTTTGAATGAACAAATATGCATGCGTATATTTGCTGATGCAAAAAAATCCTGGGTGACTCCAATTCGCTTTTCCTATATTCCCTTTTTTTCCCACCAGGGAAAAGGTTTTACTTCTGTCCTTGTCAGGATTACATTTCCAACCTTTTCTAGTGTGGAGAGAGACTGCAGAGAACTTGGTGAGTACCTTAAACATGTCAATTTGTGGGTGAGCAGACTTACATGGTACATCAAACCTGAAACCACTGCTTCTTGCCTACTTGAAGC
This sequence comes from Lissotriton helveticus, assembly GCF_964261635.1. NCBI lineage: Eukaryota > Metazoa > Chordata > Amphibia > Caudata > Salamandridae > Lissotriton > Lissotriton helveticus. The sequence continues at coordinate 1,674,861,839 of NC_136065.1, forward strand.
ACCTGTAGTTACATTTGCAGAAGGGGCAAAACCAGAACCTAGCTAGAATCTAGACTCTGGTAAGAGCTCAAACATAATCAAAGAGGCTAGTGGTTAAGTCAATGGGAGCCCATCTCTTGTTGGTTAGGTATATATCAAAGAGCTGAAATTATAAGAATGTTGAAACAATCTCTCACTTTGCTGCATGGCACAACAGGTAAGGTAAGGTAACACTTTATTGTATAGTTAATAAAAACCATTACAAACCAACATCAATAAAAACAGTTTTGTGTGTCTGTAGCAGCATAGAAAATTATATTAATACTGTGGTAGGATGTAAAAAACTACGATTAAAAGATACTAAAACTAATAAAAAAGCAGGTAGGAAAGAAAACTGGTCCACTCCTGAGCCACTTCTATCTTCCCATTGAAGAGCTTTGCATAGTTAGGCTGAACTACTTTCCCCTTCAGGATACATTTGATTATTGCAGTCCGTAATCCGTATGGGTGGCAAGACATTCTCCTCCCTGTAAGCTTATACTTTGTAGTAATGAGTCCCGGTGCGCTCCTAAGTGTCTACTGGGCCCTCAGTATAATCTGTTTGTTTTAGCTCTGAGGATGCAAGTGATGCACTGGGTTCCATCAACTTAGCTTTTTCTGTTCGTTCTTTCTTTTTGTTAAGGCGTGCTTCTGCAACTTCAATGTATTTTACCAGTCGGCAGCTCATTTGAACTTCGTCACCTGAAAAACATGCCAGGACCGCTTGCCTGCATGACCTGATTCAAGTTCAAGTTAAAAAAATACTTTATTTAGGTCAAGATGATCTAGAAAGTGCAAAACACAGCAAACATTTATGTCTAAAATTTCATCATACAGTCATTAATAGTTGAAAAGAACCCAAAAAGAAAATAAAATAAAGAAATAAAATTGATTATGCACATGGTTTCATATTAAAGTACATTCGATTATTGATGTGTAGTAATAGGCAAAGCATATACGATTTGATTTCGGAAAGTGCGTAGTGCAATAATAAATACATAAATTAGCTAAAAAGAGCATATATAAAAAACAGGAGCCCTTAACTTTAAAACTATATAGATATTCAAAAGCTTAAGCAGCTTACTATGTTATTTCCTTTACTTCACCATAGCGCAATCGTTACGACATTTCAAGATCTCAAAAGAATTCTTCTGGTGCACCATATGGAGAACAAAAAGCCTGCAACCGAGTAAACTAATGGGATGCTAGAATCAGATTTCAATATCCTAAATACTTCCAGACAGCGCCTATTGCCAAGGTTCCTACATATCTGGACCAACCAACGTCTCCTTGCTTTATGATAGCCTGGGCAGCTAAAAAAATCATGGAGCTCGGTTTCCTCGGGGTGGTCACATGCTGGGCAGTGAATCATTTGTTGATCACTCCACTTGGATGTAAAGTAGCGAAGTGGAAGCACCCCATATTTGTACTGTAGATAGAGCTTCCTTGCTGCTGGTGGGTTAATAAGATCTATTGCCGGCCCGAAGCAAGGAATATCTTTTATATCTAGAAAAGCTCTTGTGAGTTTCCCGGTTCTAACAGAGATGTGGGGTTGAATCCAGCTGGTCGTTGATTTCTTTTTACTATTAGTGATGCACATGACTTTAGTTTTTTCTTGATTGATACTAAGTTTGTTTGATTTAGAGTATTGCGAGGTGATATCTAACAGCCGCTGTAGGCCTATCGGAGTCCGGCAGATCAGCACCAAGTCATCCGTGTAGAATAAATTGGACAGCTGAGTGCCCCCTAGCTTGAGTGCATGGGAATTGCTTTCATTCAGCAAGATTGATAGTTCAGCCATAAAAAGTTGAATAATGTTGGTGCAAGCACGCATCCCTGTTTTACCCCTGTGCTTGTGGTAATCTTCTTGGATAAAAATTCCACTGCACCTAGTTTGACCTGGGCCCAGGTATTGCTGAGCAAGAGAATTAATTGGTTCAGCAGCAGTGATGGAATTTTCATTTTCTTTAGTTTTTGCCACAACATGTTTCTGTTAACATGGTCGAAGACGGAGCTGTACTCAATATAGCACAGGTATAAAGGTTGTTTTGCCACAAGAGCTGAGTCAATCAAAAGCAATAGGGCTAGTATATTAGTGGTCGTCCCCATGTTTTTCCGGAAGCCGGTTTGATGGTATGGGATTGCTGTTGTATCTTCCACCCATGATGTTAACTCCTAGAGTAGGAGGCCCACATAGTATTTTGCCTCGTTATCAAGTTAGGCTATAAGGCGATAGCTTGTTGGATCATTCCTATCTCCTTTTTCGAAGATTGGCGAGATAATTGCTCCCCTCCAGGATCGAGGGATTGTTGAAGTCTACAAGATTTTTTCAAACATTGGTTTGAAAACGATGGCCCAATATTCTGGCTCTTGTTTGAATACGACTGGGGGTATGCCATTTGGGCCTGGTGCTCCCTTGTGTCTCCCTTTCGCGATTCTATTGCATATCTGTGCATTCGTGATTGGGAATTCCTCATTATGTGCGAGAATATCTTTATATTGGCACAACAGGACACAAGTGGATTTTGTTTTACAGGACAAGTAGATTTCTGAAGCATCCTGCCCCTGGACAAGAAGATATTTTATAACTTTGAACAAGCATGGTTTGGGTCTCATAGAATGGTACACCGAATCTGGGAGTGGACAGACTGGTTCCTGTTTACTAATTTATCAGGGTAAGGTTGACAGTTCAGCACTTGATAAAAGGGGACAGTACATGGAAGGTCTAAGTTTGGGCCAGGAGCCTACAGCGTATGGAAGCGCTAGTCTATGGATCAGTTTGTGACAGTGCCTGGTCAATCTACAGTACTATCAGTTTGTAACAATAACTGACAGCTTTTGCCCTTTTTCGGATGAGTTTGTATGTATGTAAGTATGAATGTATGTATGGAGTACTTATATAGCGTAGCTGCTACCGAACGGGTATCCTGGCGCTGAGATTACCACTAACAGACACTGTGTGTAACTGAAGAACTAATCAAGAGGCTAAGATTTAGTTTCTCAGAAAAAGTCTGGTTTTCAAGTTCTTCTTAAACCTCAGCAAGGTGTTGCTTTGTCTAATCTCAATAGGCAATGAGTTCCAGAGTCTGGATGCTACCAGACTGAATGATCTACCTCCTAATTGAGCCTTGTTAAAATGTGGAGTACATATCAGATTAGATGAGGAAGAGCGGAGGTTTCTAGTAGGAGGGTCCCAGAGGAATTTCCTCTGCAGTGGTTAGGTCTCATTTTGTGAACTGCCCTATAGACAATACAGAGTGCCTCAAACTGGACTCTCTGTTCCATAGGTAGCCAATGGAGATCCTTTAAGGCAAGCGAGGCAGAAGCTCTGTGTTGTCTATTCAATGCGAGCTTAGCTGGAATCACTTGAATCCTTTGTAGTTTTTTAACAGGGAGGCAGGGGCTCCCAGTAGTAGCGTGTTGCAGTAATCTAGTCTGCTCAAAATAATGCTCCTTACCACTTGTGGACTGGCTGAGATTGGTAGAAAAGGGAGAATTTTTCGCAAGGCTCGGAGCAGAGACAGACAGGTGCTCACTGTTTTGTTCACTTGGGAGTTCAACTGAAGGTTACTATCTAGTAGTACTCCCAAGTTATGGGCTGTTTTAAGAGGCATCAGAGGATTGTTTACAGAGGCTGGCAAAAATCCAACGGTAGAGGGCGAGAAATTTTACTTGCGGAACAGTACAGTATTTCCGTCTTATCTCCGTCGAATTGCAGGGAGTTAACTCTGAGCCAGCCTGCTGTTTCCTGCATACTGTTATGGAATTTTTCCAAGGGAATTGCTTTATTGCCCTCAGAGGAGAAGACAAGTTGGGTGTCGTCAGCATAGTTGATGACTTCAATGCCGGATGATTTTATAAAGGAGATAAGTGGTTGCAGATAAAAGTTCAAAAGGATTGGACTAATAGCTGAACCCTGTGGAACACCATGTGTTACTGGACTATTCTGAGAGAGAAATGGCGTCAGGGTTACTGCCTGCTGCCTATCTGAGAGCTAAGACCGCAACCGGTCCAGTGCCTGCTCTCTAATACCATTCTCCTCAAGTCTTTTAATCAGGATCTTATGATTAACTGTATTGAATGCGGCCGACATGTCCAAAAGTACTAAGATGGCAGTTTGGCCGTTGTTGGCCCGCATTCGAAGGTCATCAAGGACTGTCACCGGTGCAGTTTCAGTACCGTGTCCCGGGCGGAACCCAAATTGAACTTCATCTAGAAGTTTGTTTTTCTTCAGAAAATTTCGAAATGGCCTTACTTACTATTCTTTCCAGGATCTTTATCGGATATGGGAACAGAGAGATCGGTCTATAAATAGATGGACACAAAGGGTCCAGATAAGCTTTCTTTAGAAGAGGAGACACAACTGCCTTTTTCCAGCATCTTGGGACTATGCCATTAGTTAGAGACTGGGAGCATAATTGAGTAAATACGGGAAAAGCTCCATTTCGAACACTTTACACAGCATTTTTGGGAGTGGGTCCAGGGGAGAACCTGATGAGACACCAGCTGCAATAATGTTAAACTCCTCTTGTGACGGGATCTGAAAGATCTCCAGAGTCGGAATGTGTTCTCTTATGGTTCCTTCATATTGGGTACTACTACTAGACAACATCTGAGTATTGGCTGTACTGTCCTTCTCTCCTTCACAAAGATTATCTAACCCAATTCAAATTTTATTGATTTTTTCTTCAAAGAACATTGCCAGACTATCACACCGCTCTTGTGAAGCGGGAATCTTATTCTTTGTGCAATCAGGGTTAGACATGTCCTTTACTATGTTAAACAGAGTTTTTGACTTGGATGCATTTAGGATAGTTTCCTCGAGATATTTAGCTTTGGTCTTACCCACCATTTCTTTATAAATGTGTAACAGTCTTTTCAACGCAGCTTTATCTACGTCTCCATAATTCCTTCTCCATTTCCTTTCTGCCTGTTTGCACTCAGTTTTCATCAGCCTCAACTCCTCGTTGTACCATGGAGCAGATGGTTTCTTTTTGCTTTTGATTTTTTCCAGCAGGGTCACTTGATCTAATGTATTAGTAATCTGATTGCTCAATTTCTCATAGTTCTCATCCTCCATTTTATCAATGTCAAAGCAACTGTCATTGACAAGTCCTGGGAGCTCTTTCAGTTTTTAATTTCAGTTTGTGACATCCTTACATCAGGCAGTCAACATGCTTAGAGGTCTATTTTTGGATTATGCAGTGACGTGCCTAAATATTCTGACCTTGATAATGTGGCAACAGTAGCTGGCAACTGGAGAATGACCGGTCGTGTGGCACTGACTGTGACAGTGCAAGCGTTTTTGTCACCTTCAGACATGGCTGTGGCATCTATTGACAGTTCTTGCTCTGGATCAGGAAGTGACAGAGCCTACACAATGATGTTGCAATGTCAGGTTGCTCTGCCCAGGCTCCTCGAGCAGGAGATTATAGTGACAGTGAGCGCTGGTTTTGCTGCATGGAGGAATCTTGAATATCCCATTTGCAACCATTGGATCAGGTGTGATCAGCATGTACTGTCTAGCTGAGAGAGCTGCAGTCTATAGCCTACAGGTCAACGAATGCGGAGGAATGCAATAACCCGGGACGTTCCTCACCTGTGGGACTGTCCTCCAGCGTTTCTTTGATGGGCAGCTGATCTACTCCTAGTTCTGCTTCTTAAAATACAGCCTCAAGAACGTAAACCTCAGTCTCACACTATACACCCAACCCAGGTTCAGCCACAACATCTAGCCCTGGAATGCACTGCCTCGGAAGTCCCGCCCCTTTTGATTTTTGTTGGCTAATCAGAAGCACAGAGCACTGCCTTTGGCTGAATAACCTGCCTGTCTGTGTACCTATACACCTAACTTCTGTGATCCTATTACTGTAAGTAGGAGGCCCTATCCTAAGCGATAGTCCAGCACAAACGTCTCCGCTGTTACCTTCCTTGCAACAGTGACATTGCAGAGAAGGCTCGACTGACCCAAACATGGCCGACATGGAGGACAAGGCCAGCCTAAGACCTGCTGCCAACCTCAGTATAGCATCTACAACATTCGTGTCAGCTTAGTTATAAATGGTTAGAGTATAAGGGGACTTGTCCTCAAGTTACTTCATTAACATATTGTAGGAAAGAAAAACACAAGTGTTAAAAAAAGACAGCTTTTTTTATGCGCTGGTGGGAAGAGCTTCTATTCCTGAAGGCTTTTCTGCCCAGTTTCTTCTAAGCCGAAGAAAGGCACGAAAGCATACATGCCAACATTCCCGATTTAAAAAAAACAATCATTTGCAATGCAATAGGACTTGAATTTACGTGAGGCCTATTGCATTGCATCACGGACACTGGGAGGGGAGGGGGAGCATGGACAACAGGAGTGTGGGTGGGGGAAGGGGTAGAAGGGGGTGAGGAGGCACGGACAACATAGTGCTCACAGTCTAAATAACATGTACGTACTGTGTAGCACTCAAAGTAAAGGGGCCAGTGGCCATGGGAAGGTACAAATGACAGCATGGCCATAATAAGGAGGGACGAACATGCCTCATAATCAATCAGAAGGCAGTATTCACGAAAGAAAATGACACAAGCCAAGTAAAAACATGGGCGGAGAGTGGGCGGAGTTTCCACTGCATACTCCATTACTGCAAGCCTCGCATTCAAGCTAGCCTGATTGATAAAGGGTGTTACCCAGAAACCGGTCCCAGGATGCTTGTTTCTGGTTTAGGGAAGACCTGGCTTGGCAGTTCGGGCTGGACTGTTCCCATGAGGCACAGGGTCAAGACTGATTTGCATATAGCTGGGTCTGAACTGAGGTGGCGAAGTGAGCTAAATAATGATGATTTATTCAACCCAAATCTGTAACTGGGGGTGAGTGTCTGAAAAGTTTCAGCACTCCGTCCATCCCCTCCTTTGTTTGCTTTGCCTCGCAGAGCCAGCAGCGCATGCGCGCTGCCGGTATAGGCTCGACCTAAAAACGAGCCAAGGAAGGGGAGCATAATATTGCAAAATGCTGTCATGGCAAAAGGGTAGCTGCTCACAATCGACCTGTTGGAGACCCCTTCACTAGCTCAAGAAAATATGTATGTACTTATCTAGCAAAGCACTGGTTTGTGTCCAGAGGCCACTTCAAAACGCTAGAGTGTTTACAAACATATGTAATTCTTTTAAATGTCTTCCCGCTCCATTCAGGGTTGTAGAATAACATGGACGCGGGATCCCAAGTTGTCCTAGATTGGTGCAATAGAGAAGGTAATATCTGTGAATTCAGTAGTATATGGCTGTATAGCACATGATAAAACATGTGAAACCGTTAATGTGTCTATCCGCTCTTTTAAGTAAAGCACTACCTAAGGTACGTATACCCTTGTTTCCTTATGTGTGTCTCATACCATGCTTGCGTATCCATGTAAAATGTAGCATTTAGGAAGCATGGAGTTGTTGCCATGTCGACATCATTTATGAATCCTGTATAATGAAGGTATGTATTTATGTCACCTCTAAATTAAAAATAAATAAAAAATAACAAAAACATACATACTTGAGAAGTACACCTTGAAGAACTTCTTTAGTTACAAAGTGCACTGCTAACAAATCCCAAATCAACTAAATATATGTAGAACAAGCAATTACAAAGTCACTAATTGTAGCCTTTTGACCTTTTGGCTATACCAGTGCCTAATGGTGATGCAGATTTGTTACGCAGCATGGTAAAAAAAAAAGTGCAATGACGCGGACTGCGACATTTTGTAGGCACATCATTACTCCTGTGTGCGCCTACAAAATGATGGGATCATTTTTTTAAATTTACTAATTTGAGATAAAAAATGAAATAAGGATAGGGAATAATACTTTCTTTAAGGTGGATTTTCTCGTAGGAAAATGCTAGGACCAGGAGTAATAGAGTGGTTAAGCATAAAGAACAAGCATTTACAATGCAATGGTTTCGCCTTTGTTAAAGTTTGAGCTTTTGGTATTGCTTTTGACAAATGGTCTTTTCTAACTTCTTTGAATTATGTGTAAAATGTTGATCTGTTTTACTTTACACAGAAATATGGAGTGCCTCTCTGGAAAACACCCTCTGCACACGCCCTCTTTACACATGCCTTATCTTCACTTGCCCACTCTACACATGGCCCTGTGCAGAGCGATTATATGGAGAGAGGCATGTGCAGAGAGGCCGTGTGTTGAGAGGCTGTGTGCAGTGATAGCGCATGTTGAGAAGGCATATGCAAAGAAGAGTGGGGAGGATACAGAGGTAGGGTAGGAGGGCGAAAATGCAAGGAGGAGTGGGAGGTCAGAAAATAGTGGGAGAGCAAGAGAGAGGACAGAAGGGAAAGGGAGGGCATGTAGGAGGGCAGGAGTAAGAAGGAATAAGGAAGAGAGGTCAAAAGGAAGAGAGGGCAGGAGAGAGAGGGAAGGCAAGAAGGAAAAGAGGCAGAAGGGAGAGGGAGGGCAAGAAGGAGTGGGAGGACAGGAGGGAAGGTAGGAGTGTGTGAGAGAGGGCAGAAAGGAGAGGGCGGCAGGTAGGAGAGGGAGGGCGGGAAGGAGAAGGAGGGCTAGAGGAGGAGAGGACAGGAAAGAGAGAGAACAAGAGAGAGATGGAGGACAAGAAGGTGAAAGAGAGCAGAAGAGAGAGGTGGAAAGGGAGGGCAGGAGGGAGTAAGAAGGCAGAAAAGAGAGGGATGGCAGAAGAGAGAGAGAGCAAAAAGGAGGACAGAGGGAATAGAGTGAGGGAAGGGATAGAGAGAACAGGAAAGAAGGAGAGCAAGAAGGAGGGCAGGAGCGAGAGAGTGTGAAAAGAAAAGCTAAGGAGTGCAGGATAGAGAGTGAGGAGAAAATGCGGAGGTAGATGGAGAGTGACGCTAGTAATAAACTCGTACCGGTTGTTTAATTCGCAAGACATGCTGATGCAAATGGGACATGTAGTCACTCACCTCTAACAGGTATGTGTCCAATTGGCATAGAAGCTTGAGAAGTGATCAGTGCAAAAGATGAAAATGGTACTGTGGCAAAAAGGAATAAACACAAAACCAATAATAAATAACATTATTATGTGTTGGCCTAGATTGTAAATAAAACAGGCAAGGACAAACTCACCTCCTGTTATAATGTCACAAAAGCAGGTGACACTTGTTCCCAGTGGTTTCCGGGAAAACACCGTTTGCGAGGACAATAAGTGTAAACTGCAACACAAAAAACCATAATGTACACATCAATGAAAACAGCGAGAGGCGGCCTTAGGATATGTGACATTCAAAATGTCGATCAGAACAGGAAACCCAATATATAGATGACCGGGAGTACAGGCCGTTCTCCCACTCGTAAAAGGATATGGGGGAAATAGCAGGAATTATTTAAGAAAAAATCGTATTAAAGAACCACAGGCGGGGGATGGCCATAAAACAGAGGAGCACCCCATGAGATACAAACAACATACTCGCCCATATAGGTAATGGGCGAGTATGTTGAAGTAGTGTGGCTCACTGGTTAGAGGCGGCAGACCCGAGAGCAGAGGACGGCCCGGGACCAGGGTTCGATTCCCGGCGCGGCAGGTTTCTGGACCAGGGTCAGAGGACTCGATAATTCTCTCGCCTCGGTGCCCACTCTGATCAGCGTTCACACTCGGCAACTCTGGGCATTAGCTTGCCTCATCTTCACTAACGGCCCCACCAGACCGCCGGGGATGCCTGGTCTCACCCTGGAGATACCCATTAAGGGACCATCTCTCAGGGAAGCCAGGAAGGGTTTCGCAGCGGTCGAAGCGCCTTGGGACCCTACGGGTAAGTAGTGCGCTATATAAATGCCTATACATACATGGGACTGTTAACCTCACCTTGCAAGCACATGAATCCAAGATCCAGTAAGTAAATGGAAAAAAGAAGCACTTTATTCAGCTCCTGGGAAGCAATATAAGCTGCCAAGAAATAAGCGAAAAAAATACACGGATTCAGTGATAGGAGATGAACTACGTGAGTGCCGATACAATCTCAAGCGTGATTCAAAGCCAAATCCAAGATAATTGTGTGCCATGTAAAATTATACATTGACAATGATCGATCACTGGTCTAGAGGAACTTAAAAGCACGTAAATGAGATGTCGTACCGACCAACAACGAGTGGGTCGTGAGGCTTTTATCGGGGCAAAAGCCAAGTCAGCCTTCCCCCGAGCCCGATAGACATTAAATAGGCGATACTCCCGTAAGGGTACCTATCACAAATCTTTTTAAAGAGGAAAATCAAGCCCCCTTCTTACCTGGATCCTAAGCGGCAACTCCCGGCATGGTAACTGGGTAAGAGCGAACGGAGGGATCCTGAAGCCACGCATTTTTAAAGCCGATGGGATTCCCGCATTTGAAAAGTGCTAATTAAACACGTAAGGAAGACGTAAGCGAATGCCTACCATCTAACAGGACGAGAGTGTACTACTGCAACTAAAAACGGACGACTCGAAAGGGACGGTCGTATTAAAACGGGCTCATTTCCCTACATATGGCAGCCATGTTGTAGTGTACACCCAAGTCAAAATGTGCGGCGGCCATGTCATAATATCAAAAACGAATAGCAAGCCAAAATTATAAAGAATGAACATCCACCCAATCGGAAAAAAGTGAAGATAACTGCGGCCATGTAATCACGACCGAAATAATGCCACAATAAAGATATAACGAACAAGAATAGAAAGACATAAATACCGAATATAGCAGCCTTATCCTAATGGCTGGGTCAGTAACAATTCCAAAACGCACTCGATTCTGCCCCACAACGGCGAAGGCACGGACAACGGGAGGGAGGGCGGGGATAAAGAAGGCACAACAATGGCACAATAACTCCTTGTGGGCGTGTTTTTCGCCCTCTCCCCTTCCCATTGGCTGGAAGATAAAATTCCAGCCAATGGGAAGAGGAGAGGGAGGGACTTAAAAAAAGACCCAGAAACGCCCCCGAATCGCGTCAAGGCGGGCCCTGAACTGAGTGACGCTCCTCTCCTCCAATGGCTGGCCAGCATTTACGAGGCCAGCCAATGGAGAAGAGGGGCGTGTTCAGGCCCCCATACTACTAACAAAAGATTTCGGCTCCGCCCACTGCTTACGCAGTGGGACGGTAGCCGAAACCTAAAAAGTAGCTCACTTATAAGTGAGCAGTGGTATGGTGACAAGTTAGCCAAGCCTAATGATAGTAAAAAGGCTATGCTCCAGGGAAGGGACAAACACGTAGATGGAACAAAATGGACAAGGAAAGCCATCTCAGAAAGACCCTTTTATCCAAGCACATTACCTTCCTTGGTTAAGGTGACGAGATTCTCAAAATAAAAAACCGGGACAGTTAATAGACATAGAAGTAGGACTACAATTTTCAGTAGCCATCGACCTCAATGTAGGACTATTTGACAGCTGTCATAGACATACAAACAACAATGACAGCCGCCTCCACAGACACAGATGAAGAATTAAAGATGAAAAATCATATGTGACACAGGCAGCAGAAGCTAACAGAAGGTGTGCGTTATAGGATGTTGGGTTTTTGCTTTCACAATGCCAAGAACGGCCTCCAAACTAGTAACTTGCAAAAATGGCTAAAAAGCTTGCCCCATGCCAGAAGCTGAAAAGGTGAAGGGAAAGTAGGAAGAGAAAGGGAGACAAAAGGCACTCTGATGCGGAAAGGGCTGAGGAGGTTGGCCTGTCTGTGTCTCTGAGTTGAGGGGAGGGATGAGAGAAAGCCTGTCTGTGCTTCAAAGATCAGGGAGGGCTGGGAGAAGACCTGTCTGTGCCTCTGAGGTGTGGGATAGGTCATGACTATGGGCCTGTCTGTTCCTCTGAGATGAGGGAGGAAGGACGGAGACTGTGGCATTTCTCAGGTGCAAGGCTAACTCTAAAATAGATGCAGTATGCTACTGGTAATGTCCGCTCGGTCCACGCTGTTGTCGTACATAAGTTACTGTCCGATTATAAGCCAGCATTTCTGGTTGTCTGGTAGAGCCGTCCAGCACCCAGCTTCCTCCCAGATAGGTGGTCTGAGTAGTGTGGAGAAAGGTACTACAGCACGGACGTGTTGTAGGTCACAGTAAGGAGAATTCGCCTCTGACCCTGTGTATCTCACCCAACCATATCCTATGAGACAACTGCACCCGCTGACGTCTCACCTCGTATATGTCACACAGGGCCTTCAGATGTAGTAGAAATACATCCGGAGCAGGCTTGAAGGTTGCGGGACGTCGACTACATCACCACTCGCGCACAACACCAGACGATTTCCCCACACTCCCATCAACAACTTATGCATCCTGTACTCTCCCAGTGCTCCCAAACTAATGCAGCATGCTAAAGTATTCAGCAAAGGGAGGGACCAAGAGGGCTATTTTTAATGGGGTCCAGTGTATAGGCCCTGGAGCTATATCATCAAAGAAGGATACACTGTTCCCCAGGGGAAGTAGAATAAATGAACCGATACTATGTGAGGTGAAGAGGGGGTCAAGGTGAATCCCCCTTTCGGAACTAAAACCCTCACACACCCAGCAAGCTAATTGTCATGCTTCATCATCTGGGTTTTGCTCCTCGTCAGTCTGGCGCTGCAATGTCTGACGGGCTCCCATAAAGGGGCTCTTTACTGGAGATCTTTTGTTCCTGCCAGTTGGTGCATGTGGGTGTTAGGGCTCTAGTGGGAGTGTAGACGTGATAAGTGGGTGAATTTAAAATAGGTTAATTAATCCACTAAAACTTTATAATGGGGTGGTTAACTACCTTGATTAAAAACAATGAGGTGAAAATACACTCTGGTGCAATGAACCAGCAGTGTAGGTTCTACCTGATGGTCAACATGTTTCATGCTCTCTATGCAATTCGTCAGGACCAAGAAAAATTATATATAACAGTGCTACATGCTGTGGTAGTACAGTGTTACCTTCCACAGGATACTATAGTGCAGGCCCAGGGGTCCTGCTCATTCCTAATGAAATCTAGAAAGGGAGACAAAAAGTAGGGATAATATGCCAGTTGATGGCAACACTGAAGTCCTAGATTGTGGTATATGGTTCATTATTCAAACAAAAACTTGCCAGATTCTGGCACCGGTGCATGGGAGAATAAATTAAAAACCAGGTTACAGTAATGATGTTACGTTTGTGGAAACTCAGTCATACTCCTCATGTGTGCAGACCGGGGGTAGTTTTATGAGCCTCCAGCAATCACAGGACTTTGCTAGATGCGGGTCCCTCCTTTGCCGCCGTGGAAAGACCCCTAAATTTAGCCATCCTAATATGGCTGGCGGTGTGCATTGGACACCACCACCATATTATTCCATTACCGCCGCGGTCGCAAGTCGACCGCGACGGTAAAGCGGCTGACGGTCTTTCCGTCCGCCGCTGTTCCCCCCGCCATCCTAATATCACGGGGGGATCCAGGCATTGGTGTCGGGCGGATTGCCTGCGCCAGGCCGGCGGTGGCCACCACCGGCCTGGCGGAGGCAATCCGCCCGACATCATAATGGGTCCCTAAGTTTGGTCTTATTCGTCAACAAACTTCTCTCCTTTTTTGTTACTTAAAGGTAGAGATCCACAGCAAGAAATATCTCTTTCTTGGGCTGAGAAAACTAATTCAAGGTCAGATTTGACCACTATTTATAGATTGGCAAAGGAGAATGCTTCTGCATTTAATAGTGTTGTTCCTTTTGTTAAGCCCAAGTTATGTGTAGGTGATAAAGTTAAAATTAAATTTCCTATTTTTGTTAAAAAAGGTCAATCCAAGTTTTCAAATGTTTTTGTCATTTGTAAAATTGGCAAGACTTCTGTTCTTTTGGATAATGGATCTTGGTGGAACATCTCTAAAGTTGCCAAAGTTGATTCTTCTATTTTCAAAGGGCATACCTTTCTAGATCTAAATCTAATACCGTTGGTCATGATGTATCTGATTGTAATGTTTCTAATCATTCTTCACATTTACAAATGAATTCTTCTGATATTCAAGTTTCTAAAAGACAGAAACGTATTCCTAAAAAATTCAATGATTTTATTCTTTATAATTAATTTTATATTATGTATTTTTTTCTTTTCGTCATTTTATAAAGGGAGGGGATGTGTAGTAGTGTGTTAGCTATGTCTTTCTTTTAGAATGTTTACTATGTAAGAATTCCAGATGGAATTCTCCTTGTTAATTCTATTTAGAATGGTTCTTGTTTAGTATTCTTTACATGATTTGTGTATCTTTGAAAATGCTTGTTTTGTTCATGTTAACTGGATCAGACAGTTGCCAGTTACACTGCTGATCTTCTACAGGGTGGATGCTCCAATAAATACTCTACTACTTCTATTTGGACTACTTGGATTATTACCAGTATTGCTTACTACAGAGGGTTTTAGTTCCTAAAGGTGAATTCCCCTTGACCCCCTTTCACCTCACGTAGTATCGGTTCATTTATTCTACTCCGAGTCTGAGGAAGATACCACTAGATAATGGACCATTCCCTGATTCTGGTTTGACTATAACTAACCCTGGCCAGGTTAAGTCATTCCCCATTCCTGAGCAAGCACAGCGAGTGGGCTAGGCATTTCTAGGAAGGATGAGCAGTGGGATATGCTATTTCAAGGTATTACATTGAATCAAGGTCAGTGATCTTTTTTTATGTTTAAACTATTGTGATGAACAAGTTACCTTTGGTAACAATATATCTGTAAGAGACACATATTTGTTATAGATTCCTTACCTTAGAATTACCCCCAGGCGTCATCGGTAGGTGGTGTCGGTCAACTCTGCGTTCGTCATCAGCATCGTGATCGCCGGGATGACATTGCGGTATCTACTTAGATGCCGCCCCTGCGCGCTGACATCAGTTCTTTTACACGACATTCCACGCCAGTAGCGCAGAGCCATGGAAGACACTGACCACTAGTGCACAAAACTAGGGCCCTGAAAGGGAGTCCATTACTCTAGAAGCCAGTTCGTTGAACGGGGAGGATGGGTGGGGCGGTAAGGAATCTATAACTAATATGAGTCAATTACAGATATATCATTACCGAAGGTAAGTAACTTGTTCATCTGAAAGAGACTATTAGTTATCGATTCCTTACCTTAGAATAGATACCGAAGCAATACAAACCCTGGTGGTGGGTCTGCGAACTAAGTTCACAGCAGAAAGTCCTGGAGAACTGAACGGCCAAAGAAGCCATCTCTCCGGACTTGACTATCCAGGCAGTAATGTTTAGTGAACGTGTGCAGAGATGCCCACGTAGCTGCCTGGCAGATATCACTGAGGGGAACTCCACGTCCCAAAGCAGTAGTGGCTGCCGATGCCCTGGTGGAATAGGCGCGCAGTCCTACCGGAGGCTCCTACTTCGCCAAGGAAAAACAAATCTTAATGCAAAGGACGACCCATCAAGAGATGGTCTGTTTTTGTACAGCCTTTCTTGGCGCCCACATAACCAACAAAGAGTTGATTGTTCACCCGGAATTGTTTTGTGCGATCCAGATAAAATGATAACATACATGAAGTCTCTTCTCCTCCTTGGAAGGATGCGGGGCGAAAATAAGGTGGGCAAAGTGATGGTGTGTCCTATGTGGAAAGAGGTAACCACTTTGGGTAGAAAAGAAGGCCTAAGTTCGAATGACAACCTTGTCCGGATGGACAGCAAATAAAGGAGGTTTTGAAGGTTGAGCCTTAATTTCACTCAACCTGCGAATAGAAGTGATGGCAACCAGAAAAGCAGTTTTTAAAATCAAGAGTCTGAGAGGACAATTATTTAGTGGCTCGAAAGGAGTGCACATAAGGTAAATTAAGACCAGATTCGAGTCCCAGTGGGGCATTACGAAAGGAATAGGAGGAAAGAGGTGAGTAATGCCCTTAAGAAACCAATTCACAATAAGGAACTTGAAAAGAGAAGGCTGATCAGGAAGGCAAATGTCAAATGCTTTTATATAGCGCAACATATCACCAAAAAAGGTCTCAGGGCGCTTGAGAAAGGCCGAAATGACCAAAAGATAGCCTTTAAAGCAGAGCGCTTCTGGGCCAAAGTACGTATGAATAGGAGAACCTCAGAAATAGGGGCGGAAAGGGATCCACAGCCTTTGCTGCATACCATGCCACAAATGTGTTCCATCTACAGGTGTATACTGTTTTAGTAGATGGACACCTGGCTGCCAAGATGACATTACAGACTTCTGGAGGGAGGTCGAAAGCTGTCAACTGTCACCGCTCAATCTCCACTCAAGGAGGTGGAGGCTGGACAGGTTCGGGTGGAGGACCGTCGCCTTCTGCTGCAACAGAAAATCCTCCCGAAGAGGCAGTCTGATCGGCAGATCGATGGCCATGTTCAAGAGCTCATGATACCAGACTCTTCGTGCCCAGTCTGGAGCCACAAGAATGACTTGGTCCCAGTCGCGTTTGATCTTCTTCAGCACTCTGGGCAGAAGTGGTATAGGTGGAAAGGCGTATAGAAGACCGCAATTCCACTTGTGACGAAAAGTGTTGCCGAGCGAATGCCGCCTAGGAAATTCCAACGTGCAGAACTGCTGACATTGCACGTTCTCTTCGGTGGTGAACAGATCTAACCAAGGCTCTCCCCACTGCTGAAAGAGACCCTACACCACCTCCGAGTGAAGCTGCCATCCGTGATCCATCATGCACCGGCGGCTGAGCTCATCCGCCCTGGCATTCAGGGAACCGGGCAGGTGTTGAACCACCAGGGACATGCCCTGATGGTCCAGCCAGGTCCAAAGGCGTAGACCCTCTTGACATAGGGTCCATGACCCCACCCACCCTGTTTGTTGGCGGTGGTGCTGCCCGTGAACACCTGCACTACCCTTCCTCTGACAGAAGGAAGGAATGCTTTCAGTGCAAGACAAATCGCCCGGAGCTCCAGGAGGTTGATGTGGAGCCCGGGCTCTGCCGGAGACCAGAGGCCTCTGATCTCCACCTCTCCCATGTGGCCCCTACATCCCAGGAGTGACACATCTGTCACCACCATGAACCCTGGTTGGGGAAGGGAGAGGGATCTGCCGTTGATCCAATCCTGAGCCGCCACTGCAATTGGTGTGCAGTCCCCTCTGAGATCTGGGTGCAAACGGAAAGATTCCCCTGATGCTGCACCCACTGGAACTTCAGGTCTCACTGCAGAGCCTGCATATGCCACCTGGCATGATCCACCAGCAGGAGGCAGGAGGCCATGAGGCCCAGCAGCCTCAGGGTCATTCTAACGGAAATCGGAGATAGAGGTCTGAAATATCGGTATCATAGCCTGAATTTCCCGGACTTGCTGCTCAGGAGGTTAAGCCCGAAACTGCGCTGTGTTCAGAACTGCTCAGATTAAAAGGAGCTTCTGAGAGGGAATCAGGTGTGACTTCGGCACGTTGATAGTGAAACCCAGCGAGTGCAGGAGGTCCGCCGTAGTTTGGAGGTGGGAGATGACACCCTGGGGCGAGCTCGCCTTCAACAGCCAGTCTTTGAGATAGGGGAAGACTGGAACTCCTGATCTGCGCAGATGAGCTGCGACCACCGCCATCACTTTCGTGAACATCCGAGGGGCGCTGGTAAGGTCAAAGGGGAGCATGGTAAACTGAAAATGCTGTTTCCTACTGTGAACCATAGGTAACACCTGTGAGCTGGCAGGACGGGGATGTGGAAATAAGCATCCTTCAAGTCCAACGCTACCATCCAGTCTCCAGGGTCGAGGGCAGACAGGATCTGAGCCAATTTCAGCATTTTGAACTTCTCCTTCAGATCCAAGATAGGACGATGGCCTTTGTCCTTTTTTGGTACCAGGAAGTAGTGGGAATAACCACCATGCCCTACTTCTGGCACAGAGACTCCCTTGGCCAAGAGATCCGTAACTTCCTGACGGAGAAGGGCCAAATGATCCTCTAACATGCGATGGAGTGTTGATGTCATCAAGAGAGGGGTAGTCTTGAAGGGGAGGGAGTAGCCCCTTTGGACTATCTGAAAAAACCACCTGTCCGACGTGATGTTGTGCCAGTGGGGAAGGTGATGTCGGATCCTGCCGTCTACTGGCAACTGGTGGCCCTGAAAAGTCAGACTAGGAAGGTTTGGAGACAGTGGCAGAGGGTGCATTGGTGGGCTGACCCGCCCTCTGGCCCCCAGACACACAACGCTGGGTCCCATGTCCCCAGCTCCACAGTGGCTGGGTGGCTTGTGGGGCCCTGTGGCTTTAGGTGGAATGAGGTGGGGCACCCCTTTCATGACCACGAAAGGGGCGAAAGCAGACTGCATGGGGCAAGAAGTTGCTGCAGTGCCCAAGGACCTGGATGTAGCCCTAGAGTCCTTGAAGCGCTCAAGCGGGTTGTCTGCATTGTCACCAAACAGGCGACGGCCATCTAAGGGCATGTACAAAAGGGTAGATTGGACATCCCCAGAGAAGCCAGAGGTCCTCAGCCAGGTGTAGCACCTCAGGGCTACGAAATTGGAAATTGTCCTAACCAGCGAGTCAGCAGTATCCAGCCCACACTGGATGGTGAATTTTGCTGCGTCTTGACCTTCAGCAACAGCGCGGGCGAGCACGGCCCGGGCCTCCTCCAGGCACTGTGTCAGCACTTGTGCATTTGTGTCCCATATCAAATGTGTGTAACGGCTCAAGAGACATGTGGTGTTCACCAACCCCAGCCCTAAGCTGGAGGAAGAAAACATCTTCTTGCCATGATGGTCCAGCTTCTTGGATTCCCTATCTTGGGGAGCTGTATAGATAGCCACCAAGCTTTTGAGGGTAGGGTGTTGGGAGAGGAATAGTGGGTCACCCGGGGCCGGGCAGTGGCATTGAGCAATCATCCTATCCACAGGACCCAAGAAGGACGTCAGTGAGGGCCTCATTGAAAGGCAGCAATGGGTCCGAAGAGGCTGCTGCCGGCTGTGGCACCTCAGTCAGGAGGGTAGTTCTGACTGCCACCATAGGAAGATCAAGGTCCAAGGCCTCAGCCGCTCTACGCAACACCACAGCGTAGGTAGCTCCCTCCTCCGTAGCCACTGTAGGGTGAGAAAGCATACTAACGTCTGGGAAACTATCCAGACCACAGGCATCACCAAACTCCTCTCTCCAGTCCGGCTCTTCAAGCTGGTCTGCCAGAGGGTCAACAGACCCCTCCCAGTCATCCTCACCCTCCTCTGTCTGCCACTCAGGGTGATAGGTAACTGTCAAGTATTTATTCCAAACTCCCAGGATCGGTTTGTTGCTCAAATGGGTCCACCTCTCAATCGCACCACTCTCTGATGCTATAAAAGCGCAGAGGGTTGGAATGACTAAGCGAGGTAAGGAAAGGATGGGGACTTCAGGGAGGGAGACCTATAAGACAAAAAACACAATTAGAGTGAAGTTCTAGCTCCAATCTCACCTCACTATTATATACAACCATAAAACAGAATGCTATAACTACCTGTAAAGGAAAATAACGTGAAGTCTTGTGAGTATTCTTGTTGAAGATACCTTAGCACCTGAAGGCTCTCTAAATGTAAGAAAAAACAATAGTGAACAAAATCATGGGTAAGAACCATACTCAAACACTCACACCAATTGTTACCCACCACAGTACTCAAATGATCTGGCATCACAGGTGTGGTTGAGTAAACGACACACACCACTATCCCCTGCTAAGAAGACAAAACAAAAGAACAAACATGAAGCAATGTCGGTGATATTTCTTCCAATGGTAATAATCCGTTATAGGCATTAATAGCTCATGCCCATCACGATCCCGGCCGTTCACTCACAGCCCAAATATCCATGTGGTATTTCCATAAGTAACAATGTCACGTAATCAAATTTCCAATAGTTAACAGAACATGTATTACAATACACTTAGATTCTTCTGAGTGTATAAGTCAGGCATTTTGGGCACCTTCACCTAGGTGTTACGATTCATGATAAGCCCATAGGACTCCGGACTTGCTTAATACTTTATCAAGTATTTACTCAGCTCGAGAATGGTGACAGCATCACCCTTACCGCCCTTGCAGCGTCAAACGCAGACCAGTTTCTCCTCTCCGTAACTCGCTCCAGCTCCAGCATCTGCATAAACCAGAATACGCAGCAAGGGATGAACGCATCATCCCGGTAGAAAAGCTTACGGGAATGCGTGTTGTCACCTGCGCGCGAGCTCCGACCTATGCAGGGAGAATGATGGGAAGTGTAGTTCGAGCGAGAGATGGAAACACTTCCCACCGCGTTACGGTCATCTCGCCCAGCGAGCCTCCCTGAATGTCTGGATTAGGGAAGTGTGACAGTAACGCCAGGGAAGAACAGTGGCACAAAAGTACCGGTTGGCACGGTTACAAGCGTCGGTCAACGCTGGTCCGGCTCAGTGTCCAATGCGAAAGGGAGTCTGGGGTAGACGCCGGCTGGGAGCGCATCTGACATCGGAGGCCTCATCAGAGGAATCGGCATCGGGGAAGGTACCATGAGGTCGACCGGTGTGATCAGATCCAGGCCTGGATTCTTGGGGGCACTGCGGCGCTGAGGCCGGAGCCACCGGCATCGAAGGAGTAGAGCCCCCAGTCGAGTCCACGGGGCCCGAAGACGCGCCAGCAGAGTTGGACTGCCCAAAGATGGAGTGGAGGGCTTTGTAAAATGCAGGAAGCTGGGCAGGGGATGCTCTGGCTCCCGGAAAGTGGGGGAAGTGAGTAGCTCTCCCAGCAGGCTCCGTGTCCTGGGTGGCATCGGCTGACTGACGGGGAGAAGGCAAAGAGCGACGATGCTTCTTCGCCTTCTTCTTGTTTCTCGACTTACCCGAAGACAAAGACTTCGATGACGAATGGTAGTGGTGGCTCAGCGACCAGTCCCGTGACCTTCCCCTCGACCAAGACCTCAAACGGCAAGGAGCCGACTGCCGGGCCTCCAAAAGCTTTCGGGACCGCTCCTGCAAATACTTCGGGTTCAGAGCCCGGTAGGCGGAGCACAACTTAGGGTTGTGGTTGCACTTCAGGCACCAAAGGCACACGAGGTGCAGATCGGTGACTGACATCAGCTTGTGACAGGAGTCAAAAGGCTTGAAACCGGGTCAACGACTTGACACTGTCGTGCACCAGGAGTCGTAAGACTTCAAAAAGGATGTAGACAAAAAGTCAAAAAATGACTAAGGGTACCGCTCTTTCTGGATCTACACTGGCTGGCCCAGAAAAAGAAAGAACTGACATCAGCCCGCAGGGGCGGCATCTAAGTAGATACTGCGACGAACGCGGTGTCGACTGACACCACCTACCAACGCGCCGGGGTACTGCGGAAGGAAAAAATTCTCTGGATCCAGTCTGACGCCTGGGAGTTATTCTAAGGTAAGGAATTCATAACTAATAGTCTCTTTCAGAAATAGCTCAGTGTGTATTATCTTAGCACGTTTATTGAAAAAACACTACTGGCTTTCACAAATGCATGTGAAGTAGCTAAGGTACCCTCTGTCTGGCTTGGTGCAGGAGCTTGTAGCTCCCATCGCCTTTAAACCAGAGTCGGACTGGAACAGAAAATAGGCCCAGGTGCCCATAAAAAGCCCCCTCTATTATAAAATCAGAAAGCTAAGAAAGTAGCCCAAATATGCATATCGAAACAGTTCTTACGCCGTGCTGTGCAGATATTTAGCATTGTATGGGAGATTTCATGTGTCTGAGCTTGCTGCAGGCAATATATATGGTAATATCAGTGGAATCAAAACAAAAATAAAACACTCACCAGACCAAACAGCAGGCCCACAAACAGGCAAAAAACTGGCCAGACAGTGAACTGTCAGACCAGCCCTTCTGGCGCTGCCAGCCAAACTCTGCTTTAAACTGTGGTGCTGGCACAGGGAGAACTCTGACACAGTTTAAAGACCACTGACCTCAGCCACATACTACCGCTAGTTTCCAGGCCTACCTTTTTCACACAGAATGATTATATTATTTTTATAGGAAATGAAGTCAGATAGGCACCACCAGCCCTAATGCCCCATTCTGTAGAGGAAAAGATGGTCATTCTGTATCTTGTAACCACTGGTCTCCATGCTATCAGCTATTTTGAAGGCAGAGTTGCTTATGCTACTTTCCACATACCCAGTAATTATGATCTTACTCTAACTATTCCCCTGCTTGTTGCAACTCCACTTTCTGCTTAGCCTCAATATTTGTCTTTTCTCTCAAACTAGGCACACTATTTAAATAGAGGGATCTAGAAATAGAATGTGTGGGTCTTAAAAGGTAGCTGAAGTTTGTTGTGACATCTGTGGCGGACCTGAGCACCATGTTTAACTCTCTCATTTAGGGCCACCAGGATCTTTTGGAAAATAGATGGTCTCTGCTTAATCACCAAGGTGGGAGCGTGGGGAGGGAGCAAAAGGGTAAAGAAATACTGACTGCCATTTGACTGAAAATGCCTCCAATAAATCTTTCTTGCGAGTACCTGGATTCAAAGTGTTAGGAATTAGTATTTCATTAGTAGCAAACAGACCCATGGTCGGCATGTTCAATGCTGGAATAGCATCAAAGAACAAGTTACTTAACTTTGGTAACGCTTTTTCTGGTGGATACAGTATCTGCCTGTGGATTTCCCACCCTTTGAATTACCTTGCGCCAGCATTCCACAGAAGCTTTTTTCATAGCTGTCCCATTTCGACAAGGACGTCACAATAACACGGCTACGCTTGCGACTCCGTATGACGTTATCTGAGCCATAACAAGACCTCGTGGGTGTGCTGACGTCAGTTCCACCTATTTTTTCCATGCCTTCGAGGCGAACGGGTGAACTGACAACATTTCGCAAGTATACATAGTATACAAAATATGCACAAATATACACAGTATATTATTCAAACAAGAAAGGAAACTGGAAATACTAGACATTTCTTAGCAACAATCTACATATCATTTCAAATAACAATGAAATACCGGTAATGTTATACTCAAAATAATTTTTGGTACAGGAAGGCAGACAATGAGGTGGCAGGTGGGTTAGAGAGGAATCCACAGTTAGATACTATATCCACCAGAAAAAGCGTTACCAAAGGCAAGTAACTTGTTCTTCTGATGGATACATTCGCCTGCAAATTCCTCACCTTTTGAATTGAATCCTAAAGCAGCCCCCTCCCTGTGGAGGGTGTCCGTCTACCAAAACAAAAAAATCCTGCATCACAAACTATGCAAAATGGCCGTCCCTCCTCATTTCCGAATCCAAGCAGTAATGCTTCGCAAAGGTGTGGAGGGAGGACCAAGTTGCCCCTTGCAGATATCTACAACAGGGACACCTCTAGCCAAACCAGAAGAAGAAGACTTAGCTCTAGTGGAATGAGTTCTAATACCGTCAGGTGGCCCCTTCTTGGCCAAGGCGTAGCAGATCTTGATACACAAGATGATCCACCTGGAAAGCATTTGCTTGTGGACAGGTTTGCCCTTCATTCTTCCCACATAACCAATGAAGAGCTGGTCGTCCAGCCTTAAGTCCTTGGTTCTATCCATGTAGCAGCTGGCCGCCCTCTTAGAGTCCAGGCTGTGAAGTCTCTCCTCCTCCTTGGAAGGGTGAGGGGGAGGATAGAAAGTAGGTAAGGTGATTGACTGCCCTAGATGGAAAAGAGTAACCACCTTAGGCAGGAAAGCAGTTCTAGTCCTGAGAACCATCTTATCTACATAAATGGTTGTAAAAGGAGGTTTAGAACTAAGAGCCTGAAGCAGACTTACCCTCCTGGCAGAGGTAATAACAATCAGAACAATTGGTTTGAAAGTAAGAAGCCTCAATAGACAACTATGAAGATGCTCAAAAGGAGACCCCATCAGAAAAGTAAGAACCACATTTAAATGCCACTGAGGCATAAGAAAAGGATTTGGAGGGAATCTATTAGTGAAGCCCTTAATGAACCTCATGACTATCAGAGACTTAAACAATGATGGTTGGTCTGGCAAACAAAGGAAGGCTTTTTGCAAGGAAATTCACTTGACAATCCTTACAGAAACATGGCTGTCAGAGTCCTCGTCTCCAATCATGGATCTTTTAGTACCCCCTCAGTACAACATTGTGAGACTAGATAGACTAAAAAAGATAGGAGGTGGCATAGCCTGCATTGACCGATCGGAGATAGAGGTCAATCAAATCCAATCCGACCCACCAGAATCCTGTGAATACCTAGGTCTAAATATAAGATCGGCAGACAATAAAAGCTGCAACCTACATGCGTTTTACCATCCACCAGGAGATAACGCCTCGTTCATAGATGAGTTAATGGAGATCATAACAGCCAACTCTAACACCAACGCCAATGACATATTCCTAGGTGATTTTAATTTACACTGGGCGATTACAATGACAAACAGGTCGACGCTCTCAAAGACTTCCTAACGGAGCTAAACCTCACCCAAGCATGCACGCAACCTACACACTCGAAAGGAGCTACGTAAGACTGGATAATATCAAGACACAAAGATACTTCAATCCTCTCTATAGCGCCGTGTGACTGGTCAGACCACTATGCCATAACTTTCATGATTCCCACAATGAAAAAGAGCATTACCACGCAACCCATCAAACATAAAAAATGGACCCGAGATACCAAAGAGTCCAATATTGATGCTTTCTCCCCTATGAATCCTCCCAGCTCCACACCCCAAACCATAGTCTATCAATTGACCCATTTTGCCCCCCTTACAATAGATACCCTTTCCCCAATACTACACTCAATCAAAAGTGGATCTCCAACTGACCCCGCACCTTTTAACATCTTAAAATCAGTTGCTCCAACTATCCCTCCCTATTTGGCAAACTTGATTAACACCTCGCTTACCCAAGGTGCTGTTCCACCTAGCTGGAAAAAAGCAATTGTCAAAGCCCTAATTAAAAAACCACACTTAGATCCACTAGAACTAAGTAACTTTCAACCGATCTCCTTGCTCCCAGGTATCAGCAAGATAGCCGAAAAGCATGTCAACCATCTACTTTCTGAATATCTTGAAACCAATGGTCTCCTGGAGCCGTCCCAGGCGGGATTTAGGCCCGGCCAGAGCACAGAAACTGCGATGTTGGTGGTTGTCGAAGAGGCAACAAAGATCATCCACTCAGGAGGATCAGTGGCAGTGATCCTCCTGGATCTGAGCGCAGCCTTCGACACCGTCAACCATTCGACATTGGTCCATAGGCTTAGGGACCTTGGAATCACAGGGACGGCCCTGTCCTGGTTGGAATCCTTTTTGAATGATAGGTCCTTCCAGGTAGCAGATGGTAATTTCATTTCCAAGTCCACTGCCATCAGCTGCAGGGTCCCTCAGGGGTCATCCCTGACCCTGACCCTTTTTTTTTTTTTCCTTTTTTTTTTAAAAACCTTTATTGACATCAAAAAGGAGAGACAAGTCAAGGCCTACAACCCATCCGGCCGGCCGCAATGTACAATACAATCAGAAGTCACCAGGCAAATATCACATAATCAATCAATACAAAGCAGAGGCCATACAATATAAAAGGGGGGAGAAAAAATTCGGGAACCAAAGGGCTAAAACACAGGAGTAAATAAGGCTTAATTTTATAATATGGGGAGAAGACGTATGACAGGCGCACTTCCAATGCGGAGGCATCCGATATCCCGTAATCAACTGCAACATTAATAAGGGGGCATGGGGCCAGAAGATCGGGGGGGATAATACAATGCATTCAAGAAATCAGGATATGTGAGACACAATCAGCCCCTGAGCATTCTTCTCGTAACATGCCCGCCACCCAGGACACTACCAAGCCAGAACAGAGGGATCGGACAGACAATAAACCAAAACCAACTCGTCATAAGAACTTCTAGGACACCGAGAGGAAAAGGGGGGGGGGGGACGAGGTAGGGAAGGGGAGGGGGAAGGGAAGGGAAAACGGAGGGAAGACAAAATAAGACAATAAAAAGGGAAATAAAGAAATAAGAAAAACGAAAGGAAGAAGACACGCCGACCCAGGCCCCCCGTGGCAGGAAGACAGGAGACAAAAGGAGTAGCGGCCCAAGTGGGGGATGGCAATCGGGGAGAAAGACAGCCGAGACCTATCAGGAGGATTAACGACGCCACACCCCCCACCCGAAACACACCAGAGGAGGTCAGGACAGACGCGGCCTCACGAAAAAGAGATAGAAAAGGGCCATAGAACCAGAGGACAAACAAAAAAATAGTACCCAACCCACCCGACCCACCCTGCACCCCTGTAGAAGGCTATGGCCTACCCTTCAGACAGCGTGCCTGTCGCCCTAAACCAGAACCCGAAATATAGCGAGAAGTAAGAAAGAAGAACGAGACAAAAAAGAACAACCAAAGCGAAGAAAAAAGGACAGGAGGGAGGAGCAGAATAACTATAATCCGAACGGGCGGCCGCAGCCCTCCGCCCAACCAGAAAAATACAGTCAAAAACAGTCCAGGACGACACCCCATCACGCGCTATAAAACATTAAGAGAAGGGGACCACCCACCTTTCTACGATTAGAAACAATGATACTACTAAATCGTATACCGGGAATCCAACAGAAGTCGTACATTTCACCCCCAACCCTTTCGAGTGACAAATCCCACCCACCACATGGCAATGTAAAACCACATACTAAATACGAAATCAGCATATAGTCGAGTGGAATGGTGACTAACATAGCTACGTGGGGGGTAGATAGATCCACAAGGGAGCAATAGTCCAAACCGAAAGTGTAGATGCATCAACAATCGCAGCACGATCAGTGGAAAACAGGAGTTCAGTTGCGCCACTGGATCGGGCGAGGTGGTCCCAATTATAGACACAGGCAATGTCATCGAAGTAAGCACAGGAGGCAGTCCATCAATAGTTTCAGGCAACAATGTCGAACATGGTCGCAATACAGCATCCAAGTCCCCGGGGTCCGAACCATGAAAAGCAGGGCGCCCCAAAGTCACCGGCACACTACACGATCTTCGATCAGCGGCGGAGACACTCAAGTCAATCGAGGGGGGCGAGGCAATGAAGTCATCGAAACAAGAGGGCGACAAGAAGAAAAGGTCGCCCAAAATGGCGGCAGATCGTGGCGGACCCACCGAGACTCCCAGGGCCAGGGAAGCGTGTAAGGATCTCAGTGCTTCCAGGATATCTCTGACCGTCGGCTCACGTCCACCAGATCCGCTCCCCACACGATTAGGCAACACGGGCCCGCCGCCACAGGGTGATTCTCGTTCCAGAGGGTCGGCCGCCATTTCGTGAATCAGCCCAATCGCCGCCCACCAAGACCCCCGGAAATAACAGTTCGCAAATGTAGGACTTTACAAGCTCCGGGGGTCCCAGCAAGGGCAGCCTCGATGCCAAAAGGATATCCGCCCAAAACGGGTCTCCGCCAGCACCAGCTCCGGTGCCCCAAACAAGCGGAGTCCGGGCCCCGAGGACCAGGGCCGCCGGACCAAGCAGCGGCGGAGGGAGACCCCTTCACAGAATCAGGTCCCGGGGCCTCTCACCCACGTCGGCCGCGCGGCCACCAGGGCAGGCCCGGGTCAGGATCGCCGGGATCTTCGCACATCGGCTCCCAACACTGGTTCTCGCTCTCGGCCGGGGCCGAGAGCTGTCGGATCCCGCCAGCCAGGTCCCGGTCCAAGTCATGCAGAGGCCCCGATCCCTCGGAGGCCACAACTCCGGAGCCACTGCACACCGAGACCCCGGGGTCGGACGGTAAGTACAAACAAGCCGTTATGTTTCAATGCCCCAAAAGATGTGTCGTCCTCGGACAGGATAGAAGACAGGATCATCAATCAGGACGGAGGGCTGCGGGAGCCGAGCTAAAGGGCGACCATCACGGCCGCGAGCTAGGCTCCTCCCCCGACTCTGACCCTTTTTAATGTCTACATGTCCCCCCTTGAGAAGATTGTCACCCCATTCGGGATCAAGCTTTTAACTTACGCTGACGATACCCAATTGGTAGTCTCTCTAAGTCAGCAAGACCAATCTTTCACCAATCTCCATAAATGTCTTAGTGACATAACTAAATGGATGAATATCTCACATCTCAAGCTTAATAGTGACAAGACAGAGATAATGGTTCTAGGCAATCATTCACTCTTCCAACCTAAGTCCCTGTGGCCCCTCTGTATGGGCACGCCACCTAATCCCAAACAGGAAATCAAGAGTCTAGGAATTTGGCTGGATGAAGGTCTCAATTTCTCCACCCAAGCAAGGAAAACGGCCGGTGTGTGTCAGGGCCTTCTACGGACCGCCAGAAAAATCCTACCTTTACTCCCAACACAATCTCAAAAACTCTTGATTCAGGGCCTTGTGATGTCCCGCCTAGATTACGGCAATGCTCTCTATTTGGGGGCCCCTAAAAAAGTACTATCAAAACTCCAAACAGTACAAAATACTGCCGCCCGTCTTCTCACAGGAACTCATCGTCGCTGTTCAGCTAAACCAGCTCTGAACGCCTTGCACTGGCTGCCCATCCAGGAGAGAATACAATTCAAGGCACTATGCACGACATACAAAATTCTTCATGGAAAGGCTCCACCTATTTTAAAAGACCTTATTACTCCCTATAATACCAAGAGAACTTTACGTTCCTCACATTGCAACCTGGCATCTGTACCCAGAATTAAGAAGGCCCGCTCTGGAGGTCGACTCTTTGCCTATAATGCTTCCAAGCTATGGAACTCACTGCCCCCAGACATCCGGGCCAAGTACCCTGTTTTTTCTGTCACAAGCGCTGGGACGCTTACGGGCAGCCATGCGCTCTATAAATCTGTAAAATAAACTAAATAAATAAATTGATCTATTAGTAGAAAGCTGTGAGAGGGACCTAAATCCACCTAATAACCTTCAGGATGTGAATGATCTAACACACCACTACACTATATCAGTAGCGAATATTGTCAACACCACCATGCGGCTAAAACTGTAAAGAGTGACAGAGAAGATAAAAAAATCCATGGTTTAATGGGACATTGAATGAAGACAGGTGAAAACTGAGACTGGCTGAAAGAAAATGGAGGCAACACCCATCATCCCCCGAACTGAAATCCCTCAGAAAAATCAGAAACGAATACAACAAAAAGATCCTCAACTCCAAAAAAAGAATTTATAAGATCAGAATTGGATAATGTGAAAAATAGACCACAGAAACTATTCGAAATCTTAAAGCAACAATCCAATAAGCTAGCCAAATCTACCCAAGAGACCACGAAAACGAAAATAAACTGTGAAGAATTCGTGACATTTTTCACTGAAAAGGCCAACACTCTTGAAAGAGAACTCAAAAGCGCAGCAGACAACCTCCCCAACCACCGACCTTCTACGATCGACACTCGATCGAAAACGGCCGATAACAGTACAAAAAACAAGGCACATTGGGATACCTTCAAATTATACGACCAAAATACCATCACCAGAATACTCTCCGATATCAAACCTAACAACCACTACAACCACTACAACGACCCACTCCCGTCTAAATGCCTAAAAAGAATCAGCCATATTGTGACTCCTATTTGGACCAATATAATAAATGCCTCGTTATCCCAAGGGATCCTTCCAGATTGCCTAAAAACAGGTCAAGTCGTCCCCATCATCAAAAAACCCACAGCGGACCCGGCGGATCCTAATAATTTTCGCCCAGTGACCAATATTCCATTACTTGCCAAACTAGTCGAGAAGTGCGCGCAAGATCAACTGAGCCGACACATCACCAACTTCTCCCTCCTAGACGACTACCAATCAGGATTCAGAACAGGACATAGCACGGAAACGGCGATCCTTCATATGTCGATGACGCACTACAGGCCCTTGACCAAAATCAAACATGCCTACTGATCCTCCTGGACCTATCGTCTGCATTTGACACGGTAAACCATGAAGCACTACTGACAAGGCTCAAGGACAGGATGGGAATGTCGGGAAATGTGCTGAAATGGTTTGAATCTTTCCTGCAGAACAGAACACAAAGATTCCTGGTCAACCAATCACTTTCACCATCTTGTCCTAACTCAATTGGAGTCCCACAAGGATCTACATTATCTCCATCTCTGTTCAACCTGTATTTCGAACCACTTACAGAAATTCTTCGACATTCGAAGATATCCTATCACATGTACGCAGATGACACGCAAATATATATCAAGATTGCGTCTCTGGAAGACACCAAACTAATGAATGAGGCAGTAAAAATGACACTGCAATGGCTAACGACCAATCATCTGAAGCTAAATGCACACAAAACAGAGTTCCTACTAATTTCACCACCAAAGAACCATACCGAAGTGAAGGAATGGATCAAGCTGGTGACAGCACTAAAATGCACCCTACCCTAATTAACTCAGTAAATCAATGCCAAAAAGTGCCCGCTTTCATTTGAACTACATAAGAAAAGTGAAACCTTTCATATCAAAGACGGATCTCAAACTGGCAGTCCGGTCCTTAGTTATTTTGAGGATTGAATATGGATGCACTACCTTAGCCGGTCTACCAAAAATATCCACAGCACCACTAAAAGCATGCCTCAATGCAGCGGCAAGACTCATCACCGGATCTAGAAAATTCGACCATATCTCTCCTCACCTGAAAGCATTAAATTGGCTACCCTATGAAGCCAGAATTCAGCTAAAAATAGCCTGCATCACACACAAAGCACTCCACTACAATACACCGAGATACCTCGCTGAGAAAATTGAATTATCAGGAGGAAGCAGACCAGCTAGAAGTGCTAAGGAGCTGTTGTTGAGACCACCCATTTTCAGGAAGAAGAAAACCTATGACAGAGCATTCTCAGGAGCAGCACCCAAAATCTGGAACTCACTCCCTCCAAACATTAGGAAAATTCGAAACACAGCCACATTTAAGAGGGAAGCGAAGATCCTCCTGATGAGTAAGTTCCTTACATAGGTAAGACAACTCATCACTAAAACTGTTGAAATATTGAAACTGACAAAGAAATATTGGTGTTTCAATACAGAACATCTAGGTAACTAGAAGGGAATGTTACCGGTGTTAATGGAGATAAATGCTCTACGATATGAATCAGGACCTATGAACCAGGACTGGCGGTACACATGGTGACCAAGCTATATGTTGATATTTACCTTATGCTACCATTATTGTATGTATATATATATATATATATATGTCCACCCCCTTAGAGTCGAATAATTATGTACTTCGTATCTCTTTAAATCATGATACTATATATGCGTAATCTCTAAACTACCTCATGGAATGTGAAGCGCTCTGATACCTACGGGTCTTGTTCGCGCTATACAAAACTTTCAATAAATAAATAAATAAATAAGGCTAATAAAGCAGACAAGTAGCACAACCCTGCTAAGAACTAAGTACATCAGGCAAATGAGCCTTCAAAGGATCAATAGAACTCTCTCCACATCACGTGACAAACCTGGTCCATCTACAGGAATAGACAGATGTGGTAGAGTGTCTTCTGACCGATAAGATAACATCCACCACATCCGGTGGGAGAGAGAAAGGTCTCAGGTTGCCCCGTTCAATTTCCAGGTGTGAAGGTGCAGGCTCTGGAGGTGGGGGTGTAGGACCTACCCCTGTGACTGGGAAAGGAGGTCTGCCCCGAGAGGGAGACAGAGCGGACGGTGTGATGAGAGGTGAAGGAGGTCTGTATACCACACCCTTCTTGGCCAATCCGGAGCGATCAATTTGACTAGGGCCTGGTTTTGGGGAATCTTTCTCAGAACTTGAGGATTCAAGGATATGGGGGAAGCTCATAAAATCCAACTGAAACACGTCTCCAAACGCTCCCTGCATCGGATACTCAAGTCAAGTCAAAAAGTGCTTTATTCGAGTTATTACTCATAAAAGCATAGTATACACAAGAATTTTAAAAAACAAATTAAATTTACAATCCAGCACGTTGACACAACACTCTAGGTTACACGTAAAAATACATTCGGTTAAAAAAGGATTAAAACATTTGATAAAAATAATTTTCAAGATATGAAACGCCGGAGTCTAAAAGCAATTATACAAGTGCAAAAAATCAATTAATCCAGACAGAGAATAGTTAGTTAACTAGCAGTCTCTATCTTGATACAAGGTCGTTGATAATTAAAAAAGCAGTAATGTCAAATTCATGAGGACCAATTTATTACACAGAGAATAGTTATTTAACTAGCAGTCTCTGTCTAAATTGTCAGGCAGAGAATAGTTATTTAACTAGCAGTCTCTGCCTGAGCGTCCATGCCCAACCCAGATATTTTGCTGTAGCTATCAGGATCCAAGAAACTTGACTCGTACAAATAATTCGCATAGCTACAGAGCTACATGATGTCCCAAGGTTCCTGCACATAGGAGCTAACCACACTCGTCTTGGAATAGCATAAGATCTGCATGAAAACAAAAAGTGACCCAGAGACTCATCCCCCAACCCACAGGCTGGGCAGGTGTTATTTCCACCTGAACCCCATTTAGCTGTCAATATTTTTATAGGAAGTGCACCAGCTCTCAGTTGGAATAAGAGCTTCCTATCACCTGGTTTGGAGATGATATCCCAATATGGTTCCAAGACTGGATACATTTTAGCCTCAAGAAAATGCGAAGACATGGACCCAAAGCTTGAAGCAATTAAAGTTTTAGTAACAACCCATTCCCAAAAAATATTTTTCAAGACACGCTTAGAAGGGAATGATGCCCCAGCAGGGTCCTGCCATAAAGAACTCAGCCCTAGCTCAAACAATATAGTTTTCAATGATTTAAGCCAGCTTATCTTGTGAAAGCCATCAGCCTTGATCACATCCACAAAACCCGCGGCATAATGTGAGAGCTCAGGAGTGGTCCAGAGTCTGCGCCAATACAAGATCAGGCGTAATCTGGCCAAGTCCTTGATTTGTTTCCTTCCTAGATCGTATCGGAGAGGCAACAACGGAGTACTTTTAGGTGTACCGGTTAGAGTTCTTAAAAATTTATTTTCAGAGGCTTGCAGCGATGTAAGATTTTCAAAGCCCCATATTTCTGCTCCGTAGAGTGCAGACCCAATAGCCTTTGCTTCATATACCAATAGGGCTGGTTTAACAGGTTTGGTTAGCGACTTCCTGTGTTCAGAATTAATTGTGCCAGCTATTTGTTTGTGTCGCAGAATAGCAATATTTATATGCTGGCTCCACCTGTGGTCATCAGCTATTTGGATACCTAGGTATGTGAATGATTTAACTAACTCTAAAGGCCCACCACTCATCATAATTTTGGACTTAAAGCTGCGCTGCGGCTTGAAGCTCATTAATTTAGTTTTCGTGGTATTCACCTCCAGTCCATGTTCCCCACAAAAGTTCTCAAAAATTGTCAGAGCACGCTGTAGGCCACTAGGGGGTTTTGATAAAATTAGCGTGTCATCCGCAAACATTAATATGGGGATTTTTAGACCTGCAAGAGAAGAAGCATCAACATTCGCAGTTATCAATCGAGAAACTACCCCGTTTATGTACAATGTGAATAGAGTAGGAGCCATTGAGCACCCTTGTCTGACCCCTTTTTCAACACGGAAATCAGGAGTGACCATCCCGTGGCCGCCCCACTGAATTTTTGCATAGTTAGACTCGTGGAGGCGCAATATCAGGGTTAATAACTCATCGAAAACCCCCAAGCTATGCAAGACTTGCCACAGTTTCGCACGCGGGACCAGGTCGAATGCAGCCCGCAAGTCGACAAATGCCGCGTACAGGCTACACCCCCCCAGAACCACGGTTTTCCACTGTAATAATTGGAAACGGAACACTTGGTCGATCGTGCTTGTTGCCCTTCTAAAACCTGCTTGGAATGGAGACAGGATATTAAAATCCTCAGCCCAGTCGAGAAGCCTATTGACCACCACACGACCCACTATTTTTTGCACAGTGTCAATGAGGCTAATAGGCCTATAGTTACAGGGCTGAGCACGGTCCCCCTTCTTGTACACGGGGATAATAACTGCTCCCCTCCATGAATCAGGGACATCTGCTCCTTGAGCAATAGAATTGATAAGCAAATGTATATATTTGCACCAGCGTTCACTATCGTTTAAAAATATATCAGCGGGCACTCCATCTTGACCTAGAGCTCGCCCGCATTTTACTGCACAAATAGCAGACATAATCTCTTTATAATTAAAATTGTCACCTTCAAAAAACTTCATAACAGTACTGTCCTCATCTGAGACCCGGGTATTAAGAGTGTATTGCGAACTAAAGAATTTAACCCATGCCTCCTGTGAGACGTTATTACTTGGAGACTCTTCAGCTCTCTCAAAACCCCATTTTACAATATTCCAGAATGCTCTGGAATCCTTCCTGTCACTGGCATTTTTCAGTTTGCACCAGTGTTGCTCGTCCCAATCTTTCTTAGCTCTAGCAATGCATACTTTATATTCTTTCCTAGCTAGAGAAACAGACACACAGTCTCGTTTCTTGATTGCCCGGCCAAGGTCGAGTCTTGCCTTCCTACAATCAGAGTTGTACCATCTAGCATCTTTACGGGTAATAACCCCCTTATGCTTGTCAGGTCTTAGAAAGTGCACCTTGATCTTAGCAAAGAGGGTATCATGTATTTTAACCACTTCCCCCAGATCCTTAGGAGAGGCATTAGCCAGTTCCATAGCTAGAATGGCTTGATCAGTTTCACTGTTGATAATATCAATAGCCTGCTGATTTCTCGCTACAGTGTCCCATCGTAGCCTACGCATATTGTTCTCGGGAATAATGGGCGGAGGAACTAATTCATTCGTACAGCTAGGGTTTGATTCAGCAGGCCACCATTTGTGAGTCACACATAGGGGGTTGTGGTCACTCTCAGATCTTATAATGACTTCCATATCACAAAGGGCAGGCCACAGATGCAAACTGCAGATCACGTAGTCAATTCGACTTTTGTGCCTCCCATTGTCGAAAGTTGGTGAACCAATTTTATCCCTAGCTGTTCTCCCGTTCATAGCTCTTAAGCCTTTTTCAAGACACAGTGCATTGATAGCTATAATGTCCTCTGTCCAACGGGAGACTGGTTTCAGTTGCAGTTCAGGGATGCCCCAGAAGGAATCCTCATCAGCACCAGTGAAAGCATCTCCCGCAACCAATGGCTCAAACGTCCTATTAAGGTCTCCTGCTATAACAATGTTATTTTTAACGGAGTGCTCCTCGATAAGGTCGGCCAGGGTTAATAGTGTTTCAGATCGACCTTTGGAACTCCTAATATAAATGTTGTAAATATCAAGTGACCCTGTTCTGTCATTAGAAATCCTAATAAGCTGAATATCATTGTGTCCAATAGCTATGTTTTTAACTGAGAGATTTAGTGACTGTCGAATCCAGATAGTAAGCCCCCCCATAGGTCTACCTTTCGGGCCCTTGACAGCTGACACATAAAAATTCAAATAGCTTAATACAAAGACAGGATCGCATGCCCAAGTCTCCTGTAATATACAAATATCAAATTGGGTAACAAAACCAAGCCAGTCCCCACAATCGAGCTTGGATGTCAGACCAGCTATGTTCCAGGAGAGTAGGTTAGCAACCCCTGACAAACGACCCTGGTATAATCCAGGGAAAGAATTTAGTACACAGGCCTCACCATCTGCTTGGGCAACCGAATTATTCAACAAATCATTGGTAAGGCAATTAACATTCTGGGCAGGTAAGCTATCCAAATTTTGATCCCCATTAGCTAGTGGTACTGGGGTTAGTTTTATAGAGAGTCAATCACAGTCATCTAGGTTGGAAAAGGCTGAAAATCTATTCTCTAGATTTAGACCCCACTCTGGCCGCTTCACTTCCCTCCGCCCTTTTGTTGGAACAACGTTCCACTTAGTTTTTAGCATTAATTTATTAGAGACCCTCCCACTACACTGATAGAAAAAGTCTAAAGTGAGTGGAATGATTTCAGTCGATCTCCGTTGCGGAGGTAGAAGGTTGGGTAGAATATTGGCCAAAACCTCTGGGTCAGAAAAATGTAGGACGACACAGTCCCCCTGAAACTTCTTTGCGCTATTGCCTATCCACCTCACCCTTCTAGCCTTTACTATTTCGTCAGCCAATTGGTGCTTACCCCTAGGAGTTATTAACATATTATTTGTTAACCAATAAAGTGCTTTAGACAATAGGGATGAGGTAGATTCTTCCTGACCAGACTGCAGGAGAGGAAGATTGGCTAAAACCAAGACCAAAGGAGAGGCCTCAACTATCAGCTCTACCGAGCCATTTACAGATTCTGGGGCAGAGGATGCATCTGGAGGAACGTCTTTGTTCTCTGCACTATCTAGTATGGATATCAGGGGAGCCACCGAAGGGTCTGGTAGTGAGGAAACCCCACCACCCACCAAAGAAGAAGAGGCCTTATTAGACTCAACCCTACTAGAAACAGCATCTGGTAGTTTGCCTACTTCAGATAAGGTTTGATTCAGTAAACCCCCAAGGCGATTCACTTCTTTAGTGAGTTTATCAATTCTGCCTAACAGCGGATTAACAATGTCCTTTATCTTAGTATCTATCATACTCAGTAAGTTCTTAAATTGACCACTAGTAAGAGACATAGAAACGTCATCTATAGTGTCATCTTCTTCCCTTGCGGATTTACTAGGGGGCGATACAATCTTTTTCCGGCTTGATCTGCGGCCAAATCGTTTTGGCTGTGGCTGTGGCTTTTTAGCCCCTCTGGTGGAGCGCGGAGCAGGCACCGGAGTGGGGGCTTTATCCTCGGGTAAATGTTGTTCAGTCTCTGTTTCGCTCTCGCTGTCTAGCTCGATAAGAACAGACCGGTTCATTACAGCGGTATCAGCTTGGTCAGATTCACTTACAGGTGCACAGCAGGAGCTAAGTTGCTCTGAGGATTCGACAAAAACTGAAGCCGGCGAAGTTGGTGAACACAGGGCAGACGGTGAACTCAGGCCAAGTGAAGATCTCCTGTCACTGTTAATTTTGGCAACTACCTGAAAGATATAGTTGTCCATAGTGTTTTTTGCAGGGGATAACTTTTTGCCGGGCATACTTCACAATAAAACAAAGTTTTCAGAAGCACGGGGCAAAACAGGTGCTCCAAGAGTCAACAATAAAATAAATAACCCCCAGCTATAACACAGGCTCACCTCCTTAGATCAGGTTTTCGAGCAGAGTGACGGGCCCAACCCAACCTTGTCCAGCCTCGGACGGCCTCAGACGGCCCGCCCTTTGTCCGGGCTTCGTCCGGGCGTCCCGCTCGCGTCCCGCGACGCGGATGGAGCAGCGTTTTTCTAGCGCCTCCGGGCGCGGTGACCCCTCTGGAGTGGGTCCGGGTCGCTGGGCAGGCTGGGAGTTGTAGTCTCCCTCCGCTCGGCGGCCGCTAAGGTATTTACAGCGGCGGCGGGAGGGAGACCGGGGCACAGCAAAGCAGGAAGAGAGGTCAAGGCAGGAACGACCAGCAGCAAAGAAGTCGCCTCTCAAAGGACAGAACATCGGATACTGAAGACTGCAGAACAACGCGCAGTGCGTATTCTTGTGAGTGGCAAAAAGGTCCTACTGAGGAAACCCCCATATCCTGAAGCTATGATGGACCACCTACGGATGAAGCCGCCACTCGTGTTCGGCCGAGAATTGTCGACTATGACTGTCCGAAGATACATTCATCACTCACTCACTGAGCCCAGGACCAGAGTTGCAGAGCTTCTCTGCAGAGATGATACGACCCTACTCCTCCCTCTTTGTTTATGTACCACATCGCAGTAGTGTTGTTGGTCAGTATCAAAACTGACTGACAGCGAAGGGAGGGAAGAAAGGCCTTGAGAGACAAACATATCGCAAGCAATTCCAGAAGATTGATGTGAAGCAATCTCTCCTCCGGAGACCAAAGACCCTTGATCCCCAGATCCCCCAGATGAGCACCCCACCCTAGAGTGGAGGCATCCGTATCACTGTGGCAAAAGAGGCTGAAAGGGCTTCCCTGAGACAGGTTGCCTGAAATACTCCACCATAACAGGTCCGCTACAGTGTCTCTGGAGATACTGACCACCTCCCTGAAATTCCCATTGTGTTGAAACCACTGCCTGCTGAGGCACCAATGGAGTGCCCTCATGTGCCAGTGTGCATGGTTGACCAACAGTGTGCAGGAAGCAAACAGACCGAGCAGGTGTAAGACCTTCAGGACTGGAACAGCTGCGCCATCTTGAAACAGTGGGATCATATTCTGGATGTCTAAAATCCTCTGAGGAAGTGGGAAAGCATGACTCATAGTAGTATGCAGTACTGCCTCTATGAACAGTTTGAGCTGAGAGTGCACCAGGTGAGATTTGGGTACATTTATCGAAAAACCCAAGTCGAACAACAGCTGAGCTGTTATTTACAGATGATGCAGAACCATCTCTGGTGACTTTGCTTTGAGCCACCAGTCACCCAGATAAGGGAATAGAGGATTCCCTGATCTTCTGAGATGAGCTGCCACCACTGCCATCACTTTTGTGAAGACACAAGGTGTAGAAGTAAGGCCGAAAGGGAGGACTGCAAACTGGTAGTGCTGAGACCCTACCGTAAAACAGAGATACTTCCGATGCGAGTTCAGGATGAGAATGTGAAAATACGCATCCTGTAAATCGATCAACACCATCCAGTTTTCCTGCTGCAGCACAAGAAGAACCTGAGCTAGGGTCAACATCTTGAACTTCCCCTGTTTGAGGTAAAAATTCAAAATCCTGAGGTCCACGATCGGCCTCAATCGCCCGCCACAGGGTGCGTTTGCACACTTGTCACATCAGGTCCCGCTCTCTCCCGCTCTCTCCCTTTACCACTGTGCAAACAGGCCCTCTGGTGTGTTGGGGGAATAACTCCCCTTGAATCCTGAGGGTCCCTGGGGTCCAACTAGCCCACCAGGTACCTCCAGTAAGCGCCACAGAGCTGCGTTGCAGAGAGGTGTAAAGAGGGGCGTGGCCTTGGACCACCTCTCTGCAAAGCAGCTCTGTGGCGCTTACTGGAGGTACTTGGTGAGCTAGTTGTTCACAGGGACCCCTAGGATTCAAGGGGATTTAATCCCCCAACTTACAACGTGCTAGGGGGTGCCTTTGCACAGTGGTGCAGGGAGGGGTGGGGCCTGATATAAGAAGTTAGCAATCCTGCTGTGTGGGACTTACTGGTGCTAATAAAAGGGGTAGTTGGCCCCCAAGATTGACGTTGGGGGCTAACTACTCTTTCTGTTACCTCCAGTAAATCCCACACAGTGGGATTGCTAAGAGGTGTTTGAAGGCCACGCTTACCTTTCTTCACCACTCAGCAAACGCGACTGCTATGTTATAGTTAGAAATTACCATGTAAAAAACCTTTGAAATTCACTGAAAAAAACATAGGTTTCAGGGATGTTATAGTTAGAAATTAGCATTAAACAATCCATTGAAATTCACTGAAAAAAACATAGGTTTCAGGTACGTTATAGTTAGTTGGACATTTCACTCATTCAAAACCATAGAAATTC
Organism: Lissotriton helveticus; assembly: GCF_964261635.1. Classification (NCBI taxonomy): domain Eukaryota; kingdom Metazoa; phylum Chordata; class Amphibia; order Caudata; family Salamandridae; genus Lissotriton; species Lissotriton helveticus. The sequence goes on from NC_136065.1 coordinate 1,674,901,143, forward strand.
CGACGTTATAGTTAGTTCAGCTCGCGCCCCTGCAATGCACTGCTGATGACATCACATATTACATCATTCATGACATGGTCAGTGACATCACTGATGACATCTCAAATGACATCACTGATGACATCACTGATGACATCATCCACGAGATAATCTGATCCTCACACCCTAATATAACCTTTGACACACCAACTCTAAAATACAGACTACCATTCTCGAAACCATAGACACACCAATACCAATTACTACATACCCACTCACTGATTCCTAGGTCAACACACTCATCCACTCACTCACCTATACAGTCACTCATAAATGCAGTCACTCATCAATACAGCCACTATCATATGTACTCAGACACCTATACAGACACTCACACAGTGCCACTCACCCATAGAGTTACTCACACAGCTAGTCAGTAATGCAAAGAATTAAGCACATTCCCATTTACTCACCTACTCAGTTATACACACACACCACCTCACTTATTTATACCGATACCAACACATACTTACTCTCATATACAATCACTGACACAAGCACACACTCATCAATACGGATGCTCTCACAATCACATATAATCATTTATATACTTCAACACTCAAATATACTGCCTTTCACATATGTAGTCACTCACACATGTTCAACTAAGACATCCATTAACTCATCAACACAGCTATACACACACTCACCCACCTATACAGCCCTTCACTGATACACTCTTGAACCCATACACCCAGTGAATCAGCTACTCACACATTTATGCAGAGAGTCACACCCCCCACCCACCCACACAAACACTCAGGCACCCATACAGATACTCAGACAACCAAACAATAACCCATATAGACACTCATGTAGCTACTCACCAACCCATGTGGCCGCTTACACACTAACTAAGAAACTGATACAGACATTTACACAGTTTTCTCACTAACCCATGCATTCAGTAAGATACAGTTAATCAGTCACTTATACAATCAGTCACACATGTACTAAATCATCCATTCACGCACTCATACACTCACTCATTCTTCAATACACCTTGGCATATATACAAAACATATTTACACTTTATAGAAACACACAGTCACTGGATGATGTCATCAGTGATGCCATTTGAGATGGCATCAGTGATGTCATGAGTGATGTCACTGACCATGTCATGAGTGATGTCATATGTAACGTCATCAGCAGTACATTGCGGGGGCTCGAGTTATAGTTAGCTGAACTAACAATAATGCCGGAATTTCTACAGTTTTGTATGAGTGAAATGTCCAACTAACTATAACGTGCCGGAAACATATGGTTTTTTCAGTTAATTCATGTATGTTACTAAACATTGAGGTTACTGTGTGTGATTACTATATTATATCTAACAGGCAACACCTCCTTGAGTAAATCTTGACTGTCAGCAAGAGACAATAGACCTCTGTCTCTGCATTCATGTTCGCATTGTGGCAGTATTGGAACCAGAGGATTGTAGTAACAAATGAATAAGCATTCACAAAGCCACAAAGTGTGGTGCTGCCTGCTTGCATTTTTGCTTTGTCAATGCTTTTGTTATAGCTTTGTAAAACTTTATTGTTGAAGAGCTACACACACTGGCTAAAAGCATCAATATTAATTTTTTTAATCCCAAAAATCACATATTGCCATAGTGCCCCCAGGCACAGAAGGGAACTACTTTGTGTGTGGAGGTGCTCCTTGTCAAAGGGCTGAATGCCGCCAATCACAGTGAAGTTAGCCAATGGCTAAAAAGGACTGACCCATTGTTCCAAAACGACTGACCCATTGTTCCATGTTGTCCTGGGCTGAAGAACATTTTGAATGACACAACAATAGATCAATGGATAAAGGTGACTGGCTGAAAGCCCTAGCTAAGGATGCTACATATATATCATTCACTGCAGTAAAATCAATAGGTCTTGACTAACACCAGCCCTAAATACGGACACCTTGGCAGAAAAGCCATCAAGGGGGTCTGAGCAGTCCAGAAGACCAATGAGTGAAAGCTATCAAACATGGTCAACTGCTTTGAAAATCTTTACCGACTGACAAGGGCAGTTAGTAAACTTTCTATGTTGTGTGAACAGCTCCACTCACAAAGTGTTGATTCACGTTCTTGCCAATCACAAGGAGGACGTGACGCCCCTTTGTCAACAGCCAAACATTAGCAACACTTAATGTCACTCCAATACACTGTATTTTTCTTTTCTCTCGCAAGCCCTGCCATTTTGGACAGCGTACTCTTTGTGAGGTGAGAATGATCTCACACGCCACGCCCCCTTTGTCTGCAACATGTGACATGATGTTGTGGCTGAGCGTGGCACGCGCGCATGTATCTGTGAAGTGTGTTCAAGTGGAAGCATGGGAGTGTTCTTGTTATGTGTGACCACTTTGCATGTAATCTGAAATGTCTGTAGGAGGGCTGTATGAAACAACGTCTGATTGAAATGTCTGCAGGCGGGCTGCATGAAACAATGTCTGATTGCGAGATTATGGATCTCGCACCGCGCTCTAGAAGCAGCCCGTTCCCCGGCTGCAGCTGACATGCACGTGCCCCGGCAGGCTCCCTGCACCTGCTGAGGAGGCAGACAGCACTCCCGCAGCGACATTAAATGTCCTCAGCAGGGCGCCGTCAGCACCAGCCCCATCACAGGCCTACTCTGTAATTCCACAAGTGACATGCTCTCAGAGAGGCATCCCGCCCAGCTCTGCTCCAAGGGATGTGACACAGACCGTCTTTAACCCCTGCGCCGCCGCCGATGCCACCACAAGAGAGAGGATTCCTCAGAAAAGATGCTGTCTCAGGCGGAGCCCTTTCATTGGATGCTCGTCAGCCATCAGTCGTAGGAGGATCGGTACAGGTGCAAACCACATTTACATATCCATTTACGAAGACATTTCTGTAACTGTGACTTACTCTTGACTTACTCCTGAATTACCAAATATTAGTCACACAGAAAAAAAGCTTCTAGAGTCCGACCTGCCAGGCGGAGGGCACTCACGGAGAACAATGGGTCCATGAATTCCCCACTGCCCTCTGGTAGCAGATCAAGGACAAAGCTTCTCTCTGAGAGTGTCTGGGAGACACAATTAAGTGAGCATGATAACTGCACACTGTAAAGAAATAAAATACCTAAAGTGTAGACAGATTCAACTAAACAAACGGAGCAATGGACAGAGCCCTGACAAGACTGGCATAAGAATAAATAAATCTAATAATCATGAATCAGGGTGACTAGGAGAGTATCTGCTAGATCTGTCAGCCTTAGGGTGGTCTTCCCCCAAACCTTTTGCCTTCCTCCTCCATTTTCTTCTGACCGCATTTTGCTGGCCTCAAGACTCTGAGCTCTTTACTACTGCTAACCAGTGCTAAAGAGCTTGGGCTCTCTCCTCTAAAATGTTTAATGTTGGCTCATACCCAATTGGCATATGGAATTTACTTACAAGTCCCTAGTATAGTGAACTACATGTGCCAAGGGTCTGCACATTAAATGCTACTAGTGGGTCTGCAGCACTGATTGTGAAACCCACTTAAGTAGCCCTCGAAACATGGCTCAGGCCTGCCATTGCAGAGCCTGTGTGTGCAGTTTGAAACTGCCATTTTAACCTGGCAAAACAAACCTTTTGAAAGCCCAAACCTTCGTTCTTAATGCATATAAATCACCTCTATGGTAATCCCATGACAGCCCAGAGGGCAGAGTGTATTTAAAAAGCAGGACGTGTACTTTTTAAGTTTTACATGTCCTGGGAGTGAAAAACTCTTAAATTCGTTTTTCACTACTGAAAGGCCTATATCTCCCATAGGATAACATTGTTTTACGTTTCCAGTTTTATTTATATGCATAGTTAATTAAAACCAGTGCATTCCCTTATGAGATAGGTGGTAGTATTTTGGATTGAGCTATCTGGAGGAGTGGAGAGAGCGTCGGGCCTGCTAGTTTAGATTTGAAGTTCTTCAGTGTTATTGCCAAAGTCAACCCTTTCCTTCTGAACATTTCTAGCTGGTTGGCAAACTGACCACCAGTGTCAATAATTACACCTATGTATTTATAATTTGCTGGTCTGAATTTTGGTATTCTCTATTTGCCGGCATAACATTTTTATCCTGCCCTGTTTTATCGTCATTGTTTTTGTTTCCTCCAGATTTACTTCTAGGAAGTTATCCGCTAAATATGCCTGCATTACGTTGAGGAGGCCTCGCATGCCCACTTGTGTGTAGCTGACCAGGACCACGTCGTCAGCATATAGAATGCTGGATAATGTTGTGCCCTCCAACCTGGGGGCATGTGAATAGAAGGAATTAAGTGACCGCGTCCTGTAAAGATTAAGCACTGTGGGGTGAGCACACATCCCTCTTTGAGCCCATTTGTAGTGGGAATCGCCTTGAAAGGTGTGTGCCCTCGCCCAGCTTCACCTGCACCCAGGTATCTGTGTGGAGTAGGATTAACATATGCAGGAGCTGCTGCAGACTATTCCAATGGGCCAGTGTCCTCCAAAGTCTAGCTTGGTCTATATTGTCAAATGCTGCCCTGAAGGCTATGAAACAGAGATGGAGTGCCTGCTTTGAGGACCTTGCCATGTCTATGAGCACTGAGCCCTAAGATGTTGGTTGTTCTGCCTGCCGATTTGGAGAATCCGGGTTTGTTAAATCGTATAATGGCGTTCACTGCTGCCCAGGGCTGAAGATCATCTAGTAGAGTACCGGCAACCTTTTTTGCATCATTGTCAATCAAAGCGACAGGGCGATCATTTTTCACTGAAGATTTATCTCCACTCTGGTGTGTTGGAGAGATGACAGAGCCCTTCCAGGAGACCTTGAGTTTTCACAGTAACCTGATTTGCTGGAAGAACGGGTCCAAAGTCTCTACCCAGTAGTCTATATTTTGCTTGAAAAGGGATGGGCAGTACCCCCTTCTCTCCTACCTTTTGAAATTTGACACTTAATTGCAGTTGTATGGGATGGCCAAGCAGCATTCTGATGATTGTCAGTAGTTTCAGGGTGTTGCTATTCTGAAGATCTGTGATTTGGATTACATCTGTCATTGAGCTTGTGGGCGGCTTTCCGGCTTGCTGATTAAAATGAGTTATCAGAGAGTCTGCCGAGTACTCTTTAGAGATGTAAGATGCCACACCTCCATGCAATGGTCACAATATTTTGTTCACCATGCCCCAAAAGTAAGTGCTGTTTTTTTATTTAATGTCATAGAACATTTTTGCCAAGAACTCATCTTCCTGGGATCTGTTGATATTCCATGTTAGTTTGTTAAGCGAGTTTCTCTGACGCAATATTTGTTTGATTTAACTTGAATTTTGTAAAGCGAGAACGAATACCCTGCGGTGTCTCAGCACTATGGAACAAGGAAACATGAAGACCACAATTAAGATCTAGTAAAAAGTCAGGTTTTTAAGAGCTTGCAAACACTCAAAAGGGAGGTGGCAGATTTTATTTCCAGGGGAAGTAGATTCCAGTTCCGAGTGGTGCAAACCACAAAGCTCCTACCTCCCCAGGAGGAGAGTTTGTAGGATGATACCACCAGATTCCTGGCTGTACTAGACCTAAGAGTCTTAAGGGAACATACCTACTAAGTTTTTCTCTGAGAAAAGCTTTAAAAATAATTGTTTAATGCATAGAGAGCCAGCGATACCTCACCAGGGCCTGAGAGGTCGACTGGAATCTCGGGATTTTCATAAGCACCTGGCCGCTGAATTCTGTAGAATCAGATTTTTTGTTCAAGGGGACTTTAGTAAGCATGGGCGGATTTTGCGGATTGGCAATCCGCGAACTTGCGTATTTACGGATTCGCAATCCGCGAAGATCCGCGAACTCTAGCGGATTTGCGGATTTTTCCGTTTTTTGTGTTGGCGCGTGTTCGCGCCGATTTTGGGACAAGTTCGCAATTGCGAACTTACTTTTCGGCTTGCAACGGCCGCGACTATGTTGTTTCTACGTCTGGTTTATCATCACAGGTTCACAGCACCCTCTGTTTCACCACTGCCACCCTCTGGGACACCCATGCCACCCTCTAGTACATCCTCACTGGCACCTATTAGGTTTATTTATCACTGTAGATTATGGTGGTTGAAAAAAGCAAGCACACCTGCCCTTCTTCAACTGCCATCAATTAATTTGTGTTTCATTAATGTGTCAGTAATTTTGAAAGTTCCAGTCTGGCTGGCACCTGCTTCCTTCCTTATCTGTAATTTGCTTTTTGTTGCAGTGAAATTTTTTTTTCACAGGACCTTTATGGTGCTATTCTATGAGCCTGCTGTTTGGGTCATAGCAGGGTCATAGAATAGTTGCAAACTCTGGAGGGGCCCATCAGGAAGCACTACCTTGAATGTTACTAATGTTAAGTTTGAACTTTTGCACCTGCTCATTGCTTTCATTTTAGCTAAAATCGTTTTTTCTGCAATTTCGCGCGTTTTTTGGGGCGCGAATCCGTGCGAGATCGATTTCGGAAGCCGCGAATACGTGCGAATACAAAATTGTTTTTGTTGCGACGTGTATGTTCGCGTGATCTTGCGCGTGTTCGCGAGGCGCTTCTAGCTATTCGTTTGCCAAGTTACCCTATCGGTCGTACACGGGCGCGGCCATCTTGTTGGCGTGACGTAATTCCGTTTCCGCCCGCTATGTGTAATCTCGCAAAGTGTGCTGCTCGCTAGTACAATTTCGCGCGTACTCGCAAGGAAAATCTCGCGCGAACTTACCCACGCGGTCGTGAACGGGCGCGGCCATCTTGTTTCTCATTCATTGCTATGGTTCTGGGCATGCTTTCTCTATCCTCTCTCAATCTCTGCCATCCTTTGCTTGTTTGAAGTTTTTTTGATCTAATTTTACTTATTATCTAACCCTCTATTTTTCTAGCTCTATATTTTTGTGTTTTCTGCAGCTTTTAGTTACTTTTAAACTACTTTTTTAAACTCTTTTCTTTTCTTCTTCACTATTCTATTTCTTCTTTATCATTTAAGTTTATTTCTGCCCAGACCATGGTAAAGGGAGCCGGGAAGCACCCTGAGAAGGGGAAGGGTCCCGCACCCCGTGCCCGGCTCCCGTGCGGGCGTTTAAGGGGGGAGCAAGTGGTCCCGAGGGAGATCTTCAGCGCGGAGGAAGTGGCGGCACTGATCTTCCACGTCCAGCGCCGCCTCCCCAAGACGATCCTGGGAGGCGGCAAGATCGCGACCGGCTATGGCATCCGGGAGCGCCGCCAGCGGTGGGAGAAGGTGTGCCGGGCCATGTACAAGATCTCTGGGGTCCGGCGCACATATAACCAGGCCACCCACCGCCGGACCGATGTCATGGACCGGGAGCGGGACTTGCTGGACGCGCTCGGCGTAGAGGTCCCCGGGCTTGGTGAGTAGTAGTAGTAGTACATTTACTACTCTGTTTTATCCTGCTCTGTTATTTGCAAATCTTTGTTCTTTACCAAGAGCAATAATGCTGCCGATTACATTGAGGTAAATTATATTTCAAAATCTTCTATGCATTTCATTTTCAGGTGCACTGCTCTCCTTCTCAGTAGCCTTGCTTGCTACTATGCTTCTTTGTTTTGTATGTTGTGTTCAGAAGCATTTCATTGGCCTGAGAAATTATGTATGAGTGTACTGTAAAGAAAAGAACTGCGTAATGCTAGACAGTAAGGGTCATATTTTCAATTACCGGCGCATCCCTGCAAAGTAGCAGGGATGCGGCAGTAATTGTGTGCCATGCCACCACCACCCGTTGGCCCAAAACGTCACAGAAGCCTTACGCATCTGTGCCGTAAAGGCAGCGCATTGCTGGAGTTGCGTGCCAACGATGGCGCAGCTCCAGCAATGCTCTGGGGTACCCTATCTCCCCAATGCTGCATTAAGCCGTACGTCGGCTTCAAGCGCGCAGGGTTTGAGTCATGCATCATTGTCCTAAAAGTGACTGATTGACATCTTGTAGATTTCCCTCAGCCACTTTTAGGATTCGTTCCTGCGCAGGTACGCCCTCCCTTGCGCCGGAACGCCCCCTGATGGCGCAGGGCTTTACAACGTGATGCATCGCCCATATGCCCATATGTGTTTTTTTTTTTAATATATACGCCGCACCAACACCATGGCGAGTCTTTTGTTCTGCCGCTGCGTCAGAAAAGGCACGCAACAATGGAGGAAAATCAGCCGCAACTTCCGCAAGGGACTTATAAATCAGCCCCAACAGACTGAAGTCCAGTCCTTCCTTTAGACAGTCACATGGCTATCAGAAGAAATAGTGGCGGTGGTGGCGGGTGGATTGATAGTTTGAGTATTCACTGATCTGCAAGCAGGATGGACTTTGTCTGTCACGTGTTGCGCACTGCTGCCTGCAGTGCCAGGCCTAGGCAAACCTCTTTAGTAGTCTGTTTATTGAGTTACATAGGAACTTTCTAAGTCAACGTTCCGCAAATCAGGCAATACGAATAACGTAGTATACCACATGAGATAGATCCCGTGGAATAGTTGTCTATCTATTTGCTATTTTTCCAAAATATGTTGTTATTGTTCTTTTGAAATGTTTGATTTGGTTGAAAAATCTCATCCATGTTTTCTGGTTTTTCTTTCTTTCATGTTGTACATCAGCTCCCCCCAAGGGCAAGAGGACACAGGAGGAGGGTGCTGAGGATGCAGGCCAGGATCGGGCAGGCGAGGGCTCCTTTGCTGGCCCCAGTAAGTTTACATTTTAATAAACAGTACATATTTTTTCCTAGCGTTCCTCATTCGATTTTTTCTAAATCGTCTTTGATCTTCTTGTAGACTGGATATAAATTCTTATCCTGCCTCGAATATGACTCCCTGTGGTATTACTAGACTATTCTTATTAGTCTGTCTGTGTAGCTAACTAAGATTGGACATTTGGCAATTCCATTGGACTCCCATTATATTCAGCAATACCTCTATGCACTGTCTCCTTACTGACTAGATAGTGTGGCAGAGTCATTCAGCTCCCGAAGTCACCGATTATAGATCCCCAATGATCTCTAGATTATCGTACGCAGGACAAGAGAGTAGTACGGAGTCACAGCACAGTCAAGAAGTGTCAGAGGCACTCATGCTTGCAAAAATTCCAAAACCTTTAGCTCATCCACTCTAGTCTAGAGGAACAAAAACCACAGAGTCTATTTAAGTGTAAAAGCTTTATTAAAAGTAAACACATTTATTAAAATCTACTTTGTCATAAAACTATTTAACTGTAAACGGAAAAGTGGTTAGTGCTGACGATTAATTGGACACATTTCTTGTGGTCGAGCCGAACTCTCACCTAGTTTGAACTTGATCCTGGTCGTGTTCTTAACTTCTTAGGACTCAGGAGTCAAGCTTCTGTCTGTTAGGAGAAAAAGTGGTGCGTGTTAAAAATCAAAAGCAAGCATTCATCAGTTGTGCATAAAAGTGCAGCAAGACAACAGCCTTCCCTGGAAAATGGGACATTTTTACTATGGAGTAGACAGTCACAAATTATTACATTGTATTCTGTTTTTTTAACATTTCTCCTAGACCAAATATTATATAGTAGTGAGTGGTGAATTCTAACATTCTTAAATGTACTTTGTAGGTGTAACATCTGGTGACGGGGCCAGCGCGGAGGTGGCTGTGTTGGACTTGGACTCGGAGGCCTCTGGGGAGGAGGCGGCGTTAGAAGAGCTGGTGGCCGTTCCTGTGGGGGATCAAACGGTGGTGGCGGAAACAGGTAAGCTATATATTCCTTACTTATTGAGATTGAAGACTGCATAGTGTGCTTTCTGCACGGGTGTATTACAATTACAAATCAACCAGGTAGTAGCCTCCTCGAAATGTGCTTCGACTTAGCTGTGAAGTTTTTGGTGAGAAGAATCCCAATAAGTTCTTAGACGAACGTGATGGATGGGATGAACGAAAAGCGAAAGAAGGGTGTAAGTAAGTGGGACGCGAACTTGTATGATGGCTGGCAAAGAAGAACGATATGTGTTTGCTTGGACCCAGAGGTGGCTGGGAAGGAAAGAATATGGTATGGTGCATGGCTGGGTCAATGATGAAGCAAGGATGGGTGGAAGGACAGCAGCCTGGGTGGGTGAAACAGAAACTGTATGTGTGCGTATACTTTGACTGAATGGATGCCTGGAGCATGGTATTCTCTGACTCTTACATAGCACATGTGTATCTAGAGAGAGTAGATGGTCGCCAGGTGAAGTAAGTGTTACCTTGAAGAGCATGTACCACCGCACCCGCACGTCCGTCCCAGTGCAGGGAAGGCAAGGAAAAGAAATTGTAAATGTGTCCAATACTACCATGAATAGTAGCAGTACTTTGTATTGCGTTTGCATTCACAGCATATATCTGGTTATTACGGTGGACACTCCGTACCTCTCTTAATAACTTTAGTTTACTTGTAGTACGTCATTCATGTGTGGGTGTATCACTGTTCACTCAATATTAAGCAAAGCACCTAAAGTCATCTCATCTGTCATTAAATACGTCCCATGTGAAGTGATAGATAATCAAATTAGTTAGCTTCTTCAGTTTCCTTTTCTAGTACTCATTTGCACTGTAGGGTGAAAGGTAAATTAATTAAGCAGTAGCCCTTGTAACAGAGTATTCTCAGTGCCACCCGTAATAGAAAAGTAATAGCTTCACCACCTGCATGTACTGGACCGGTACAGTAACGCAAGTCTGTCTCCATCATCATGGTGTGCAACTTTTTTTCTCGGGTGCAACTTCACTGTGCTGTGTCCATGTCATTCTGCCGGCTTGCATAAGATAACGTACCCATTTCCCTAAACAAGAGAGAAGAAGAAGAATAAGACTGGTGTACTGTCATAGTCGACTGTAATGGAAGTCCATAGTGGTCGTAGAATTAGTTCATTAAACTACCACTACTGTTAGAGCAAGGATGCAGAAGTGGGAGGTTACATAGATACTGTCCTCAATAGTTATGTACTGTGCTTTCAATTTGCTACTTGTACTCTGTGACCCAACTTTCGGCTCAATCACTTTGTGTTATTAATAAGGAGCATTGGTTACAGACCATGTCTTTCTTTCTTCATATAGTTGCTCCTTCCAAATCAACAACAAGGAGGGAGCAGGCTAGATTGGCCCGGCAACGGAGGCTGGAGGCCACAGTCGCCGAGTATCGGCGGCTGGTGGCCCTGGAGGAGGAGGAGGACACGCAGTCGAGCGGGGCAACATCTTCGACTGTGACCACTGCATCCTCCTCCGTGACTAAGCCAGCGGGACCGAGCCGGGCTAAGAAAGCCGACTGCCACCGCCAAGCAACCGAAATACCAGCTGCCCCCCACAGGAGCTGCAAGGAACGCCAACGCCGCCTACGAGTCCGCATGTCCAACCTGGAGCAGGAGGTCCTGAGGTATAAGACCTTGGTTAAGGGCCTCCGCTCCGAGCTTGCCACCCTCCGCAAGGAGTATGATGCCCATGCCGCATCATGCACCAGCACCAGCACCCTCCAGTAGTGGAGTGTCCCTTGCCCTTTTTTTATAGACTTTTGGGGGGTGGGATTTGGGAGTTGGGATCGTTTTGGGACGTTTCAGAGACAATCGTTGGGGTTAGGGTGGGTGAGGGAGATTATTTTGTTAGGGATAAATAAATATATTTTTCAACTTTATCTGACCATACCTGTTTTTTACTGCTTTTCAGTCTGGTGGGTGGGGGGCGGGGGTGTAACAGTAACTTTGTTTTCCTGAACAGTCGTAGGACTTTAGTAGTACAACCGTCAATCTCTTGTCTACTCCGAAATAATACTCCATTATACTACCTCCCACCAAACGCTTATCTTACCTGTAATTTGTGTTAGAAATTAGGGCTAGGCCCAGGGCTGGCTCCAGGTGAAATGGGGATTAACGTTGTCATTCCTGGGCGGGTGACATTTCCTCATTGCGGTGGTACTAGTGGTGTGACACAGTGGCAGTTGCATGCCTATGGAAAAAAAGAAAACAAAACCTTGTTTGTACTCCTTACTGTAGCATTACAACGGTTACGGTACGATCGAGAAAATAGCAGGTGACAGTACACTAGAACAGTGCCATAATGTAGCCTAACAAATGGTAAAGTATTGCAAGTATAACTAGTACTTGCGTTGAATTTATTTGACATTGGCTACTACTACTAGAAGATATAGTACTGAAGCTGAGTAAGTCTAGAAGATATCCTCGTATTCCTTCACCAGCCTGTTGCTGCTATCACCTTATCCTCCCCAGCAAGTGTGTGGAATTATTGATGTCATTTTAGTCAGACATCAAGCAAAACAACACAGCCCGGGGGAAGAGGGTTAGGGTTTGTAAAATGGATGGGAATGGGGGTTTCTTTTTGGGTAGGTTTTGTTGAGAGAAGAAAAAAAAAGCAGAGCATGGACAAACAATAATTGAAGATACAGAGTTTACAGACAATCTTTGGTTACAAACTAAAGGTAAGCACATGCAGTCACACTCATAGAATAAAAGACAACAATGGATACTGTATCTGTATTGCGTATGTTGTTGGAGTTGTCCTGTTGAAATTGGTAAGTAAGTTGCATGCAGCAAACAATTCCTCTTATTGGCGGCACTCCTCCATTCCAGCTGACGCTTCGTCCATCAATGTGGTGGTGACCACTGACAGAAGAGACACCCTGTCCACTGCCTGCCTGGCGGATGTTGACTGAAACCCGGCCTGTAATTATTGAACGGAAAACAGGAAGTGCTATTACAATACCACTGATAAATAAATAAAAGGTATGTACGCTGTGTGGTTCAAAAAGTGACACTTTGATTTCCCTAATAGACAGTACAATATTTTTGAAATTGCGTGCTCTGTCTGAGTCACCTTTTTAAGGATCAATAAGTATGGCCAAAATATTATAGCGGATCTTTCCCCTCAAGGTGGGTGTACTACTGTGTTTTAGAACAAAATTTGACCTTCCCAGCAATGCTCCCACCAAGACCCTTACTAAAGCCAGTCGCAAAAATGTAGAAGAACCCAATCATATCTCCAAAAACGATGCCTAGCAGAAAAATGGTTACAAAACGTACTTTGAAAGTAACAGTAGACCCAAATACAGACCGTGGATTGTATTCAAACCACTTGCCTGCAAGCAAAAGTATCCATAGCCAGCATCGCTCCAACAGTGCTCTACAACAACAGAACCGCGTTGCAATAGAACCCCCCTAAACACATGCAATCCTGCTGCTAGGGCTAACCCTAACGAACCCTAACTTACAAAAAGTGCCAAAACTGGTGTTTCCTTATGGATTTTGTCCAACAAACTTCTAGCCGGTATTAGACCTTCCCAGGAATGCCCCAGGCAAGACCCGCCAACCCACCCGCAAAAAAACACCCGACACAACACCACCAAACAGCGAAAAAGCTAAATCTCATACTTACAATGTCTCTCGGCCTTCGGTCCAAACGCGGCGCTGTGCAGCTAGGTCGTCATCATCATCAATCATCATAACTCCTGTTTTCCACCACGGATTTCCTGAAAAGCAAATGCAATCAAGATTAGACTGTCGCAGCAGTGCTTCGACAGAGACCCCGGCCGCAACCCACCCACGAACAGCAGGAAGCCCCCCAAAACGCTACATTGAGCAAGATGTCTGAAGAAATGGCAAAAAAAAGGCTTTTCCTTAAGGATTTTGTCCAAAACACTTCTATCCGGCATTAGACCTTCCCAGGAATGCCCCAGCCAAGACCCGCCAACCCACCCGCAAAAAAACACGCGACAACACCCCCAAACAGCGAAAAAGCTAAATCTCATACTTACAATATCTCTCGGCCTTCGGTCCAAAGTAACGCGCTGTGCAGCTAGGTCATCATCAATCATCATAACTCCTGTTTTCCACCACGGATTTCCTGAAAAGCAAATGCAATCAAGATTAGACTGTCGCAGCAGTGCTTCGACAGAGACCCCGGCCGCAACCCACCCACGAACAGCAGGAAGCCCCCCAAAACGCTACATTGAGCAAGATGTCTGAAGAAATGGCAAAAAAAAGGCTTTTCCTTAAGGATTTTGTCCAAAACACTTCTATCCGGCATTAGACCTTCCCAGGAATGCCCCAGCCAAGACCCGCCAACCCACCCGCAAAAAAACACGCGACAACACCCCCAAACAGCGAAAAAGCTAAATCTCATACTTACAATATCTCTCGGCCTTCGGTCCAAAGTAACGCGCTGTGCAGCTAGGTCATCATCAATCATCATAACTCCTGTTTTCCACCACGGATTTCCTGAAAAGCAAATGCAATCAAGATTAGACTGTCGCAGCAGTGCTTCGACAGAGACCCCGGCCGCAACCCACCCACGAACAGCAGGAAGCCCCCCAAAACGCTACATTGAGCAAGATGTCTGAAGAAATGGCAAAAAAAAGGCTGTTCCTTATGGATTTTGTCCAAAACACTTGTATCCGGTATTAGACCTTCCCAGGAATGCCCCAGGCAAGACCCGCCAACCCACCCGCAAAAAAACACCCGACACAACACCCCCAAACAGCGGAAAAGCTAAATCTCATACTTACAATGTCTCTCGGCCTTCGGTCCAAACGCGGCGCTGTGCAGCTAGGTCGTCATCATCATCAATCATCATAACTCCTGTTTTCCACCACGGATTTCCTGAAAAGCAAATGCAATCAAGATTAGACTGTCGCAGCAGTGCTTCGACAGACACCAAAAATTACACACAAACCCCCGGAACCCCGCCAAAGAGCACCTCAAAGGCAAGCAAGTCAGCAAAAACGGCAAGAAATTTCCACCTCATATTTGGTCCAAAACACTTTTGTCCATTATTAGAGCTTCACAGCAATGGGCCCAAAACCGTCAACTCACCCGCAAAGAAGTACAACACCCCCACAAGTGCTGAGTCTTTCTTCATTGTGCGTAATCCAGCACTCTGCTTGGAGGGAAATCGCAGTCTGGAGGAGGAGGATAGAGGAGCATGTTCTTCAGAACTTGTGAACCTGAGGAATGTAGACTGCGGCACCTTCAAATCAATAAGCAAACAAGTGAAGACAGTTCTGATGATGGTCTTGTTTTTGGGATTAGGTGATTAAAGTTTGAATTAAATTAACTGTGCAAAACAAAGAAAGAGAGACACAAAGCACACAGGAATAAAAGTGAATAAGGACGAAAAAGAAAGTTCTTGATTGATTGTCTCATTTTCAGGGCTCGGTGTCAGGGAATAAGAACAAGATTTCGTCATCAAACTCTGCGAATTCAGGCTGGATGAGGTCAGTGGCACCGAACAGAGAAAAAATCCCCTCATCTACGTTGCTGTCCTCCTCGTCTTCATGCGGCGTGCTTTCTCGTACTTTGTAATCTGGTGGTATGAGGTGCTGATTCATCTTGATCATTGTCAGCCGCTCCACATTTTTGGGCGAGAGGCGGCTCCGTTTGGGAGTTACAATGCCACCAGCAGCACTGAAAACACGTTCAGAAGACACACTTGCGAGTGGGCAAGACAAATAGTTTATAGCCAGGTTGAAGAGCTGTGGCCACAATTGTTTTTTGCCATGCCAATACTGCAATGGCTCATCATTAAGGAAGACCTCTGTTGAGTCATTCAGATAGTCCTGCACCATCGACTCAAGGTCATCAACTGTTCCTCCACTTTGCTTACTTTTTGCTGTGCCTGTGACATTTTTTCGAGAACCATACCCCATCAAACTTAGCCAATCCTCCTCCCCAGCCACTGTTAGTGTTGTCATTGTGTGTGGTGCAGATGATCCAGTTGCCGGTGTCTTTAACGGCTGAGAGGTCACTTGTGCCCCAGCCACAGGTGCAGAAGTGGATTCTTGTGACTGCGGATGGCCTGCTGATGCTGATGCTGATGTACTGGCTTCTCCTTCAATAACCTGCCGTTCTTTTTCAAACCTCTTGGCTGACCAGGCTAACCAATGTTTGTACTTTTGAACATCTGCATCAGCGAAAGGAAAGAATGCGTTGTCTGCCAGCGCCTTTTTGTAGCGTGGATCCAGAATAGTAGCACAAATGTAATGCTGATCTGAGTTGATGTATTTAAGACGTTCATCACCACGTAGGCGATGTAATAATTTCTCAGACAAAATGAAATGTTTTGTTTTTTTTTCATCTTTTTGAAACTCAGAAGAAACCGCCATCAGTTGGTGCTCCAGTATGCACAACAATGGGATAGCTTTTCCCAAATTACAGTCCTCCTGGCTGACTGCACGCGTGAAGAACTCAAAAGGACGAAGCATGTCTGTCAGGCTTTTAACTATGGCCCATTGCGCCTTACTCATCCGCAGGTCCTCCTTCTGAGATGTAGCCTCTGTCAAGAAATAGTGATCGAGTACCGTATACTGCTCATACAGACGCTCAAGCATGTAGAAGGTTGAGTTCCAACGTGTTGCCACCTCCTGGATGAGTGCTTTCACTGGCATTCCACGTTCAAGTAGCAGTCTCCGCAGATGCTTCCGGGCCTTAAAAGAATGGCTGAAATGGTTGCACATTTTGCGGCAGGTGGCCATTACCTCGAACGCTGGACTCTCTTTATCACTCAAGAATTTTTGAACTACCAGGTTGATACAGTGCGCCAAACACGGCACTCTAACATGGTCACCCTTCAACATGGCCTTAACTACATTGGCGCCATTATCCGTGGAAACATAACCAATCTTGCGTTTTAGGGGGGATAGCATTGTCAAGACCTTTTTGTCAAACTCTTCCAAAAGGTTTTCTGCTGTGTGACTTTTCTCCAAGCCAAACATGGCTAGTGTTGCATGTTTCCGAGCAGCTTTGAAAACTTGGTCCGGGTCAACACCCGCGTTTAGCTTTGCTATAACACCTGAAAAAGAGACCCAGTGTGCAGTAATGCACATGTAATCATCGCCTGGGCCACTGGTCCACATGTCTGTTGTCAGATGTATTGTGTGAACAGCACTCTTCTGCAAAGCTGCCCCAATCGCCTGCAGCACATCTTCATGTAGTGCTGGAACCGCAACTCTGGCAAAATAGAACCGGCTCGGAACCTTCCATTTAGGGCAGAGCGTTGCAACTAATTCAAGAAAACCTACCGCTTCTACAAAAGAAAAAGGTAGAAGGTCCACAGCTAGCATTTTAGCCAGCTTAGTGTTATACAGACGCGTCAGTGGGTGGTTGCGTTCATATGGCACGTCTGAAGTAAGCATTGTTCTAATGTTGCCCTGGACCAAGCATTTACGGGCTGATAATGACTTCGTTGACCCAATTTTGCTCGCTGGTGAACTTTTGTGCGTTGGTGTCTCACTCGCTCCAACACTCTTAGTGTGCCTCACATTGGGTGTGCTGCTGACAGGGGTACTGGGTGTAAGGGAAGTGTTTGACACGTCTTCTTCCTGCTCGTCAACATCAGATGAAACATCAACGTTTCCTTGATTTTGGCCTTTCTTGATCGCAGCTAGGTGCGCAAACCATTGGACAGCGTGCTTTCTCTCAAGATGACCACTCTGGCCGCCGGTACCATAGTTGCTACCTGACTTACCACGACTAACTGCAAGCTTACAAAGGGTACAAATGGCAAACTTTGGATTTTTGGGACAAACAGTAAAGAAGTCCCAAACTGGGGACTTGAAGTGTCTGTGGGACCTGGAGGAGGCGGCGATACTGGTGGTGGTGGTCATGAAGCTAATGCCAGATGAAGTGGAGGATCTGGATTGGCCAACTTTTGTACGTTTTCCACTTTCACCGCCACTAATTAAGGTCGAGGTTGACGCAGGTCTCTTCTTGCCAGAAAGAAATATGGAAGCGGGACGAGTTGGTGTACTACTTAACTCCAATGATTGTGGTGTTTCCACTGCCTCCTCATCGACAACATCATCATCATCATCATCACGCGCAGCAGCTCTTCGGGCTAGGGTCAAAATGTCTGTTTGCTGCATGCCCGCTGGGGCTGCAGTGACCTTTATGATGACTGGGTCGTCGTTGGCAGAGTCTTCATCAGCAGCAGTATCCGCCACTTCTTGTTGAGCCTCATCACACTCCATAAGTCTGAGACTTTGGACGAGCTTCCTTTTACGCTTAAGTACCTTTGTTGGATCATGGTGTGCCTCACTCTCAGACGGCTGTGGTGCTGGTTCCCAAGTTTGATCCGTATCATCAGAAGGAGGTGTGCTTGAAGAGGATGTAGACACCACCCTTGATCTCTTCCTTGCTAGGGTTGTGGAAGACAATGAAGGATCAGCAGGAGGAGTGGCTTCCTCAAATGATACCTCGCCTTGATTGTCGATTTCCTGATGTGCCCCTACTTCGGGAGGAACAACTATTGTGGGCACTTGTGACCCTCCATGCACCTCTGCTTGCGCATCTCCTTGCGCTGCCTCTCCTTCCACATGTACTTGGGCTTGTACTTGCACATGTGATTGTTGTTGCGGCTGTGGTTGTTCAACACTCGTCAGATGAGCTACAACAACCTGTGTTGATTGAGGGACATTGCTGCTGCTTTCTTGCGATGAGCCAACATCACTGGTCGATGGTGATTGAAGAACTATACTGGCTGCCTCTGCAGCACTCAAGGGCTTGGACTTAAGTTGGCGTGGTGGTGGTGGTGGCACTGAGCCCAATGGAGCGGGGGGGGGGTGCTGCCAGCTTGGTCCCCAGCAGATCCCGCTGCTGCTGCTGCAGGCATACTTTTTTTTTTACTCCCAAAAAAAGGGGCGGGCGGCACACCAGTCTCCTTGGTAACTTGCTTCTTCTGCTCCTTACTGGCACCTTTCTTGCTAGAGGAGCTACGGGTTACTTTTTTTGGGGCCATCCTCTTCAGAGCAGGTCAGCAGGCAGCAGTTGCACGAGTTGCAGAGGGTTCTGTGTCCAGACGTGACGTCGCGTGACGTTATGCTGCACACACCGCTGCAGGACTTCTTCCTGGCACTGGTGGTTCTCTTGAGTCTTCTTGTGCACCTAAAAGCAATGGAAGACAGAGGAACATCAGTTCAGTTATACACCACAAAAATTCGACAAAACACAGAAAAATGAGCACAATCCCATGCCATCCTTGATGTTTACATTGAAGACACCCCACAGAAAGACTACGGACATGCAAGTATGCAACACTCACTACCCCTGGGCATAATGGATGAAAAGTAGGCAAAATAAGTGCAGGCCTCAGACACTGCCTCTCCTCAAAATGGCCCCTTACACCCCAGGCACATGTTGCCTGTACCAGCCAGCACTCAAGATGGCCACCACCACCACCCACATGGCCAGTCCACATCAACAGTACACCCCCAAAAAACAGAAAAACAGCCAGAAATCATCACAATCCAACGCCATCCATGATGTTTACATTAAAGAGAGTGAGACCACACCACAGGCACACTCAGTCCATGCACCACCCACCACCCCTGGGCAAAGGGCCCCACCAGCAGCCCCCCAAAAACGACAAAAAACAATAAAATAAGCACAATCCCAGCCCATCCATGGCCTCAATTATGTTTAAATTCAAGAAGACACCCCACAGAAAGACTAGGCCCATGCAACACTCACCACCCCTGGGCAAAGGGCCCCACCAGCAGGCCCAAAAAAACGACAAAAAACAATAAAATCAGCACAATCCCAGCCCATCCATGGCCTCAATGGTGTTTAAATTCAAGAAGACACCCCTCAGAAACACTAGGCCCATGCAACACTCACTACCCCTGGGCATAATGGATGAAAAGTAGGCAAAATAAGTGCAGGCCTCAGACACTGCCTCTCCTCAAAATGGCCCCTTACACCCCAGGCACATGTTGCCTGTACCAGCCAGCACTCAAGATGGCCACCACCACCACCCACATGGCCAGTCCACATCAACAGTACACCCCCAAAAAACAGAAAAACAGCCAGAAATCACCACAATCCAACGCCATCCATGATGTTTACATTAAAGAGAGTGAGACCACACCACAGGCACACTCAGTCCATGCACCACCCACCACCCCTGGGCAAAAGGCCACACCAGCAGCCCCCCAAAAACGACAAAAAACAATAAAATAAGCACAATCCCAGCCCATCCATGGCCTCAATTATGTTTAAATTCAAGAAGACACCCCACAGAAAGACTAGGCCCATGCAACACTCACCACCCCTGGGCAAAGGGCCCCACCAGCAGGCCCAAAAAAACGACAAAAAACAATAAAATCAGCACAATCCCAGCCCATCCATGGCCTCAATGGTGTTTAAATTCAAGAAGACACCCCTCAGAAACACTAGGCCCATGCAACACTCACTACCCCTGGGCATAATGGATGAAAAGTAGGCAAAATAAGTGCAGGCCTCAGACACTGCCTCTCCTCAAAATGGCCCCTTACACCCCAGGCACATGTTGCCTGTACCAGCCAGCACTCAAGATGGCCACCACCACCACCCACATGACCAGTCCACATCAACAGTACACCCCCAAAAAACAGAAAAACAGCCATAAATCACCACAATCCAATGCCATCCATGATGTTTACATTAAAGAGAGTGAGACCACACCACAGGCACACTCAGTCCATGCACCACCACCCCTGGGCAAAAGGCCACACCAGCAGCCCCCCAAAAACGACAAAAAACAATAAAATAAGCACAATCCCAGCCCATCCATGGCCTCTATTATGTTTAAATTCAAGAAGACACCCCACAGAAAGACTAGGCCCATGCAACACTCACCACCCCTGGGCAAAGGGCCCCACCAGCAGGCCCAAAAAAACGACAAAAAACAATAAAATCAGCACAATCCCAGCCCATCCATGGCCTCAATGGTGTTTAAATTCAAGAAGACACCCCTCAAAAACACACTAGGCCCATGCAACACTCACTACCCCTGGGCATAATGGATGAAAAGTAGGCAAAATAAGTGCAGGCCTCAGACACTGCCTCTCCTCAAAATGGCCCCTTACACCCCAAGCACATGTTGCCTGTAGCAGCCAGCACTCAAGATGGCCACCACCACCACCCACATGGCCAGTCCACATCAACAGTACACCCCCAAAAAACAGAAAAACAGCCAGAAATCACCACAATCCAATGCCATCCATGATGTTTACATTAAAGAGAGTGAGACCACACCACAGGCACACTCAGTCCATGCACCACCCACCACCCCTGGGCAAAAGGCCACACCAGCAGCCCCCCAAAAACGACAAAAAACAATAAAATAAGCACAATCCCAGCCCATCCATGGCCTCAATTATGTTTAAATTTAAGAAGACACCCCACAGAAAGACTAGGCCCATGCAACACTCACCACCCCTGGGCAAAGGGCCCCACCAGCAGTCCCAAAAAAAAGACAAAAATCAGCACAATCCCAGCCCATCCATGGCCTAAATGGTGTTTAAATTCAACAAAACAGTTGTATCATGCACCCCTAACCAACCCTGGTCCTACTGGATACTGTGGCTACCCACAATATAATTTATTTAATGTTCTGAAAAAGTTCCAAAATTTTACTTGCAGCAACTGTAATGCCCCAAACAAACTTACTTGTGAAAGTTGATTTCTAATCCAAAAGTGATCCAAAGACAGTCAAAAAGGCCTCAAATCCAAATATCCAGCAGCACCCACAAAAAGTAATCCTTCCAGCTCCAGATCCAAATGAAAGTGACCAGGAGATGGACAAAGCACTGGGAGGAGCCTGCTGGACAGGAACAGGAAGTTGGAGACTGTGGGGCACTTCCTTCCTCCCCCCCCCCAAAATGGACTCCTTGCAAAAAAAAAAAGCCATGCAAATGTCAACCTGAGGAGTGATTCTGATAAAAATCATAATTTTCTGAAGGTTTATCCTGTTTGCTGGTGATTTTCTTGTGCGAAATTGCAAAATCTCTATTTCGCAAGTGCGAGATTGTTCCTTTCCGCCGCAACTACGTGTTCGCAATTGCGAACTCTCGCGAGGTGTGCTGTGCAAGGTGGCAAGCCGCGAGTACGTATTCGCGGGCGACAAACTCCCGCGGGAACACGCAGCAAGATCTAAAATGGCGCGTCACTCGCAAAGAAAAACAACTCGGCAAACGCTAAAATGACGGAAAGTGAACGCCGTGCACCACGCCGCGCGCCGCAACCAAGCAAAAAATCCGCCGCGAGCGGATTCACGGATTTTCGACAAATTCGCGAGCGTTCGCGGATTGCGGATTTGCCGAAAATCCGAAAAATCCGCGAGCGGAGCGGATTTTACGCCCATGCTTAGACTTTAGGCAAATTATTGTATAGTCCATTGCAATAGTCCAATCTGGACATTACAAGGCACAGAACAATCGTTTTCAGGAGGTTTGGAGGAAAGAACTGTGCTATTTTCCTGATTGTTCGGAGCATAAAGAAGGAAGTAGTAATTATCTTATTTACTTGCTCTTTATAGATAACCTTGTCATCTATCAGAAATCCCAGATTTTAACCTTTTTCATTAGCACAAACTCATACCCACTGTAGTTAGTCTGGAGCTAGGGCAGGGAAGACAGGGAATCTGCGCATTTCAAAGGCATGCCTCGAGAACCATCTCCCCACTTCAAAGGCATAACTGTGTATAAAAGAAGGACATCAGACACCACCACTTCAGTACCCTTTTGACTTGGCTTTTGCTGTCATACTGGTTCCCAAATTGCAATTAATCCAAATTATGGATAGGGTCTGCATGAAGTGGCTGGCATTGGCATGTTTATGCCTTGATGCAGAAAAGGCATTTGATGCTATCAGTTGCCCATACCTGTTTGAAACCCTAGGTCAGTCTGGGATACCCCATCAAATGCAAAAATGGGGTAGGATTAGCCTGCTATACGTGGTGCCCAAAACGAGGGTGAAGACAGGACATCACATATATCGGCAGCTTATACAATATCTAGGGGCACAAGGCAGGGCAGCCCTTTGTCAATTATGGAGCTGAAATACAGAGAAAAGTTTGGAAAGCAGTTGGAGCTGGCTGCCAGGGATGTGAGATGTCAAGAGTTATATTTACTAAATAAATTATTGAAGGCTACAGGTTTATTTCATGGTGACAAGAACAGGATATGAACTAACGCGTGCAACCAACAATGGGTTAGTTCATGGTTTTTTAAAAGTTGGCTTAGGATCAGAAACTGAAATGAAGACAGCAGAAGTTGCTCTGTTTATTGAGAGACCTTTTTACTTTAGATTTGTCAGACTTATTTAGCCATGTCTCAAGGCACATCTCCACCTGCATGTTTCTTACCAGGTCCACGCAAACCAGCGGTCTCATGGGGACGGTGGATAAATAGCTTTGAAGTGCTTTTGTTCCCAATGGCGGTGGGTGTGGGAGGATGAGGTGGAAGGGGATTCCGAACTATTTCACATTGTCTGGTGATTACGCCTTTGTGAATTTTGAGAACTGGACACAGATTGTTTTAAAAAATGCACATTGGATATTTTTCTATAGTGCCAACTCCCTTCCATAAGACAGGCAGTGAAGGAAACTATATACTGGGTAAACAAAACATCTAGCAAAATATGCAGCCAACAGTTTATGTAATCCAGACGTCCAGTTGAAGAAACATCGGTGTATGATTTGGGTAGATATTTGAATAGCTGACAAAAAAAATAGGTAAACAATTTCAGGTCATGCTGTATTCAATGGCGGGGGTGGGTCTCTCTGTAAATACAGGAACTGGAGGGAGTTACGTACTAGCCGCATTTGGGACTTGAAGCAAGACTGCACGGGGTAGGCATTGGTAAAAGAGGCCATGGCTTACATATCCAGGCACTTGTTCAATAGATGTTCTTCAGTTTGTGATTGAGAATATTAAACGATTTGTATAGGCAAATAACTTTGGGTACGTCATTCCAGATCTGGGAAGCATTCAGATTGGGAGAAATCCTATCTAGGTTGTTAGAGAAGGACAACAGATTCCATTTATTATTGTGCATCATCATCTTACTAGTGATACATACTTTTTAAGGAGGCTGAGAAGGTCACCTAGTTGTTAAACTTAAAGGTTTAATAAAATAGGTGCTAGTATGGAGTTTTGCAATCCACCAAAGGTAGTAGGCAGTGGGTGAGAGAAGAATACATTGGTTTTGATGATTTGCATGCATTTGCTGAGGAGTGACCAGGGGCGTATCTTACAGCCTGATTCATGAACGGGCCGTTTTGCGAGCCCCTAATAGCGATTCATAGCGAATCGCTATTGAGGACTCGCAAAACGGTATTCATGTAGGAATTGCTAAATAAATAGCGATTCCTACACATTCCTTATTTGCGAGTAGCAAATTGCTACTCGCAAATAAGGAATAACTCCCCATTCATTCCTATGGGCCAAAAGGCCCATAGGAATGAATGGGGTGTATCCCTTATTTGCGAGTAGCAATTTGCTACTCGCAAATAAGATAGCGATTTTAAGGGTGCCAGGGGTGTCCAAAGGACACCCTGTAGCACCCCTTAAATGCACATTTGAACAGGTGTTGCGCACACACATGTCCAAAGGACATGTGTGTGTGCAACATGCAACTTAGAAAAATGCTTTTAAAAGCATTTTTCTAAGTTTTTGCTATTTACCGAGAGGTCTGACCTCTCGGTAAATAGCGGCCCAAAATTGCAAATTCGCAATTTTTAAAAGTGTCATGAATAGCATTTAAGGAATCTCTAATAGAGATTCCTTAAATGCTAATCCTCGCATATTTGCTAATTCTTTATTAGCGATTTTTGCATTTGGGATTGTGAATCCCAAATGCCAAAATTGCACTCGCAAAAGGCAAGATTCTGAGAATCTTGCCCTTTGCGAGTGCAATTTAGCTTCATGAATCAGGCTGTTAGTCAGTTATGATAAGGGCATGAGTCTGACATTTCCCAACACACAAGTTGGTATAGGAAATTAAAAAATCGACAAGGGTCGAGCTGAGGCAGGTGCTAATGCAAAAAAAGAAACATTCGCGGTAGTATTGCTGTGTGCACAGAGCCATAAGCTACAGGATAACATGGGACTCGTAAGTAGCAGGAATGAGGATGTTATGGGACCTATTCAAAATATTCACACTTATGTCTCTTTCTAATGCAGTAATACCATTAAAATGTTTTAAACATGTAAGTCACGAAAGTGCAGAATTTCTTCACATAATCGCTATTATTGTATTTCTACAAACTTCCCACTACTCATTCACAAGATCACAACTTCTCCTCTAAAAGTGATATCCCTGCAACCTAACAATATCTAACGTCCTCCAGCTCATCTATGAATCCCTTCAAACATGTGCATGCCACATACCAGCCTCCACTAATGATCACCAATAACGTATTAATTCAATCAACACCTAGAAACTGGAGTGAATGCCTAGATTGGTTTGCTTGGGCACACAAGACTAATCCCAAAAGCCAACAATAAGCAATATTACTGATCTAACCACTATTTTTGTGTTTTTGAGCAGCGTGCGGCCAGGTGTAAAGTGATTCAACACCTCGTATGGGGTAGAAAGCGCTGTACAAATGCAATTAGAATTACAAATAAATCTCAGCCTAAGAATATGGACTGTTGATATCAGAAGAGAGACCACTGTTCTCACTTCTTAATTCTTATTTTAAATAATTAAACACCCAATACAGCGTTGGAAAGGGCAGTTGCAGCAGAAGGACATAAGCAATGCAGACGCCCACCATATACATTTAAAAGGTAAAAGAACCTTGCCAGCTAAGTAGTCCCTTGTGGGCGTGTCTGCGTTGTGCTAAGGATTTTGAAGAGGGTCTATTTATTGTCTCCAGTCCTGGTTCTCTCACAAAATCCACCCCAGCTGTGTCTTACCTGACACACTCCAAGACCCCAAGCTTTCTCTCTGTATGCTCCTTTGGGTTTCACACAGCATTGTGACTAAACACTTTGAACTTCACGGGCAATAATTCACCTACAGCAGTCACAGAAAAAAATGATAGGAGCACAATATAGGACATGAACAACAATAGTGGTTTGTGACAGGACATAATTAATACATCAGGATGTGCACACAAAAACAAACGTTGAAATACCATGTTACATATAGGAACACATGCACACTAGTGTCATACAGGCAGAATCCTCTACTCCGAACCCCATCTTTAGAGAATCGAGGCAGGGGTAGCTCAGCAAGCTCCTGCTTTATTACACTTCACCCATCCAAGTTAGAAGCTGAAATATTGCCCTAGTTTTGAGTGACCCGTTTTGAAGGAAGCTCTGAATATATGATTCAGGCTTACACACACCTGCTTCTTGAAATTAAATTTAGGGCCTGTTTACGAGTCTGGTGGTGCGGTGCCAGGTCTGCCCTGGCAAACCCCTGGTCGGCCACTCGCCAGATTACGAGTATTTTTTGTGTCTGGTGGGCTTTTTTTGACGTTCCCACGGCGGTGCCCTGAAAATACGCACTGCAATGGGAACGCCAAAAACTGTTCCTGCATTGAGTGGATGGCAAAGCCCATGCCATGCAGGAACTACTGTACATGCTCACAGAGGGGCACATGCTGTTCCCACTTGCATGCACACCAGGACGCAGAGGCACAAGGGGGCTCTGTTGTTTACTCTCCACCACGGTTTTCATGGAGGACGAATCGCCATGCAAACCGTGGCAGAGAGGATACTCGTAGTTTGTTTGGTGGGACCACGGCGGTCCTGCCAAGCATATTGCGGCCCTCTAACCACCGCAACACTGCCAGGGACTGCAGCCTGATGGCTGTGGTGGGGAAATGGTGGTCCGATCGCCCTAACTGTAATTAGGCAGGATTCTGCACATACACAGAACTATGCACAGGAAAACAGGACCTCAATGTATAGAGGTGGACCAACCTACCACATCAGTACCCAAAATCCCGAACCAACTAGCTATAGTGTCTCATTCGTTCTCCTCCAAATATCATGGAGCTAAAAATGATTAGACAACCCAGAACAAAACACTCCCGACTCTCTCAGGAATCGCGAGAGCAAGACGTACTCTTTCGTTCACTCACTCATACTTGTCCACAATGAGAATAGGCAGAGTCACTGAAATAGTTCAAAATGTTTATTTTAACTATTGTGCTCTACAATACAGTATACCTGCCACTATTAGCAGCAAAATGCATAAACTCAGCACAGTTAGCATGGTTACAATTCCATAGAATACAAAGGGAGAAGTCTTTTTATAAAGACTGTGGAAAAAGGGCATTTAGGCCTAACCACCCTACCCTTGATTAGAAGAAGTTTATCCATACTAATATAATAAAGAGAGAGCCCAAACCTTTGAGGCGGGTAATCTCAGGAACCACAGCACCAATAACAACACCCAATACAGCGTTGGAAAGGGCAGTTGCAGCAGAAGGACATAAGCAATGCAGACGCCCACCATATACATTTAAAAGGTAAAAGAACCTTGCCAGCTAAGTAGTCCCTTGTGGGCGTGTCTGCGTTGTGCTATGGGCGTGTGCTGGGGGCGTGACAAACGCTGGGGGCATGTAGTACGTTCCGCCCTTCATTCCATGTCTCATATCGTGTGCTAATCCCACCCTGCTCCCTTTAAATACTCCTGCACCCCATAATCATAACCCACCCTTACTCCTTAAAATACACCAACACCCTTAAACACTAACCCATCTTAACCCTATAAATATACCCTGTACCCCAAAACGCAAACCTATCCCTAAACCCTAAAAATACCCCTGTACCCCAAAACCCAAACCTAGCCCTGAACCCTATAAATACCCCTGTACCTCAACACCCAAACCTACCCCTGAACCCTAAAAATACCCCTGTACCCCAAAATGCAAACCTAGCCCTGAACCCTAAAAATACCACTGTACCCCAAAACCCAAACCTACCCCTGAACCTTAAAATACCCATGTACCCCAAAACCCAAACCTAGCCCTAAACCCTTAAAATACCCCTGTACCCCAAAACCCAAACCTACTCCTGAACCCTAAAAATACCCCTGTACACCAAAACCCAAACCTAGCCCTGAACCCTAGAAAATAACCCTGTACCCCAAAACCCAAACCTACCCCTGAACCCTAAAATACCCCTGTACCCCAAAACCCAAACCTAGCCCTGAACCCTAAAAATACCCCTGTAACCCAAAACCAAACCTAGCCCTGAACCCTTAAAGTACTCCTGTAACCCAAAACCCAAACCTACCCCTGAACCCTAAAAATACCCCTCTACCCCAAAACCCAAACCTAGCCCTAAACCCTAAAAATACCCCTGTACCCCAAAACCCATACCTCTCCCTAAACCCTAAAACTACCCCTGTACCCCATAACCAAAAACTATATCTGAACCCTTAACATACCCAAACACCCCAAAACATATACCTCAGTACCCCAAAACATATACCCCTATACCCATACTTACCTTATCCAAACATTTAAAAAAACATGCTTTTACCATTCATGCTTTTACAACGAATTTCGTTGTAAATGTATGCGTGGTAAAAGCATATAAATTGTAATGCCATGCGTTAAAATGGCATTGCGGAGTCATGGTACATTCGTAATGAAAGTATGCCGAGTGATGGTATGCAGAAAGAAAGTTGCGGAATAATGGGTGTTTACCCTCCCCCGGTAAGTACATTGGTGGCACGGTGGCCCACATCTCCAGCAACATACTCATATTTTTTAACCACCCATTTGAAAAATGCACAGGTCTCTCTCATTGATGGCCAGCACCGACATACACTTTTAGACACACCTCCCGCCGCAAGTTCTAGCTGGGAAGCTACGTTCGAATCTCGACATCAGCTCAATATCCTGTGATTCCAGGCAAATCGCTTTGTCTCCCAGTGCCTACCACAAATGAAAGTGTTCTTCTGTAATGTAAATTGAGCTCATGCCATGTTGTCGAGTTCGCGCTATATAATATTGCAAGGAAAAATAAATTAGGGAAACTCGAGTTCACACACTACTGAACGCGCACTCTTAAGTGCATCAGCAGTGCACTGTGAATCGGAGCGTTTCACAGGCCTGTCACAGATAAGAAATGCTATCTAAACAAAATCCTACAAAACAATATACTACTGGCCGGCAGCAATTCATACCCGGACAACGTCGGGACGGGCTGCTAGTTTTATATAAAGGAAGATTTCTGGGCTTTGACAGCAGACCCCATACCTTAAAGCATGGATGTAACGTTTACATCATAGGAACAGCGGAGCTCTTCTCCATGGAACGGCTTTCTCCAAGTGTGTTAAAACAACATGCAACAACGTAATATCAAAGCACGAGTCTTCAGTACTGCAGCTGTGTGTAGCATGTTATGTCTAGGTACTAGGGACTGCCCGGAACAGAATAACAAGGGGCATTGTTTATCGACCTTGCACATTGTGTTCAGACTAAACTC
Source organism: Lissotriton helveticus (assembly GCF_964261635.1). Lineage (NCBI taxonomy): Eukaryota > Metazoa > Chordata > Amphibia > Caudata > Salamandridae > Lissotriton > Lissotriton helveticus. Next base: position 1,674,930,328 of record NC_136065.1, read on the forward strand.
CAGGAAAGGCAGAGAACACAAAAGGCAGCCAGTTCCTATGTGAAAGGCACAAACAGATTCTTGCAAAAACAAAGTCATGTAGTAACGTGCGCAAAAGCAGCATCATGGCAGCCAAGCTCATGCTAACTTAGCAATGTTGACAATGTCCTTAAGGGCCATATAACACCCTCCCCTTGGAAAGGTCATAGGACATAGACCAAGGACCAAAACTGAGTTCAAAAGTCAAGCAAAGCTCAAGGTTTTTGAAAAAAAACTAAAACAAATTGGTAAAAATGTGAAATTTCCCCAATTTTTTTTCTTCAATATTGTCATTATTGCTTATTGAAAGACAGCTATGTCCGGGATAATAAAGTCATTGTGAAGGAGTTATTATGAAGGAGGTGAGAAGTCCATCAAGGTGTGTGAACCGAGGAATGCAATTCCCTCCAATAGATCATCCCTATTGTTGGTAGAAAAAAGGGATGCAATCCAATTAAGTAAGTCGAAGGAACAAACGTGCTCCTCATAATCAGACGCCTCTAAAAGAATGAGTGGGCAACTTGCGTGATATTCAATGAAATTCCGTTGCAGGATGTTCTGCACAGCCGCAAAAACATCCCATTCAGCCAATACTCCAAGTGCTGCCGCACACGCCATACGGCCATCCCCAGAACAAGCCTGGTCTTGAGCCTCTAAAGGGCCCATCAACTGGATAAAATCCGGGACTTGACGTGATGTAATGCAAAGGCATATACCCATTGCCCAATAGAAGGGGCACCTCTGACAGTAAAGTAGGCAAGTAAAGTAGGCAAAGTGAAAAGTTAAACCATAACTGACGGCAAGTGTTGCTAATGGCAAGCATCAAAAAACTTGTTGAATGCGATCACGGTACAGCTGCAATTGGCTTGGTCTGTGCATTACCACAAGATGAGCAGTAAGCATGAGCGCAAAATCCGCTCCGATCGCGGATTTTGCGGATTTTCGGTAAATTCGCGGTCCGCGAACTCTCGCGAATTTACCGAAAATCCGCAATCCGCGAGCGGCGGATTCCGCGGTCAAAAGTTCAAGCCTAATTTACGATGGCGCCGGCAAGCTGCCAGCGCCATCCTGAAATAGTTACTTAATTAGCTTCAACAGGAAGCTCTAATAGATAAGATAAAGCAGGGGCTCGAGCGCCTGCTTTATTTTATCAATTGGAGCTTCCTGTTGAAGCTAATTAAGTAACTTTTTCAGGATGGCGCTGGCAGCTTGCCGGCGCCATCGTAAATTATTTACGATGGGGAAAAACGGTGGTGTCTTCTTGAATAAATATGAAGGGCAGGGTTCATTCTGGCACGACGGTCCTGGCACAAAAATTAAACCTCAACAGGAAACACTTACAGATATCAATAAAGCATGTGCCCTAGTTGAAGCTTAAATTCAGTGACTCATTCATCAGCCCAAAAACAATCGTGAGCGTTGTGGAGGCTGGGCAGGTGTGCCTTCTTCCCAAATATACCATCGAAAATCCGCTGTGATGCTGGCCAGAGGCATTTGCATCTTTGACTTTCACGAGCGCAATCCCCGTGCTGTTCCTGTGACCAGGAGCTTCTGTCTCTTAATCTGCTGCTCTGACCTTTTATACACACAAGAGGCATGTGCGCTCGCATGGAAGCCCCGTCCGTTTGGCCCCGCCCACACACTCGAGGAAACCCCGCCCCCAAATCCGCCGATCCGTGAATTCGCAAATTCGTGAATCGTGGATCCGCAAAATCCACCCATGCTTAATGAGCAGCCATTATGCAGCATGAACAGGAGAGGCAGGATTTCAGCACATAATGCGAATATTAATGGGAAGCCTCCGAAGACGCTGGAAAAAATAGAATGAATAAAAGCTGGTATTACACCAAATATCGTCTGAAAATAGGTCACAAGGCCAGATCCCACACGTTTAAAAACATGTGCAAGGACTTTTGTGTCAGACGCATTAAATATTTGGAGTATAAGCTCCGCAAAACGTCGTGGGAGGTTAGTGTTCAGAAGGAACTGTATCTCACTAGAAGTCCTAGCCACCTGTAACTCAAAGGAATATGTGACGTTACAACGCATGCCATTACATTCAAAGCCGTTACAATGCATGCCATTACATTCCAAGCCGTTGCAACGCAAAACTTTACCCCCACTTTCTGTAGGGGGAGCAGTGAAAGTCGGAATAGATTATTTTCTATTCCAACTACAGTGTGTGCAATCCAACACCTTCTACCCACTGCTGTACACCTTTTGCGTTGCAACGGCATGCAATCTAATTGCATGCGTTGTAATGGTTGTGTTGAAAAGGCTGTTTCCCAACTCGAAGGTCTCTCGAGTCATCTCTTGTTGGAATAATAGCGCTTTGAGCCTGCTCATCTTGTTGAAATCTGTTTTCAAAGTCGGAATGGTAGGCCAGATTGAATTATCTAGACTACCATGTGGGGATGGAAAAAGTACATTGGTACAATGTTACGTGCTGGAAAACTGTTACTAAATACGGGACTCCTGCCCGTAAACCACAGCAGTCTTGGTTGTTCAAAATAGGATAACTGCCATTTGTAAGCAAAGTAATAGCGGAAATTATTGACGATACTGGGATCCCTTTAAAAAAACAAGCAAGATTGGGCGCTAACACATTACACGCACAGTGCAACTTAACGTGTTTGCAAACCAGGGAATGTCCTACTGTGGAATCACAGTCCTCCCCTGTAAGAAAAACTTCCTTTCCCTCCCTCTTACATCTGTAAGTGAAAGGCAGGGACCACAATTCATGTTGAAACGCACTACCCAGTGGTTCAAAACTGCCAATTGGAAAAATGTGCATGCATGATTTAAATTGAAATAGCGAAAAAGGGAGAGGGATAACTCCATAAATTAACGAAACAGCAGATTCCATTATTGCTACCGAGAATGGCAAGGGCTCTAATTGTTCAAAATGGAATAGTGTATATGCAGCATCTTTCATTGACATAAATCGTTGTTTATCAGTAAGATTAAATGGCAAAAACAAAGCAGTGGCATTCAAATACTTCCAAGGTACCTTTCTTATTAGTCTGCAATGTCCAAGCAAATTGCATACCTGATCTAACTGAGTTTGACCATGATATAACACAGAAACATTACTTTGAACAATATCAATAACAGATGAAACAATATTATCCATCGTATAAATGCGTGAGGAAAGTGTGTCGATGCCGTTGTCTACTACGGCAAGGACTTTTTCTAAATTGGCTTGATCAATTTGGCACAGACGAAAGGCAGCTTCAATCTGCGAAAGCTTCCAGATTTCATTGTATGCGGCATAACGAAATCGCTTAGCTCTAGGGTTCCTAGGCCCTAAGATGAAATCAGCCAGATTGATGTCATGTGACAACATAGAAAGATGTTGTTTTACTGATGCCAGAGTGGAATGTTCCAACCATTGTTGGCACAACTTACCCAGCGAATATGTGGTGACTGAATGTGTAAGGGTATAACGAGGATCAGGTCTAGTCTGAATAAAATCAAACATAACATTATAAAATCACAATTGGCATGCATTTGCATTAGTTTGCCACTCCAACTACCCGGAAGAATCAATTTCAGAGACATTGAAAGAGTAATTTCGCAACAAAGCTTGCAATACCTCAATAGTATAAATTGTTTGAGTGAGCCAATCGTCATATTCCTCTAAGGACTAAATGGATGGGGTATTCAAATTTTTGACAGTTGCCAGGCCAAAACACTTTGTTTGGTATACGGTATCATTAAAAAATAGAAGTTGAGCTGGGATCAGGTAGGCACAATGTAAAGCCTCAGTTCCCGGAACCAACCAAGGATTCGTGCCCCAGATTGATTTTAAATCAGCAGTCTCTTTCCAATGATCATAACCCTGTGTAGCAAATTTATTTCTAAACAAGTTGGCGTAAATCAATTTAGTGTGCGTCAACATAAATTTGGATTGTGAAGATGATTGAAGTTTAAAGTAAAAGGATTCTTGATTAGATATGTCATAATCTGTAAAATATGTGAATTTATCCCTCAGAGATTTAGAACTCTCCTCTACGGGTGTAGGACAATGTTCCCATTGTGAATAATTCAAAATAGGTCTTAAATGTTTTTTGTGTAAAAAATGATGCCCATAATGTAGATAACAAAAAAATCCCCATAATTGGTAGAATTTAAATACAAATCTTCAGCATGAAAAGCAGCATAATATTTTAAATCTGAAAACAATGCATGCACTGCTTGCACATCCCTATCCTCAGAATGTATGTCCCGTGTTACCACAGCTCCTAAAGAGACGTGAAATATGTATGGTACCCTGAGGACCTTGGTCGGTCCGTGGATTTCGTAGGCTACTTTGTCCCAAACTATGCCATCTGCAACCGGGAATGCTGAAATGTTAACAAGAGACTGATCATGTTTCATGATGTGGGACGATGTGTGTGGGGCCAGAATTCTATCGCCCACGTTTACAGCAGAGCGTTCTGATAAGTAATGACCATTGATGAGCAAAAAGAACACTGTCACAAATCCAATTGACATGAAGAGGAAAATCAGGATAAGCACAACCAAATGTAGATCCATGGAGGGACCAGGTAAGTGGTTTTTTGAACCAAGAGAAACAAATACTTTATTTATTTGGTGTGCCTGCAAACTGGATGTTAAGAAGGATGAGCCGGAAGAGAAGCTGGCATGCTCTCCGTAGTAGCCACTCGTAGGCCGATTAATCAGAGGTGGAAGTTCCGGGTCCGCTTGATGTTCTCCAGGACTGTTCAGCACATCACTCATGGACTCATCAGGATGATATCTATACTCGACATCCATAGAGGAAGATAGAGGTCGGACGGGTGAAAGGCCAATTTTAGTGTCCATCACTTTCTTAGCCATACAAGGACCAGTGGAATATGATGAAGTCGGTTGATATAATAAAATTGCGTTGCACGAAACTGCAGGTGTGACACTATTCAGAATCGGCCACACGGTGTAATTTGACATTGTCCACAGAAATGTATCTGTTGTCCTTGCGACCAAGTAAAGGTGGTAAAATGACTGTATGAGTACCCTTCTGTCCAAGTACTGGAACTGGTGCATGATAAGAGGGACCAAATTCTTTTTTGTTCTCCTGCTTTTCTCGTACCAAATCTCAGATTTTAGCAAGCCAACTGGCAACTGGAATCAGCAGTGCTGCATCCCGTGGAAGAGGGTAAAGGTTCAGTAGCATAGCTGTCACATGTCTTTTGTAGATCCTGTAACACAGTAGAATGATTATCGATGTCAAAGGTTGCGGCAGCCGCCACAACATCTAGACCATCAAGGTCTGGCACAAACATTTTAATGGTAAAGAGCATTTCGTATGGGGTCCGCCCATCCAGAGATCTTCTCAGGAGATTATTAAGTGCATGTTGAACCCCATACAAGTGGGACAGACAGTTCCTGCCAGAACCTAAGACTCTAGCTGTTGAGGATTGCTTTACGATATGGTACATTTGCTCCACAATAGAATTGCCCCCAGGCCTGCAAGGAGGCGAAAACTGCACCAGCACCCCCATCAACTTCATCGCATCCTTGTACGCCTTAGAGGCGATTGCTGGGCCTTTGTCAGAATGGAATGTGCCACAGGCAAACATCCCGACAAAGACACGCAAATCCCTGATGACATTTCGAGCGTCAGCACTGCATTGTGGCCAAACCCAAAGGAATCTAGTGCACAAATCATCTGCAACAAATATATATTTATACGCAGTATCAGACGAGAGAGGACCACAGTGATCAAGATAGATACGGCCAAAAGGTTGATTAGAAATAAACAGCTGTGTTCATGGTGGGCGTGTGACTGTGGACGGCTTGATTTGCTGACAAATGTCACAAGAAAGTACATAATTACGGGTCTGTTTATACAAACTACTCCACCAGTACCATTGCTGTAAAATAGAGACTGTCGCCGACACACCGGCATGTGCAGACGCTATGCCTTTGTGTGCTGCTTTGTTCAAAGTAGGTCTGCGGTCCACGTTGGGAATCATCCGATCCCCAACCAAAGGAATCAAAGTGTAAGGAACCTGTTCGGGAGTTATATGATAAGAGTATTTCGGAGGGTAACCCTGAGGATAAGCAGTTCCCTTCCTTTTTGCAGCTACCTCTGCCTAAATCTCATTATCTATTTTAGTCATGGACCTTGTAACTGCTGCCAAGGAACACGTGGCCACTGCAGATTTGGCAGCTTCATCAACCAAGGAATTACCAAGAGCATGTGCTCCCACATGCTGATGGCCAAGCGTAATAAGAATCGCACACAATAGAGGAGGAGCTTCGCGCACATCCAAGATGGCCGCGTGAGCAAGGGGCTCCCGAGACCCTCGTACCCTCCCGCATATATCCCGTCACTGATCCTGTTTGCCGTTGACATCTCCGAGTAGATGAACCACGGGTGTAGTGAAAGCTATTAAAAAAAACTGCGTCCCGATCGGACCCCGGGGGCCGGAGTTGTGGTGTGGAGAAGTTTGCGGCCCACGTCGTCTGGATGCCCGGCTCCTGAGTTGGCAGGGAGCCCGAGGTGTAATTGAACAACATCGGCACAGGTTCGCGGAGGCGGCCGGTCCAGTCTTACTTTCACTTTCGGTTTTTGCACTCGGACGGATCTTTGAATCGGAAGACACCTTATTGTGGCGACGGCTTACACCCCGGATGGTGTTTGAGCGTTTTTGACAGTAAGCGATGTGTCAGACTTTAGCCTATGGGGCACGCCGTCCTTTTTTGGGCTAATTCGAGTGCGTAGCCCAAGGGTCGTTTTGTACTCTCCACTTACCCCTTTTGACATTGGGCGAATTTCCTGGATAGATACCTATCTATTGCCCGCTGGACTGGTGACTTGTTCCCTCCTCTCTCGACTTGGGATTGTCTTGAAATGGCGAGGAAACCGGAGGGGGACAAGCAGAAGATGAAAACCACTAGAAGGGGTGGATACACCCAGACCAATGTCATGGATCGGTATGCCCAAGTTAAGGGGTCGCCCAGTGGAACGGGTAAGTCGCAGGAGGATGCGAAGGATTCCTCGGCACCGGCGACCGAACCGACGCTGCAGGACGTTCTGGCCGCCATTGACGGCATTAGATCGTCCCTCGGGAAGCAGATGGAGACCCTGGCACATAAATTGGACACGGTGGCTATTGATGTGAATCTGATTCGCACGGACCTTACAAAGACAAATGAAAAGGTCAAATCGTTGGATATTAAGACATTGAGTCTAACGGATGACGTCATCGAGTTGCAAACCGAGGTCCGCAATCTGAGGGCCTCGAATGATATTGTTGTCCGTCGCCTGGAGGACTTTGAAGGTAGGGCCCGAAGGAATAATGTCCGTATAATTGGAGTTCCGGAAAAGGCGGAGGATCAAGCGGCTGACCTTTTTGTGGAAGACCTTATCATCAACCAGTTAAAGCCCAAGGGACTGAGTAAGTTCTTTACCGTGGAGCGAGCCCACAGAGTCCCTGGTGGAAGACCGAAAGTGGGCGCACCGCCGAGGCCTATTATAGCGTGGATAGTGCGACACAGACTCAATGGGTGACTCTGGGGGCCATGATTGCCAAACGGAACATCGCGCAGTTGTGGGGGTCCCAGAGGCCTCCTACTCTTGATGTGTGGATAGGAAACATGGATTGGTGCATGTTCCGGGAGAAAACGGTGTACTTGGTTCGGGACGCCCCCAGAAATGGCATAAGGTTTGGGGCCCTTGGAACAGTTATAGAGGGGACATATTATGCGTACCACATGTGGCTGCGGTCCTTGATGTCCCGTTTTCCCCCTGACCCATTATTGTTATTGAAAATTTTCGTAGGATTACTGTGTTCTCTTCTCCTCCCCCGCTTCCCCCGTCAATGTATTGCGTATTGTAATGTTTGATGATATGATGCTCAGCCCTCGTGGAGTCATTGCACTCTTATGTTTTGTTCATGCCTTGCTTTGTTTTCAATAAAAAGAAATATAACAAAAAAGAATCGCACACAATAAGAGTATTCACATTTGGATCAACAAACTCAAGAGCAAGTACAAGAGCACGCAGCTCCACCAATTATACCGTACAGTCTCCTGTGCCTGAGTGTGCACAATGGAAGACTTAAACTTTACATTAACAATTGAGCCAGCAACAATTGCGCAAGCCGCAGAATAAGCATTGTTGGAAACCGTGGCCGGTTGAGTCGAGCCATCGGTATAAATGATTTATTCGTACTCATGTAGAGGAAGCAGAGACAAGGGATGAGGATGAACATGTTCATACTGTAAAAACCCCTGTGTCTGAAATGCAGCATCAAAGATAAACGTGATATCAGCCAATGTCAATTAAGTAGCCCATTGTATCCAACAGGGGAGTAGTGCTTTCGAGTTAGGTACACTCGCCTTAGTCGCGACTTCCAAAGCAGGGAAGGGCATGCGCCAGTGAGCATTCCTTCAGAATCGCCATCTGTACTGCCGTCAACATTATTTCAACAGTTGAAAAGTGCATTTCAGCAGCAGTGTATAAATGTGATTTGTATGCAATGGGTATTGTGTCTCCCTCATTGAACACCAAGTAAGTAAAACCCACTGTCCCAGATACGATACGTATTACCAGGTTTGTGGCGTCACCAAGTGGTTAGTTGCAAGCAAGTCAGATTGCAAAGAATTTAGAATAAAGGTATGTTCAGGAAGCCAGCAGGCAGAAGAAAATATGGGTTGTATCAACGCATAAAACGGTTTGATATGCTGGGCATAATCGGGAATGCTTGTCCTCCCGAAATTCAAAATTCCCGCAAGGACTGATGTTTTTTCAATGTAGAAAGGGGTTGCAATTGTGCACATTTCTTCAAGAAGTGAGGGGCTAAGCCCTTCCCTTCAATATTGAGCTCATAGCCCAAAAAGAGTACCCCCAAATGGGCGATGTGCGATTTTGCAAAATTGAATTTATATCCATAGTAGGCGAAGGACAAGATAATCCTGTAGACTCGGACAAGATGCGGCATAAGTTAATCGTCCGTCAGATAAATGTCATCTACGTACGAGAACGCATCTGGGTCTATGTCGTTCAACAAAGACAGAATACGTGCCGCAAATGCCCTGGGGCTATTCTTATACCCCATAGGCAATCATGACTTTTTTTCTGATTCCCGACGGCAGTGAATGTTGTCAAGTCACGGCTCTCAGAAGCGAGATTGTGACTGTAGAATCCATTAGAACTATCAAGTGTAGTTTTGTTTTTTTTACAAACAAGATTGTTCACCAGCGCAGAGCTGGTAGTGTTCTGCACCGTAAAAGTGCGACAATGACTGTTCAAATTTCGGTAATCCAATACAATCCGATATGAACCATCAGGTGTTGATACCGTAAAGAGAGGATTATTTATCGGTGATGTACATGATTCAATCACTCCTTGATCCTTTAACTGTGTTAGAATGGCACAAATGAAAGCCTTTGCTTCACGTCTGATTGGATATTGCGATTGTGGCTGTTGCATAGAGCGTAAAGGTATTTCATGAGCTGGTGAATCAAAATCCCAACCCACCTGATTACGATACACCACGGGATAAGGGCCAAAGCCCACTCAGCTGCAAAAGCCTGTGCATGCTCCTCAGGGACATAACACAAAAAACTCAGAAGTATCACGTCTTCCCCTCTAGAAGCGGCTAACACAAAGGGTAGAGGTCAATATGCCTCTGCTAACAAAATGTCATACAAGGAGGTTAGATTCTCCCAGAAAACCACCTTGATTGGACAAGGTGTATTACCTTCAATTTGGAAAATAATCTCATAGAGCCTATCCTGGGGGGCAACCCAGGTGTCTGCAGTCTCTACTGTATTGAATGTATCAATTGCTGTCACCTCCAGAAAGGGATGCAGAGCCTCCCGTACTATGGTCACCTCTACTGCGCTGTCGAGCAGAGTCACTGCCCGTATCCAATCCAGGAGTCGCATTCTCAGCCATCTGAGGCATATCTCGCTGTTTAAGCGGGAACTTCTATCTTATGAAGTGGGGTCGAAAACGAGGGAGATCCTCTTGTTTTCCTTTGACTTCAAACTGTCAAGGCTGTTCTCGTCCTGTGGCGCAGGTTGACTCTTGCCACGATCTTGGCGTTCCCCACCACCAACTTGAGAGCCAGATGTGTCCTGTGAAGAACGAGGAGAACGCTGATCAGGGACTTGAAATCTATCAGAAGACTTAATTTAAGCGTAGTCGCGCAAGTCATAAGTACTCTCAGAAGACTCAGGTGTCGGTGAACCAGCAGGCGAACCTTGCTTCTGATGTTGCTGTCCCTGATTTTTAGTTTCTCAGCTCTTTTTAGGAAAGACCGGATGCCCATCTTTATCGGTCTGGACTTTTTGTTGAGTTTGAGATTGTGTTTGCGTTTGAGTAAAAGGCTTAACTCCCAGACTATTGCGGTCTATGATCTTATAAGCCTCTGCAATAATCTTTGGTAATTCGCGTGGCTTGTCCACATCAGGGACAGCCTCCAAGTGGTTTGCCACTTGAAAGCTTACCGCATCGCCCTTGACATTGGCAAGGATCATAACAGCAACCACGTTAAAAACCACCACCAGTCTCATCCCCAACTCTACAGCCCCTTCGGCTCCGTGTTCATCTTGAACACGCTTCATCACGGAGGGAAGCATGGTTATGGAGGGAGTGCAGAAACACTTCGAATATACCGCTGCAAACACCTTACCCCGGGTGTTACAATCAGATAACTTGGGAAGTAAGTCTTTAGGCAAACTAATAGTCAATTTCCTGTGTTTCTCCACAGGAGAGATATTTGGGAAAACAGCCTCTAGTTGTCCAAAATTTTCAGCAAGCCAATAAGGTAACTTATCCTTATTCTGTGGACGCTTGCCCTTCACTGAATTAACCATAAGGGGACTGATGGTCACGCCACCAGGTCCAGCAGGTTGCGCAGCAATGCCAGGTGGTCGACATGAACTGTATGACAGCTCTATGCACGCATATTAAGGATGTATGTAACACGCGGAGTTCTGCAAGTGTCGCCATTATCAGACGACCCGGGTGAGGGGTATACCCAGCCAAAACGGGCAATGTGGCCCCATCTATCCATAAAGCACCTAAACGGACTGGCGTTATTGGGTGAGGAAGGGCACCATTAAACCAAATTTGGTGCTGCCAAGCTGTGCGCGGGATTTCAAGAGCCCTATAAGGCTGATAAGCTTGAGGAAGGGCAATGACAGTATATTCATGAAACAGGTTATCCGTTCCATCCACCACCGGAAAGGTGACCCAAGAATAAAACATGTCGAAGGGGTAAGCAGCATCCGCTTCTACTGCAAAAATGAGCGCAACACCAGCATTAGCGACTCCAGTTTGAGTGAAATAAGTTGTGAGTGCAGCCCGATTAAGCAGAGGTATCGCGACCGCCATAATGAACAACAAAGAACAATAACCTAGAGCGCAGCAGCGCAATAACGGGTCAATAATAAAGAGAAAAAAACTTTTAAAACTCCAAGCTTGAAAAAACCTATAAAACATTGACATAGGAGGTTACACCGTCACAGATGTCTCCGGAAACAGAAGTGAGGGTATTGTGGACAAGCACAAGCACTACTCAAGCGTCTCGCACATAAGGACCAGACCAAACATTTGGGGCGCGAGGTTGCAGGGATTCTGACATACACAGAACTATACGCAGGAAAACAGGACTTCAGTGTATAGGGGGTGCAACCTACCACATCAGTACCCAAAATCCCAAACGACTAGCTATAGTGTCTCATTCGTTCTCCTCCAAATATTATGGAGCTTCAAATGATTAGACAACCCAGAACTCAACACTCCCGACTCTCTCAGGAATCGCGGGAGCAAGACATACTCTTTCTCTCACTCACTCGTACTTGTCCACAAGGAGAATAGGCAGAGTCACTGAAATAGTTCAAAATGTTTATTTTAACCTTCGTGCTCTACAATACAGTATACGTGCCACTACAAGCAGCAAAATGCATAAACTCAGCACAGTTAGCATGGTTACAATTCCATAAAATACAAAGGGAGAAGTAATTTTATAAAGACTGTGGAAAATGGGCATTTAGGCCTAACCACCCTCCCCTTGACTAGAAGAAGTTTATATAAAGGAAGATCTCTGGGCTTTGACAGCAGACCCCATACCTTAAATCCTGGATGTAAGGTTTACATCATAGGAACAGCGGAGCTCTTCTCCATGAAACAGCTTTCTCCAAGTGTGTTAAAACAACATGCAACAACGTAATATCAAAGCACGAGTCTTCAGTACTGCAGCATGTTATGTCTAAGAACAAGGTACTGACCAGAACACAATAACAAGGGGCATTGTTTATTGACCTTGTAGATCATGTTCAGACTAAACTCCAGGAAAGGCAGAGAACGTGAAAGGCAGCCCATTCTCATGTGAAAGGCACAAACAGATTCTTGCAAAAACAAAGTCATGTAGTAACGTGCGCAAAAGCAGCATCATGGCAGCCAAGCTCATGCTAACTTAGCAATTTCGACAATGTCCCTGAGGCCCATATAACAATAATAGAGCCATTAGTGTGTGCAGAGTGACCATGGCGAAGTCCAAAACCAGAAACCTTTTTTTTTATAGCAAGGGGGAATGAGTTTTTAATCAATATGCCAACCCCCCTGGACCCCTTAGTGAATCCCGTGTGCACCACCAGTTTATACCCTCCTCTATGTAAGGCCATGCACTTATTTCCGATCAAGTGCGTTTCTTGTAAAAGTACTACGTCAGGGGTGTGACTTCTGGTAAACTGATTTACCATTTCCCTCTTAATTTGTCTCCCAGACCATTCACATTCCAACTCAGTACACTTATCCCCAATCCCCATCTATCACTCGTCATTAGAGCGGTTCAGAAATGTCACCTGTGCTGCATTTTCACTTGATGATGTCGAAACAAATAAAACTTTAAACAACTCAAAATCGAAATTAAAAACCCCTCTCACAAACAATGCAACCTCAAAAACGATAATGGCAGCTAATCCCTCTCCCCTCCCCCCTCCCTGCACCCCAGCTCACGGCGTTCGTCCATCCCCAACTGGCAGAGTGTCTGTCGCCCCACACACCAAACTTACTATATGACTAAAGGTAGTAAAGAGGAGGAAGGCCAGCGCTCCGTCTCCCCCCACCCCATACGGCATCAGGTAAAATTACCCCCTTGAAGCAAACATTCCCCAAGAAAGTCATGGTTCTCCCTGAGGTTAGGCAGGCAACTTAACCGCGGGCCTATACCCCAATACCTGGCAATGTACATCAGTCCCAATCGTTGAACATCTGCTCTCATTCCTGCTCCTGCGTCTTCTCCGCCTCGGTCCCGTACCCCCGAGCCAACAGGGGTACGGCTGTCGATCCAGTCCGAAGCCACCTCCAGATTATCAAAAAACCAAGCTCTCCATTCAATCTCCACCCTCAGGCGCGCCGGGAACATCATGACATACTTAATCCCTTAGTATCTAAGTTTTTTCTTAACCGCAAGAAAGTTTCGGCGTTGTTTCTGCAACATATGTGTGAAATCGGGGAAGAAAGAGAGGGTGGCATTCTCATAACGCAGAGGGGGTCCTGATCGAGCCGCCTGCAGGATAACGACTCTGTCTCTAAAGTTCAATACCCGGGCAATCATCGGATACGGGGGTGCGCCAGGCTTTGGCCGCCTCCCGGGACCCTGTGAGCACGCTCGATAGTAAAGAAGTTACCCAGTCCCTTAGGTTTGAGATGGGTTAGGATAAGTTCCTCAACAAATAGGTCTGGGACCAGGCCTTCAGACTTTTCGGGCACCCTCTGGATATGGATGTTGTTGCGTCAGGCTCTCCCTTCATACTCATCCAGCTTATGCTCGGTCAGTTCATAGGATGATTTAAGTTCATGCACTTCCTGTTGAGCAACGCCACTTCGTCGGTCAGACTGGCAGTTTTTTGTCTAGTGACTTGACCTTTTCATTGACTTTAGTGAGATCTGCGCGGATAAGATTAACTTCTATGGTGACTGTGTCCAATTTATTGTCTAGTGACTCCATTTTCAGCCCCAGGGACGATTTAACCCTATCTATTGCCGCCATTACATTGAGCAGCGTCAGTTCAGGTGCGGGGCCCGAGGAGTCTCCTCCCGCCGACATATTGTGCCTTGATTCTTGGGCTTCATATAGCAATCTAGTTTGTTGGTCTGGACCTGCCTCAATCCCTTTGATGTCCTGGGCTGGTGCCAGTCGACGTCCGGTTTGGTCGCCATCGGAAGATCTTACTCGGGGCACGCCGGTGCTGTTTCCCCCCTCGAATGCGCTACACAGGATCCCAGTTGGCTCTTTCATGCCAGCTATTCCTTTCCCACTCGAGGTCAATCCAAACAAGTCTAGCCTGGGGGCACACAGCGCTCCTTCGTCGTTATGTGGGTCTGCAACTATCACGGTTCCCAGTTCTGTCTGCTGCGTGATGGAGCTGGCGCCTCCCTTGGTCTGAAACCAGCACCACTCACTCCAGCCCTGCTTCCAGGCGACGGTCTACACTAGGGGAGGGTTCTGCTCCTTTCGGACCCCTCCAACAGAAGGCCCCCAGGCCGGGTCTCCAATGTCTGTCACAGAACCTCCTCCTCATGGCTCACCAAGTGACTCTGCGGTCCTCCAGGGTCAAAGAGCAGCTTCCGGGGGAGCCACCACCTGTCACCATCACCCTCGGGTCGCACTGCACAGTGGGTCACATCTGTGCCTGCTGAGCAACTCATCCGGCCGCTCTGACACCAGGGCCTGTTTTCCAGGGCAAGCCGTGCGTCTCCCTCTCAATAGTAAGCAAGAGGGAGGGAAGGCGAGGGAAGGGGAAGGACACGAACAGCAGCTCCCCACTCACTCCCAGACACCCTTAAGGATTGCCTCACACCGACACTCACCGCCGTCCCGCAGCCCGCACCAACACTGCGTTGCCTCTGGTCCTCCGGCACACTTCCTGCCACTCCAGGGACCTAACGCGAAGCGGGTGGGCCTCTCTGAAGTGCTCCCAGTCGTCCCCTCCGCTGTCGATGCGCCACTGCTACTGCAGCCCGATAGGTTTCCGGGGACCGGGGCAAGACCGAGAGCTTCCGGTCTGCGACCCCTGTGTTGTTGCACTTCGCTCCGGCTGCCACTTAAATCCAGTCCTCGGCTCCGGGCCCCAGAAGGCCGCAATTTCTAATTGCCCTATCTCCGGTCCCCGATGTCACAGGAGGGCCGGTGTTGCCGCCGGGATCACCACTTTAACTCCGCAGTCTTGTGGTGGGCTCCAAGGTCAGGTAATTATCAGGATCTCAGGGCTGGGGGACAGTTTCGGCGGAGCCGAGGTTTTACGCTGCCATCTTTGACCGGTGCGTAGCTCCTCCTTGACTCAATGCATTCTGAAAGCCGTCAGAGCCACTGCTATAGCTGCTAAATGACGCTGATATGAGTGGCGCATTTATAGTTCCATGCTAATAGCCATAGTTAAAGTATAGTAATAGAATAGTTTTTCAGCAAAGGGATTTTGCATTCTCGTTTTTGTAGTTTCACAGCTTCCATAGAGCTGTTGGCTAGATTGGCAGGATTCGCTTAAAGTGTCTGTCACCCTTGATACAGGTCCTCTGGCGGCTAGACTAGCTGTGGCTGCAGCTAAGGGTAATTTTTGGACATATATTTATAAAATAGATAAGACCCGTTTCCAGTAGCTAAAAAAATGGAGATCCTATTTGGTTAATTAAACTAATAATCAGAAAGCATTGAATGACCACCAACAGTTACAATTCCAAGCTTTAAGTGGCAAACAGTCGAAGTTCCTGGATTTTAAACACATCCTATTTTTTAAAACTCTCTATCCTCATGTTGGAACAAACCAATATTAGTACACGATGGTGGTCTAGAGCACAGGGGCAGAGTTTATGTAAAGTACCTGCCAGCTCAGCTGAGCAGTTCAATACCACGTAACCAACTGACAGAACAACCATAAACAAAGTTGAAGGATGCTGCCAAACAGGCACAAGTCAAGTGACAAACCCTAAGCCAGTATTCACTTTTTAGCCAAGCCAAAACATTGTAGATAAGGAACAAGGGGGAAGTAGCAGAACCACAGACCTGCACCTCCAGCTGGACGAGGACACTAGCACTAGAAATATGGCCACCTGTAGGAGGTGAATCTAAGGGGAGAACCAATAGGGTAGGAACATGACCAGGCAAACCAGGAGGATGTGAAGCATGAGGAGGGAAATAGGACAAGTAGGAGTTGGAACACAGGATTATCAGTTGACCAAAAGAAAGGAGGTTCAAGAGGACTAAGGCTGAGATATTTAAAAAACAAGATGGCAAACCAGGAGGATCAACAGCAGGACTGCCAGAACCAGAACAGGACCAGCAGGAGGAGGAGTTGGACCACCAGGAGGACCATGATCAGGGTTACGAGGACAAGGAGGACTAGAAAAGGAAGGCCTGAACAAGTACATGGATCAGGATCATTATGGAAACCAGTAAAAGTGCCATTGTGAAGATGAGAAGAAGAGGACTAAGACCACAAGCATTAGAAGGAATAGGACTGGGAGGATATGGACTTGGTCTTGGAGAAACAGGAAGACCGTGACCTGCATTAAATAACAGGTGTTCTATGCCTTAAACAGGTGCACCAGGGGCAAACAGGACATTGAGCTCTATTACAAGGAACTCTGTGTTTCACTTTAAAGAGGAGACAGGGATCTCCCTTTTTGAAACTGACACTTTCTGGTTGGCTGAAGGGATGCCCCCAGCCAGGCAGAACCTACCTCTCCTGTCAAGGGGAAGTGATTACACTTGCCGTACAACCTGTGCTCACCCTTGGTTAGCTTGGCACTGAGCAATCAGGCTTTCCTCAGCGGCAATGTGTAAAGAATAGGCACAGCAGCCATGGTGATAAATACACTGAGCATCACAAAGGATGTATATATATAAAGTTTATATTCAACATACATACTTTCCCTATCAACCGCAATGTCTTCCCTAAATTGTAGTTCTGCCTTCCATGGGGCCATTGAATGCAGATCTTAATCTTTAGTGGGGCCGGGATCCAACCCGTAGAGGTTAAGTGTCAGAACCTCTCTCTCCAATCTATCTCATTTGGCCCCAAATTGACAGAGGCCCCCCCAATATTGAGTGATGCCCATGGTTTATGGCTGTTGCTTGGGGAATGCACAGATGTGCCCCCTGACCCCTGGTGCACACTGGAGCCAGGCACCATGACACACAAGACTCTAAGAGCATAGAAACGTACACATTCTATGAGTGGCATTTCTAAGCGAGTTATGCCAAAACCCTCTTTAACATTGGACAGGGTTTGGCTTGGCAGATCCATAGATAGGAAACATTATGAGGCTGCTCCACCGCAATCCAGTTTTGCAGCCCGAAGTAATGTCAGCCACTTCCCCATGTTAACTTATGCGAAGAGTCAACCTCAAAGGTAGTGAAAACACACTCAGGTATTCCTCACTACCTTGGCGCACGTGTGCTAATACACACATTACCCCACAATGGCAGGTTGGACATATAGTCCCCAGCAACAAAGATGCAACTGCACCTGCCTGAGTTAGCAATGGCAGACCGGATACATGTTTACCTAATGCGTGTGTCGCTGCTCACGCACTAGCATGCAATGGCAAACGCAATCAATGGCACCATAGGTACGGGTGCGCATATACGACGGCCTGCCCTGGTAGGCGGCTCATGAGTTTAATCATGATAGCTGCCAGTGCACACATATCGGTTTGCAATGGCAGACCGAGCCATGGGCCTAACCAGGCCCTGGCACTTTAGGTGCGGGTGCGTGCTCACCATCCTGACCGGGGCAGCCATACTATGGTCAATCCCCTTAAGGGTGCGATTGACAAACCTGGTCTGCGACGGCCGCTGCCGACGGGCACCTTGCCACTAGCACCATGGGTGCAAATGCTCGGATAACGGCAGGCCTGACCCACTTGTAAGAACACCGGGAGATGCGGGTATGTGCTCACCGGTCCACGATGACAGACACCTACCCACTGCGCCATAGGTGACAGAGTGCATCCTTAAGCCTGCCACAGCAGGCTGGACATGTATACGAAACAGCATAAAGGCTGATGCACACACCATGGCCTTGAATAGCAGGCTGGACACATGATGGACACCACTTAGGTACAAGTGTGCACTCCCTGGTCTGCGTTAGCAGACAAGCTCATGTTACTTAATGCTATGTTAGCGCCTCTTCCTAGACTGTGTAGGAAGGTGCATGCACTTCCACCCTGCCTTGACAGTGAGGACGTGCTCAAAGCCCTAAGGCCAAACAAGAGCATTGGCAACATGCCAGAAGTATCCCATGGGGAAAGCCAAACTCCAAGGCTTGGGAAGTCCCATGTGGCGGGACACTTTATTACCTGGGCACTGGTAACATCCATCTGTACCCGTCCGGTTTTCAGCCTGCCACCCCCTGGTGCCCTGCAGGACTTCCCTGGGGGGTGCCCTCGTGGTATGGGACGACCCACTCAGGGTCGGGTGAGGTGAAAGTGATGCCAAACTAGGCAGGGGGGTAATGGCGCCCCTTCTGCATGCAATGACAGGCCCAATACAGGGTTGACAGGCTATCCAGTGGGTGGCACACTCAGTGCTGCGTCCCACTGCTAGCCAGTGCTGTACCCACCCTGAATATGTGGTGTACCTGTTTACGGGGCGCACGTAAACATGGTACCTAAACTCATTGACCATGCACCCACTGCCCAATGCGGGCGAAGCAGGTGCATGCACCTTCCCTCTGCAGTACAGTGGGAAGGGGCCCAGATTTCTAGGGTCATGTGGAGAGAATCGGCAAGGACTAGGAGGAAAAAGCAAAAATATTTGGTGTAATTTCCCTCAGAAGGCCATGCCCAACATCCCTGCAGGCAATACAGTAAGTGACTGCACCTGCCTGCTGGCGGAAGTCTGGGGGGTGGGGTCAATGGGACCCGCTTTCTCCTCTTGCAGGGTCGCAAGAAAGGGGTGCACTGACTGTGTGCCACATTTTTGAGCCACACAGTCAGGGTGCATTCTAGCAGCCTCTTTAATTGGGAACAGGTGCACCTGCAAAGTGTTTCCCTCATTAGCATGGGACCACATCTCCAAGCTAATGAGGAAACACCCCCTGAAGATAGTGCCAGCGAACTTCTGCACCTTATTCTGTAATGCCACAGTACTCCAGGATCACGGAAAATGAGGGCACACACCTGTTGCGCCCCACTGCCATGCTAATGGGGAACACCCCCTGAGATAGCGCCATTAAGAATCTGCACCTCATCCTGTGATGCTACAGTGCTCCAGGATTGTAGAAAACGGGTGTACATGCCTGGAGTGATGTTTGTAATATGGCTCCAAATGAAGGAGGACTACTAGGAGGACCAGGACCATAAGATCTGGGACTACCAGGATGTTTAGGATATGCAGGAGGATTATGGGACTCAGGAAGATCAAGAGGTGCAGGGCCAGGAGAGCAGGTGAAGGACAGGACGTTTGTGAGGAGGAACAGAAGGATGACCAGGAAGGGTGCCACCAGACAGGATAAGGACTATTCACAGAAGTAGGACCAGGAGTACCAGGATAAGGTGGAATGAGGGAATAGAAGGAGGAGGAAAACCTGAAGATAATAGGCAATCGAAAGGACAATGAAAAGAACCAGATCTTGGATGATCAGTAGTGATTCCAAGTGAATGTATTATAGAGTTAAAGAGTCCAATTTCCAAAACAATTTACAGCTGTAGACCAACTTTGATGGCTGTAAATGGCTCAGTCTATACCTGGCAGATATGCATACAATTATACCTGTCAGGGGAATCCCTTACCGGCGCAGCGTGGGCACTGCTGCGCCAGCCTCTGATGCTGGTCTCCGCCGTGGTAATGACTGTATGCGGCATTCCTTTTCCTGACGCCGGACTCTTGTTTTCAACTGGAAGGACACAATAGCATCCTTGATGAGTGGTATCTTGAATAGGGACACGCAGTTAGACTGCGTTAATCCTAAAAAGAAACCAGTCTGTTGCAGTAAGACAAGATCAAACAGTACATGGTTTCCAAAGTGACTTTATTCTTGCTCTATCTTCTCCCACGACATGTAGCAAATCACGGGTCTGAAGGTCGAACCGCAACTGCTCTTGCCATTGGAATCTTCTGCCAGCATTCGCCCAATGCGCAAGTAAGCAGTTAAATACTAACAGTGGAATACAGATGTACATTCTCATGCTACATCACCCCACCTCCCCCATTCATACATATATAATATATAATATATATATATATATATATATATATATATATATATATACACACATATATATATATATACATACACACACACATATATATATATATATATATATATATATATATATATATATATATTTGTTTAACCCAAAAAATACTGAAGGGCAAAGTAAATAAATAACTCCTCACTTTAAAACAATTCTAATACACGACCCCTAAATCCTGAACGAGGAAACTTAATATCTAACATAGTCATTGAACCTTGTAGGAATTCTTCTGAAATGACGACTAGGCTTCTTCTCACCCTAAACCAGAACCAGCGGCACTTGGATTTGTCACATGAGTCACTCCTTCCAAACCTCTATTAGACACAGTTCCACTCCCCTCATCAGACTGCAGCCAATGTGTCCAGTCCTGATCCTCTGCACAACCTTTCTTCTGCTTTATAATATTTGCTTGATCTGATGTCACCTTCACCAGCTGTCTCTTATTCCACCAACCTTTACCAACCACAAAAGCTGCACCTTAACTGATTTGCTCTGGACCTGAAAACCTAGACTCCCCGTTTTTTACCTTGAGAGATTTCCTAATTAAAACCCAGTCCCCCAAAGAGACATCCTTGCCTGCAATATAACACTTTTTGTCAAAGTTTTTTCATCGCTATTTGCTTCGCAACCACTTTAGATGCAACACTTCCATACCTTGACTCATTAATTACATTCTCTGTTTTCATTTCCCTTAACCATGACGGAAATACATGTGTGTGCCTTCCAGCCCCTCAACAGTGTGAACGGAGTCACCCCCATGGTACAGTGTGGTAAAGTGTTATAATTCGACACCTTCTGCTCTATGAATTACCCTACATCCCGACCAGACGTGAAGGAAGTTTGCATACCCTCTTTCATCACTTTATTGCCTCATTCCAACAAAGCCATTTGAACTAAGCGAGTGTAATGCTACTTAGACATGCTTTATATCGCGCATACTCATGAACTTGGACATCTTTTCTGACACAAAATGTGCCCCGTTATTAGTGACTATAACGTGTGGCGCCGCGGCCAGGGCGACTGACGCTGGAATCTGGGGACCACGGTTCGATCCCCGGCTCCTAGCCCAGCACCATGTGACTCTGGGCAATAGCTCGCTTAATCTTCCCGACGGCCCCCAGCGCCTGGAGACCCTTACGGGTGATTGTGCGCTTTACAAATGTGGACTTTTACTTTACCCTCCGTAAAAATATTTTCTTTAAGAACTCAATGGTATTGTGCATATCAAATTTATAATACATCCATTTTGAAAAATAATCCATAGCCAATCTCAAGTACCTTATCTCTGAAGGTAAAATAATATATGGCCCAGAGAAATCCCAACCAATTTTTCCCATGCTGCGCTTGGAAATTGAGTTGGATGTAACTGTGTCTGTACAATGCTTATCTGACAATAAACATTTCACACACTTATCAATCATCATTTTAATGTGAGTATCCAAAGTAGGCTACCAATTGTGCTGTTTCACTTTCATACTTGCTTTGTAACCCCCATGTGCCCATGATGTGCTACTCTTATGATTGCCTCAAGCAAATCAGAAGGGGGAATTAACCGATCACCCTGCATCACCAAGTCATTTTTCACTGATAACTCCTCAGCTATTTGTGCAAAACTTTTCAAGTCCCCATTTAAGCATCTCACTTCTGGCCACTTATGTGTAGTATACGCCATCACTTTAATTAGTGTAGAATCTTTTCTGACCGCATCCCTCCAATCGCTTTCCAAAATAATAGACCCACACTTACTGCATCCACAATTGCCACACATGTTATGTCATCCTCAATGGGATCATCACCATCATCCTTCTCCATCAGCGTTCTGGCCAAACAATCCACCCAGAAATGTTTGCCTGCCGCTATGTTCTTGATCTCGAAAATATATTCTTGTCTCTTAGACATTAGTCTGATGAGCCTGGCTAAAATGTTAATGATGTTCACTTTACTAAAAATAAAAACTAGTGGCTTGTGGTCAGTGTTTAGTTTGAACCTGCGACCCCAAATATACATTTTAAACTTTTGCGCCGCCCATACACAAGCAAGTGACTCTTGCTCTATTGTACTATACTTGCATTCAAACTGCTTCAGAGATCTTGATGCAAATGCTAAGGTCTGTTCTCAACTTTCCACACTCTAACTGAGTACTGCCCCCAAACTTTCCATACTCGCATCCACAGTTATAATTATAGTGCAGTCCTCAGAAAATGCATGTAGAGCGTGAGCTGATATAATTAACTTCTTCACCCTCTCAAACACCATCTCTAGTTCCTTAGACAGATGCATTTTTGACCTTTCCACAGTAATGCACGTTATGGCTACACAGTTTGTGCATAGTTGTCCACAAATCTGGCATAGTACTCTGCCAGCCCCAGAAACGAGCTGAGAGTATTCCTGTTCTTGTTTTGTTTCTATTTAGGACCCTAATTCGATATTCCCGATGTATGCCCTTATGTGGTTATAATAAATAATATCCTTATAAAGGCATAAGAATCATATCCATATTTAGTCATAGCCCATGCAGTCCAAATCAGGCAAGGCTACTTCCCTAGACTCCTAGAAAGTACAACGCGTTCTTTAAACAAACCAAGCATCCAGCAACCTGGGAATTCCCCATGCTTTTGTT
This sequence comes from Lissotriton helveticus, assembly GCF_964261635.1. Taxonomy (NCBI): domain Eukaryota; kingdom Metazoa; phylum Chordata; class Amphibia; order Caudata; family Salamandridae; genus Lissotriton; species Lissotriton helveticus. The sequence continues at coordinate 1,674,953,187 of NC_136065.1, forward strand.
TTGATTTGTCCTAGAACTCCTGCGAGCACTGAAGGAACGGCCAGTTCTTAGTGACATCTTTTATTGACGTCTTATGTCCAACCTTACGTCAAACCCGGCACCTTTCAGGTATAAATATACCAACTTTGCCTTAAGCAAACACACAGTGGTTTGGACCAGAGCGGCTATCTACTTGCCCGAGAGCCCAGCTGATGCGAGAGCCCACGGAAGCCGCCCCTCCCTTTTGACGCTGTCTTTTCTCCTGCCGAGAAAATCCAGCTCCGGTGTTTCCAGATACCCTTGCGGGTTGCTGGGATATCGAGTCCTGAGAAAGACATACCAGACCTCCTACATTCTATTACCCAGGTACGGAGCTGACTAAACCCTTGAAAGAATTCTTGATTCAGATTCCTTGGCAAAAACCAACTTAACTTAAAACTGCTACTTACTTACTTCCCACGTATTAGGCTTAGGTCAGGTACACCGGGGTAGGCGTAGATTAGAAGCACCAGTTGAGTACGTTAGTTAATGTTTTTATGTATGTATATATTTTATCCATTTTAAAGGATCATATGGCTAAGAAACCATATCAATGCTTTTACAGTATTATTTCATAATACTCCTTTTACTGTACGCACTTTACTTTATGATAAGTATTGGAATTGTGGCAATTCATTTCTCTTGCATGAGAAAGAAGACTGCTCAATAAATAACACCTTTTATTGAAAACGCCCGTCTCTCTATTTCTCTGCACTCTGGTGAAACTAAGTACGCACGATTGACTGAGTGAAATAACCGTCTATTGTTTTCACACGACTCTAGAGATACACTCTTTATTCTGAGGGAGCAAAGTTGTCATGTTTATGCGGTTGTCAGAAGCTAATCCCTTCTTGTCTAAATCAGGAGAGTTAACTCTTTCCTGAACATTCGAGAAAGTTTCTAGTGACCTCTGAGCTAGCTGGCAAAACTAATTAAGTCTAATATAGTCAGTAGAGACCTAGTCCACCTCAGTCCTACGTCTACACTGCTGTTTATATTATTCCAATGTGCAGAGCCTATTGGGAATATAGGCACTACACTACATTCTTGGGTGCCTTTGCATCACTTATTCCTCTAATCACAGAGAACGTTGGCATAATGCCCACCTCTGACACTGCGTGCCCTAAATATTCCAGCTTTCTTACAGCAAATTTGCATTTGTCAGGTATTACTCTCATACCACTCAGATCAAATCCAGAGACAGTATCTCCTCTAGTGCTGTTAAAGAACTTCCCTCCACTCCCTCCCAACCTCCTGCATCTGTCAATAAGACAACGCTGCCGCCCCGCTTCCTATCCTCGCTCCTTGCCTTCTCGCATAGTAACTAACTATCACCTCACCCTAAGCTCACCTAACTTTGGCCTCACTAGTCCCGGAACCACCCTACTGAGCTTGCCTAGCCCTCCTCTCTCCCCTCCTCCCAGCCAAGCCAAGCCTCAGGGCGTTGACTTCCCCCGCCTGGCTTCCCGCTCATGCCTCCAGAACATGCCCTGACCCTCTGGTCCCCTGTCCGCAAGTACAAACTGCACCTTTGGACTTTGAAACCCTGAACACCAGAGCATCCAACATAGTTTAGAGAATCCAGAAATCCTTATTAGATTTGAAGAACATCCTTCTCCTCACTGAACACTCTATCGCCACCCTCAATCCCTCCCTTAACTCAATCCTTCCCCCGCTCACCATACCTTCCCTCCAACCCATGCCACTGGCCATCAGACACTGTCGCCCTTGCAAATATCCCAACTACCTCTCGGAGGAGGAAACTCTAGCCCTCCTCTCATCCTCCATGACCTCCCCCAACAACCCGTCCTCCTGACAAGAAAGTCGATTACTTGATTCCCACTGTCTCAATCAACACCAATGGATCATCTGTCTGTAATAGAGGAGTAAACAGCAGCAACTTAACACAAGTACCCCTATTCTCCCCTTCTTACAACATTTGTTCTGATGCTGAACTCTTGGCCTCCTACTTAACTGGAGTTCAGCTGCGAGGCACACCTCTGACATCCCGCCCTCATCCTAAGCCATAAAACTGATGTAGCTATCCTAACCGAGCCTTGGCTCAATTAATCTTCATCTCCTTACCTTGATTTACTGGTCCTGCCAAATTATCACATTGTTGCACAAGTTACTACTTGTGTAACAATATATCTGTAAGAGACATTAGTTAGTGATAGATTCCTTACCTTAGAATATCCCCAGGCGTCAGACTGGATCCGGAAAGTTTTGCTTAGCAGTACCCCTGCGCGTCAGTAGGAGGCGTCCTGCGGCTACGCATCTGTCGCTGGCATCGTATGCGTCGAGATGACATCACGGAGACTATTTAGGCACCACCCATGTGTGCTGGCGTCAGTTCTGTACACGACTTTCCACGCCAGGAACGCAGAGCCATGCAAGATACTGACCACTGATGCATTGAAACTAGGGCACTGAAAGGGATGACCTTAACCCTAGTTATCGAACGAAGAACGGGGAGGATGGGAGGGGCTGTAAGGAATCTATCAATAACTAATGTCTCTTACAGTAGTTAATTGTGCATCTGAAAAAGATACGTTAGTGATAGATTCCTTACCTTAGAATAGATACCCCAGCAATACCAACCCCAGTGGTGGGTCTGCAAACAGGATTACACCAGAAAGTCACGGAAGGCCAAAGAAGCCGTTTCTCTGGACTTGACTGTCAAGGCAGTAATGCTTGGTAAACGTGTGCAGCGAGGCCCACGTAGCTGCCTGACAAATGTCCTGCAAGGGAACGCCAAATACCAGGGCAGTAGTGGCTGCTGTTGCCCTGGTGGAATGGGCACGCAGCCCCACAGGAGGCTCCTTCTTAGCCAACGAGTAACAGCCTTTGATGCACAGGATGACCCACCGAGAGATGGTCCGTTTGTGCACACCCGACCTTTTTTGGCACCCACGTAGCCAACAAAGAGCTGGTCATCCACCCGGAACTGCTGCGTGTGTTTCAGATAAAACGAGAGCGCACGTTTTGGGTCCAGACTGTGGAGCCTCTCCTCCTCTTTCGAAGGATGCAGAGGCGGAAAGAAGGTGGGCAAAGTGATGGTCTGCCCAATGTGGAAGGAAGTAACAACCTTTAGCAAGAAGGAAGGACGGGTCCTTAGAACCACCTTGTCCAGATGAACAGAAAGGACAGGAGGTTTAGAAGAGAGGGCCTGGAGCTCACTCACTCTCCTGGCAGTGGTGATAGCTACCAGGAAAGCCGTCTTCAGAGTAAGAAGACGCAAAGAACAGTTACGAAGAGGCTCAAAGGGGGCGCACATCAGATATGTCAAGGCAAGGTTTAAGTCCCATTGAGGCATGATGAAAGACATGGGAGGAAAGGTGTGTGTAATGCCTTTCAGGAAACGGTTAACAACCGGGGATTTAAAAAGAGAAGGCTGATCAGGAAGCCGCAGAAAGGCGAAGATGGCAGAAAGATAACCCTTGATAGAGCCGAGAGCAGAGCCCTGCTGGACCAATGAATGAAGGAACAGAAGAACTTCAGAAAGAGGGGCAGAAAGGGGATCCACAGACTTATCTGTGCACCATGTCACAAACTTGTTCCATCTGCAGGCATACACTGTTTTAGTGGAGGGACGCCTGGCGTCCAGAATAACATCACAGACTTCGGGAGGGAGATCAAAAGCTGTCAACTGTCGCTACTCAATCTCCATGCATGGAGGTGGAAGCTGGACAGGTTCAGGTGGAGGACGGTCCTCTGTTGCTGCGACAGAAGATCCTCCGGAAGAGGCAGTCAGATCGGGGGATCTATCGCCATGTTGAGTAGCTCGGGATACCAGTATCTTCGTGCCCAATCCGGCACCACAAGAATGACTTGGGCCCGGTCGCGCCTGATCTTCTTCAGCACTCTGGGCAGAGACGTTCTATTCAGTGGTGAATAGATCTAACCAAGGCTCTCCCCACTGCAGATAGAGACCTTGCACCACATCCGAGTTCAGACACCATTCATGATCCATCAAGCACCGGCGGCTGAGTTCGTCCATCCTGGCTTTCAGAGAACCTGCCAGGTGTTGAACGACCAAGGTAATGCCCTGATGTTCCAGCCATGTCCAGAGGTGCAGAGCCTCTTGACAAAGGGTCCAGGACCCCACCCCGCCCTGCTTGTTGCAATACCACATGGTGGTGGTTTTGTCCGTGAGCACCTGCACTACACTTCCCCGGACAGAGGGAAGGAATGCCTTCAGTGCCAGCCGGATTGCCCGATGCTCCAAAAGATTGATGTGGAGCCAGGACTCCGCCGGAGACCAGAGGCCTCTGATCTCCGCCTTTCCCAAGTGGCCCCTTATCCCAGGAGGGATGCATCTGTCACCACTGTGTGCTCCGGTTGGGGAAGGTAGAGGAATCTGCCATTGACCCAATCGCGATTCGTGAGCCACCACTGCAAGTGTGGTGCAGTGCTCTCTGAGATCTGAACGTGATTGGACAGGTTGCCCTGATGCTGTGCCCACTGGAACTTCAGATCCCACTGCAGAGCCCGCATATGCCACCTGGCATGTTGCACTAGCAGTATGCAGGAGGCCATCAGGTCCAGGAGTCGGAGGGTCATCCTGACTGAAACCCGGGATAGAGGCCGAAATATCGGAATCATAGCCTGAATATCCCAGACTCGCTGCTCGTGTGGATAAACCCGAAACTGCGTTGAATCCAGAACCGCTCCGATGAAGGGGAGCTTCTGAGAGGGGCTCAGGAGTGACTTTGGCACGTTGATGGAGAACCTGAGCAAATGCAGGAGGACGACCGTAGTCTGAAGGTTGGTGACGACTGCCTGGGGTGAGCCTGCCTTCAACAATCAGTCATCGAAGTAGAGGAAGGCTGACACCCCTGACCTCCTCAAATGAGGTGCCGTCATCACTTTTGTGAACACCTGAGGGGCACTGGTAAGGTCGAAGGGGAGCACGGCAAACTGGAAATGCTCCTGGCCTACCGTGAACCGCAGGTAACGCCGCTGGGCCGGCAGGACGGGGATGTGAAAATTTGCGTCCTGCAAGTCCAATGCTACCATCCAGTCTCCAGGGTCGAGGGCAGCCAAGGCCTGAGCCAGAGTCAGCATCTTGAACTTCTCCTTCCGGAGGAAGCGATTGACGTCCCTGAGGTCCAAGATGGGGTGCAAGCCCCCTTTGTCCTTCTTGGGGACCAGAAAGTAGTGGGAATAACAGCCACGTCCTACTTCCGGCCCAGGAACGCGCTCGATGGCCCCTTTGACCAAGAGGGCCGTGACTTCCTGTTGGAAAAGCGCAAAGTGATCCCCCGACATGCGGTGGAACTGAGGTGGCATGACCGGGGGGTAGACTCGTAGAGGAGGGAGTAGCCCCTCCAGGCGAGCTGCAATTCCCACTTGTCGGAAGTGACAGGACGCCAATGTGGAAGATGATGGCGAATCCTGCCACTGGTGTGGGGTGTGACCCGAAGCTCAGACTAGGAAGGCTTTGAGGTAGACGTTGTGGGGGCAGAGGTGGACTGAACCTCACGCCGGCTCCCGGAGCTACCTCGGCGGCCTCCACGCCCACGGGCACGCTGAGTCTGGGTCTGTTGCAGGATTTTGACTGAACGAACGGGCAGGGGTGCTTCTGCCATGGCCACGAAAGGAATGAAATGTAGACGAGGCCGGGTGTGTGGCGGAAAGGCCCAAGGACTTGGCCGTAGCTCGAGAGTCCTTAAGACGATCCAGTGCCTTGTCGACCTTATCACCAAACAGGCGAGTGCCGTCAAAGGGCATGTCCATGAGCGAGCTCTGGACGTTCAGGTAGAACGCAGAGGACCTCAACCAAGTGTGGCGCCGAAGCGCCACGGTCGTGGAAATGGCCCTACCGAGGGAGTCTGCGGAGTCCAAGCCACAACGAAGGGCGAATCTAGCCGCAACCTTATCCTCAGCCACAGCCTGAGACAGTACAGCCTGGACCTCCTCCGGGCACTGAGGCCACACCTCAGCCAGGGAATCCCACACCGCGTGGTAATAGTGGCCCAGGAGGCACGCGGTGTTCACTGACCGCAGTCCTAAACTGGCCGAAGAGAACAAACGCTTGCCAAACTGCTCCAATTTGTTAGAGTCCTTATCTGAGACGTAGAAGCCTGAATGACCAGACTTTTGGGTGTAGGATGAGTGGTCAGAAAGGCAGGGTCACCCGGCGCTGGGCGATGATGCCTGGCAACGTTCTTATCATCAGGGGCCCCTGGGGTGGGCCGTGACCAAGTGCCCAAAAAGACTTTGGTGAGTGCACCATTAAAAGGCAGCAGCGGCTCAGATGAAGTGGACACCGGCTGGAGCACCTCAGTAAGGAGATTTGTCTTCAAGGTCACCCTTGGGAGATTGAGGTTAAGGACCTTAGCAGCCCGACGGAGTACCACCGTATATGAGGCGCCTTCCTCCATAGTAGGCGGGGGAGAGGCAAACCCCAGATCAGAGGATACGTCAAGGCCACAGGCCTCCTCCAAGTCATCCACCCAGTCCTGCTCAGAACCACACTGACGAGCGGGTCTTCAGATCCTTCCCAGTCATCCTCCTCGGCCGGCGCCATAGGCACAGGCCTCGGCGGCGGGGCAGGGACTGGTGAAGGAATAAACGGTGCCAGCCAGGGCCGAGCCGGCACCGGTTCCCAATTCTGATCCCAGGTAGGGACAAATCCCTCCGGGAACCAGGGCAGAGGCGTAACCAGCGATATCCACTGTGGTGCTGCATGTGGAGCCAAGGGCAGTGCCGGAGCCAGAGCCAGCAGCTCTTGGCACCGAGGCCGGAGCCTGGGTTGCAGTATCCCGCGGCACCGGAGCCGCTGGTGGCGACTGGGCTGGATCCGCCACAGGAGTCGATGAACCAGCAGGATCCAGAAACAGGGCCGTGGGGCCCGAAGGCGCACCGGCGCAAGCCTGGGTCCTAAACAGGCGTTCCATGGCAGCAAGGAATTCTTGCAGTTGTGCAGGAGTTGCCAACGGACCCGGGTAAGGCGGGTAGGCTGAGGGACTCCCAGGCTCCAAAGGAGCCTCAGCTGTGGAACCCCTGTCCCCCTCGACCGTATCCGAGGACCGACGGGGGGACGTCAGAGAGCGACACCGCTTCTTTGACTTCTTTTTGTGCGTCTCTTACCCAAATCCGAGGGGGAAGAGGAGCAGTGGTGACGACTCCACGAGCGGTCACAGGAACGACCCCTGGATCTCGAACGGTGCGGGGACGAGTGCCAAACTTCAAACAACTTCCGGCGTCGTTCCCTCAGGGCCTTCGGGCCATAACCCTACAGTCCAGACAGGACTGGGAGTCATGGTCGCGCTCCAGGCAGTAGAGACAGACATCATGATGGTCCGCCACCGACATATTGCGATGGCAGGTCCCAAAAGACTTAAAACAAGGCATCCCTAGTAGCACCAGAGAAAACCAACACTTAGACAAAAGTCTCAAAAAGAAGTCAAAAAATGACAAGGGTAATTGCTCTAACCGGATCTGCACTTACTGGCGCGGAAAAAGAAAGAACTGATGCCAGCGTGCATGGGTGGCGCCAATGTAGTCTCTGTGACGTCATCTAGGTGCATACGACGCCAGCGACGGACGCGGAGCTGCAGGACGCCACCTACAGACACACCGGGGTACTGCTAAGCAAAACTTTCCGGATCCAGTCTGACGCCTGGGAATAATCTAAGGTAAAGAATCTATCACTAACGTGTCTTTTTCAGATAGGCTTGATAGACAAATAAACAAACATTTGCAATGCAATAGGTCTCGCATTTACGAGAGTTTGAGCTATTGGCGTTGTAAATGGCAATGCCTTTTATTTATGTATTTTTTTAAAAACATATAAATAAAAGGCATTGTCCTTTACAGAGCAATAGCTTGAACTCTCGCAAATGCAAGACCTATTGCATTGCAAATGCTTTAGGAGAGAGCGAGTCCTGCCTTTTCCAGCCAGCAATGACAGGCAGGACAAAGCTCTTTGAAAAAATAGTGCTCAGAGGCTGTAATTTAAGCCTACTGAGCAACAACACACGTAAAAGGGAGTGTCCTCATGGGAGGTTACAAAATGGGAAAAGTGGTCCTACTAAGCCTATTGACTCTGCCTCTTCCCCTAATCTTTGCACCTGCCGGGACACCTCAGTAGTACCAAAGGTGAGTTTACAGGTGTTCCCCGCAGACATGGACACTATGTTCTCAGTCTGTGAAGGTGGCCTCTTGGGGCCTCCTTAACTTTCTATCTAGCTATAAAGGAGCACCCAAGACTTAGCAGAAAGGAGGAGACAAGAAGATGAGCCTTGATACAGTACCACAATTAACATCAGTCCAATAATGAGTAAAATGTCCAGGTGTCTTGTTTCTTATAAAATACACGTTTATAACATCTCAATAATAAACCAACAGACAGCCAAAATGAATGTTAAATAAAAAAATGCTTGTTGATATAATAGGATGATTTTCTAACAGGCCTCACTCAGATCGTAGCCGCTACTGGAATGTAAACAATACACACTACCCTTGTCAGCTGTGGCTAATGCACATGCCGCATATGATAGGCGGGCACTTGATGGCTATTAATAAGAACTCTTTTCTCCCCCTGGAGCAATCCACAAATGAAAAGCTGTTTTACAACCTTACTCAGACTTTTTCCATATAATTTACATAACCCATGAACCCAGGAGCTTGTTTACTTTGTCAATATTTAACTCTTTTCGTTCAGACAACACTTTGTAATGAATATGTTCAATCAATGTATAGCTACTATTAGAGTCCAATTAGTTCATTAGTCATATGCTTAACTAATTTCACATCAACCTTTCTACTACCGCATTGTTTATTTACACTATTTGTTGATTTACACTATTCACGCAACATCGTCACGAATTCGGTCGACCTTGTCCAATCAATTCATCGCATTGCGGTGATATCATCACCACGTGATCGGACTTTTGTCCAATCACAACATTGAATGAACGGACCTAAGGCCACCGCCACTTGTTTAAACACACCACATTGCAGATTCTATTACCTTCCTTCAAAACACACCGTCTTTTTTAACCCGAAAATATAATGATTAGAGCAATCATTTCATTTAGATTGGGTCGATTTCGACCTTCCCATTGTAGTTAACGCGAGACTCATACACCACGTGACTCATATCTCTCTACTAATACCCCATTCATTGGCTCACACTAAACTCACATGACCCGGAACACGGAAGTGAACACTGGAGTAGAAGACTAACGTAAGTTGTATCCTCGCGCTCGTTATTAGGCTGTAATAGTTCACAATTTAGGCTCATTGTTTTCATTTTCCATTAGGATGGTATTTTTTGATTAATGTATTATTCAGTACGATAATGCTGCATGCTATCACTGTTACTCACGAAACGAGCGAAGAGGCATGCATTTGGTTTTAAAACAGACCACTGAGGTTCCACAATTCATTCTGTGAATAATTCTTTCTAATTCAGTACATTTGTTTGATCTGAGTAATGTTTTTCTGTTACTGAATGTTAAGGTCCTGAACGTTTTCTTAATATTTTTCCTACAGGCCCCTGAGGAAGGGTTATTTTCTTTCAACCCAAAATGCATTGGGCATAATATAAAACAGTGAACTTGTGAATTTTCATGAATATAATGAACTTTCTTGCAAAAAGTGAAAACGGTTTCAAATGAACAATTAAATACAACGATGAAATCTATGAAATAGTCAGTCGTAATGTGTTCATTCAAACGACTGGTGTGAAAATTGATTACATATACAACTGAGTGAGTGAAGAAACCACACAGTTTCATTTTAAAGAAGCGCGCATTCTTCGTGGTTTGTTGACCCACACTCGATATTATTAATAAGAAAGGGCCATGATGCTAAGGGATAAAATTCTGGAATCTGCACATGCTGTTGACAGTTCTTACAATTTACACGTGCTGTGTATTGGACACGTTTTTTTTTATTGCTAATGGTTTGCCCCCTATACTGGGTTGTCTTATGCGTTGTTTAGAAATATAATTAGCCAACTTTCTGAACTGAAACTGAATGTGACACAGGTCAGCCTGCAAGCGCTGTGTGATCTTGCTCAAATATTTCCCTGCTTCAGTTAACTTTTGGAACAAACTGAAGTCTCTTAATAAAAGCATGAACACGGGCACTAAATGTAACTGTTATTGAGATTGCATTTATATAGTGATTACTACTCCTGATTTGGCGTTGAAATGGAAAACAAACAAAAGCTGCGGTTTGACAATAAATACCTTAAACATATGCATTTTGCCAGAATCTCAAATTCAGCACCAGTGTAGCACGAAATGCGTCAGCAGTGGATTACAATGACCTTCCCAGGTGTTTTGGGGTTTTTGCTTCACTATCGCAGACAATCACTGACGTCACCTCAGATGTCCCAGTTTAAAAGGATTGGAACTTACTTACAGCTGAGTCCGAGGTCAACTAAGTCTTGCTGCAGCAAGTGAAGTTTGTGAGAGTGGAGTGCAGCCACGTACCAGAGTGTGTGTGTATGTTTAGTTATAATATTTACAAAGAATTATTTCCTTTTGTCTGGCAGGCGCAGCATGCGATCGGCAGCTGCCTGCAGTCAGTGGGTGCCATTGGTCACATGATACAGAACTCACTGTAGACAGAAGTTCTGCATTGCCCTCTCGCATGGTTGCAAGCGAAGCGGCTGGCCGTGGCCCGGGCTGTGTAAAGTCAGTGTCTGTGTTTTGGCCCACTTTACGATTGCGGTTTATTTCTCAAAACCGTTGGGAGTAATTTTGACAGGTTTCTGACAGTCTCGGCTACGTTGTATGGGAGATTACTGAGCCGGCTGGCAGCAGGGTCCGGGATGCCGATCTCGCAGTTCTGCGCCCCGAAGATTTAAACGTGCTAACTACTGGACCTGAAAACCTATTGGAGATAAATAAATAATCCTGACTAGACCATGGCTTATGGAAATTACCTCACAGGGTCAAGGGTTCCTTGATCTTGCTTGTTAAATAAACAAGCAGCATAGAAAGCGATCGCTATAGGGTGAACCACCTTTACAACAAAACTATTACAACGCACTACCATTACAACGCGGTCATTACAACGCAAACCATTACAACGCATTGCGCTGGGGGGCGCTCTAGGATAGGGAATAAGTTTAATTTACTATCCAACACCTTCCCTAGTGTCCACGGGGACTGGAGTTGGAATAGTAAATTAAACTATTCACTATCCAGCACCCCAAAGCGCTATGCGTTGTAATGGATTGCGTTGTAAAAACCGCGTTGTAAAGGCAGGCGTTGTAATAGCCTGCATTGTAACGTCATACATCCTGCTATAGTAATCTAGTATCGACGGCCGCCATTGTCCCTGCTTTGAAAGTGAAAGCGGGCATGGTGTGCTGAGCGCAAATTAAACAAGTTGTGCGCGTGACGAAAACTGCCATGGGGCGGGACTTGCGTTTCCTGCTGGAAGCTTGCGCCCACGGAGTGGCTGGCTAGGAGAGGAGCAGTGGTGACGCGGGCTCCCATGCCCGAGGGAGAGCCCCGCGGTGCCGGCTGAAGTCCGGAGTTGCGCAGATGCGGTAAGTGGGGCTTAGTTGTAGTGGGGGTGGCGGCTGGGGGTGTGGGGGTGCGCGTGTATGGGTGTAGCTGTGTGTGTGTATGTATATGTGTGACTGTGTGTCTGTTAGCTGTGCGTGTGTATATGTGGGTGTGTGGGTGGGGGCGTGCGTGGCTGTGTGCGCGTGAGCCCGTGGGGGGAGGGGGTGCGTGTGTGTGCGCCTGCCTGCGTGTGCATGTGTGTATGTGTGTGTTCAGGGAATCTGAGGCAGGGGATGTGCACGGTGCCGGCCTGGACGTGCGCGTCCACAGAAACCAATCGCCGCGCGTGCCCGACCCCTGTCTCACATTCCCAGGAGACGGGCAACATAAGTTGTCGAGCTAGACGCAATGCTTCGCATTGCTGAGCTCGACCTAAAAAGGGGGAGGCATTGCATACATCTACCGCCCAGACCTCCTTGTCACAGAACTCCATACAGACCCCACGGACTCCTGCAAATATCTTGCTCTCTCCATTTGTAATAACACTACTCAGTTATGCAAATTGTACATCTTCCACCACACCCCAGGCAAGAACGACACATTCATTGATCGCCTCATGGAAATCATTACCGCTATGGTCTCCCCCCACTCCTATGACATTTTCCACGGTGACTTTAATCTGCACTGGAATGACTCCAATGTCTCCCAGGTCAACGCTGTCAAAGTCTTCCTCGCTGACCAATCACTCACCCAAGGCTGCACACTTCCAACCCACACGAAAGGTGCCACGTTGGATTGGATCATCGCTAAGGCATCGGCAGTCAGGCTGAATTCAATAGATCTGTGCGACTGGTCAGACCACCATGCCATCACCTTCCTAATACCTGACTACTACATGAAAAGGCCTGGGCAACCTGTGAAACTGAAACTCTGGCTCAGAGACACTAAGAGCCTTGACCTCGAGAAGCTACCTGCTCGCTGCAAGAACAACCTGCACCCCCCAAATCTATCTAAGGTCAACGACCTCACTGAGCACTACAACTCGACTATGTCCAACACAATTGATGATCTGGCCCTGTTAAATCTCAAAAGGCCCCAAATCAAAGACAAAACCCATGGTTCAGCGAACCCCTCAATAGCGAAAGGAGATCTCTCCAACTTACAGAAATAAACTGGAGACAGCGCCCTTCAGCCTCCCAACTTAAACTTCTCGTCAGTCCAGAAATACAAACAACAAGAACGTCTTACAATCCAAAAAAGAATTCTACAGATCAGAACTGGAAAACGCCAAAAACAGACCCCACAAGCTCCTTGAAATAGTCAAACACCAATCAAACATACTAGCTAAATCTTCCAAAGAAACGACAAAATCCCTAATAACCTGCGATGAGTTCTCCTCCTTATTTACAACCAAAATTAGCTCTCTAGGAAACAAACTTAATTCTGCCTCTAACTTCCCTCCTGCTCTGACCGGGACCCATCTCTCCTCTCTTACCCCCCAGGCAACACCCAAAAATGAAGCTCACTGGTCCAACTTCGAACTATATGATGACCACTCCATCTCAAAAATTCTATCCTCCTTAAAACCGAATACCCACTTCAACAACCCTCTCCCCGTCAACTTCCTGGCAGCGACCTCCCTATTCATCATTCCCATTTGGACTACAATTATCAACACCTCCCTTCTTCAAGGGTCCATACCCGCCTCCCTAAAAACCGGGCAAGTCACCCATTCCTAAAAAAAGAACACTCTGAATCCTGCAATTCCAGACAGCTTCAGACCAATTTCCAATATTCCTCTTCTTGCGAAAGTGCTGGAGAAATGTGTGCAGCTTCAACTAAGCCAACATATCGCTAAATTCAACTTGCTTGACGAATTCCAATCTGGGTTCAGGCCTGGGCATAGCACTGAAACCACTATTCTTCACATTGTAGATGACGCTCTTCAAGCCCTTGACCAAGGCAAACCTGTCTCTTGATCATACTGGATCTTTCCTCGGCATTCAACACAGTCAACCACGAGAAACTACTTGAACGCCTCTAACACAGGATGGGTCTAGGAGGTACCATCATCAAATGGTTTGGTTCTGCTCCCAGAGATTCTTAGTCAACAGCGACCTATCTGCTCCTTCTCTGATAACAATCAGTGGCCCCCAAGGCTCTACTCTGTCCCCTACCTTCTTCAATCTCTACCTTGAACCGTTAGCTGAAATACTTCGCACTGCCAACATCTCCTTCTATATGAATGCCGATGATACTCAGATCTACATCAAAATCTCTTCTCTAGAGGAGATTACCTATCTGAATGACGCCCTAAATCTGGCTGTTCAATGGCTCTCCAACAACGAGCGTGTTAGACCTGGCACCTTGGCGTGAGTCTCCCTTCCACTTTTTGCTGATGTGCCTCATGTGTTTTGCTGGTGTTGGCTGCTCAGAGCACTGTGCCACTGCCAATCAGTGCCACAGTGCAAGTGCTCCCTATGAAAAGTGTATACATTGATTGGTTTCCATGATTGGCTTATTTGGTTTACTGTCAGTCCCCAGTAAAGTGCACCAGGAGTGCCAGGGTTTGTAAATACAAATGCTGCTAGTGGGCCTGCAGCACTGGTTGTGCCACCCACAGAAGCAGCCTTTTAAATGTGTCTAAGGTCCTCCATTGCAGAACCTGCGTGCAGTCTGGTACTGTCATGCTGACTGCGCAAGTACACCTACTTGCCAGTCCCTAAACCTTTCCTTAACTTCATATTGGTCACCCCTATGGTAGGCCCAAGGGCAGGGTGCATTGTAAGCATAAGGTAGGACAAGCCCTGATGTGTGTGGCATGTCCTAATAGTGAATTACAGCCATTTTCGTTTTTCACTATTGTAAGGCTACCTGTTCTCATAGGCCAGAATAGGCTGCTGGAATTATTACACTCTATAATCCCAGCAGGCTCAGGGAACATGGTAGAAAGTCAAGTTTAGTATGCCTGAACTCAGAATAATAAAATACTTCTTTTAGTAAAGTTTATTTTAATATCCTGTGTTTGCAAATACTACTTTTAGAAAGTTAGCATTTGCTTGCCTGACCATTTCAGCCCGCCTCTGCTAGGATGTGTATCGGCTGTCCGGTTTGTGTGAGTGACAGGGCTGGGGAATTCCAGGAGACAGTCTGGGCTGCCAGGTGGTGAATAGAGGGATTACCCCCAGGATAGGTGGGAGGAGTGCCCCTTGACTCTGAATAGGGCTGTGCTCTGCCACCGCAATGCTGGCTCCACCTCCTGCGGAGCGTCTGATGTCTCTGACCTGCACCCTGAAAGAAGAAGGCAGCTTCATGTCAACAAAGTGATCCAAAACTGGGTTGAACCAGGCTCAGGCCCCCTGGCCTGCAAAGACAAAATAAACTGTGTATAAAAGTAGGAGCCCTGCTCCTAAATATCAGATCCTGTTTACTCCATGAAGAAACTCTGCCCGAAGAGAAGGACCTGGGAAAGCTGCATGGAGGACTACTGTGTCTAGCCTGAGAGACTGGCTTGTGGTGGGTGCCTTGCTGCAAGAAGGAGAGAAGACAAAGACTTGGAAAGACTTTATTTCAACTTGTGCATTTTTGTGAACAAGGGCTTACGTGTGAGCCTGCCCCCTGAACTACGCCCCAGGAACATTGGGCGCTACCCCCTTGAAGGAGAAACTGCTGCTGGTGTTGCCTGTCCCTGCAGCGCTGCCTATGGAAAGTTGAGTGTGCTGTGCCCCGCCATCGCGCACTCGATTTGCGACCCACAAGGAACCCTGTAAAGAAACTCAATGAGTTTCCTACATTAGAAATACAGAATTCCTGTTTGTGATTCGGAGAGAATCGCAATTAGGAAGTCAGTCTTGTTAATGTGTTTACATCTGGCCCTTCATACAGTACCGCCAATGCTAAATTTTTCTTCCAGATATTTGCGCAGTAAGTCATGGTCAAATGAGCCGAAAGATGCATGGAGGAAGAAGGGCGGTGTCTCTGACAATTGTTGATGCTCTTTTTGCCGTTAAAAGGGCCAATTGGACAGATTGGGGCTATGAGTGAGTCCTAAAGGATGTCAGCCCTAGGTAATGAAACAATATTAAAAGAAAACCCAGAGAACTCACATAGGGAAACCCACAGGGGAAAAGATTCAATTTGAAAATCATAAAGGTTTTTTTTAAATTAAGAATTGATATAGAGCGTAAGAAGGCAACCAGTTAGTCAGGCTTTCCAAATCAGTGGGTGGATAGCATTCGTTTAACTAACTCTAAAAATATTCTAAGTATAATTCAAACAACAGTCTGATAAAGAGTCTGTCCCTATGAGTGTGGGAAACAAGCACTGGCATATATCCTAAAAACAACAGTTTTTATAGCATTTCAGCAGCAGAGAATCCGGCACTAAGCATGGAATGAAGTGGAACCATGGCTTGTACTTGTTACATTATCAAAAGGCAATCAATTTTTAGCTTCATTACATAAAAACAAGCTCACTCTAGACACCCTCCCAAAATTAATAATCAAGTAGCACTTTTAGCCTGCATACAAGTGGAAAAGACATTGCATTATTAAACAATAGCTACTTGAAAATATGAATAAAACACAGTTCTGCTAGCAAAGAGATCAACCTTGAACATTGAAATATTATATGAGCGTTCCTCCTGCATTAAGTAGACTTCCTCTGGAGCTGGTGAATTGTTACAGCGAAAACAACATCACCACAGAATAGGTCATATTTCAGCTATTTTATGAAGGAAGGAAAATACTTTATAAACGAAAACATGAACCCAGGTAAACGTTTGCAACCCACGTCCAGAAAATTAGGTTTGTAACCTATGTATGCTAACTGGGGGACTATTGTATGCATTCTAAATTCTCGTTCTCACATCTATGGCTTGTAATACATCAGTGACTATTTTTAGCATGCCTATTTTAGTGCTTTATCCTGCTCTGAAACCTGACTGATTATTGATTACAAGGGTGATGTATTTTATGTGTAGGTTGAATTGTTCTTCATGAGTTTTGCAACAAACAGGAGGCTGAGGTTGGGTCAATAATTTTTTATTGTTATTAAGATCAGGGGTTTTCAGGGTGGGGCTGACTATCCCTTCTTTTAGGCCTCACTCTTAGACAGCTGTTACCTGTAAACATACATACAATACATATAGAAAGAGGCTTTCATGCAACTCCCTTGAAAGCATTGACTTACTGGTCTGTCCTTTATGTTTTTGGACTAGCCTGCAGCATTTAAAAGATGTTTACACTTTTCCATGCATCTTGCAAATTAATACTTGGGATAGCTCCTGTGTGCGCTTCAAAACATCATACAGTAGACAGTTATATTCCTCCTGCGTTGAGAGCGTCCAGTGGCTCCCTGCAGGTCTCAATGGGTGTTTGCAGCATAGATGCTTCTTGCCCCATTGCTGTGTGCAGAGGGCAATCCCTTCTGCATCCTGCCTTCCCCAGCCTCTTCACTATACTACACGAAGGCAACCCAGGACAAGACTGCGGTCTCTGCAGCAGGAAGCCCTCTCTGTATGACCCTTGGAGATGATGGTGCTGAACCTAGACAGCCAGGTTTATCTGACGCCCACCAGCGGCATACTGCAAAGTGATAGGGCCCCCTGAAGAGTATAAAGAGGGGCCCCAAACTCTCTCATATCTCACAGATATTCATTGGCCTTGGGCCGAATGGGGGCACTGTAATAATGCAAGTGAGCGTGCAAGTGGTTGAGGGGTGGAGACGTGGGCAGGACAGGAAAGGAGGTGGCCAAGAAAGGAAAGGGACAGAATAGAGTAGGGACACGAAGGGAACAGTTGTATAAATAAAGCACGTCAAAGAATAACGGAGTCCGAGTCCAGTCATTGCCGATAGGACTCTACAACTGGCGACGAGGGTGGGATGTAGCGCATGGCCTGAACTCGTTGCTCCCTGAATTTGGTAGAGTTGCTCCTGTGATGCCGCGCGTGTGGTGTCGCCGCCGGGGTGAGCGCGGTCATCTGGGTGCCCACCCCAGCAGAGCTGAAGCTGCCAGTATCACTTACTTCTGTTCCCGAGCCACCCCCCCCCGATTCGTAAGCTGCGGGGAGTGGTTGTCTGCAAGCGCGGATGTGCGCTTAGATCTTGATGTCCACCCCAGCCACATGTGCTGCCTAGAAAGTAGCTGCCTATGCCGGGAGCCCACCCCGGTTTGCTGTACTTCGCCGCGATCGTCTGCCCGGTGAGTGCCTACCAGTGTATGCCGAGGCCCACGGGTGTGTGGAAATAAGCCAAATCTCGCGGGAAGCGAGATTTCGACGGCGGTGGCCATTTTGAGGTCAGGCCTCTACGCCTATCCCCTGTCAGGGATAGCCGGCGGCCATTTTAAATTCAGGCAGCAGTAGTCTCTTCACCAAGCACAGGCAAATGCAAGCCTAAAAACTGCAATTTAGTGCCACGAGCTTGCACAAATGCTGTTGCGGTACAACAAGGGGAAAGAAGACAGGTGTTCAACAAGCACATTGTCCCTACAAGTGGATATATGCAGTGAAATATCCAGCAAAATCAGCAAGTGACTGTCTGAAAGCACAAATACGTAACAAAGCTATTCACAAGGATGTCAGGATCACCATCACGTCGAGCCCAAACCCCAGCTGGCACCAGCCGACCAGGCATGATGGGTGTTTCCTTCCTACGCCCACCGCTCGCACTTGTGGCTGGAGGAGGAATGGGCCTTCGATGGCAAGAATGGCTTGAAGACTTTGAAGACTTCATGCAAGGGTCTCATGTGACGGAAGAGGATCAGAAATTAATCGCTTTGCCTAACCTCGTAGGAAAGGAGGTTGGTCAACTCATAAAAGAACTGCCTACTGGGGATGCTGGGTCATATGCCAAAGTGCACGACACACTAAATAGGAAGTTTCTACACAAAAGGAATGTTGACTACGAAATGTACACTTTCAACCTAGCCTCACAAGAGAAGGAAGAGCCCATGAGCACATTCATCACACAGCTTCGACGGTTGGCTCGATATTGCGAATTTGACACATTCTCCACTGAAGATGCTCTCAGATTACGCATCATAGAAGGCTGTCAATCGGAGTCACTAAGAAGGCGACTTCTTAAAAAAAGCTACACCTTAGATGAAATTGAGGAGATGACTAGAGTTCATGACCAGGCGGAGGAACACGCTAAGAAGATGGAGGCAGGGCGTAATGAGAAGCGCGAACAAGCCTTCCGACTTCAATCTCGCACCACCCGCAGGTCCTCTCGTGATAGACAAAGAGCGTCTAGACCTAAAACTCATCATCACCACACGGGTCACAGACGTCGCAGCTCAAGCAAAATAGACAAGAGACGGGAACGTCCGCTCAAGTGTTATCAATGCGGATACGACTTCCCTCACACTGGTGCATGTCCCGCCCTTGGACAACAGTGCCGGAAATGCGGGAGAGATAATCATTTTGAAAATGTGTGTGGAGAATATCGAAGAGACAAGTAGAGGGACCATGGTAGGTCATCTCGTCCAACGACTACACGCCATCACGCCAAAGCAGTTCGAGATCACCGAAGATCGTCCACTGGATCTTCACAATCAAGCGGGACATCACACAAATCATATTGGTCGAGGAGGTCGATGTCGCAAGAATCGAGGTCACCATCACCTGCGTCACAGGACAGTGATGAATGCATCTGCATGGTGGCAGAACATGATCAACTTAAGAAATACCCGCGACTCGATATCCGTGTGGGTGTTCATGCGGCTAAATTTGTGCTCGACAGTGGCGCATCCTTAAACTACATTCCAGTGACAGAATATCGCAGAATGAATCCAACCCCTCCACTGAGCCCGGCGCACGTGAGGGTGTACAAATGGATGTCAAAGAAACCACTTCCCTGCCTACGAAAATTTGCAACCACTCTCACCTACAAGAATCACACTGTGCCCGCTCACATACATGTGATTGAGGGACCAGAAGCGGATTGCTTTCTCAGCCTTCCCGCAGCTGAACGACTCCGACTGGTAGAGATCCTCTACCGTGTAAGTGACGACCCGGACATCATCCACAAGTTTCCCAAATTGTTCACTGGACTCGGAAAAATGGCTCGCTGTCAAGTGCGCCTACACATCAATGAACAGATGACTCCCGTAGCTCAGCATCACAGAAGGGTCCCATTTGATCTACAAAGGGCCATTGAAGAGGAATTACAAGAGCTACTAAAAGCTGACATCATCGAACGGACAGATGGACCCACTCCATGGGTTTCGCCAGTAGTGATTGTGCCAAAAAAAGGTACCCCGGACAAAGTGCGCCTCTGTGTAGACATGAGGGTATCCAACACCGCCATTGAGCGAGAGCAACATCCTGGGCCGCATGTGAGTGACATGATTGCGTCCCTCAATGGAGCTCAAGTCTTTTCCAAGCTGGACCTTAATAAAGGATACCATCAACTTGAGTTACATGAGAAATCACGGTACATCACCACATTTGCTACTCACCTCGGACTCTTCCGATACAAGCGGCTCAGTTTTGGAGTCTCCTCTGCAGCGGAGATCTTTCAGGAGGCCATAAGAAAGACAATCCACCACATTCCAAATGCCCTAAATTACAGTGATGACATCCTGGTTTCTGGTGCAACAGTGCAGGAGCATGACACGGCACTAGATAGGGTTTGTCATGCCCTGTTAGACGCTAATCTCACTTTGAATAAGGAAAAATTTGAATTTCATAAGTCTACGTTGAAATTCTTTGGACATATATTCTCAGGTGCAGGGATGAAGCCAGACCCTGAAAACGTAGCAGCTTTGAACGACACCACGAGCCCTCAGGATGTAGAAGATGTGCGATCCTTTCTAGGAATGGTGAGCTACTGTGCAAGGTACATAAGAGACTATGCCACCATCAACTATCCATTGCGTAATCTCACAAAACAAGGGCAGCCATTCCAATGGACAACACAATGCGAAAAAGCCTTCCAGGAGATCAAAAGGGCGGTTGAATCCGCCAACAACTTGGCATACTTTAATCCTAAGAGGAAAACGAAATCACGGTTGATGCCAGCCCTGTTGGCTTAGGAGCCATCCTAGCCCAGTTTGATCATGACACTGACCAACGACACATTGTTGCGTACGCCAGCAGGAGTCTTACGGACACAGAAAGAGCCTATTCTCAGCCCGAGAAGGAGAGCCTAGCCGTTGTATGGGCATGCGAACACTTTCACATCTTTGTGTATGGCAAACACTTCACGTTGGTAACGGACCACCAAGCTTTGGTCACCATATTTGGCAATCCACGAGCTAAAATGCCTCCCAGGATAGAAAGATGGGGCCTCCGTCTTCAGGAATACACATGCACCATCATACACAAGCCTGGGAAGGCTGCTAATCCTGCTGACTATATGTCGAGGCATCCCAAGGTCACAATCACATTGGGGCCCTCCCTTGCTGAAGAGTACATCCATTTTGTGGTCGACCATGCCAGGCCACCTGCTGTCCCGCTAGAAGCCATTCGGGATGCCACTAACCAAGATGCTATTCTGCAACAGGTGAAACGTCGCCTTCGAACAAACAGCTGGCGGCATTCAGACGAGAATGAAAGGGAACCGAGTGAAAGGCAGGAACTGAGTGCGTTCAAACATGTGAAAGATGAACTATCTGTCGCTGCGGATGTACTTGTGCTCCGAGACCAGAGAATAATCATCCCCATGCAACTTCGCCAAGGTGTCATCAACCTGGCTCCTGAAGGACATCGTGGAGTAGGGCGACCAAGAGAGCCCTCAGAGAGAGAGTGTGGTTCCCGTTATTAGACCAGATGGTAGAACTGATGCTAAAAGACTGCCCTCAGTGTCAACTGGTGAGCTAGGGAGAACCCCCCGCTCCCCTTCAAATGTCCACACTACCCAATGGTGTCTCACAGGATGTTGCCCTGGACTTCTTTGGTCCTCTTCAATCGGGGAAATACATCCTAGTTATCATGGACGAATACTCAAGGTTTCCCATTGCCCAGTTCGTCTCATCAACAAAGGCTGCTATTACGTCGAGCTGTCCTCGATGAAGTCTTTGCTGCATGGGGCATACCGAAAACAATCAAAACAGATAACGGACCACCATTCAACGGGCAGGAGTTTGGGGAATTTGCCAAACATCTTAATTTCAAACATCGCAAGATTACCCCTCTGTGGCCGCAGGCCAATGGAATGGTCGAAAGGTTTATGGCCACTCTGAAGAAGACACTCCAACAAGCGGCACTTGACAAGAGGGATCCCAAAGTTGCCTTAAACAAAGTCTTACGAGCATATCAAACAACCCCACATGCCACAACTGTCAAGTGCCCTGCTACTCTAATGTTGGGGCGATCCCTAAGGACCAGGATACCTACTCTGGATGATGCCTTACAGTCCAACACACATGAACTTGACCATGACGATATTGCTGCAACTGATCGAAAGAACAACAAAAAAATGAAATCATATGCGGATACTCGGAGGAGAGCCAGAACTCCGTCCATCCATGAAGGGGACTGGGTACTGGTCAAACAAGAACAACAGAGGAAAACGGATTGTCGCTATCGAGCTGAGCCATTAATGGTCACTCAGCAGAAAGGAACTATGATCACCGCAGAGTCTGAAAATAAGAGGATCACAGGAAACGTGTCACACCTTCAGAAGTGTTCCTCTGCAGTCAAAGATGCTCTCACCAATCCGTCGAAAGTCATGGCTAGTGAGAATACAGCAGCCAGCAGCGTTCTGCCAAGGCCCATGACTCACGTTGAATCTGAAAGTGGGAGCCCAGAAGCTCATCTTAGACCGCGACGAACCATCCGTAGCCCAGTAAGGTTGATTGAAGAACTGTAAATATGTTCACACTATCACTGAGGTAACCGGTAGTCACCAGTATGAGTGACCATTGCATTTGTTCAAGAAGAGGGGAGATGTAATATTGCAAGTGAGCGTGCTAGTGGTTGAGGGGTGGAGACGTGGGCAGGACAGGAAAGGGAGGTGGCCAAGAAAGGAAAGGGGCAGAATAGAGTAGGGACATGAAGGGAACAGTTGTATAAATAAAGCACGTCAAAGAATAACGGAGTCCGTGTCCAGTCATTGCCGATAGGACTCTACAGGCACCTTGGGGGTTGGGTGCCTCGCCCTACACAGCAGTGGCTGCAGACACCTGTGTTACACTGGCACCCGCTCCATGCTCTTGGCTCTAACCTGGGCACAGTTTGGGTGCATTACTTCCTCTGTGCACAGGAAGGCCTGGTGTCACTGACCCAGGAATGTAAAGGCTGTTTTTGCTTGTGTAAGACGATGAGTAAGATGGCTTTCCCTTTTACCCTGCGTTCTTGGTAACCCATGCTGTATCTTGTGTGGTGTTTCACCAGGAGACTGCAGTAGGACGATTTACTCCTGCTACACAAGCTGGTGCAATGCCTGTGGCTTTGTAACACATTCACTGCTAGGAACTCAATTGGGAGAAGCAGCAGCTGCCACTCCCTGTGTCTACGAGCTGTCAGCAGGCCGACCCGAGAGTGGCTTGCTCCTGCAATGCTAAGGGTACATCCTTGCTGATCACTGACTCACTTGGCTAGCTCCTTTGGACCGGAGGCATGATCAGGATATTTTGCCATCGAAATGCAAACAGTTCATTTGCTTAAGCTCCACACCAAGTGGTTGTTTTTTTGTTTAACCCCTTCGACGCTGATGACGAGCTGGGCTCGTCATGAGGTAGCCTCCTGCTACGCTGATGACGAGCCCAGCTCGTCACGTAACATGCGCTTTGAGAAATCTCAGCGTACGAGCGGAATTCCGCCCGCACGCATGCGGTTAATGAATGATTTGCATTAAAGAAATAAAATGTATCATGATCCTGTTGCCTGACTTGATTGAAGAGGCCTAGGCAGGTGCATTTGGCAGTTTCAACACATGGATTTTGATGCTAAGCCAGATCTACAAAGATTGTTAGACCTGTCTTTGTGTCCAAAAATAACGCCTTCTTGCGGGACGGGGCATAAAACAAGTGAGAAGTTTTAATTTGTCTTTAGATTCCACACATTGAATGTGTGCTGCACTGTACAGCTCACATCCAATGTGTGGAACGGTAACAAATTGTCTAAGCATAGATTTTTGTACTAGTAGGTAACATTCCACTACAAAACCTAATGCTAGACATTACGGGCACACCTTTGCACCATGATGCCAAGGTGTGTGCATGGCACAAGGCAGCTAGTTTCTGTGTAAGCGCAGGGGAAGAGAGCAGCAGAAGTCCATATTTAGTAAATAGGACTCTTTACTGTTTTATTCCCAAAGAGCAAAACAGCACAGCAAGTTTGATTGCTGCACGGCATTGCACTATACTTTGGTAAATGTACCCAAGGTGGTGATATCCGGCACTGAGATCAGACGGGGAGGGCACGAGTGGGCACCTACAGTTAAGAACCGCAAAGTGCACTCAGAGAGATGAACTGGTAGAGTTTCTAATATTTCATACAGCACAGCAACCCCAGTTGTTACATGAGAGGGAGACAGCAGGACAACATCATTGATTAAAACATGGCATTGCTGCTCTTCTTCCAAGCACAGGTGCACTTTTAGGCTGCCTTGTGACACGTACACACCTTTAAAAAAGGGTTTGCCTGAATTCTAGTGTAGGTTTGTACTGGAAGGATATCCTTACAGTGCAAAATACTATGCTCAGACATACTTCATAACTCTATACACTCAATATTTATTGTAGAGTGCAGCACACTTCCAAAGTTTGAAAAGTTCAGAGAAAAAACATTCTCCTATTTGTACTTGCATCAAGGAGTAATGTCTGGTGCAGAGCCCTGCCCACCATTCTTAGTAGTTAGGACTCTGCATCAGAAATCTTGGGTGGTAGTGTGGAAACGCTCAGGTACCACCCATGGGACAACTAGTACATTCCGAATTAACACTTTACATGAGTTTGCATCACTTTTAGTGACTTTGCACCAGCATAAAGTGTTAAAAGAGTTGCCCTAAAGCACGTGGGCTCCCTGCGGTGCACACCATAAGAGAAATGATGAAGTCTGGTTCCTTACCTTAAACCTCCACAAGTCACCTGCTTAGCAGAATCAGGCATGATTATCTTGGTGTAGAACTGTAGAAGCTGTCTTTGCTATGCATGTTGTCATAAGTGGTGAGGTAGCTCAGTCTGCCGATATGTGTGCCACCTCACTAAAATACTTCGAGTTTAGAAAGTGGTTACGATGTTGACTAGAGAATAACAATGCATTGACATTTGACATTTCTGTGATCCCTGGAAAATGAGTCCACCAAACTGCGCCTCAATACTGTAATTTGACAAAAGTTCAGCCGTTGACACATGGGATAAAAGAAAGTACTTGAGAGAACTAGAGCATACCCATGCTCCTATTTGTAACATATGTTTTTTTTTGCTAGCAGCAAAGGATAATGGAGTTGTATGAACAATTGCCAACTCTCCCTAATCAGGAGGGAAACTGGTTCTTTTTTTTTTTTTAACAAAGTTTAATACTTATGTACTTCGTTTTTTTACACTTTCACTCTTACCAAACAATAGCAGTGCAATGTTTAGTAGAAAAATGTGAAATACATGTACACAATATCGAGCAGTATAAAAGGTGCAGTTTCCTTGGAATTATACATGTCACTTCAGTTTGCATCCTTTGTAGTGAGGGGTTCTCAATAGAATCCAGCACAGGCAGCAGATGAGAGTACGGAATTCTCTGGGACAAATGGCACTCTTGAGTGTTATAAAGGCTCTACCTTGTTATGTTGGTTTTCTGATATTAAATGGCGGTGTCTCTAATGAAATGAAATGAAATGAAAATGAAATGAAATAAGTCTTATAATGCGCTACTAAGCCCGGAGGCATCAAGGCGCCTAGACAGGCAGTTGCACCTGAAAGGTTGAGGTTGTGTCTCTAGGCTGAGTTACTATGCTTAATTTTCTTCAACCTTTCTCAAGCAGCTGTCCAGCAGTGTAATTTCCATATTTCACCACATCTGCCTGCTCTGCATAGCAAACAAACTAAGTGACCCACTTTAATGAAAGGCAAGCAGTGAAGCTTGGGAGGAGTGAGACACAGAGTTCACACAGAGTGAAAATAGGAGCAGTTGGGAAGGAATCAGTATCTGAGAAAACCTCTTGCACCTCACCAAACACCTGCATAGGGCCAAACCTCAACTAATACCCTACCAACCATGCATTACGAAAGGAAGAAAGAACCTGAAGTGAACGGGAGCGCTCTTTAGGGGTATAAAGTGCTATACCACTTTATAGACAGAGAACATCAACAAAGATCTCCTCAAGTACCTGATCTCTCAATCTTGCCCCCTCACCAAATTCCCTCCCTTGCCCCCGAATGCTTCTCAACAACTCACACCCAAGTTCACATTGAAAAATAATGCAACATGGGCATTCTTTCACTCCTATTCGGAAGAAGCTATAGGCATATTGCTCAGCACCTTGAAACCCTCCAATCACCTTACTGACCCTCTCCCCGCAAAGGCGGTTAAAGATCTCACACTGATGTTATTACCATTATGGACCAAGATCATCAACAACTCTCTTCAACAAGGCTGCATTCCTGATTCACTAAAGATAGGGCAAGTAACTCCCATCCTTAAGAAACCCACAGCTGATCCCTTGGACCTCAACAACTACCGCCCTATCTCCAATATTCCCACCCTGGCCAAACTGATGGAAACATGTGTTCATCACCAACTGACAAATCATATCAACCACTTCAACCTCCTAAATAAACACCAATCCGGCTTTCGTGCAAATCACAGCATGGAATCAGCCATGACACACATCATTGATGATGCACTTCAACTCCTAGATCGTAACGAAGCATGTCTCCTAATCCTATTAGATCTCTCTTCAGCGTTCAACACGGTCAAACACGATCACTTGATAGAGCTGTTGAAACACAAAATGGGTCTTTCAGGTCCTGTGCTCGATTGGTTCACCTCCTTTTTGCAAAATCTGATTCAAAATTCAAGATCAACAACACACTGTCCAACTCTGTTCCGGTCACACTAGGAGTTCCTCGAGGCTCCTCTCTATCCCCTACACTCTTCAACCTCTTCATGGAGCCTCTTACCGATCTTCTACAAACATCCAACGTGCAATTCCACATGTATGCAGACGATACCCAACTCTACCTCAAGATCAACACGTTAGATGACATTACTTTGCTCAACAATACACTTAAAACCACCCAAACCTGGCTGACTGTGAATCACCTCAAACTAAATGCTTCAAAAACGGAATTCTACCTCATTGTTCCCCCCACCAAAGTCCCCACTATGCACAATTTGATAAAACACCTTACAGCACTTGATGTTCAACCAACTATTGTGGGCTCTGCGAAATCCCTTGGCATAACTTTGGATTCTAACCTTAATATGCAGAAGCACATTAGTAATGCTACGAAGGGAGCAAACTTTCAGATCAACACACTAAGGAAGCTTAAGCCCTTCCTACCACCAAATGACTTCAAGTTAGCAGTGCAGGCCTTAGTTCTACCACGGTTGGACTATGGTAGTGTCTCGTTATGTGGTCTTCCCAAATCCTCCACAGCTCCCCTTAGAGCCTCCACCAATGCCGCAGCGAGACTCATCACTGGATCAAAAAAAAGGGACCACATCTCCCCGGATCTAAAATCTCTAAACTGGCTGCCATTTGAAGCCAGAATCCACCTCAAAATAGCGCGCATGACGCACAAGGCCCTACATCATAATGCATCAAGTTATCTCACACAAAAACCCACAATTTCTGGAGGATCATGATTGTCAAGAAGTGCGGAAAACTTCCTCCTGAAACCACAAATATTCAAGAAGAAAAAAACATACAATCGGTCATTTTCAGGAATGGCACCCAGGATTTGGAATGCCCTACCACCAGAAATAAGACGTAACTCTTCCATCCCTTCCTTCAAACTGGAAGTAAAAGGCATCCGTATGGCAAAATTTACATAATCATTGCCATATAGTTCTATGGAGAACTACTAAGCTATTGCTTATCTTTGATATGTACAATTTTATTCCACTGGCGATGACCGCTTAAAGCAATGTCTGACTTATTCCTGTGTTCTTGTACTAAGCATTTTGACTTTACTCTTACTTCCTGCCTATTTTTTATTGTTCTGATATGTCCTTACTCCGATTGTAATGTTCTTGGTTTTATTTTGGTTCTGCTTATTTTCATCGATCTGTTATACCTATACACATGTACTGTAAAGCGCTCTGATACCCGTAAGGGTCTTGTTCGCGCTATATAAAACTTTAAAAATAAATAAATAAATAGAATGCAGTACCATACACTAAAGGAACTGTGCAGAAACTGAGAGGGCAGACGATGGATGCTTTTCAAGAGCCCCTTTCAGAGTAGTGAGTGCTGGTGCCGGTGTAGTTGCTGAGGCCATGTACATCCCGGTCATGTGGCCCCTCTTTAGATTAGTTCTAGTTTTTGTACAACTATACTTTGCATTCTAGGATTTGTAGTCCATTTTCAGCAATGTAAGAACCCCAGCTTGCAAAGTGCGGCTAGGTCAAAAGACGGCTCTGGATGAATATGTCACATACGACATTGGGCCACTTGACAGCGTTGCATTTACAAACAGCGTGTGACAGAGAAGGCGCGGTTTGTCATTCTGGGGTGTGGAGATAGCAGGCAAATTAGAGGAGCCTAGATGGGAATAATATGAAAGGAAGGCAATCAGAGAGTCGTTGCTAGCACTCTGAACGATGGTCATCTCCCTCTAACTGTGTAATCATGAACATAATTTCCAGTTCCGGGTATTCATCTACAATTCTTTGCTATCACACTTTAGTCTAATTATTTGAACTGAAGTGAACAAAGAATGAAATAGCCAAAATGAATCAGGATGCCTAACAAAAGCCCAGAAGTGGAAACAGTGTCCATAAGCACATAAATGAGATAGGACCGACCGCAAAAAGCAGGACACATGTCAGAATGCAGTTTTAGGTGAAAGTAGTGCAGGGTTGAACACAAAAATGCTTTGGTAACCAGTGCAGGGTTGATGCTAGTAGTGATATCAGAGTGTAGGTAAAACTAGTTATGCGCAGAATGTTAATGTTATGCTTTGAGCAGTCAGGTACTACATCAGGGGAATAGAGTCCAGGTGAAAAGAGATGTGGATACTGGGTTTGTGGCTAAATTGTCAGGATCTGGATACAAAAAATATGCATTGTAATCCTAGCTTCCACACTACATTGAACTGTGTGATCCAACGCAAACCACTTTGTTTCATTAGACCGTAGCTTAGATACATGCTGTGAGCCATGTCTAAGTATTGTATGAAGATGAACGAGGAAATGATGGCTTGAGCAAAATGTCTGCATTTTGGTTAAGATGAGGAAAAGCAAGCCCAGTTTTCCCCCACTTAATTTGATACAAAAAGACAGGTCAATTAAGAAAAGCAATTTCTCATGCAGAGTAAGAAATTACATTTGTAGTATCCTTGATTTACGGGGGGCGTGTTGTATACAAGCTAGTGTTAGAATGTTTATGTTACATTTGCAAGCTACATTGTGGGGCTTTACCTCCACAAGAACTCAGGCTATTGGTGTCAAAGAGAAATTACTGGCTTGTGCTCACCTCTATCTCGGCTCTGCATCCAAGTTGACCAAGTTAGTTACCTTCGGTAAGGCCTTATCTGGTAGAGACTCTATCTAACTGCAGATTCCTTTCCTTAGAATATCCCCCAGTTATTAGACTGGATCTAGATAATCTTGAGCAGTACCCCTGCATGGCAGTTGGTTTCATCAAATGGATCCGCATAAACGTTGTAGAAGTCGTCCCAGCCAGAACTGATGCATGCGGTGCCTATATAGGCACGCTGACATCAATGTCTTTAATGACAATTAACACCCCAGAAGCACAGAGCCATATGAGAAGCTTACTGACTCTTGTGCAAATCCTAGGGGCCTACAAGTACCTTTTTAGGCGGAAAAGTCCAGTTTGCAGAATGGGGAGTTTGTGAAGGCTGGTAAGGAATCTGCTGCTTGATTGAGTCTCTACCAGATAAGGCATTGAGACTTCTGGCTGCATATTCCTTACCTTAGAATAGATATCAAAGCAAGTGGGCCTGCAAACTGGCTCAGACCAAAAAGCCCTGGAGGACTGAATGAGCAAAGTGCCTGTTATGACAGACCTGACTGTCAAGGCAGTAGTGTTTGGTAAACATGTGCAAGGATGCCCACGTAGAAGCCTGAAAGATGTCCAGGACAGGAACTCTTCAAGCTAATGCAGTAAACACAGGTTTGGCTCATGTGGAATGAGTCCTTAAGCCCTTAAGCCCTCAGGGGGTTGCTTATTGGCAAATGCGTAGCAAATCTTTATGTAGAGTGCAATCTACCTGGAGGTGGTCTGTTTCTGCACTGCTTTTCTCTTCTTCATTCCAGTGAACTCTATAAAGAGCTGATCATCCATTCGGTGTTCTTTGGTGCGAACCGTATAGAGAATGACAATGCCATCTTATGGTCCAGATGGTGGAGTCTCCCTTCTTTCTTGGAGGCATAAGGCGGAGCTAAGAAAATAGGTATCATAATGTTTTGGCAGACATGGAAAGGTGTTACCACCTTCCACAGAAAAGAGGCACAGGTTTGGAGTACCAGTTTGTCTGGAAAGAAGTTGGTGTATGGAGGGTAAACAGAAAGAGCATGTAGCTCACTGACCCTCCTGGCCGATGTGATGGCCACCAAGAAGACTGTCTTGATCTTGATGCATGAGTTCAAAGAGAGAACACATCAAATAAATTAAAAGCAAATTGAGATTCCATTGGGGCATAATGAAATTGAGGAAACATGTGCTGAAGACCTTTCAGAAAATGTGTCACAACTTTAACTGGGAGGGCGTGGTCTGGCTGAAAGATACCCTATTACTGTGCTTAGATCAAGGCCCTGCCTGGCTAAGGACAAAACAAACAACAACCCATCAGACAAGGGTGCATAAAGTGGGTCAATATGTTTCTTAGAGCACCATCCCACACGCTTGTTCCAACAGAAGGTGTTTACAGTTTTTGCTGATGGATGCTTGGCTGCTATGATGATTTCCCAGACTTCTGGAGGAAGGTCGAAGACCCTCAATTGTTACCGCTCAATATTCCAGCATGAAGGTGGAGAGTGCACCAGCTTGGGTGCAGAATGCTTGCCTGTTGTTGTAACAGGTGATCCTCTCAAAAAGGCAGCCTGATCGTAGGACAGATGCAGAAGCCCAGAAGTTCTGAATAACAATGAACTCTCCTCGCCCAATCCAAAGCCACCAGGATGACTTGGGTTCGTCGGATCTTATCTTTTTCAGTACTCGAGGGAGGAGAGGTATCAGTGGGACTGCATATAGGAGTGCCATATTTCAGTCTAGTTAGAATGCGTCTCCAAGCAAGAGTCGCCTTGGAAATTCCAGTGCGCAGAAGTGCTGACATTGCAAATTTTGGGTGAATAGATTTAGCCAAGATTCTCCCCAGTCCTGAAAGAGACCTTGAGCCACCTCAAGGTGCAGACGCCATTCATGGTCCCTGATGCATCGATGGCTGATTTCCTCTGTCCTGGTGTTTAGAGATTACACCAGGAGCTGCAACACCAGGAAAATGTCTTGACATTTCAGCCAAGTCCAGAAGTGCAAAGCCTCCCGGCACAGGGTGGAAGACCCCACTTCGCCCTGCTTGTTGCCGTACATCATAGCAGTAGTGTTGTCTGTGAATACCTGGACCAGCTTCCCTTTGTTGGAGGGCAGGAAAGCTGTCAATGCCAAGTGAATTGCCCTCAGATCCCAAAGACTGATGTGGACCCGAATCTCCAGAGGCCTCTGGCTTGGGCTGGAGCGACTAAGTTGAACAGCGTTTTGACTTCTTTGATTTTGCGTGCTTGTAGGACTTACCTGACAATTACTTCAACCATGACGAAGACCGATGGGAACAACTCCAAGAGCAGGCCCGGGACCTTCCATGCAACTGGGACCTGGAGTGGTGCAGAGACTTCCAATGTTGGGCCACCTACAGCTTTGTCTCCTGCTGGCCTTTGGATTCATTGTGCGGCAGTCATGGCAGTTTCTGAAATCATGGTACAGCTTCAAGCACCACAGACAAATCAGGTGGGGGGGTCCTTCACAGACATTTGCCTGTGACAGGCCCACAGGTTATAAAACCCACGGGTTTCTTAGGAGACATCCCTATTGCACACTGAGTGCAAAATGCTGAAAAGGGCAAAACATTTTGAAAAAGTGGTCACAAATTTTCCGGGGTAGCTATTCCAGATTTGCATAGTTGGCACAGAAAGATAGGAACTAATTTCAGCGTGCTGGGATGGTGCTTATGTAAGCACTGCTCACATCACATCTGGTGCAGACGACGCCTACAACGCCGATGCAGAGGCGCTCAACACCACCTACCGGAATGCAGGTGTACAGATCCAGTCTGATACCTGGTGGATAGTCTGAGGTAAGGAATCTGCAGATAGAAGTCTCTATCAGATTTTTGATTCACCCACTGCTTGTATTGTTTAAAATAAAATGTGAGAAACCGAAAAGAGTTGGCAAGAAGCAAGGTAAAAAGTGACACTGGCATGAATACAAGGAGGTTAAATCAGTGCAGTTGAAGCAGTGCAGTCCTAAGGATTTCAGGGGCCCCAAGCAATACACATTTTTGGTTCCCCTATTCTGAACAATATTGCATTTGTTGACCATTTTCATTTAATTGAACCCCTCAGGATGCCACTCAATACTGAATTATACATTAAACTTTCAGATGAAACAATTATGCGAACCATCACGCACGTTAGTAGAGTAACCGTCCTGCCGGAACCCAAGATGTGTCTTTTAAATGTCTGGGACCTGACTGACCTTAACCATACGGCACAAGACTGGACAACACTGAGCCGATGTTCGCCAAATGCAATATAGCTCATCACTGGGGTGCCCAAACCTACCCGACATACTGAGAATGGTGCAGAGGCATGGATGGGTCTATGATAGCGGAAAGGGCGGTATATATTCATCGCAGATGCCCCAAAAAGTGGGAACGAATGTGGGGATCATGGAACACCTACAGAGGGAACATTTGCACCCCACCCCCCCTTGGGTCTGACACCGACTTCAGTTGAGTTGAATGAATACGGAACCACTATCAGCTGAGGTTGTCTACTGAAAAAGTAATAACTGTATGATCTATGATTAATGGATTTATTGTGCCAAGAAGCGTGTAATGTGCAAAAGTAGCGATATGTAATCGCATGGTTTTTTAATTTTACCTGTAATCAATAAAAACTATTTTTTTAAACTTTCAGATACAGGGATACAAAAAATCAGTGGAAAGTTAAAGCCTCCCACCATCCGCCAGCAAAGTAAAACACCAGTAGCCTTTGCCAATCCCATTTCTTTTTGCATATGGATCTACATTTCTTTCTGCCCTCAACATTATATGCAATAGTCAGTTTCTAAACAGTCTTATTCTCACAGGGTACGGATGATTTGGTGGATGTTTAGCCGGTTTACAACTGAATGAATTAACCAGAAAATTCTATAACTCTTATTAATCGTGCTATAGCTTTGGTGAATGTAGATACTATTTGTTAACTTAAGTACGCAGTCGATTGATAAAGAAGAATGCTGAGAAAAAAGAAGGCAACAGTCCTTGAATAACTAAAACAATAGCAATAGCTAAAAATATTTTTGATGGTCCACATTATCCATAGAGGTTATGCTGCATATACAGAATTGTGCTGTACGTGCCCACATTCAGAGTTCACACCTGAAATCCAGTGGCCTTTAACACCAGCACCTGTTCCTCCAAGACCATGGTAAACTGCATCCATGGACTTTATTGTTGAGTTACGTAAAAGTCAGAATTGTACTGTCCTCCTCGTGATTGTTGATCATGTGACTGAACTTAGACATGTTGTTGCATTGCCTGGGTTACCCACACGTTAGCACACCTTTTTGCGCATTATATGATTTGATTACGTGATGTGCCTTTGGTTTTGTAACAGAGGCTCTCAATTTATTTCAAATATGTTGTTCTCTTCATTAGTTAATTAATCACTATGTTTAACAATATTTGAGACATCATGAGTAATTTCAAGAGGAGGATTAGAGTGAGGAGTTACAGTTTGGCAGAAGCAACCTATTAGAATGATGATCATTCTGCTATAAGTATGTCACTTTTTATGTAAGTATGGACATCAAACTAGAGTACTACCATTAAATCCACATTCATCTGCATCAGTTCCTTCAGTACAAGCGCACCTGTCTGATAGAGAATTTAAAAGTCTGCACAGGCGACTTTAGAGCAAGCCAAAGCTAGTTTTTGTTTCTAGGCTGACAGGATGAGAATTCCAGTATCTAAGTGAACTGTGAGTGAAAAGGACACGCTACCCACCTTAAGTAATGATATTTCTGGGGGACACTCTATCATACTGCAGGGTTCTCGCCTTTAGAAGAATCTCCAGATACCAGACTAGATCCAGAACCGTTTCACATTATTGCTCCCATGCTACAGCAGTTGGCATCATGCGGCTTCACGTTGACTTCATTCCAACCTGGAAGTGACAGAGCAGAGCCAATATAGGTGCTATCCCTGTGCGCTAATGTCAGTCTCTTTCTTGACTCTCTCTGTGCCCTCATACACGGAGCCCAAGAATTACTCAGTATCAATGTACAGATCTCTAGATTGTGGCAGTGGAAGGGCATACAGGAATGTTCGGTTAGAGTATCCTCCACAAAGAGCGTTACCAAAGGTAAATAAGTTGTTCTTCTGGTGGATACCTCTAACCTCATATTTAGCACCTTTAGAATAGATGCTTAAATACTCCCTCGCAGGGTGGAGAGTCTGTGAAATGGGCTTAGACCAAAAAGTCCTGCAGGTCTGAACTGACAAAATACCCTTCCCTTCAGACCTGACTGTCAAGGCAGGAGTGCTGTGGTAGTGTGTGCAACTAGTCCTACATTGTAACCTCCTGTCCAGAACAGGTACTCTGCATGCCATTGCATTGCAGAGATAGCATCCTTGACCATGGTGCAATGAGTTCTCTGTCCTTCTTGGGGCTGCTTCTTGGCCAATACCTAACAGATATTAATGTAGAGGACAATCCACCCAGACAAAGTCTATTTCTACACCACCATGCCTTTCTTTAGCCCAAGGAACCCCACAAAGAGTTGATCATCCACCTAATAGTCTTTGGTATGATCAATGTAAAAGCTTAAAGCTCTTTGGGGTTTTGTCCTTTTTGAGGGGTGAGATGGAGCAAAGAACGCTGGGAGGCTGAAGGATTATACAACGTGAAAAGTTATAATGACTTTTGGCAGAAAGACAGCTCTACTTCTCAACACCAATTTGTCTCCACAAAACATGGGTAGGGCGGTTTCCCCGAGAGGACATGAAGCTCACTCAAGCAACAGGTTATAGTAAGTGCAGTGAGAAAAAAAGTTTTAAGAGTCAGGAGACATCACGAGCAGCTCTGCATTGGCTTGAACAAAGATCCCATATGGAAAGTCAAGACCAAGTAAACAAGTTACTTACCTTTGTAATGCTCTTTCTGGCAGAGATTCTAACTAACTGTTGAGGCATCACCTTTTGTGCAGATCTCCAATTGGGACCTTTTTCAATGAGAAGAGCCCATTTCACAGAACGGGAAGGATGGAAGGGATGGGAGGGTCGGTAGGGAATCTGCGGATAGATACAGCCTCTATCAGAAACTACAGCATTACAGAAGATAATTAACCTGGTCTTCTGATAGAGACTTTCTAACCACAGATTCCTCACCTTTTGAATGGATACTAGAGGACTACCTCCCACACCGTGGGTCTGTGAGCCAACTGAAACCAAAAAGTCCTGCAGGACTGAGCAGCCAAGTGCCCATCTTGATGGACTTGGCTGTCCAGACAATAATGCTTTGTGAACATAAGCACTGACGCCCATGTTGCTGTCTGTCAACACAGTGGTACCAGCTTGGAGCGAGCACGTAAGCCCCCTGGGTGCTTCTTTTAGGCCAGTGTTTACAAGATCTTAATACAGAGCACGTTCCAGTGAGAGATAGTACTCTTCTGCACAGCCTTGCCTTTATTTACCTCAGAGAATCAAATAATAAGTTGATGGTCCATACATTGTTCTGCCCCACATGAAATGGGATCACTATCTTCGGAAGGACGGAGGATCAAGTCTGTAGAACCAGCTTATCTGGATAAAAGGTGGTGTAAAGTTGGTTGACGGATAATTCTTCTAGTTCACTCACCCACTGTGCCAATGTTATGGCTATGAGAAATGCTATTTAGAGTGAGAACACTCAAAGAGGACAGCTCTGGAGAGCTTTGAAGCGAGCACACATGAGGAATGTAAGAACCATGTTAAAACTACATTGCAGCATAATAATTGTAAAAGTGGAAACATACACTGCAAATGCTTATGAAATAACTGATCTCTATAGGTGATTTCAACAAAGAGTGCTGGTCCAGCAACCACAAACAGGCCAAAAGAGCCAGTAGATACCCTTTAACAGTGTCCAGTGCAAGTCCTTACTGGAATAGGGACAACACAAAAAATAACACTTCAGGAAGCTTAGCATGAAATGGGTCAATCTGCTTGGTAGCGTACCAACCCACAAACTTTTCCCAGTGATAGGCACATACAGATTTGGTTGAGGGATGCCTGGCTACCAAGATGACATTAACAACTTCAGGAGGAAGATTAAAAGTGCTCAACTGGCACTGCTAAATCTCCAAGCATGCAGGTGGACCGTGTCGAGATTCGGATACAGGACCCTGCCACGGTGCTGTGACAGGAAATCCTCCTGAAGGGGAATTCTGATAGGAGGGCAGATACTCATGCCAGGAGTTCTGGTTGCCATACTCTCTATACCTCAATCTGGTGCCAATAGTATGACTTGGGCCCAGTCAGTCTTGCTCTTTTTCAGAACTCAGTGTTGTATGTACCTGTGTCCATCTCCGAGGCTCCGGAAGAATGTGAGGGCTTACACAGTTGACCCTTTAATCTAGTTGCATTACAATTTGATAGCAAAGTCAATTGTTTAACCTATGGCTTTCACATCAGTCGGGATTTCACAGAAAGTCTCACTTCTTTGACGCCCTCCAATGCGCAATCACAGGGTAATTTCTTGAGAGGACGTTTTCATTTTGGTTTAGTAATGACGTGGTTTGTTTTCTTATTAATGCTTGTTCCCTAGTGAAAAAACAAATCAAATTCATGGAATTTATTCAGTCACATAATCCCAGTGACTGTATTTATAACTGAAATATGGGTCCGAGACCTTTCAGGCCCTGATTTAGTAGAGGCGGTTCCAGCTGGATATGCCACTCTTAGGCGGGATTGCCTGATCAAATTAGGAGGGGGGCTTGCAGCAGTAGTCTTCAGTAATAAACACCAGTGCTCTATCGCGCCTTTTACATACTCCTTCTGCAAAGCCTTCACTTTCAACTTAAACATTCATGAGTGTTGGACTTGGCCCCTTTTGCAGGGTCATCCCTGAACTTTTTGCCTTCCTCTTAGTATTTTTTCTGACATTGTGTTGGTGGTTTTAGGACTTAGGGCACTTTATCACTGCTGTCCAGTGTAAAGTGTATATGCTCTTTATGGTAAAACATGGTAAGATTGGTCAACACCTGTTTGGCATATTTAATGTACCTATCATTCCCTTATAAAGTGGTATCTCAGATACCCAGGGCTAGTAAATTAAATGCTACTGGTGGGCTTGCTGCACTGCACCCACCAAAGTAGCCTTTCAAACCTGTCTCAAGCCTCTGCCATTGCAGGGCCTGTGCGCGCAGTTTACTGCCGCTGTGATGTGGCACATAAAGTGGCTGATTTTGTGCAGGAAAGTGTCCCTTCCTGCACAAAGTCAATCAGTACTGCAACGCAGGCACCCTTGCATGGTAAGGGTGTCTGCATTGGCGCATGGCAGCCCATTGCGACAGCACAGGGGAAAAGGACAGGAATGTGTCATATTGCATAGATTAAGTGCATTCCTGCCCTTTTGTTTTGATGTAGAACAGCGCAGCAAGATTCCTTGTGGCGCTGCCCTGCACCAGAGCCTAATAAATGAGGCCCTCAATCTCCTTCGCAGGAAGCAACTCTTGCCACATTTCAGCACATTAAAAAAGAACAAATGCTTTGTTTCCAGGGATTCATGCTTCAACTTCTTTATGCCAGGTTAGGGAGTTTGTGCAGCAGATATTTATATAAAACATTTTATATAGTGATAGTTGGTGATACACGTCATACTACACAGTTCAGACAATGTTGTCTATATTAACCCTAAGAGTGGCGAGTCTTATTTTAAAAAAATGGTGAAATGCAACAACATCAATAGGGATCCAAGATAAAGCTTAAATGGTGCAATAGCCATTTTAATTCTTTATATTTACAAATTACTTTGCAATTTAAGCCTGGAATCCCAAGTAAATCAGACAGTTGGGATTTGTTTTACTCTGATGAGAATACTACGTAGAGTTCTCCCAATGCTCCCGAAACAGGCCAGGCCACTGATAGTAAGGAGTATTATTCTTAGCCGACTGGATTACTGTAATGCCTTGCTACTGGAATACCCTAAATATTTGATGGGGAAACTCCAGAGAATTCAGGCTATGGCAGCCAAGTTGGCACTTATGAGATCTCGCCAGTCGTCATCATCCCAGGCCCTGGCTGAGCTCCACTGGCTTCCAGTTGCGCAAAGGGTGCAATTCAAATCAATGTATATAGTTTTCAAAGCTCTGCATGGCATTGGGCCCAGGCCTTTGCAGAGCAGATTTGAATGGTATGCCCCCCAGCTCAATCTTCGCTCTTCCTCTGCCAGATTGACGAAAGTAACTACGTTTATAAAAGTTAGATCTGGCGGGAGAGCCTTCAGCATCGCAGCAGCCTCAGTGTGGAACAAACTCCCAGTTGAACTCAGACAGATAGATGACCAGATGCTATTTAGAAAGAGGCGGAAGACCTGGCTTTTTCCCAGGGCATAGATTGGGTTTTCTCTTTTTCTGCTAACGTCATTACACTTTAGGATAACCGCTCAACGTGCTCAAGCGCCAGGATACCCGTAGGGTCACAGTGCACTCTACAAATTCCCGATACAATACAATACAATACTTTTAGAAGTTGTTAGAAAATATGGGAAACCCAATCTACCCTTGAGGGCTTGGGTAAAAGTAAATGAACGAGTAAAAGTGCCTTCAAGGGATGTTTTTTACAGTGCTCAGTTATATTGCTTTAGTTTACACTTTGGTGCAAGGATTTTTCATTCACTTGCCAATTTATTTCTTTACAGAACCTTTTGCAACATAAAAACATACTTATATAATTTTCAGTTCTTTATAAACAATAAGAACCCATGACCAAATCCCAACAAAGAATATACAAAAATATATACAGAAAACACGGGTGTAGATAAAAAAAGGAATTTTATCTTTTGGAGTTCATATAGGGTACTCCAACAAAACACACAATGTCACAAGATGAAAACAATTATAAATATTGGATCCTACAATGTCACAATTGTATACACTTTTTCTCTATCCTAGATTGTTATCCAGAAAGAAGTGTAAAAGTCAACGTTTCGGTCTCTAGGCATGCGTCGATAAGACCATCTTCAGGACTACAGTGTATAAAATAGTTGACCCCTGATAGGTATTTCCAAAGATCCTGAAACCCAACACAATTTATGTTGTTGAAATCAGTTATGCGGCCAACAGCAATCCCTATTCAGTAGCTCTGTTATGGTTTATAGGGATAATCGCCACAGAAAAGGATATCTAAATCCTGAGACCCAGATTTCTGTTCCAAGTCCTGTCCTCCTTTGCAGTTCGCATTCTACTTTCTTAGTATATGGTTTGGTCTCCCCCTAGAGACAACTTTATTTTGTGCAACTTACCCGATTGCTTTTGTTGCATTTTTGTGTATGGTGTTGATATCTCGGGTAGGAGATATTCTAATGTGATAGTGATATTATGATGTAATGAATAGACTTATTTTTGCTAAACACTGCTTTTATCTAATCTACACTACAGATTAAACTGGTAAAACAAGCTGCTTCAAACTCCTTCAAGATAAGCCTGACGGCTGCCCCAACAGCTACCATGTTAAGAGCTTTCTGTGGTTGGTTATCAAATACCACTAAAACCACCATAAGGGTTGCCTGGATTAGTGCAAGGGGCACCACTTGAATAAGTGTGCACCATATACTAAACCAGCCTCCTACATTGGACGGGAAACCACCAACAGCTTAGCACCAGATTGGCCAGAGGCTCACCTGGAAGCGACCCAGAATCTGAGAGTGATGGTGCCACAGTGATTTGCTGGCTAAGAGCTGTGGAACACTTGAAAAGAAAGGCAGGAATAGCTACCCCCAACATTGGGGGTTACTTTGAATTTGATGGTGAAGTTGGTTGCTGGTCAACTGCGTCACATCTGGACATACACTAATACTTACAGGAATACAGTATTCACCTTTTTTCTTAAAGAAAGATTTGAACACCTGTTTAGTGGAAGGAAAGGACCAGTAGCAAAATCTATGAAGGTTGAAAATCAAACCCCTAGGCCAGAGAACAAGACTTACACTGCTGATGAAGGAGAAAGCGTGTAGCACTCAGAGCCCGTTTGACCACTACCACTGACTGAGTTACAGCTGTGCATTACACTGTTGTGAGACAGTTAGCCCTGCAAAGCTAGAGTAAGACTGCAGTGTCTGTGTTGCTGCCCACCCTGACCTGAACAATCTGATCATGCTTAGTGTTGTATGGCCAGATTGTGTCACTTCGCCAAAGCCTATTGTTTTGGTGACCTGTCACCCCTGTGTTCTCTGTACCCTTAGCAGGACTCTCACCCCTACCAAACCATGGCAAGCATGAGGCCATACACTTCAACGTCATTGCAGCACCTTGCATTTGTAGCCCATCACTTGCTATGAGTCCCTCCTGACTAAGACCTAGTTATTTATTTGAGAGACCAAGTGAAGATGTCACATCTATCCAGAGCTACCTAGTTTTAGCGCTGCATTGGAGAAAACTATGGGGCATTTTATCAAGTACAGCGTTAAAAATTATCGCCGATTTAGTGGCAGAAAACTGCCTCTAAAGTGGCGATAATGGGCGAATATGCCCTTGGGAATTCCCATAGAAGCCCTTGTTCTGGTGTGAACATGGGCTTCTATTGGAATTCTCAAGGGCATATTATCAAGCCCATTATCGTGGATTTAGCGGCAGTTTTCTGCCACTAAACCGGTGATAATTTTAATGCCGTCCTTGATAATATGCCCCTCTGTTCTTCAGTCGTGTATAGTTGCCATCCGTTCTGACCAGTGCAAGCAACAGAGAGGAGCTCACACTGCCCACTAGGGCCACGCGTCACCACAAGGATCTCCCATGAAGCTCCTGGAGCTATGTGCGGCCACAGTTCCTGTTATTTCCTGCACAGTCATAATCAGGACAAACATCCACATTCACTCTTGAAGAGATAAACATTGACAGCAAGGTGTTTCATCATCAAAACCCTGTGTTAAGCAAGTATAGGCTGTGCTTGACGAGAGGCCTAATAAAATGTCAATTGGATCCCTGACTTCGTGCATCACTTTGTCTGTTTGACTTCACTTCCTCCTGAAATTGATAGCTTAAAGAGAAGGTACCGGGCAATTTAGTGACCTTGCAGTAGTTTCTGGTTTCTAAGTTTCCAAGAACAGTAGCAACAGTTGTCACAGAATTGCCTAATTGCCTCAAGTCACACTAACTTCAGTGAACTGACCTTTCAATGGATAAAGCTCTCTAAATTCTTGCTTGAAAGAGTGTATGTGAGCCTTAAGTAGATTAGAAGTTCAGCCACAAAAGGTATTTCTCTCTGTGCCCCTGCTGAAAAGGTAGTATCTGCACCTTCTGTGCTTGGTGTTATGAAAGGTATGAAGGAAAGGGGAATGCGTGTGCTTGTGTCTGTCTGTGTGTGAGTATGTTAGAAAGATCAGTGGGAGATGAATACAGCTGGGAAAACAAACCAGGCCTCTGTGTCTCAATAATACATTATGGGACCAGCCCCTAGAGTAGTTAGCGTAGTACACCAACTAAAATTGTACTTCTGTGTCTTCTTTGAGTAGATTCTCACACAGGCCCTGCACTCGATTTAAGGGACTTCTTCGAATGGTTCTGGTGACAAAATGCTGGAAGAGAAGAAAATTCTGAAGTGGATGATTGTGCAGATAGACCCTGTGTTGCTACAATTGACTCTGGGTACAGCTCGTAGAAGAGTTCCCTTCAAAAGATATACGTAAACATGGTTACTCAAAAAAGACCTTAAAGTCAAGAAAGATATCTTAAACCATACAGTGCACAAGGCTGATTTATTTAAACATCTGATAGAAGCGGCAAAGGGATATGAAACATCAGGAACAGCAGGGAGGGACAGCGGCAGCAGATACCGGGCCTCAAGGCTGGACCTCAACTGACTTGATACATTCCCATATTCTCAGTCATGCTTTTTTCATTTCAGTACCAAAAACAGAATGAGAAGCACCAAAGATAGCGAGACAAGAAATTAGTGCTAGACCGTGGCGTTGATAGTGTGATCAAATAAGAATGAAATTGATAGAGATGGGAGAAGGAATAAGGGCATGAGAGAATGGAAAGTAAAGGTGAGGTACAGTGTTAAGGCAAGAAGAGGTACACAGCTATTTCAGAAACACCCAGAGAGAGAGAGAAGGAAGGGTACTTATCTATAACACTGTTTCGCCAGCAATGATGCCTTTCATAGGTTTAATGAGTTGCAAATAAATTCCTTTTTCCAAGATCCTCTTGAAAGATAATTGAGGAATTACAATACTGGATCTGTTAAGTGATGCTGGAGTACCATTGTAACAGACATATAATGTCTTCTTTCAGAGTAATCACATCATTTAGAGATTTATTATGCCAACTATTCATTCTCTGCGTCCTCAGAGGATCTTTTTAATGAAACTTCCCCGACTAAAAGTAATCTGTTCATTACACAGGGAATCTATGAAAGAAGCTTATGTTGCAAAAGCACTACTGTGAAAGATGCTTATGTTGCAAAAGCACTACTGTTGGTAAATAACTTTTAACTTTCCGAATTTGATATCTGTCAGATCAATGTAAGGTGCACGCATTGTATATTTCAAGATTCATTTTGGATGCCAGATGGGAAAATTCACAGTATATGGTGTGATTTAAAGATACCAATACTTAAGAAGACTTTTGAGGAATAACATTTACTTCCCCATTTATTTAACTTTTATAGACCAGTGTTCTGAAAGGCACTCTTGCTAGTTCAAGCTGAACTGAAAAATTAAGTCCACAGTAAACACGCACAACATCTATGAAATATTCAGTTTTGTAGAAAGGAAGAACATATAAAATGTGTGGGGTGAGAAAAGGAGAAGTGATATGTAGTGAATGATTTAGGAATAGTGAAAGGTATAGCGGGAGGAAGTAAATAAAGAGGAACAAAAACAACACACATGATGTTAGATGACATTTTGCAGATTCATGAGAAAGACAATAAGAGGCAGGCATAAGCTTCTGGCACAGATAATTCACTGATCCTTTTTATGTACTGGTGACCAAAGTCTTTAGAGCATACGGTTGGAATTTAAAATATATCTTGACAATGGATGTCTCATGGCCATGCCTTACTGATGCTGAGGGCGCAGGAATAAGAGGGGGAGGTATCCAGTGCTTGAATTAGTCTCCTGGCAGTTAGTTTATTAACAAAAAGGTGGTGCTGGATGGATTATATAACATTATTCTTAAATAACACTACCATAACACTGGATGAGATTGTGTTACTACTGAAACATACGTTTCATCATCATCTGTATGATCAGCTGCAAATGTTGCATGCATTGTACCAATAGCATTGTTCTTGAGAATGTCTGCACAGCCAGGGGATACTGACCTATGTGGTCAGTGCTTTAGAAATCCACGAAGATGAAGATGATTTTTTTTTAAAATGTCTTAGTGATAGGGTTAACTGCAAGTAATATTTTCCTCAATGAGGTTTGACTGAATTTGGCCTGAAGAATAACATATATATTGAAAACATGTTATGATCTTAAAAAAGGCATAGCCATTAGTAAACACCAGCAAACTCCTGCTTTACACTTGGCCAACAACAGAGAAGTCCCTGGTAAAATGAAACTATCTGAGAACCTTCTCAAAATGTGCCTCAAACAACTCCTTTGAAGGAGGTTTAACCCAAATCTGCTTGGAGAACCATGGCACCACGAAACTTCTGACACGTAGGTTCATCACATACAAACCAGGCATGAGTAGTCAATGATGAAACCAAAAATGGTGCCATCACTGTTTTGATAACCTCTGAGCAGCCTGGTGTCTGCCAATGTCTGGCCAATGCAATGCCAATGGATGCAGAATGTGCGGCATGCGCAATTACCACTCAGTCTCAAAAAGATGACAGTGCTTCTGAGGCCACTCCTTTTAGAACTGAATGCAACTTCTAACTGGTAATAAATCTCAATAAACAAGCAAGTGACTGAGAAAGTGGGAAGGAATCAGCAGCCCCAATACTTGATGAGTTTATGCTACTTTGCATGTGTCCTAAATCTTTTGCTCGCTGCTTTGAACAAAAGCGCCCTACCACTCAATGTAGTCTGACATTCCTTGATCCTGAGGAGATTCTTGACTTGAGCTACAGATTTCCTGTGGCTTTTTACCCTGTGTCCAGGTTTGAGTTTTGTCTGATGCGTCCTGGCTCATGTCGATACTTTCATCCTGTGTTGGGTCTGAAAGGGAGTTCCATCAAGCATTAGGCTATCCTGGGGAGCCAAATGAAAAAGTGACCACTCTGGGCACAAATACAACATGTTTCTCGACTATCTTCTGCAAACATTTAAAAAAAAAAGGAAGACCCACTGCCTTGGCTCCAAAAATTATCATGCTACTGTTTTTGCATTTTTCTCACTGTCTCTTGGCGGTTATTTGAAGAAAGTCCCAAAGAAGAATCTCAGTTTAGTAAAAATA
Source organism: Lissotriton helveticus (assembly GCF_964261635.1). Lineage (NCBI taxonomy): Eukaryota > Metazoa > Chordata > Amphibia > Caudata > Salamandridae > Lissotriton > Lissotriton helveticus. The sequence goes on from NC_136065.1 coordinate 1,674,997,643, forward strand.
ACAATAGGCACATCATTGAGATTTCTTCCATCTCTAGGCCACCTCAGTCCATAGTCTTTTCATGCTGCTTGTTCTCCAGAAAATCATTGTGGAAGGGTCGGGCTTCATATTGCGTAGTTCAACTCACTGTTCAGAGTTCATTCATAAAGCGGCAGACTTGACATCAACAAACCGTGTAAACGGGCATGCACCAATGCACAGCCTAGTCTCAGAGGGGTGTCGGAGAGCTGCTGGGTTTGTGAGGATCCGGGCCGATGCCCTTGCTGGCATAATACTCCACCACCTGCTTCGGAACCTCAGCGAGGACACACTTGGCCAAAGCCGAGGCAGGAGCCTAAGAAGTGAGAAGAAATGACAGAGGAGTGGGAGAGGCGTTATTCAGAGGGACAGGATGATTAAGAGAAATCAAAGAAGTACTCAGAGAGACGAAAGGCACAAATTAAAGTACATAATGCAGTGAAGAAAAAAAGACTAGAGGAGTCATGAAAAGGAGGTTTGGGTGTGGTGAGAAAGTGTGCTTAATAAACAGAGAAAAGAAAAGACGAGCATTGGTAAACCCACTAGGCATGGCCTTGGCAAGTTGTTGCAATGGCTAATTTTTTTTTTTTTACTGCAAGCATAGACCATAAAAATGAAAAAAACCATGCCGCCTCCTAAATGTGGTAGCTTTGCAATAAGGATTCAACCATTGCATATTATTTGAATCCAAAAAATCAAGTGCTTCCTAACACGCAGATGTACTTAAAACATGTAATCAAACCACTGTTTAGTTTTAATGCACATCACAGAAAAACATGTACGCTGTATTTGGTATTTCAATTGCACAAAACCTACAAAAATCCTGCAGAGTGCTGTACAGTGTCGAAGACAAGCACAAAGTCAACGAGTGATAGGAGAAGTAGGTGGGTTATGGACGGTTAATATATTGTGAATTTGTGTTCTTTAAAGAGATGAGTCTTCAAATCTTGCCTAAGTTGAAGTAGCATTGGGACGATTCAGATGGATATGGGGATGTTGTTCCAGATCCTGGGTGAATAGATGGGAAAGGCCTGCTGCCTTTGTTTTTTCTTCACAATGTGATTGATCGGCAGGCCAGGAGAATAACTCCAGGAATGGAAGAATGGAATTTTTTGTCACCAAGGTAAGAACCCCGATCTGTTGTGCAGTAGTGGATACAGGCCACATCCCATTAGGTAGGCTTGCAGTGCAACCTGCATTTCTGCATCCAGACAACAGCCTGAAATACTCCATAGAAACATTTGTCATCTAGTCAACAGTAAGGAGGGCCAGAATTACTGTCAGTTTCTCCACAATAAGGTAAAGTGTATATTATTGTAACATAGAATGGCTTCAACAGTGCAGGATGAGGGCCGTGCTAGGAGGCACATACAAGCCTGAGGCTTTATCCCGGAACTCCTGCAACTGCACAATCATAGATTTGCTGATCAACTTAAGTGGTTTTTGTAAACCAACATTTGTGTATGTATTGTGCTGTTTTGTCTGATTACACCAGGAAATAATCCTTGCCCACACTTCTTTTCACATGGCATGCCTCATTTTTAGTTCAAGCAAAATACATATTGTGGATATACAAGTAACACAGAGTGGTATGCAGCCCTCACATTGCTTACCATTGGTTGGCTTTACTGCCACTCTCAGTTATCTGCATTGTATTCAATTGTTTGCCTTGTTCATCTTGGGTCTATCCCTCCCCTAGAGCATTGCTTTTACTTGTGACTTTCCACTGCTCATTTTTAGGGACCTACTTTTTTTTCATTCTTTTAAGCACACCACAAGAGTGCATGTATTTTCCAGCTTTCTCCCTAGTATTCTCTTGTCCCCCCCTCCATTCTCTGTGTTGCTTTGACTTGCCTTTGGCTTCTCCTCCACCCCCGACATGATGCACTCTCCCTTGGGTGCTTGTCACTCCAACATTGCTTTCTCACCTGTATGTATCTCCATCAGCTTCATATTGCTCTCTTTCTCTCTCTCACCCATTTGGTTTTCTCCCACGGTACTCCACATTGGTCAAACCCAAACCCTCCATGTTGCATCATGTTACCCCCGCTCTCCATGCTGCTTCCACCCACTCTGCCCAATCAGTGTTGCCTTCATCTCCTCCACGGGCCTCTTGTCTTGCTTCCACTTCCCTCCCCCATGCTGCTTTCCCCACTCACTTTCAAAAACAAAAAAAGGTTTTGTGCGTTTTTTTCTTTTTATTCACCGATCCGAGTTGGATTGGTAAATAAAAAGAAAAAAGGCACGCTTCTCATAATGCAGACAGGTGCATGTGTAATGTGTGTGCTTCCAAAATGACGTGGGTGACTGTGTCATAGGCTTTTTCTTATTCTTCTTAAGCCATGCTGCACAGCACTGGTAATGCTGTGCAACATCACTAAAACCATCAGCTAAGTCAATAGTTCCCAAAGATGAGACCCTTTGGCTTTGCCAATGCTTGGTTATACCCCCCACTATTATTCCACAAAAATGTAAAAGGGAACATTTGCAGACCACTCACATTTTTGAAGTCTCGAAAAGGCACAAATTGGACAATGTCCCTCGCGGCTGCCTCGCCCTTGGTCGAGTGGAGTACTCCATCGTCCCCATCCAGAGTCCGCATGTCCGTGAAGTCTGCATTGCCCACGCCCACGATGATAATTGACATTGGTAGTTGGGAAGCTTGAACAACGGCGTCTTTTGTCTCTGCCATGTCCGTCACCACACCATCCGTAAGTATTAGCAAGATGGAGTACTTCTGTGAGCAAAAAGGAAGATTTGAAAAGGTTATAATAAAGAGGCATACAACTAAGTTAGACTTGCCTTCACGTTGCAACACTTATTCTTCAGACCTAGTACAGAATCACGCTCTTTGAATCTCCACTGATGGTAGAAGGCCACAGCAAAACGGATGAACCAACTTTTTAACTTTCAGCAAAGTTTTTTTCTTTCAGGTCATAGAAGCTGTGATATTTTGTTAAAAAAAGAAATCTTGAATTTTACCACTTTAGATACAATGAACCATAGAAGATCATTCCAATCGTCGTAGGAGCTGTGATGTCGTAAAAATTAAATTACTAAAAAAGCTATTGACACTCTGCACTCCTAATTCTTGTATTCAATGAGACCAATGTTTCATTTGATCCTAATGATTGCGTGGTGCTGCCGCTCAAACTGACTGGCTCACGTCAGTGCACAACACAAAAAACAAACAGAGACTGTTTGAGAGCGACGCACTATTCACAAGCCCCCGTGGGATGCTCTTTATATAACACAATATTTGCCTCTGCTCAATATATATATTCACTTTTGTAAATCATAGCATGTTTTCCAAACTTATTGTCCATGCGGCTCTCAATTATTGCCACAAACAAAAAAGTTCAAATGCTTGAAGACGTCATATCTTTAATGACAATTTTCTTTCTTGTATTTTCTTCTTTAAGTACATTACATCATGTACACGAATTCATCTCAACATCATTTTGCAGTCAGTCCCAATGCATTTCGGTATCGATATACCTTCATCAGGGGAATGCTGAAATTTAACATAAACAGTAATCAAAGCACTATATTGGGGAACTATGGACCCCACCTCGTGTACATGCAAAACCTGGTGCAATTTTGTCTTAACAAGTACCATCTCACAACATATGCCGGTCCCTATGTTTCTATATAATCCTTGCAATGTGATACCGCCCGCATGCCTACCCAGTGGTTTGTTACAGACACATACTACTCAGATGTATCCATACCTGTTGATCTGAAACGGTTACTGGCCACTCTGTTGGGTGTGTCGAATTTCGAACTGTGAAAATAAAATCTCATCACTAACTGCTACCAATGTGCCATGTGCCATAAAACACTCCGATAACGGAATGCCGCCTACCTTTGGAGTCCTCCTGCCTTGAAATGCCACTGTTCCTCTGTCTCTACGTCAATCCTGCAACTTTCCTTCGATTCTATGAATAAAGAAACTCCGTTACTAGCTATTCTAACCCACCCTCCTACACAAAAGTGCTCATAGCGCAAATACAACCGACGCCTCTTACCTAACTCCTCTGCTTCCAACCCGTCTCTCACCGGCTCACGTCGTGTGTAAACATTTCTCCGTATCATAGAAGTAACCGCCTTGATCCTACTAGACACTAAAAACTGACTCCTCGCATCTAATGATAACGGGCGCCATCTTAAAATGGTGTTGGCTTGTGAATGCCTATACTGGCATATTACCCAACTAGTGATAACCTCCTGTGTTATGATGTAATAAAATAACTATACTTGGTCATGTTTGACCACATGTTTACTGGGTGGATGTTCTAACTAAATTGCGTTGCATATGATGGTACAAACAGTGTGTGTAAACGGACTCCTCTTATATAGTGGTAGCGGGTGCCATCTATAGATGGTGTTGGCTTGTAAATGCCTAAATTGGCATATAACCCAGCTAGTGATAAACTCCTGTGTTATAATGTTATAAGATAACAATAGTTGGTCATGTGTGACCACATATTGCTGGGTGATTAATCTGACAAAATGCATTGCATGTAATGGTAAAAAACAATATATATGATGGTGAAAAACAGTGGTAAAGAACCATATCTACATCGTACATGTTACAACATACATGATTATTACAGTTTATAAAAAGCACATAAATTCAATTTTATCATTGAGACCACATGGTTCGAGCGTATTCAGACTACGGATCCAATATGTTTCTCTTTGGGACAATTGGCGATTGGTGTCAACAAAAGAGGGGGGCAAAACATCCAACTACCCCCCCACGGAATAATCACACACAAAACCAAACGGACAAGGAGGGGAAAAGGTTCAAAAGAAACAAAGAAACAGGAGGAACTAGTGATGAACATTTCGGACTATCAATTAAGTAAACAAGAACTGAGGGTGTTGGACAAGGGCATGTCATTTGTACCTACGTATACTACTAACAAATTGGAGACGGAAGTCTCACTGTTTAAGTTTATGAGGAAACTCCGTTTGAGATGTTTTTTTCATACTCTTAGTCAAGACCCTATGGTTCAAACCACTACACTTGATGCACAACAGACTTTTAGACCTAAAAGTACATTTATAGCCCCATTTTCACATAAGACCCTAGACTTATTTGAAACTCTAGTCAAGAAGGATATAGGACAGGTTTCCACTACACGCAAAAGCAAGAACAATTTGGCCAAACAGGAATAAATGACGCTACACAAACTTGCAGAGAATGACACTTTGAAGATAGTACCAGCTGATTAAGGAGGAGCCCGGGTGGTGCTCAACAACTCTCACTATCAGGCTAAGGTTAAGCAGAATGTAACTGATGAGGACACATATATTCAATTGGAAACGGACCCAACGGTACGATTTCAAGCCATTTTGAATATCATCCTTGAAAAAGCACAAATGATGGGATGGATAGATGAGCAAACTAGGAAATTCTTGACAACACAGTATCCGAAGAGACCACACATATACATGGTGCCCATAATGCACAAGGACCCGGTTGACCCACCATTCAGGTCAATTGTGGCGGGATGTGGGTCCCTGCATGAACCTTTAGGCAAGTACTTGGATCACTATTTACAGCCACTAGTGCAACAATGGGGCACATACATACAAGACACGACAGATTGTCTCAAAAGAATCAGTGAAGTCAATATCACTCCAGACGAGTTAATATGGTTATGCACAGTAGACATAACAGCATTGTACACCTCCATCCCCCACCAGGAGGGAATGGAGGCGGTAGAATGGATGTTACTTAGACACGATTATGATGAAGGCACCAATGTGTTCCTCTTAGAGTTGCTCCATTTTTGCCTTTACCATGGGTATTTCAGATGGGAGGATAGTTTTTACCTACAGAGGACAGGAACCAGCATGGGGTTTACTGGGGCGCCGGCATTTGCCAATATATTTATGGCAAAGTATGAGGATGAAAACATTTTGCAGAACCCTCAATGGACACGACACCTAAAACTTTACGTCAGGTACATTGACGATATTCTTATGGTGTGGAACGGTTCCCATGATGTCTTAGAAAATCTTTTGACAGAGTTAAATGACTGTCATGATCAGATCAAGATAACTCATACCATTCATGCTAAAACCATCAATTACCTTGACATACTGATTGAAAAACAGGGTCAAGAATTGCACACAAGGTTGTACAAAAAGTCCACTGACAGGAATAGTGCGCTACATTATAGCAGCTTCCACACCATGTCCTTAAAAAACATTTACCTTTTTCCCAGTTCCTGCAGGCTCGCAGGATCTGTTCTCAAGAAACACAGGGTCTTCTAGAGATGGAAACCATGTCAAAGGCTTACAAGGACAGAGGGTATCCGGAAGAGGTACTTCAACAGGCCAAGCTTAAAGCTAGTCTCAAAGACAGACAAGAGTTACTAGAAAAATCCACCAAACAACCACTTAAAAGGGAGGTGTTTGTAATCAAATATTCCACAGCTTGCAGATCCATCAAGAAAAGTATTCTAAAAAGATGGGAGGTTATTGAACAGGAAGCAGATTTCAAGACAGTGTTTGTAGGCAAGCCCTTGTTTGCCCACACTAGATCTAAAAACTTGAAAGAAATATTAAAACACACACATACTCAAACAGGTACCGTGCATCATAGAGGTATGGTAAAATGCCACAATTGTAGCCATTGCGGCAATGTAATGGTAGGGGATGTTTTCCCACATCCACAGACAGGGAAACAGATTCAACTCAGACACACATCAGACTGTAACTCCAGTATGGTAGTGTATGCCATTAAATGCCCCTGTGGGTTGGTATATGTAGGGAAAACTACGAGGAAGGTTAAGGTGCGTATCACGGAGCATAAGAGCATGATAAGAACCAGCAACCCCAAATCGAACTTGGCCATGCACTGGAAAGAACGACGGCATACCATTCCACAATTGTGATTCACAGTACTAGAGAGTATAGATGCTAAGTTACATGCTGACACCAATCGCCAATTGTCCCAAAGAGAAACATATTGGATCCGTAGTCTGAATACGCTCGAACCATGTGGTCTCAATGATAAAATTGAATTTATGTGCTTTTTATAAACTGTAATAATCATGTATGTTGTAACATGTACGATGTAGATATGGTTCTTTACCACTGTTTTTCACCATCATATATATTGTTTTTTACCATTACATGCAATGCATTTTGTCAGAACAATCACCCAGCAATATGTGGTCACACATGACCAACTATTGTTATCTTATAACATTATAACACCGGAGTTTATCACTAGCTGGGTTATATGCCAATTTAGGCATTTACAAGCCAACACCATCTATAGATGGGACCCGCTACCACTATATAAGAGGAGTCCATTTACACACACTGTTTGTACCATCATATGCAACGCAATTTAGTTAGAACATCCACCCAGTAAACATGTGGTCAAACATGACCAAGTATAGTTATTTTATTACATCATAACACAGGAAGTTATCACTAGTTGGGTAATATGCCAGTATAGGCATTGACAAGTCAACACCATTTTAAGATGGCGCCCGTTATCATTAGATGCGAGGAGTCCGTTTTTAGTGTCTAGTAGGATCAAGGCGGTTACTTCTATGAGACGGAGAAATGTTTACACACGACGTGAGCCGGTGAGAGACGGGTTGGAAGCAGAGGAGTTAGGTAAGAGGCGTCGGTTGTATTTGCGCTATGAGCACTTTTGTGTAGGAGGGTGGGTTAGAATAGCTAGTAACGGAGTTTCTTTATTCATAGAATCGAAGGAAAGTTGCAGGATTGACGTAGAGACAGAGGAACAGTGGCATTTCAAGGCAGGAGGACTCCAAAGGTAGGCGGCATTCCGTTATCGGAGTGTTTTATGGCACATGGCACATTGGTAGCAGTTAGTGATGAGATTTTATTTTCACAGTTCGAAATTCGACACACCTAACAGAGTGGCCAGTAACCGTTTCAGATCAACAGGTATGGATACATCTGAGTAGTATGTGTCTGTAACAAACCACTGGGTAGGCATGCGAACGGTATCACATTGCAAGGATTATATAGAAACATAGGCAGCGGCATATGTTGTGAGATGGTACTTGTTAAGACAGGTTTTGCATGTACACGAGGTGGGGTCCATAGTTCCCCAATATAGTGCTTTGATTACTGTGTATGTTAAATTTCAGCATTCCCCTGATGAAGGTATATCGATACCAAAATGCATTGGGACTGACTGCAAAATGATGTTGAGATGAATTCGTGTACATGATGTAATGTACTTAAAGAAGAAAATACAAGAAAGAAAATTGTCATTAAAGATATGACGTCTTCAAGCATTTGAACTTTTTTGTTTGTGGCAATAATTGAGAGCCGCATGGACAATAAGTTTGGAAAACATGCTATGATTTACAAAAGTGAATATATATATTGAGCAGAGGCAAATATTGTGTTATATAAAGAGCATCCCACGGGGGCTTGTGAATAGTGCGTCGCTCTCAAACAGTCTCTGTTTGTTTTTTGTAAAAATTAAATTGCCATAGATAATTACTGTGCCTATAGCCCTCTTGTCTTCCCTTTCTTTACACATGGATATGGTACAGCTCAGTCCGATTCAACTTGAAAGAGAAAGGGATTGTGTGATTCTTCAACAATCTCATTTTTCATGCTGCAGGCAAGTATGACTTAATCATCCTTTCAATCTCAATCACAGTACAGAATCAAACCAAAGGGAGATTTACTCACAAGGTAAAGAGGCTTAGGGTCTGAATTACCTCAATCATGTTTTGCTTAGCGACCCAAGTAAATTTAGCATCTGGCCTATAATAAAAACCTTCAGATTTTTGTTTTGTGAATTCGGGAATAGTGGCAACTGTATTAATTGCAGCAGCTGAACTATTCATAAGAAAGGACAAATACTTAGGTTTTACAAAAAGTAGTTCCTAATTCCCTGGGTAAAGTAATTTTTATATCAAAGAAGTTTTGACAAAACTTGTCAATCCATCTAGAAGCTAGGTTTTAAACTTGTTTTCACGTAGCTCTTCCTATAAGCTTTACAAAAGGTTTTGGCATTCATCTGGTCCTAGGATCTCAGAGCATTTTTAGGTCAAGCCTAGGCAGCGCTCATGCACTGTCTGCAAGACCAGTAGTATTCAGTAAGGGACATAGCTCCCGCCTACTGCTTACCATTAGTTCAGCGCAGTGTTGGTCTTCTTTGCTGCCTCATAATTGGTTAAGGCAGCGATGCGTCACTTCCATTTTTTCCAGTGCCGCACCGGACAAGTACAGTTTTGTTATGCTTAGACAGTTTATCTGTTATTTGGGGGAACTTTTTTTTTATTGCATTGCTTCATGATTGTGTCAGTGCTCGGCGCACATCTGTGTTGTCACCCCCACCACCACCAGCCCGTCACTCCTTATTTGCTTTTTCGTTTTTTCTATAGCGTATGCAGATCTAACCTCTGCTGTCCATGGGGTAGATTACCTCATCTCTGATTATTACATGATTCAGTCAATTCCCAATAGTGGCGTAAGTATGTAAGAAGGTAGCCCAGCTTTTCACAATTTCTGTTGTACATACTCACTACCTGAATTCTCTCCTTGGTGATGGCTTTTCCCTGCTTTCTACTTTCTTTTCATACACTCTTCGGGACTGCAAGCATGAAACATAGACAAACCTAACCTTCATTAAACTTTTATGCATCTTTGTATTTAATTCAACCTGTCTCATAATGCATTATTTTCATCTCATGAGCTGCTGCAGGTAACGTCTACCTTGAACCGCATCAGCCAGCCTGTCACACGTAGACCCATTGTTTGTTTCTTGACCTCAGGTAGTGACCTCTGGGCGCCATATGACCCCACACCTCTAGGTGCACAGTCAGTGATCGTGCCCTAACAGCCATCTCCACTCCCGAAAACTCCAGCAAGGATCCTGTATGCCCAGTTTGTCTCCTGCATGCCACATCGTAGTGGGGGAGAGGGTGTTTCAGGCTTTGGCAGTGAGGTGAGAGAAGGAGTGTCCCCTGGAGTGGCAGTGGGGAATGCATAGTATCTGTGCGAGGGGAAGGTCATCGGAGGTTCCTGGGAGGTCAGCGGAAATTAAAGTTGTGGTTCATGCAAGTGGATCCTAGGTCATTGAGGGAGTGGGTCAGAAGCTTGAATTGGCATCTCTTCTGGATAAGGAGTCAATGTAGGTCCTTCAGGTGCTGGATGATGTAGGTCCTCTAGGGTAGGCTGAGGATCAATCTGGCTGCTGCTGATTGTGCACCCAATGTTTTTTGGTGCAATCTATATAAAAGTGTTGTGCTTTCTTAGGGTCCAAACAATGGAGCCTCTTTTCCTCTTTAGAGGGATGAGGTGGAGCAAAGAATGTTGGAAGGGCAATAGTCTGCCCAACTTGAAATGTAGTGACCAATTTTTGGCAGAATGGAAGCTTGACTCCTCAGTACTAGCTTATCTAGGAAGAATGTTGCATAAGGTGGGTTGAGGAAAAGACCATGCAAATCTTTCACATGCCTAGCCGATGTAATGGTGATGAGAAAGACTATTTTCAATGTCAGAAGTCTTAATGGACAACTGTGCTGTGGCTAAAAAGTGGTGCATATCAAAAAAGTGAGAACTAAATTCCCAGTCCCACTGTGGCATCACAAAGGGTTTTGTCGGAAATAAGTGATGCAAGCCTTTAAAAACATTTCTTAGAACAGATGATTTAAATAAAAAAGGATGATCTGGCAACTGCAAAAAATCCGGAAAAATCAACAAATAGCCTTTAACAGTGTCCCAGGCAAATCCTTGCTGGGCCAGGAGAAAAAAACAAAAACACTTTATACAACTTGGCTTGCAATAGATCAATTTGGTGGAAGCTGCACCAATCTGTCACAACGGCTTGAGTACACAAATTTGATAAAGGGAATTTCCACGCATGAAGATGCAGATTATGCAGCCCAGCTGCAAGAATCTGTCTGGATGCTCCACTAGAAGATGCTCTCAAAGAGACAGTTTGGTTGGAGGACTGATGACTCATGCTCAGGAGTTCTGGGTACGAGACTCTCCTGGCCCAATCTGGTGCCACAAGGATGACTTAGGCTTGGTTGATCCTGATCTTCTTCAGAATTCAGGGCAGGAGAGGTAATATGGAAAGGCATAAAGGAGTCCTGAGCTCCACTCTCGGTGGAATGTATCTCTGAAAGAGAGAAGCCTTAAGAACTCTAGGGCACAAAAGTGCTGACATTGCGTGTTATTGGCGGTGGCAAAAGGATGAAGCCAGCATTCTTCCCAGTCTTGGAATATGCCTTTTCTGATTTAGCACTTCTCAACCAGAGACCAATCTTTTTGGAATAGGAAGGAGTAGGCCTCACCCATATCATGTGGCCTGGTTCACCATAGGCAATCTCACCCCACCCTGGTAGGATAATACCACCGGTGGGAACTCGACCTCAAAACAAAGTGGGAGTTCTTAGATATAGTACTACTTGACTATGAGGGATACAGAAAAACTGAAAATACCTAGAGGTGCCAAGGTTATCGCCTTAATTTTGGGGAGCCTCTGGTATGTATAAATACAAATGCTCAGATAGAACGCAAGCGCAGTGAGTCAATCCATATACATTACACCAACATGTTCCGGCGCTCATTAGTTGCCAATACAGGTCACAGGCATTCATTTGGGCCAGGGTTCCCTAATGGACCCGACTTTTCACCATCTAAAACAGTGAGTGTTAATAACAAGCTGAGTTCTACTTTGTTTTTTTATCAGTACCCTAACTTAGGGGATACCATCTACCCAGTCTGGGAGGAGACAATGTCCTCTGTAGTCACACATTCGTCTAGAGGCCCATCGTGCCTCTTCACCTAATGCAAATGCCTCACCCAGCCACTGAGGAGAGCCAGTCTTCAACAGATACTTGTCGAGGTAATGGAAGACTGGTAACCCCAACCTATGAAGGTGTGCTGCGACCCTTGCCATTGCTTTCTTAAACACTGAAGATGCACTTCTAAAGTCAGAAAGGAGTGCTGCAACCTGAAAATGCTCCTGGCCCACCGTGAACCAAAGGTAGCGCATCGATGCTTATGTACGAGGATATGTAATAAAGCATTGTGCAGGTCCAATGCCACCATCCAGTCTCCGGAGTCTAGGGTAGACAGGACCTAGGCTAGAGTGAGCATCTTGAATTTGTCCTTCCGCAAGAAGGCAGTAAGAGGGCAGAGATGCAAAATCGTACATTGGTCTCTGTCCTTCTTTAGAACCAGGAAGTGGCTGGAGTAACACCCAGGTCGGACTTCTAAAGCTGGAACCCTCTTTATGGCTTCTTTGTCCAAAAGCGCCTGCAGCCTCCCTGATGGCCGAGGATGGTGCCGGGGTGGAAAGAAATGTTAAGGCACACCTTGAGGGACAATTTGGAAGACCCACTTATCTCAGGTGGTGGCATGCCGCACCTGTAAGAAATGTTAATCCTGCCTCCGACAAAGTGGCTGTGCACCAAAAACGGTATACTAAAATGCTATTGCAGTTGTTCGCAGCTGCAGTTGCTGGAAGGGTGGAGGACTGAGCTAAACATTGTCTCTTATGCTCTGGGTGTTGTTTTTGTTAGCCGCAACCTCAGTCTGGAAGGCCTGCTGGCCTGGCAGAGGAGTCTGGTGTCGGCAAAATTTGAAATAATTTCCATATGGAGGGGGCAAAATAGCTGGTTGAAATCCCTGGTGGTGTTAGACAGACCCAAGGAACCTGCAGTGGCCTGGCTTTCCTTAAGATGTTCTCAGGCTTAGTCAGCTTATTCACCAAAAAAGGCAAGAGCCGTCAAATGGAATGTCCATTAGAGATGCTTGGACATCCCAGTAGACCTCAAATAGAAGTGGTGCTGAAGTGTCACACTCTTACCCATCGCACAACCAAAGCAGATGGTTGTGTCCGAGCCAGAGCAAAAGCTGTGGTGTCCCATTGGGCATGGGATTACTAGCTTAGAAGACAGCTGGCATTTACTGATTGCACAGCAAGGCTCATGGAGGGAAAGATTGGTTTACCAAATGTCTCTATTCTCTTAGACTCACAATCGGGGGGTGCTGGAGAAGGTATTGGGATTTACCTTACTTGTGGGCGCCTGCACCACCAAGCTCTCTGGCAGAGGATGTTTTATGAGATAGTCAAGATCACCAGGTGACGGTCGATAACACCGAGCGACCTGCCTATTAACTGGTGGTACTGAACATGGCGTCACCCATGTGCCCATAAGGATATCTGTGAGGGCCTCATTAATTTGTAATAGAGGTTCTGTATGTTCTTGACCAGTCTGGAGTACCTATAACATAGGTCTTCACCTCCATAGTAGGAAGTTGTAGGTCTAGTACTTCTGGTGCACCTGCTTAATTACAGTGAAGAAGGTGCTTTCTTCAGTGACTTGGCCAGGAGGAGAAAATAGGCCAGTATCTGGAGACGTATGCAGGACACTGGCAAGTTGTACTTCTTACCAGTTTTCCTCATCATATTGAGGAACAAAATCATCCCCCTTATCAAAATTGTCATTGTCCGAATCAGGTTCGAAAACGCTGCAAAGTCTAGGCCTAACTACGTGGTAAGTGCATAGTATCAGAATCAGTAGATGGCCTCCTGGCTGTACTCCAGTGGAAGCAGGGCATAGCCTCGGTCCAAGTTATTGTGGATTCTGCTCAACAGGTTGCAAATCTTCCTTTCCTTGCCGGCAGTGTTGGCACCGGCATTGATGCACATGGAACTGAAACAGCGGGTAGTGTCGGAACTGAAGTGGGCACCGGAGCTGGTGCTCAGCCCGCAATGGGTTCAAGGAACACAGACAGCACAGAAGGTTGTCCAGCTGGTGGAAGCCTGACTAGAGGCCCCTGTGGATCCTTGGGTCCCAAGGCGCACCAACGGGAACCGGTAAAATGCCAACAATGCACAGCATGGCATCCCTAAAGGCCTCCACTTGCTGCAACATCACATATGGACCTGGACATTCAGGATGCATCAGGACTAGGCTTGGGATCGGCTCCGATGGTGCTTGGGAATGAGACCGGGTAGCACGTTGATGCCCTCACCCCCTCTCTGGAATTCGAGGGTGGAGGGAAGGGGTCAATTCCAGCTCTGATTTCTAACACTTCTTCTTGGACTTACATGAAGACTATGATAATGATCTGCTGTGGGAATGATTCAAGTAGGGGGAACAGGATCTTCCTTTCGACTTCAACAAGTCATGGCATGGACTCTTAGTTTGTTTGGCAACATACATCTTCCCCTTGCAGCCCCATCTGGCCATCAGATTCATCTGAGTGCAGTTCTCTCAGTCCCAGGAATCGTGCTCCGACTCCAGGCATCATTGACACACTTCATGAGGATCTGTCTCTTTACAACTGTTCTTCCACAGCTTAAAACCTGTTGTATTAGGAGTTGACATTTTCTGTTGCACATTAGACAATGTTTGTGAAAAGGACATGATAAGAATAAGCAGTAGCTCTGGATTGCATCTGAAGGCACAGAAAGATAGGAACTGATGTCAGCGTGCATTGGTTGCACTTATTTGCAGATCCGCTTATCACTGGAGCGGAACGACGTTGGTGGAGATTCACATGACACCACCTACTGATATACAGGAGAACTGCTTTATTCTGGATCCAGTCTGACATCTGGGAAATTTTTATAAGGTGAAAAATCTGTGGTTAGAAGTATCCTTCAGAACATATTTTTAACAGCTGCAAATTCCTGGGGGAATTAAAACCTCAATCTTATCTACTAACTAGAAGATCCTCAAGCAAACAAAATACACAAAGAGCTCGGGGACAGTCCACCTAATTACAAGAGTTGCTGGCGAGGAGTGAACCTAATGATGATGCCCTTCACCCAGTGTGGGTGGAGGACTTGCAACCTTATAAAGGAAGACCAACTCGGGGACCTTCCTAAAAATACGATCTCCACAGACATGGGCGAATTAGGAAGTATCTAATATCCCCTCTGTAGGGGCATTAGTACACTTTTGTTAAGAGTCAATTATAGGGCAAATGTACTAGACACTACTTGAACGCTCTCATTTTCCCGACTGACAATTGATACAATTTCAATGTTTTTAGTTGTACACTGGGGCGCAGCACCTACTTTTATTATTCAGTGTTTTCCAGCAAGGTCCTGCGTGATAAAATTCCACCTTTTGTCCATTTGTTAAAGTACATGTATGTCCAGAAGCTGACAGTTGGAAAATATGACTTCTGCAGAGCTATTCACAGGCTTTTAGATGGCCAATCGCATTAAAAGCTGCTCATCTTTCTTACTGGGATGGGTGAGGTTGAGCTCTTAATGTACGTTCTTCTATCACACACCAGAGGAGAGCCATCTTCTATTGACTTTACAGGAATGTTTTAACCTGGCACATTTTAAGCTCTTGTTGCTTTAAACGTTCACGTGACATCTTGAAAAAACTTTATCTGAAGAAACCTTGTTAGTGGCTAAATGCCTGGATGACAATTAAACCTAGGGGATATGTGGTTCAAACGATGTTGAGAATCTGACGAACTCCTCCTTCAAAGTCTTTGGTTAGCACCAGCAGGTTGTTGTGCCATGACAACAGAGGACATGGATTGTCAGCAGAGGTCTGCACTTCCCACAGTTCATTCCATTACCAGGAAAAGCAGCAGTATGACAGCACTGTGATACTATGGGAGCAGGGCAGCATAAGTGAAGCCAGCCGGAGCTCAGAATCAGGCAGAACAGGTAAGTGGCTTACTGCCTGCCCCCGAAGTAGGGAGGCACTTTCATTGTTCAAGCGGATGTAATGTCCGGACCATACTACAGTTGCCCCTGGAATGCAGGGGACGCACAGGATCACTCACCTCAAAGTGGGCCACTCCCTTCACTCCAGGAGTGTGCTACAACACTACATTACTCCCCATCTCAGAAAATGTTTAAACTCACTACATCAAACAAAATCAACAACACAAACATATCCGGAATGACCCGTTCACCTGCTTTTTACCAATGTTCTACACTACGAAGTCTCTGAGCCGGCTGAAGGGCATGTTGGTTCCCCTCAAGCTGTGGCAGGATTGCCTACCCTGGCACTCATACAGGATGACCACCGTATGTCCATATGGGGTTGCAGTTGGCAGAGTCCAAGCAGGGTCATATCCATCCTGAGCCTCAGCCTCCATGCCCCTCTCGGGAGCGTTCATTGCACAAAGAGACCTCAGCTCCCACTTGTCACTATAAATTCCTAGTGATTTCCTCACTGAGCTGTGACCATGATGCTTTGACACCTCAACTCTCACCACAGAGCTGGCTCAAATGGCATTCTGAATGTACTACCTATATGTCCTTGACCCTCACCACACCTTCCGCTTGGAATTCCGATGGTTGTGCTAGCTGTTTTGCACTGCAGTGGTTGCTGGTTCTCTGACATCGTTGAAGAATTTGGTGATCATTTATGACATTCGGCACCCAATTGGGAGCATGGGAATACCATCTCTGACTATCCACGCGATGCAAATCTGGCTGGGGGATAGTCCAGGGGTGGTGTAAGACGTCTGGGGGTACTCTTGCAAGAAAGAATACATAGACCACTCTAGTGGCTGGTGGTTATGGTGTGCAATCCATATTACTTTGTCCATGGTTCATATGAAACTTTCCACCTCCCCGTTGGCTTGAGGTTGGCGGGTGTGATCTTTCAGTGTGTTATGTTCCAAAATTGCACATACTTAACTATATCTTTCTTCTGGAATGACGGTCCGTTGTCAGTACATAGCTCTCTCGGCAGGCCTTGAGTGGCCATGACTCCCTCTCACTTGGGTAGAATCTCACTGGAAGCCTTTGTGCATATTGTGTCAAATTAAAGGAAGTTCTAATAGTCATTTAGGATGACCATCATATACCGGCCATCCAGCAAACGACTAAAATCCAGCCTGGTGCACACCCAAGGGCGCAGAGGCCATTCCTCTGTGTGCATGTGGGCTGCTGGATCAGGCCTTCCTGTAGACTAACAGGGAATGCAATTCTGGATGATCTCTTCTACTAGTTCATTTAACCTTTTGTCTTAAACAAATGTTCATTTTCACCATTCCCTGTTGTCCCGCGGGTGTCAGCTGGATTGCTTGTGCCACGAGGCTGCTAGGGATTTTTAAGTGTTGGCCATGGAGCAGATATCCATCACTGTCCTCCAACAACTCATGGCACACATAATAAAGGGCCACTAGTGTCTTCTGGGCTTCCGGGGTCCGCCTACCCCAGTGCAATTTCATGATCTTCCAGCGGCAGCAGCTGTGAGGGTTAGCTGTAGGCAATTATCTAGCTGCTTGGCTGATACATTGTTGCTTACCACCAGGGGTTTTAGTCAACATTGTTTTACCACATATTGGAGATATTCCTGAGTCTCTTGGGGCTCACGCTCCTCCTGCTGAGTCGCTGTCCTGGGGTGTTGAGACAAATAGTCTGCCAGAATGGTTGCATTACAATGTTCTTTTGAAACTCCTGTAATTGGAGCACTCACTTATCTATGTGAAGTGGTCTGCAAGCCAACCCCTGGAACAAAGGTTAAAGGGTTTGTGACCAGTATGTACCACAAATGGGTTCCATATAAATCAACCAGCAAAGTCAAGCCGCATCAACCACCATAAGGGGCATGTAAGATGAAAGTGATAACATCCCTAGTGGATCACGACTGCCTCTCTTCTGATCTGTGAGTAGTGCTGCTCTGTGAGGGTCAGCACTCTGCTGGCACAGGCCACCGAGGCCTTTCACCCCATTTTTGCTTTGGAGACAATACAGTACCCAGACCCGTGGGGCTGGCATCAACCGACGGTTGAATATCTTTGTTTGAAAAAAAAGTACGCCAGGGTGGTGTCGGCCAATGTCATCTTTAGTCATTAGGAAAGCTTCCTCATGAAGTACAGCAGGCTGAGTGATAACCTAGGGTGTAGGCAGTCATAGATTGCTTGTACCAATACGCTGATGGAGGTCTCTGTGTTGATAATGGCTGTCAGGTTTCATATCCAGACTAGGACTTGACATTTTGGTGTGGACCATGTCATGGGACGGGCATGTTCTACCATCAGCACCATGTGGACTGCATACATCTTGTCATTGTCAACCATGGCCATTAGTTCTTCACGTTCCACCACTTCAGGGGGACTGGTGACCATGTTTACCATTCTCCGCTGGGCTGCATCGGTAGGTTAGCTCAAGTGGCACACTGGCAAAACCGTTAATTGTTTTGCAGGACATGCAGGTCTTGTGTGGAGTAGTGGCAGTACCCACATGCACCTTATGGTGGTTGATGTGGCTTGCCTTTGCTGATTGATTTAGCGGCCACAACCAGGTCAACATGTTGGGTCTTGAGCGGTTTGTGTACAGCTGCTTCCACATGGGCATGCTCTAGCTTTCGACAGCTCCTTGGCTTGGTCGAGAGTTAAAATATATTTGAGGGGCATGCCTGGCACATGGAGGATGTGTTCCCGGAGTTTGGAGGGGGCACACCCTTGAATGATATGTGCATGTTTTCCCTCTAGTTTAATTGCGAAAGTGCAGGCGGCGGCCAGTTCTTTGAGTCTTACATGAAATGTGTCCAGCAATTCAATCGGATCTCACAGGGCCTGGCAAAAAATGAAACTCTCCTAATCTGGGTTCAATCATGTGTGTAAAATAAGCATTGAGAGCCACATTCATTGGCCAGAGATGATTAATGGCTCAATCGCTGGAATGCCTGCCATGGCAACCTTGCAGTACAGTGGTTCCTACGAGCATTCGCAGGATGTCAGCATAAGGTGCCATGAATGGGCAGACATGCCGTCCAGGATCTTCTCACATCGCAGTTTGGGTGAAGCAGACCCGTTCTGGGTTCGCGCCTGCAGGCTTGCTCACACAGATGATCCTATCCTTGTCACCGCTGTGATATCGTGAGCGCAGGGCAGCATAAGCACAGCAGGCCAGCAGGACATCGGTTGAAGTAATGCCTGGACCTTGATGACATTGTCAGAAGTAGAACACAAAACAACCTCGATGTAGTATTTAAGAGCTTACCCTAAATACATTTTGGCAATTTCCTGACTTATTATTTGGGGAGAAGTCTGTGAAGTACGACCGGAAGGAATGTAGATTCCCAGGAAAGTGAAAATGTTTTTTCTGGGTAAATTTTTATTTTATTTTAATGACGCTGCAGCTCACTTCCTGAAACGGTAAGAGCATGATGGTTACAATTCCTATAAGGTCGAACCAGGCATTTCAATAAAATGCAGCTAGAAACCTCGCCCTATAGCTGGCAGCGGCAGCTTGGCCCTAAGCACAGACATCTAAGTCCGCTGTTATGAAATATTGTGCCCTATCACACAGAGTGATCCCTGGGAGTGCTAAGTTAAGACTTAGGGGCTGATTCGGCAGACAGAAGTAAGTTTGTTGGTATGGCAGAGCACTTTTCTCCTGCCATATCGAGGAAACTCTGCCCACCAATTCTGAATTATCTGCCAGTCCAGTCTTACAGCCTAACATGACAGTTACTCATCAAACTTTTACAAAGTTTTACTTTTTACAAAAACAAACTCCAAAATTGGGAGTTGATTTATGGAAAAGGTCAAACGTATGGTCCCCACACCGCTGGCGCTTCCTCCTATGGTGGGAGGTTCATTATTATTTATTTTACTGTCACTCACTGCCCGGTGTTACATGCTGGTGATGATTGAAACGAATATCTCTTGGGGAAAACATCTGTACCTCTTACGGCTAACTCGTGACAAAATGAACGACATTTCCCCTTATATGGATAGACTACCCTGTCATCAGTTAAGAAGAGAATTACTAAGTTTAAGAATTGGAATGAACCCTTGTTATTTAGCTGTTTAGTTTAGTGCTAACAAACGGGCAAAAAATGCAATGATTGATAGCAAGGGGAAATGTGTCTGTATCTTGGAAACAACGTGTGATATTGCACATATTTTATTGGATTGTCAGAAGGTTTTGGGTATATGGAAAGAAATTTTATGCCCAATTTTGAAAAAGTATGGTATTAAAAACAGGGTACAAGCAGTAGATCTTCTAACTGAAATTAGTAATTTAGATCCAGCTTGTGCTATGGGGAAGTTCATCCGAAAAGTAAAAGAAATTCTTAAATGTGAATAGAACTGAAATTCTTGTTCATATAACATAGAGTACGCTTACGGAATATCGGAAGCCTCAATGAATTTTAAATATGTGAGTTTTATGATAAATTTTATTATGAAATGAGATTTTAGGAGTTGTATTTATGGAGGTTTTAAATGTTTAAGAGCTATTTAGTCCAAATAAACTTTGTTTTGAACTTGAACTGAACTGGTGATGAGAAGGAAGAATATACAAGACTGTCCATACTAAATCAGGCAGACGGTGTTATATGCCTGGCCATCATCGAAGAATATCAGAGTAGGTTCTGTTGCTAACATACTTAAGGTCATACTTGCTGACATACCTAATATCTGCCTGCCAGTAAATCAGGCAGATGGACCTTCAGTTTGGCAACGGTGACTAACTACCCTCATTGATAAACTCTACATCAGCTCCACCGTCTCTGCCACATTTGTGGACTGATTAGTGTCTTTAACCCCTTCGACGCGCATGACAAAGCCAGCTCGTCATGGGCGTTACCTGTGCTACGCGCATGACGAGCTGGCTTTGTCACGTAAAGCGCGATTTTTGAAATCTCAGCGCGCAGCGGGAAAACCTGCTAGCGCGCATGCGGTTAATAGCTAAAGAGTTGCAGCAGCACTATTCTATCAACTGAGCCAGTGGCAACTGGTTACGTGCCACAAGAGCTTTCAAGGTAAGTGCTGCTTTGGGATGGAAATATAGCAGCATTTGTTGAAATATCTAAAGTAAACTACTGAAAATAATGCCATAACATACAGAAAATAAATTAAAATGTAATAGAACAGCAACCACAACACATCAGTCACAATGAACACAATATAGCAACAGTAGTACAACACAACAAAAATCACATTGCAATAATGCAGCACAAAAACAAGGCAGCACAAAAAACAGCAGAACACAACATTACCACTGGAGCCCTCGAAGGCAGTATCTGCAGCACATGCTGCACCTGTTCAAGACAGAATTCATCACTGGGGTGTTGCAAGTCCTCCACGTAAATCCTACGAACCTCTAAGCACAGGACAGGCTAAAGAAGAGAGATGCTAGCACATTGTTTTTCTTTTCCGTCTTTTCAGACACCTTCAGCTGCTGCTTGCATTGGTTTTTAGCATGATATTTATTTTTTCCAAAGAGTCCTAATGTTAACCCATTAGTTGTGAGATGCTTGCATTTGAAAGAATTTCACTGTCCTCTCTCCGGTAAGGCTGTTAAAGCATTGATTGCCAACAAGAACAAGCATTGACAAAAGCAAAAAGAACAGATGATGGACAGATCTGGGTTTAATCCATCATTTTTATTTTGCTCTCCACGCCACCCCAGTTTGGATCTAGCCATACGCAAATAGGTCTTGACCCTGCTCCTCATGGAAACAGTCCAGCCTGAACTGCCAAGCCAAGTCCTCCCTGGACTGAAAACACTCATCCCGGGACCAGTTTCAGAGTACCACACCTCATCAGCCAGGCTAGTTTGAATCCAGTGTCACGGTGAGCACGGGACCCACGTCTGGGCATACCCTTACCACTTGGGTCGACAAAAGGGAAAAAGAACAGATGATAGATGGAATGCTGAACAATGCAAACGTTGAGCCACAGTCACAGATCCATCATTTTTTTGCTCACCACACCACCCCAGTTTGGACCCAGCCATTTGCAAATCAGTCTTGAACCTGCTCCTCATGGGAGCAGTCCAGCCCGAGCATCTAAGCCAGGTCCTCCCTAGACAGGAAACAAGCATCCTGGGACCGGTTTTGGAGTATCACCCTTCATCAGCCAGGCTAGCTTCAATCCAGTGGCAGAGTGAGCACTAAAAAAGCCAACAGGTCTTGCCTTTGTGACCCATTACCTGTGCAGCTTTGGCGAAAGCAAAAAGGTATTTAAGCAAAATGCTTTCTGCTGAAGCTACACAACATTGTCAAAAAAAGACAACTAAAAAGACATGATGATGTGATGCGCATATAACTGCACACGCATCATCACATCGTGGCAATCTATTCAACAAAAATAGAACATGGAGAGCAGCAGAGCAGTGTTCACTAACACAAAGAAAAAGTAAAGTGGAGGTGGCAGTAGAAGGAGTAATGTTACACGATTCTCTCACATGTACAGGAGAGGTACAACACAGGTAGCTAACACTACAGAAGGAGTGAGAGGAGTTAAAGGATGGCAGTATGCTCTCTGTAGACATAAACATACATAAACAGACCCACTCTTACAGAATTACCATATCTTCATGTATTCACACAGTATGATAAACCCTGGCCTCCCTAGTGTGGTATGCTTCAGTAGTGGGTGCCACCTGTAGCACTGGGACGCTTCCATAGTGCCACTGTTCACTGGCTGTATAGTCTCCTAGTTATGGGTTCCCTAGTTTAGATAAGGTTATGTTCCTTATGTCAACATTCATGTTGTTAAACTGTCAGACCTATAGTAAAACAAAATGCCACACAACAAATGTCACTAATGTTCTTGATATGCCTTACCACCTCCACTATCCTGTTTTCATAACACATTGGTAAAAGCTGTTTGGCGCACGCACTTGCTTTCACTTACCGCCAAGGAACTGAACTGGCATCAGTCACAAATGTGTTGTGATGTGGTCCCCAGTCTTTATCAATATACATCTCTCAAGCACAACATTTTGTTTTTTTTAATTAACTACCTAACATTCTGTTTCTGGATACACTGCTTTGCGCAGAAGTGATCATTATAGTATTAATAAACTAGGCCATCCTCCTTACCGTAGCATGCTGGCTCTTTAACTCCTCTCTTGCAAGTGCTGCCACTCGGTTGATGATGGGGGAGACATTAGTGGGTCCATATAGCTGGATTTTGGGCAAACAGCGCTTGTATGTCTCAATAACACCGGCAATTTCTGTACAAAACAGAGCATGAGTGAGGCACACAGACAGAACGAAAGGAGAGAGATAGGCAGAGGGGGTGAGGTGCCTGAGTCAGAGGGGACTTGCTGAAACAGATTGTAGTTTCAGGGGTTGATTACGAGTTTGGCGGTCTACTGGAGCCCAAACCCGTGATGGTGGTCCACCCACTGTATCGCGATTACCAGTCCTCTTAAAGGAACAAAACACGTTGGCTGGGCTGAAAACTGATGTGTTAAGAATAAAAACAAAATCATGGAACTCAACATTAAGGCTCCTGTGTATTAATGGACTGAATGAAGAACTATCTATCTTGATGGACTGACTTGTGCTATTTTGATAAAAAATGAACATGAGATACTAATTGTCCAGGTGATATTTAGCAGCACTCCTATGTTGGTTAGAATTATTTTAATATTTAAATTTGACTGGAGGATTGAACAAAGAAGAGGACATGAGAAAGAGATAGGAAAGATATTGAAAGAGGGAAAGATATTGGAAGAGAGACAGAGAGAGAGTGAGAGAGAGAGAGAGAGAGAGAGAGAGTAGAGAGAGAGAAAAAGCGAGATAGAGATATCTGTCTTACCTTCACATTCAGGATTGTCAGGATTGAAGTTAAGAGCAAAATCGTGAGAAACCTGGAAGTAAAAGCAATGTGTTTTTTAGCTGTAACACTCTATTTCCTGCATTGAATCTTTTGCGGTTCCAATGTAAAATGGGCAAATACCAAAACATTCTGATTCACTAAAAGGTGAGTAGGAATGTCTTGCATTCTGAAAGGAGTAGTGCAATTGCCTACCCCCGCAAGATCTCGCAGAACACCGCTTTCAGTATATACAATTTGTTACACAGCGCATATCTCACTCCTGCTAAACTGCATAAAATATAACCCGCTGTGTCCCCTGTCTGCACCTGCTACCATGCTCCTATGGCATACATGATTCATATGTTTAGTACTGCCCACTGGCTCGTGCATTTTGGTTGGAAGTCAATTCGGCCCATGCGGGAGCTACTGGCCACCAAGGCTTGGACTGCATGAATAGTTGCACTATACACGCACCGACGGGGAGGGGGCGCCACTGAGCATTTCATTGACCTTACTTTGCTGATCGCCCAAAGGGCAATTGCAATGCATTGGAAGGCCTCAGCATTGCCTAGAGTGGTGCGTTGGAGCAGCATCTTCCTAGGCTGAGCCTCTGCAGAATCTGTTGTACTCTGCCGCGAGGAAGCGCAAGGACTGCGGAAACTCCCAATCACAGCGTGCGGGACGAACTGTCCACTGTACTCCATGGGGATCCGGAGGGTAAGGCTGGGTCTGCCTGATCAAGATGCCCTGTGTACACCCCAGACTCGTGCCATCTACTGATGACATGTTGCCCAATTCATGGACATAATGGCCCCTCCCTCTCATCATTCTGTAATTACATACGGATACACAATGTGCAGTGCCGTTCTGCCACCTTTTATTGTTGATGATCAGGTATAGTTGCAACATTACACTTTTTATCAAAAATCAGTGCTTTAAATGGGCCGGTACTCACCGGTACTGATTACCGGCACTTCTTATATTTATCACTCTGAGTACCGGCACCTCTCTACTGCTGTGGAGAGTACCGGTACTCATTGAACTTAAGCTCATTGCCTGTGCTGGTGAGCAGGAGTGGAACGTGTCTCTGGCAGCCAAGGTGTCGCTACTGCAGCCCCCGATCTGAGCCCCAACTGAGCTATTCAGCAAGGCTCATTTGAATAATGTCCGGGTGCTCACCATCACGCTGTGCTTGACAGAGCAGGATCCATTCAGGCCCTGTGCTGTCAATCACATTCACACTATCCTGTGCATTCCTGCAAGCACAGGAATCATGTCAGTGCCCTGGCAGTGGCCATCAGGCTACGGCAAGTCTGGCCCTGGTGACAATTAAAAAAGCCATGGTAGGTGAAGAGAAAAGATGGCTTTTATCATACCTTAGTTTTTTGTGTGTCTGCTATGTTTGTGTGTAAGATGCTGAGAACTAGGGTTTTAGTGGTTAGGAACTAATGGCACTCTGCAAATTAACGGAGGTCAGTTGGACACAGGCCTAATAGTTATGGTGCTAACAGGAAAGGGGCGAACCTACTAACCCCTTACCTTGTGGTGGAAAAATCAACCACATACAACAATTGATATGGTCCTGTGCACACATACAATTCAAAGCTAAACAGTAGGGGCCCGATGTAGGTAATCCCAGATAACCGATTCTTAAATACCGAATCATACAGATTCGGTATTTAAGAACTGGCAATCGGGATGTAGGTAACTGTTCTTAAAAAATTACCGAATCAGTACGTTTCGGTAATTACCGAATCGGTATTTACAGATTCGGTAATTGCCATTGATTCCTATGGGCCTTCAGGCCCATAGGAATGAATGTCAATTACCGAATCGGTAAATACCGATTCGGTAAATGGGGGAAACATTGAAGGGTGGCAGGGTGTCACTTTGACACCCTGTTGCACCCCTCAAATGTGTATGGGTGCACATGTTGCAGACATACATGCATGTATGTCTGCAACATGGCACTGTTTAAAAAGCAAAAAAAAAATGCTTTTTAAAAGGTTTTCATTATTTACCACCAACTTCTAGTTGGTGGTAAATAACGAATTCTTAGAACCCTGTAGCACTGATTGCAGTGCTACCTACATATCAAAATACAGAATCGGTAATTTTACCGATTCGGTATTTCACAGAATCGGTAAAATTACCGTTGCTGTATTTTGACATGCCCCTACATCTCCATCTTCAAATACCGGTCGGTAATGGCCAAAATCGGCCGTTACCGACCGGTATTTGGCGACCTACATCGGGCCCTATATGTTTTTACCCAAACACATAAGAACAACATTCACTGTAGGTTTCTTGGTGCTTTTAATGTAACCAACCGCAAAAAATATACAATGTCGGTCCCCTATGACACGAGTAAGTGTCTCTCAATATCCGGATTAATTGTGTTGCGGCAAAGATACGAGGTCCGCATCTATTGACAAGATTTTGGTATTGAGAGACACTTACTCGTGTCATAGGGGACCGACAATGGATGTTTTTTGCGGTCCCGGACGAGGATCTACAGTTGGATATATCCTTCCCTTCTGACCCCGTATTAGCGAGTGTATTTTGCAATATTTGACAATATGTACTAAAGTTACAAATATTTTTTTATTTCTCACACTACACCTCTACAACGTGGATGCCGGTTTGGAAGTATCACCGTTATTCCGTTTACACAATTTGTAGCATCGACTGACAGCGTCTGATACCTGTTTTTGAGATAACATACCTGATAAATACCCTTTTTCTGAACCCGACTGGGTTGGAATGATCACAGGTGCAGGGTTTATACATTCTGTCTACACAGACCTTGGCCGTGAAGAGTCGGAGACCACGGTTTCTCTCACGAAACACGTGTTGGCCAGCTGTTCTTTGTGCTGTAACACATTAAAAGAACCAAGAAACCTACAGCGAATGATGTTCTTATGTGTTTGGATAAAAACATACACTGTTTAGCTTTGAATTGTATGTGTGCACAGGACCATTGCATATGTTTGTGTGTATGCCTGTTTTTGTGAGAAAAAAGGGAGCGAAAGAGTGAGAATCAAGACACTCTCAGGAGGTATTTTAAAGGAAAGGGGTGGCACTTTGTTTGTACATGTGTGCTCCGTGAAAAAGATTCATAAATAACGTAAAAGGGAGGGTGGGTGAGTGAGTGAGTGGATGGATGAGTGAGCAAGGGTGGATGTATAGATGGATGGATGAGTGAAAGCATGCATGGGTGAAAGGGGGTGGATGATTGGATAAAAGGGTGGATGATGGGTGGATAAGTGAAAGATTGGATGGATGAATGAAAGGTAGAGAGGATGGATGAAAGGGTGGATGATGGATGAGTGAAATGAGTGAAAGGGTGGATGGAATAAAGGAGTGAAAGGGTTGATGGATGGATGAGCTACAGGATTGATGGATGAGGGAAAGGATGGCTAAAGAGATGGATGAGTGAAAGAATGAGTGGATAGGTTTGGAGATTGATGGATGGATGGTTACGTTTGGAAATGAACGGTGATAGTCAGAATGGTGAAAACTGAATGATTGATGAAAGACTGAATAGACGATAGAATGTAAAGGTTAAATGGTGGACATCAGCAGGCAAATGGTAGGATGAAAGGATGAATGGATAGATCGACGGAAGAGACAAGAGATATCTTCTGCGGAGGGTCATGATGAGTTGCTTCATTTGCTTGGGGCCATAAGAGCTTTGGTTCGACGTGGGTGTATTTTCAGTTTCATCCTACTCTCGTGCTCAAAAATATATAGTATTGTGCCAAACAGCAATTAACAGTATGACATTAAGAAGGTGCAACTATTACAAAAAAAGGAAATGTTAACATATTATAACATATGTCTTTCATTTTGTATAATGAGTTAACCTGCTTTGTTTATATAAAGACATTTCTCGTGTGTTTTGGTATGTGCTGCAACTAATATAGAAGTTGTTAAGTATCATCATGCCTTGCCCTTAGCCACCCCCTAGCCCTGCCCCTCACTACACCTCTAGCTCATTTTAATGAGAACCGGCACTTATTATTTCCCATTTAAAGCATTGTGCAAAATCACTGCCTGGGGACAGGCTCACAGTTTAGCATAGTTTTATTATTGTTCCATTTGTTCAGTCTTCTCCTTCCTGAGTTGTCTGTTGGTCTAATGAGTTTTCGTGACCCCTGATAAGTGAAGAAAAAGATACAATGTACTCTTTCTCATGTGATAATAACCATGTAATGTTGTGCCTATTGTGTATGAACCAGTATAAAAAAAGCAAAAAGATTGTTTAAACAAAAGAAAAGGAATGCCATGCTTCCTTTCCTGCTGCAAATATAAGACCTTGCATCTACAGACATGCAACAACATTTGCAATAATGGTCTATCAACCTTTAGGTGACAGATTCCTCGTCAAGTATTGCTGAATGTGGCAGCCTTTTCTTCGTGGAAAGGACACTTATCCTTGTAGGCAAAGCTCAACTGGCCTTGTAGTTAAAAAAAAACACCTGATGCGTACCACAATCCACCTTACAATGCCTCACATAGAAAGCACGTTCGCCTAGCTGATATAGCTGAAACGCACAGCCTCCAAATAACGCACTGAAGAGCCCTTTCAGCAATGGATGTATGGACTAGCTTGTCTGTAGGAGTAATTGGATTTTGAATGCTAACCTGTGCCCTAATGGCTCTTTTATTACTCTGAAAAACAGAAATACCCATCTACTGGCAAAGTTTTAACCTGACTAATCCTTTCAGCTGATTTTAACATCAGAAACACGGCAGAAGCACTTACAGCAAAAATGTAATGTGGGCGTAGCAATCATGCCAAGGTGGTCCCGTCTTATTTTTCTTATTTTTCAGAAACACAGCCTCAAATCAGGGGATGTTTTTTGTAAAACAAAAAGCCAGTTTTCTCACTGCACACCTGTTACATTTTCAGGTCTCACATGTACAGGTGGCTTCCCTCCCCCCACCCCCGACTCGAAATTCGAAAACTAAAACGTAAATGAAAGGTGTTTATTATTGTTTTATTTTTCTCTCATTGAAATAAGGCTTGGGGGCGGGGCCATTGCAGACCAAAGCAGGAGGGAGAGTGATAGCACTGTGATCCATTGCACATGACGGTTTGGCAGGCACGCTCAGGCTGGCCAATGTGGCATAAAGTTCTCTCCAACCCCAGCTGCATTGGGGCTTTGCGGGGGGTGGCCGACCGGAGGGAGGCTCGCCCCCCCGGGGATTTTGGGGCTCCGGGAGGAAGGGGAGGGGAACCTATAAGGAGGACACAGGAAGGGACTTGGGCAGTTTGGGCTTGGCGGCGGTTTTGGGCTTCTTTTGGGCTGGGAGGGTATATAAACGGCCATTTTGGGTCACTGGGCACCATTTTGATGGGACAGTGACCCAGCAGCCGGGGAGGTGAAGGGGTTTTTTGTGGTAGTGAGCAGTTAGGGAGTTTGAGGGCGTTAGCGCGCTTATCGCGTGGTTGAAAGATTGTGTTTTCACTTACTTGTGGGTCGGCTTGCTGTCGGTGGACGCGTGAGGTGTCAGGCGGGGCTCGCGAACGACGCGAAGAACAGAGACGATGGCGGCGGATGGCTGGGCGGATCCTCGCGTTCAGGAAGCGCTGCGCCTGCTTGGGGAGGCTGGCAGGACCGATCTCCTCCGCAGCGATGTGCGGGTAAGGCCACCGCGGCGCGCTGCTGATGGCGCCGCGGCGGCTGTTGCTGCTTGTGACCCGCCGAGGTCACGTGCGCGTAAGGGGGAGGGGGCGGGAGCAGTGAAGAGGGCGGCGCGCGGTGGCGGCCTACAGGCGGCTGGGGCGCCGAAGCGGAGGAGAGGCACAGGGAAGAAGCGCGGTGCAGGAAAGAAGGCCCCCTTGGTTTTTGTAGGCGAGGAGGAGGGGCGGGGGGGGGCCCGGAATAACGGGGGGCGGGGGAGAATGGCCCTGGAGGATCGGGCATGGTCTTGGAGAGAGGTGCGAGGCTACCCGGGGACGCGAGGGCGGGGGTGGGGGAAGGACACGAGGGGGGAGGGGCCGGGGGGCAGGGGCAGGCGGAGGATGCGGTGGGGGGTGGCCTGGAGGGGGAGGGGGGTGAGGGGAGAGAGGGGCTTTTGGTTGGAGCGGGTGGGGGACCTGGGGGGGAGGAGCAAGGAGGACTGGAGGGGGCAGAGGGGGAATCCCCATTGCTGATTGAGGACACGGAGGGGGAGGAGGAGGAGGGGGTGGGGGGCGGGAGCGGGCAGGAGGGGGAGGAGTCTGAGGATGAGCATATCATTCCGCCCAGCAGTAGGGGTTCCCCGCGGGGCGGGGGGCAGGGGGTGCAGGGGGGAGGGGGTGCGATAGGGGGCAGACGGGAGCAGGCGGGGGGGTGGGGGATGCGCCGGGGGTGGGGGCGGACGGAGGAGGGGGGAGGTTTTTGGGGGGCCACAGCGGGGGAGGGGGCGTTTGGGAGGGTGCGGGGGGGGGAATGGCGGGGGGGAGATGCGTGGTTGGGGTGGGTGGGGGGGTATGGGTGGGGGCGCGTGGGGCGGTTCGGGCGGGGTGGGGAGCTGGGGGTGGGGGGAGAGCGGGTGGGGGGGTCGTCCGGCGTGGCGGGGAGGACATTCTGCGGCTGGGGGGAGAGGCGGTTGGGGAGGTAGTGGAGACAGTTTTGCCCCGGCTTGCTGGACTTCCCCGTTTTTCTCTTGGCAGGAGCAGTGGGGGAGGGGCTCGGGTGAGCAGCATGCGGCTCCACCCCGCAAAGTGGATGGGCCGGCTCTGCCTAGTACGGGCGGTCGCGCTCCAACGAGGGACCTGGGGTGGTCCGAAAGAAGATGGACGGAAAGTAGCTCTCCAGCGCCCCCCTCCCGATGGGTCGATCCGGCCGCCGGGGGACGGGGATGGAGCAACGAGGCAGCGGTTTCTTCTGCTTACCAACATGAGGGTAGACGGAGAGTGAGTGTGGACCTAGGGGCCTTGATGACGGAGTGTAGAGCCAGAGCAGGGTTGAGCAGGGTATCTCCTGGTAGGATTGTGGTAGAAGGGGCAGGGAGTGCGGAGCTGGAGTCGGAGGAAGAAGGGGAGCTGCGGGAGGCCGGGGAGGTTTGTAACGTTGTTGCCAGTGTTTTACAGGAATGCCCCCGGCAAGTGGTGCCGCGAGTGACGGCCCCCCCTGAGGATCTGGTTAGGCGGCGGGATCCGGTGAGGACGCCAGCCTTGACGCCAGGTAAGACCAGTACGGGGTCGGGGAGTGGCTTGGGCACGCCTCAAGGAGGCAAGGTGGGAGGAAGTGGTGTTGGAGGCCAACACGTGTCAGTTGGGACAGATGCGGCGGGAGGGGATGCAGTGAGACTGGTGAAGGGTAGGTATGTGATGGATGCCGGTGTGTGTACAGAGGCGGTTTGCGGGTCGGCGGGGAGTGCGGGGTCGAGCGGGTCCTCTAGTGAGTTGGTGGCGGCGAGTGTCGGGGCGAAAGGGAACGGCGAGGGTCCGGTCGCGAGCGCGGCGGTAGGGAATGCTGGGAAGGACGTGGCGTTAGGCGGGTCGGCTCCGTCGAGTGCCGGGGCGAAGGAGAGCTGTGACGTTCCGGTTAAAAAACTGCCGTACATGGGAGTGGCGAAGCCGTTGGGGGCGCATTTGTCATTGGCGACCAGGGAGAAAATATGGAAGGGGGAGTATGTCGAGATCTTTAGGTTGCTGCACCGGGAATTGATGGCCAAAGAGGGGTCGAAGGAAGAGGAACAGGAATTGGCGCGGCGGCCGAGGGTGCCGGTTACTATTGAGAATTGGTCGGCGGCGTTCTTAATCTATGCGAGCGTATACTGTGAGAAGTATCCTGACAGGGCAGTCGCGCTGTTCAAGTACATGGACGTAGTGCGGAGGGCGCAAGTGACTTACGGGGGCAATGCGTGGTCGCATTACGACGAGGAGTTTAGGGCGCGCATGGCGTCGGACCCGGAGGCTAAGTGGGGGGAGTTGGATGCGGACCTTTATCAGCAGACAAGAGTAGGGCGAAATTTGGCCGCACTATCTACACGGCCAGTGGTTTGCCACTGGCTTCCGCACCCTTTTCGGCTCGCCCCACCCGTGGGGGGGTGGGACCGGGGGGAGCCGGGAGCTTCCAGAGTGGGGGGGCCTGCTGGGATTTCAACAGGGGTTCCTGTCTCCGGCAGACGTGCAAATTTAGGCACGAGTGCTCCTCTTGTGGAACACGCCATCCAGAATCGCGTTGCTGGGGGCTTTGGGGAGGCCCCTCACAGGGTCAATCCCCGGCTCCCGTGCCCGGCAGGGGGAGAGGGGGGGGAAGGGGGGGTGCGAGTACCTTGGGAAAAGGCTCGTACACCGGTTAGGCTGGACCGGTTGGAACCCCTCTTGGACGTTTATCCGCGGGCGGATGATGCGTCGGTGCTGCGTCGGGGTTTCAGGGAGGGTTTCCGGTTGGGGTACGAGGTTCCGCGGATTGCTCGTTGGGCGGAGAACCTGAAGTCTGTGAACGCACACAAGGGCATAGTCCAGGAGAAGCTTTTCAAAGAAGTGAGAGAGGGGAGGATGGTGGGACCTTTTGAGGTGGCGCCTTTGGAGGATCTGATCATTTCACCCATTGGAGTGGTCCCAAAGAAAGAGCAGGGTCAATTTCGCTTGATTCAACATCTCTCGTGGCCGGAGGGCGCGTCGGTGAACGATTTTATATCGGCAGACTTGGCGTCGGTGTCATACTCGTCCGTGGACGTTGCGAGAAAATTGGTGACGACGGCGGGACGAGGGGCGCTCATGGCAAAATGCGATGTAAAATCGGCATTCAGGTTGCTGCCGGTTCACCCAGAGGATCATCAGTTGCTGGGAATACAGCTGGACGGGTTAATTTTTGTTGACAGAGCGCTTCCGATGGGGTGCTCCGTGTCATGTGCCTTGTTCGAGCGTTTCAGTTCTTTCTTGCAGTGGGCTTTTTCCTGGCGCACAGGCTCTGAGGCGATTACGCATTATCTGGACGACTTCTTCCTGGTGGGTAGCCCCGGTTCAACGGACTGCCAGCAACAGCTGAGTAGTTTTATGGACCTGATGAATTACCTGGGGGTGCCTTTGGCGCCAGAGAAGACACAGGGGCCCAGCACGGTGCTGTCGTTCCTCGGGATAGAGCTCGACTCGGCGGCCATGGAAGCACGCCTGCCGGAAGACAAGAGGTCGGCGATGGTGGTTCTGGTGAGGGACATGTTGGCGAAACGGAAGGTGTTGGTGCGTGAGGTGCAGGTGTTGCTGGGGCACTTGAATTTCGCGTGCCGCGTGGTGCGGGCGGGGCGGACTTTTTGTCGACGGTTGGGACTGGCTTTGTCTGGGTTGTCGATGCCTCATCACCACGTACGGTTGCCGGCGGGCGCGAGAGAAGATCTGTGCATGTGGTTGGCTTTCTTGGAGAGATTCAACGGTGTTCCCATGGCGCCGCCGGAGGAGTGGGAGTGGGACGTGACGATGTCATCGGATGCGACGGGAGTCGGCGGGTTCGGACTCTACTGGGCGGGCCGGTGGTGCGCGGAGCAGTGGCCGGAGCAGTGGCAAGCGGGGGGGGAGAAGCATTGCTTTCTTGGAGTTGTTCCCGCTGGTGGTGGCTGTGACAGTGTGGGCGCGTGAGTTGGCGCACAGGCGCGTGTTGTTCAAGGTGGACAATATGTCGGTGGTGCAGGTGGTGAACCGGCAGTCTGCGAGGGAACCTCAGGTGCTGAAGCTGATGCGCGTGTTTGTGTTGAGGTGCCTGGAAAACAATATCTTGTTTCGGGCGCAACATGTGCCGGGAGTGGACAATGACATTGCGGATGCTTTGTCTCGTCAACAGTGGCAGAGATTCCATGGGCTAGCCACGGAGGCGGAGGCGGTCAAGACGGAGGTGCCGGAGGAGATGTGGTTAGTGGGAGAGCGCGGGTCGTTCGATTGGTGAGGTCGTCCGTGGCGGTGTCCACATGGAAGAGTTATGAACAGGCCTGGCTGGAGTTTCTGCGTTTTGGAGCGGTAAGGCAGCGGGACAAGTGGCGTCGGGAGGAACAGGTGGTGCAATTCATGCTGGGGTTGATGGACAGAGGGCTGGCGAGAGTGACCATTGCGGGTAAACTGGCGGGTGTGGCGTTTATGGGCAAGCTTTGGTGGGGCTATGCTCCCTCGGCGGGGGAATTGGGAGGGCGTCTTCTGGAGGGTTGGGAGAGAGAGAAGGGGGCCCGGGTGCGGCAGAGACGGCCCATTACGGAGGCAATGTTGGAGGGGTTGTTGAGTCGGTTGCCGGTGGTGTGTAGAGATCAGGAAGAGGCGGTGCGGTTTTCTACATTGATGTCGTGGTTGTATTTCGGGGCCTTTCGGGTGTCAGAGATGGTGGGTTTGAAAGGGCAGGCGGGATTGACGTGGGGGGACGTGGAGTTTCGGGGTAGGGAGGTCCCGTGCGGCTCCGACGTTCCAAGACCGATCAGCGGGAGAGGGGCACGTGGGTGGTACTGGGTCCAGGGGACAAGGAGGCGGTGTGTCCGGTGGAGTGGGGGAGGCGGTTGGCGGCCGGTGGAGCGCAGGCGGGTGCGGATGTCTTTGACAGGGGAGAGG
The DNA here is from genome assembly GCF_964261635.1 of Lissotriton helveticus. Taxonomy (NCBI): domain Eukaryota; kingdom Metazoa; phylum Chordata; class Amphibia; order Caudata; family Salamandridae; genus Lissotriton; species Lissotriton helveticus. The sequence goes on from NC_136065.1 coordinate 1,675,031,721, forward strand.
CAGGACGTGTGACGGCCGCGCAGTTGTTATGGGTCCTGCGGCACGCCCTGCGGTCTATGGGTGAGGATCCAAAAGACTTCGGGACGCATTCTTTCCGCATCGGGGCGGCGACGGAGGCGGCGCGCCGGGGTTGGGGGAAGGAGGACATAAAGCGGTTGGGGCGCTGGAAGTCGGATTGCTTTAAGACATACGTCAGGTTGCGAGGGGTAGTGGTGGAATGAGAGGGTGTGTGGACTTGCTGCTTACATGTGTCTCTTTTCAGGTGCAGTGGCGGGGCCTACGGCGGCGGCAGTGTCCATTTATGTGGTGGGACATTCTTTTGTTAAAAGAGCGGAAAAGGCCGAATGGGGAAAATGCAAGAACCTTAACCTGGAATTAGATGAACAGTTGTTTCAGTGCCATTGGAGAGGCAAAGGGGGTATGCGTTGGCACGAGTTGGTGCCGGTTTTAAATAACGTTGTTCGGGGAGGGGTGTGCCCGGATGTTTTAGTGGTTCATCTGGGTGAAAACGACCTGGTGCAATGTAAGGGTTTGGCCCTGGTGAAGCAAATGCGGAGGGATTTATTGGAGATTAAGAGGCAGTGGGCAGGGTGTCACATTATCTGGTCTGAGTTCATTCCGAGGAGATGCTGGAGGGGGGCAGTGAGGCCGGGGGCGATTGACAGAACCAGGAGGAAGATCAACAGGGAAATGAGGGCCTTTTGCGAGAAGGAAGGGGTGGGCAGGATGGAACACCCGGAGCTGACGTATGGAGCTATATATTTTTTCTTGGAGGATGGGGTCCATTTGTCCAGATACGGGATGGAACTTTATGTGGTACAGTTGAAGGAGGCGTTGGACAGGGCGATAGGGGTAAAACGGTATCCGAAGGTACAGAGGTCCTAGGGGGGGGTCGAAAGCGGTAAAGGCTTTCGAGTGGCGCTTTTCCCTAGTATAATGGGGGGGGTAGGATAGGAGGAAGGAGCTTTACTGGTTGGAAGGGAAGGAGTGTACAGAGGGCAGAGATTAAAACATTGAGCCAGGCGTTTGTGTAAATGATAAGGAGTTTATCAGGTTGTTGGGGAACTGTTTAGGGGTGGGGGTGGGGGGATTGACAGATATGTGCATATTTAGTTAGGCCTAGTTTTGTGCGGCAAAGGCCAAGGTTGGGGTATGTTCAGGATGCACCTGTTTCCAATAAAAGCGGCCTTTAACACACCATATACCTGTGTCCGGTCGGTTCTTCCCCTCCCCGTCTCCCGATGGGCCCCAATGGGGCTTTGCGGGGGGTGGCCGACCGGAGGGAGGCTCGCCCCCCCGGGGATTTTGGGGCTCCGGGAGGAAGGGGAGGGGAACCTATAAGGAGGACACAGGAAGGGACTTGGGCAGTTTGGGCTTGGCGGCGGTTTTGGGCTTCTTTTGGGCTGGGAGGGTATATAAACGGCCATTTTGGGTCACTGGGCACCATTTTGATGGGACAGTGACCCAGCAGCCGGGGAGGTGAAGGTTTTTTTTGTCCCACCCGCCCTCCCTGTTTTAGGCTAGCTAGGGTTGGGGGGGGGGGACAGTGCAAGGGTTTTTGTTGGTTGCAGGTGCTTTCTGTGGTAGGGTTGCCGAGTGCGTCGCTAGGAGCAGGTGCTGGGGTGGTTTGCTGTGGGTTGGCGCTTTTCCCTAGTATAATGGGGGGGGGTAGGATAGGAGGAAGGAGCTTTACTGGTTGGAAGGGAAGGAGTGTACAGAGGGCGGAGATTAAAACATTGAGCCAGGCGTTTGTGTAAATGATAAGGAGTTTATCAGGTTGTTGGGGAACTGTTTAGGGGTGGGGGTGGGGGGATTGACAGATATGTGCATATTTAGTTAGGCCTAGTTTTGTGCGGCAAAGGCCAAGGTTGGGGTATGTTCAGGATGCACCTTTTTCCAATAAATGCGGCCTTTAACACACCATATACCTGTGTCCGGTCGGTTCTTCCCCTCCCCGTCTCCCGATGGGCCCCAATGCTGGGTTGGAGACAGCAGTCACAGGCTCCCTGGGAGCGCAAATCAAGGACGCACGGGCCAATCCTGATGCAGCTCTCATGGAGGAGTGCAGCGTCAGGATTGGCCACAGGTGAGGCTGGTATCCTGTGCTGCAGTGAGGAAGAAACAGAACAGCGGCGTTTCGGCATGTGAGATGCGGCAGGTACGTTCTTTTTTTTATTTAATTGTCTTCTTCGTCTGTCGAACTCCCTCCCCCTCACCCCGCCACTCCCACTGCACACCAGCCGCTACTGCTCACCTGCCAAGCAGCACAGGCTGCCTGGTTGTGAAAGACCAATTTGTGGACTTACTAAGAACTTTCAGTAGACTGAAAGCCTGGCCATTGCTTACAATTAGTTGGTGTTATTGTCACTATCATTTCCTTGCTTCATATTCAATGGCTTTCCTTGTCCATTTATGTTTATCCCTCCAGTGTAGCCTAGCGTCTTTACCATCCTCTTGATTGTCTGACTTGTGCCCGTCCACTGTTTGCTTTTAGGGAACTACTTTTTCGTTGTGGTTAAGAACTCCATGAGAGTGCATGTGTTTCCCTCGTGTGCTTTATTTCCCCTCTGTTCTCTTTCTCGCCTGGGTGTTAGCTTCTCTCTGCCCCCTCATGCCACGTGTTGCATTCTCCCCTCGCTCTGCCCTTCATGGGCTTCTCCTGCCCTCTGTGCTGCTTCCTTCCTCCTTGCTGCTTTTCCCCTTGCAGCCTGCCTTGAATTTTCCTTTAACCCAATTTACCCCCCAGTCCACCCAGTCTAATATTTTATTTATTTATTTTGTGTAGTATAAGGCAGCAAATAACTGCCGAACCCTCTGTTTTAAAAAAAAAAAAGGTTTTGAGCTACTTCATATTTTTTTTACCGATCCATCTCTGATCCGTAAATAACACAAGATGTCACCCACTTAATTTTTTAGGCTGGCACATGCCTTATGATGTGTGCTTGCATGATGCTGCATGGGTACACCAGCATGATGTAGCATGCGCACGACTACACAATGACAAGGCTACTGGCAGCAGCGTCATTGCAACTTTTTAGGTCGAGCCTAGCTATTGTGTAAGCAATCGCTATGGGAGAGATATAGAGGGGCACCAGAAAATCCTACCAAGAGGGCTTTGGAATGCAGATTATGGCCAGTGCATGTGCGCCGGGCGCACTCGCCATTTGCTCCCCCGCCCCCCCGCCCCCCCATCAGACTTGAAAGGAAGCCACTCGCACACCACCATTTGTCTGAGCCTCGGCATTAGGCTTCAAAGGAAGCCACTCCCCCGCCCCCCATCAGTCTTCAAAGGAATGCGCTCCCGAACTTGCTGGCCTCGCTCTCGTGAGCCTTTATTTATTTGTTTTCATAGTCTGTTCTTCATCCAGCTCTCTCTATCCTTACCTCTCATTTTTATCTTGCTTTCTGTTGTTCCAGTACAGTTTTTGCATTATCGTGTTTACTTAAAGAGGTTCGATCTATCGTGCTAGTGACCAGTGACTGTTGTAGTCTTTTCCAAGATGGTGTTCTCGTTTCTCCCGTAGTCCTCTTTTCATTCCGCTGATGTGGCGTACATTTCGGCCGGTCACCATATGTGTGTTTCACAGCGTTTCTCTCTGAACGTTGCGTGCAACCGTCGTTTACATTTGGAGAAGCTTAGGTTACGCTTTGGAGTCGGTAAGCATTTTGCCAATATGGCGCCGCTCCCCCACCACGCAATGCCGAGAGCTTGTTGTCTTTCCTTCTCCTTTCACTGCATGCACACAACTCCCGGTCGCGGCCAATGCTTGCACTTTTTCCCCTTCCAAATGCTCCTTTGGTCAGAACCCCTCCGAACTCCCCTTATGACGGCCAGACTCGCGGCACAACACTTACCCCTAAACTTTTACGCCCCACCACTTTCAAAAGCAGGCCATTTTCACTCTTGGGGTGCACTTAAACTATTTGTTCACCAGTCCAAAACAAAGCGAGTCTCTTCTCTTTCGAAATGTTTACATGGTTCAGTAGTCAGGTTAGGTGCATATGTTTGTCACATCACAAGACCACTCTTTTATTTACAATAAAGATGTATTTACTTTCCCTATTGCCACCTTCATTAAACATATTTATAGGCATTCAACTAAGTTATAGGCATTCAGCTAAGCAATGTGCATTTGTACATGACAATCACTAGTATTCGCGACTTCCGATGAAAAGGCGCCATGTTTCATGTGGGGAGGCGAGCCCGTGGGCACAGAGCGGAAGCTACATGTTGGTTGTTTTCAAGCTCAATCTGTGACATTCTCCCAGCTCATGAGCCACTAAGATGACATTTATTGTAAAAGACATGAGCGCTGCCCTTTAAATAGCAAAGTTAAATGGAGCAACTGGAGCTCACGTCAGCTGTGGGACAACAGTTAAACACAGTTGTTGCCCCAATATAAATACTAGCACGCAGACCGTGACACTCGGGGAACCTCTATTTTCGCTTAAAGCGCAGTTTGTTTTACTTTTAAAATGCAACAAATGTTTCCGTTTGAGAATTACAAACGAACTCACAAAAAATAATCTACTGTCCCTCTCAGGCGTTAACGAAATTATTAATGTGTTTCGGTGTTCTCAACATTTCATCTATACACTTGGGGCAGCACTTTACCAGCATGAGTTCTCATAACAGAGAGGGTCGCCCATTCTTTTAATCTGATGATATGTTTATGCCCTTGGTTTCGATCTGCACTCATCAACGGATGGTTTATGCAGGAGGTCTTCATCTGCCTTCTTGTTTCTCTTTCGTTCTCATGTTCTCCTCCCCCTTCAATGGTTCCACCACCTTCCCCGAGTTGTCTTTTGTTTCCGCCTCCGTTTTCTCTTCTCTCCGTCATACTCACTCTCCTGCCTCCTCTCCCCGCCTCACCTTCTGCCCACTTCTCCCCCTGATCTCTCTGCGTATGGCTTTGCCTTTCCTCTCTCCCTCTCCTGTCCCTCCTGGAGGGGAGACCTACCTAGTGCCGGCTGACCTTCTTCACCAAAATGTGTGACCGTCGTCAAATCGCTTGTTTTAAATGCCACATTTGTAATATAGTTCTCATCAGCGTTAATCATTACCTATTCTGCAAGGAAACATTTACAGAGACTGTGCACATGGCGACATAAACAAGAAACACATTAGCTATTAGCTTTTCTAATTTGTTCATTGCTTATTTTGGAACATATTTCACATCATTGAACATAAGACCTTAGCTTTACAAACATCAGTCTACCGAAATGGTTGCAAATCCCCAGGTTCGAAATGCTGGCTGCTGGGAGTTTCCTTGGAAGGCCACTTATTTCTTCTTTCCATCTGGTTCACATCAAGGGATCATCTCGTTTTAAATAGGTGTTTCTAGTTACTTTAGGGAGGATGGATGTGGCTGGTTACACAACATTCCCCAGTTACACACTTTTCGCTAGATTCAGTTTTCACAGTGGTGGCATCATCCTTGTACTATCGGTCTGAGTGGCACATTGCATCTGGGCACAGAGGTCCCATGCTGCTTGCACGTTATTCGATCGAGCTGAATTATCTTGGGTGAGGTGCCACTGACTTGTTGCACTGAGAGCACAGGCCCATGTTCTTGACTATTTGAAAGTCATGGGTCTTAACCTAATCCTATCGAAGGTGGGAGGGTGCACTAGTGCCTTCTTGTGACAGTTCACAGCTATTTTTGCTGGTTAAACAAAGTTTACTGTACTCTCATAGCCACACACAACCCCACACACAACCCCACACACACACAACCCCACAAACACCCCCCCACCCCCCCACACACACAACCCTACACACACACAACTCCACACACACAACTCCACACACACACAACCCCACACACACACAACCCCGCACACACACAACCCCGCACACACACAACGCCGCACACACACAACCCTCCCACACACAACCCCACACACACACACAACCCCACACACACAACTCCACACACACAACCTTCCACACACACAACCCCCCACACACACAACCCCACACTCACACACACACACAACCCCACACACACACACAACCATCTATCTATCTATCTATCTATCTATTTATCTATCTATCTATCTATCGCCCTCACTCTATCTATCTGTCTATCTATCGCCCTCACTCTATCTATCTATCACCCTCACTCTATCTATGTTTATCTATCGTCCTCATCTATCTATCGCCCTCACTCTATCTATCTGTCTATCAATCGCCCTCACTCTATCTATCTATCGCCCACACTCTATCTATCTGTCGCCCTCACTCTATCTATCTATCACCCTCACTCTATCTATCTATCGCCCTCACTCTATCTATCTATCGCCCTCACTCTATCTATCTATCGCCCTCAATCTATCTATCTATCGCCCTCACTCTATCTATCTATCACCCTCACTCTATCTATCGCCCTCACTCTCTCTCTCTATCGCCCTCACTCTATGTTATGTTATGTTAAATTTTATTTATTCAGCGCACGTACGCCCATGGGCTTCATGGCGCTATAGAAGTTTTTTTGGGAACACAGCATAACGCTAAAGGCACATTTCGCAAGGGTACATTTCACACTTATTTACAGATAGGCCTGTCTAAACAGCCATGTTTTAAAGCCACCCCGAGACGCACCCACAGACCCTTCACCTGCTGCACCTGCAAGTTCACCTGCCTCCGAACCTGCCCCGCACCCGCCAAGACAAACACCAGCAGCAACCACCTCAAGTGCATCCTGATCAACACCCGCTCCGTCCACAGACACGCCGTGGAACTCTGGAACCTCCTCGACGCTACATCACCGGACGTCGCCTTCCTCACGGAAACCTGGATGAACGCCTCCTCTGCACCCGACATCGCCATCGCCATCCCGGACGGGTACAAGATCATCAGGAGGGACCACATCAACCAGACCGGAGGTGGCATCGCCATCGTCCACAGGAACACCATCCGCATCACGACCAACGCCAACGAATCCTTCGCCGCAGCCGAACATCTCCACTTCCAGATTCACACCGACCCTAAGACGACCCTCAGAGGCACCCTCGTCTACAGACCCCCTGGACCACGCACACAATTCAGCGAAGACATCACAGACTTCATCAGCCCGCACGCCCTCCCCTCCACTGACTACATCCTCCTCGGGGACCTCAACTTCCACCTAGAGAACAACAAGGACCGCAACACCACCGCCCTGCTGGAAAACCTCGCCAACCTCGGACTCAAGCAACTGGTCAACACCCCCACCCACTACGCCGGCCACACGCTTGACCCCGTCTTCTCTTCCAGCAAGTACATCACCTTCAGCCACGCCACCGGACTCCACTGGACCGACCACAGCTGCGTCCACTTCAGCTTCAAAAGATCCACGACCCACCACCACCCGCAACAGGTACCTCACAGGAATTGGAGCAAGATCACCGCAGACCAGTTCACCACCTCCCTCAGCCAGAGCCCACCCGCCAACACAACGGACCCCAACGAAGCAGCCCGCAACTTCACAGTGGCTGACCGCCTGCGCCGACGACCTCGCGCCACTAAAGAACCCTCCCAGCAGACCCAGAAGCAAGAAGGCATCCTGGTTCACCGACGACCTCAAGGACTCCAAGAAGACCTGCCGCACCCTCGAGAAAGCCTGGCTCCTCGACCGGACCACCGACAACATGACCGCCCTCAAACACGCTACCCGTAAGCACCACCAGCTCATCCGCACCACCAAGAAGAAATCCCTGAAGGAACAACTGGACAACAACGCCCACGACAGCAAAGAGCTGTTCACTATCGTCAAGGAGTTCTCCAACCCCAGCACCGGCATCAACGACATCACTCCGTCACAAGACCTCTGCGACTCCCTCGCCTCGTTCTTCCACCGCAAGATCGCCGACATCCACAACAGCTTCGGCGCCCCACCCACGCACCCAACCGTCGAACCAATGCCCCCCACCACCACCCTTTGCACCTGGACCACGGTGACCACGGAAGACACAGCCCGCACGATGAACACCATCCACTCCGGATCACCGACCGACCCCTGCCCACACCACGTCTTCAACAAGGCCGACTCCACCATCGCACCCCAACTCCGGAACATCATCAACGCCTCCTTCAACACCGCCACCTTTCCGGAGAGCTGGAAGCACGCCAAGATCAGCGCCCTCCTGAAGAAACCTACAGCGGACCCCACCGATCTCAAAAACTTCCGCCCCATCTCGCTCCTCCCTTTTCCTGCTAAAGTCATCGAGAAGATCGTCAACAGACAGCTGACCGCCTTCCTCGAGATGAACTGATCCCTCGACCCCTCGCAGTCTGGCTTCAGAGCCAACCACAGCACCGAGACCCGCCCTCATCGCAGCCACCGACGACATCCGGACCCTGCTCGACAAGGGGGAAACAGTGGCCCTCATCCTCCTGGACCTCTCCGCTGCGTTCGACACGGTCTGCCACCGCACCCTAGTCCAGCGCCTCAGCAACATCGGTATCCAAGAGAAGGCACTGGAGTGGATCATCTCGTTCCTCGCCGGAAGAACACAAAGAGTCCGCCTCCCCCCGCTTCGCTCCGAGGCCATCGAAGTCATCTGCGGCGTCCCACAAGGATCTTCACTCAGCCCCACCCTCTTCAACATCTACATGAAACCTCTCGCAGCCATCGCACGCCAGCACAACCTCAACATCATCTCTTACGCCGACGACACCCAGCTGATCCTCTCCCTCACCAGAGACCCCGACACCGGCAGAACCTGCCTACACGAAGGGATGAAAGACGTCGCCGAGTGGATGAAGGACAGCCGCTTGAAACTGAACTCGGACAAGACGGAAGTCCTCATCCTGGGATCTTCGCCCTCCGCCTGGGTCGACTCCTGGTGGCCCCCAGCCCTGGGCACCGCACCCAAGCCAACCGACCACGCACGCAACCTGGGCTTCATCCTGGACCCCTCCCTCTCGATGACCAGACAAGTCAACGCAGTCTCCTCATCGTGCTTCAACACCCTGCGTATGCTTCGCAAGATCTTCCGCTGGATCCCGACCGAGACCAGGAAGACTGTCACCCAGGCACTCGTCACCAGCCGACTGGACTACGGAAACGCCCTCTACGCCGGAACCACAGCCAAGCTACAGAAAAGACTCCAGCGCATCCAGAACGCCTCCGCCCGACTCATCCTGGATGTCCCCCGACGCAGCCACATCTCCAGCCACCTGAGGAATCTGCACTGGCTCCCTGTCGACAAGAGGATCACGTTCCGGCTCCTCACCCATGCACACAAGTCTCTCCACGACCTGGGCGCCAAGTACCTCAACGACCGCCTGACCTTCTACACGCCCACCCGCCAGCTACGGTCCACCAGCCTCGCCCTCGCAGCCGTACCACGCATCCGAAGAGCCACCGCCGGAGGAAGATCCTTCTCTTACCTGGCTGCCAAGACTTGGAACTCCCTCCCCATCCACCTTCGGCTGACCCAGGACCATCTCGCCTTCAGGAAACAACTCAAGACCTGGCTGTTCGAGCAGTAGCATACCCCTCCCCCCAAGCGCCTTGAGACCCTCCCGGGTGAGTAGTACGCTATACAAATGGCATGATTGATTGATTGATTGATTGATTGATTGGTTCTGGACATACTGTAATCTCTTTAGCTGACCTGCTGGAAGACCTAGGTACAGACTATTTGAATAGTCAAGCCGAGATAAAACTAAGGCGATAATTACTTGAATCAAAGCGGAATAGGTTAAAAGGTGGGCAATTTTCTTTATCTTTCTCAATTGAAAGAAACTGAATGAAACTACCGTCCCTATATGACTCTATCTATCTATCGCCCTCACTCTATCTATCTATCGCCCTCTATCTATCGCCCTCACACTATCTATCTATCGCACTCACACTATCTATCTATCGCCCTCACTCTATCGTACTCACTCTATCTATCTATCGCCCTCACTCTATCTATCGCACTCACTCTATCTATCTATCGCCCTCCCTCTATCTATCTATCGCCCTCACTCTATCTATCTATCGCACTCTATCTATCTATCTATCTATCTATCTATCTATCTATCTATCTATCTATCTATCTATCTATCTATCTATCTATCTATCTATCTATCTATCTATCTATCTATCGCCTTCACACTATCTAGCTATCACCCTCACTCTATCTATCGCCCTCAGTCTATCTATCGCCCTCACTCTATCTATCTATCGCACTCACACTATGTATCGCACTCACACTATCTATCGCACTCACTCTATCTATCGCCCTCACTCTATCTATCGCCCTCACTCTAGCTATCTATCGCACTCACACTATCTATCTGTCTATCTATCTATCGCCCTCACTCTATCTATCTATCGCACTCACACTATCTATCTATCGCCCTCACTCTATCGCACTCACTCTATCTATCTATCACCCTCACTCTATCTATCTATGGCCCTCCCTCTATCTATGTATCTATCTATCTATCTATCTATCTATCTATCTATCTATCTATCTATCTATCTATCTATCTATCTATCTATCTATCTATCTATCTATCTATCTATCTATCTATCTATCTATCTATCTATCTCCCCCACACTATCTATCTATCTATCTATCTATCTATCTATCTATCTATCTATCTATCTATCTATCTATCTATCTATCTATCTATCTATTGCCCTCACTCTATCTATCACCCTCACTCTATCTATCTATCTATCACACTCACACTATCTGTCTATCTATCTATCGCCCTCACTCTATCTAAATATCGCACTCACACTATCTATCGCACTCACACTATCTATCGCACTCACTCTATCTATCTATCGCACTCACACTGTCTATCGCACTCACTCTAGCTATCTATCGCACTCACACTATCTATCGCACTCACTCTATCTATCTATTGCCCTCACTATCTATCTGTCTATCTATCGCCCTCCCTCCCTCTATCTATCGCCGTCCCTCCCTCTATCGCCCTCCCTTCCTCTATCTATCGCCCTCCCTGTATCTATCGCCTTCCCTCTATCTATCGCCTTCCCTCTATCTATCGCCCTCCACCTATCTATCTGTCACCCTCACTCTATCTATCTATCGCATCACCACAGCATCACTCAGCACCACCACAACATCACTCAGGGGCACCACAACATCACTATGAGCTACCACAGCATCACTGATCGCCACAGCATCACTCGTCGCCACCACAACATCGCTCAGCGCCACCACAGCATCAATCTGTGCAACCATTCAACAACAACTGGTTCAAATATGTTCTCTTAATGTTTCAAGCTTTATTACAAATGTGACAAAAAGATGTTAATATTTCACTTCTGTTCTTGGATTTTTGTTACAATAAAATACACTGAACATAATCTTCACAAAAGTTATTTACAAAAGTTTAAGCTGTTGCCATTATAAATTACAATAACTTTTATTTAAGTATTAATTATTGGAAAAAATTTAAAGCCATTGTTATTTGTAATATTAATACATCTAAGTCACGTAAATACAACACATATTGCACTACAAATGCTATAGGTGTCACATTTGCGAAAGTTATAACTATTGGCATTGTAAATGACAAAGCTATTAATTTCGCTATTTTAAAAAACCAACACACAAATAACAAATTTGTCATTTACAATACCAATAGCTCAAACTTTCCTAATGCGAGACCTATTGCATTGCAAATGCTTGTTTCCCTTTTGGCCATGCTGCCCAGCATCAGCAAGACATGCTTTTTGCTGATGCCTACTCAGGAAAAATCAGTATCGGAAGGCCCGTCATAAGTAGGGTGGTTTTTGAATGCCAGCAGTCCAGTGAGAAAAAATATTATTCTAAATCCATGACTTTATCTTTCACATCGTCTTAATCTCCTAATTGTGAATGAAATGTGGTTTAACCTTTAAGCTATTTTAGCGTCAAGGGAAGGGAACTCCTTGTAGTTATCATGTTTTCTGGCACAAAAGGGCTGCCGGTATATAGCTCAGACTGGTTAGTATTCGTCGTGACAACATTTAACACTCACCCACCACCCATTTTCCTTTTCCCATTGTGCAAGTTCTGTTGTCAGACTCAACAATAATGGTTGTAAGAATGTGTAAATTATAAAATAATGAACTGCTACTATCACTGAATGTGTCGCATTATGCTGCATAATTTAATAAACCCTGCCACATAATTGTGCCCTCCACTCCCGGATAATTCCAGTGGCCGTGGTTTAGGCGAAGATTAGGCATTGGTGCAGATTACTATCAACTACCCTAAATGTTAACTAGTCTTAGGTCAGTTTAATAGTTTTTAGATCTAACAAGCTTTCAGTGTCAAAGTTTAGCATTACAGTAGCAAATTTCCTCTTTGCATGTACTGGGTATAGTATCTCAGTTGGTGCAGCCCCACCTTGCACTACCTACTCAAATGGTGTAGTGAACCAGCAGTGTGGGCCGCTTTGATCAACGAATGCACAGACCTGGGCTTCAGCGCTGGTGACGGGGGACTGTAGATGGGAATTTCATGTCTACCTGAACTACTGGCATAGAACAGACTGGTCGTCTGGCTCTTCAACAGTTGAGTCTTCTAGACAGATTTGAGTGGCCGTTTTATTGGCAGAAGTGGCCTCTGGGCATGATGCATGTGGGAGCTTGTATTCACCAATTCCTGCCTTTAGGCCATTGCAGGAGGGCATTTCCTTGCATGGTTATGGTCTGCTGTCCGGTACAATGGCATTTAAAAGATTGGCATCTCTGGTGGCAGGAGCAGCAGCATGAGGCATTCTGGGTCAGTGGTGGAAACACCAGACTGCACAATGGTGGTGTGGTGCACATCTTCTTATTCAACTCATGGCAGGAACTGCACAAGGAAACTGAGATGCCCCTCACACGTTTGGTCAGCACTAGCTATGCTCCCTGTCGGTAGTCAGCTACCTCTGGGTGTTGAACATGTTGCGAACACTCTAGGCTTCTCCTCTTGGGCAGTTTCTCATCCAGCAGGACCGAGCACTCTCCTTCCTTCCCTGAGCAGACAGGCTTCTAATCACTTAGACAGACCCTCAGCTTCATTAGAAAGTAGCAGACTTCAGGTAATGTCCCCCACCTGCGGGAGACTGGGTGTCATTCAGAACCTATCCTTGGGCACCCAGCAATCCTTCCAGTACACTGCAGAGCACTCCCTTCCTTGGTCAAGAAGAGAGGTGACATGGATCCACTGACAGAGGGTTCAGAACCGGTTTGGGATGGTTCTATTTCACATGTAAGTATCTGGCTGTTCCTCAGACCCAGCCTTTGTGTAAGATAAAGAGGTATAGGCTCTCTTAGAGAGTAGCAAGTGTTCTAGGTTCAAGCAGAAGTAGCCTAAACAAGGGATAGAACTCTGCATCTGTCATCAAGCTTCCTGAACCAGTAATCAGACAAAGAAAAGAAAAGGACAGGTTCACCTTCATGAACTGGAACTGCAGTCCTAACGACTCACCCTTACCATCAACCAAAAGGCAGTGCTCAGGAAGAACTAATCAGCAGCCCCTTGTTAACAGGGCACTCATTGAATTTTGTAAAGGCAATCCAGTCTCCATCCTCCCTCACTTCTGTGTCTGGATCTCCACCCACCAGCTACAGGAATATAATGAACCCACGTCAACTGTCGGGGACGCTGTATCCATTCTCCATCAAGGTCCATCTGATCTAACATTCCTTGATAAACTGGGAAAAATAATTAATCCTGATTGAAATAGGATAAGAAGTTTACAACACATTGAATGTATGAAAGATGAGATAAGTTAGTATCATACTAGTACATATGAGTCACTCTCAAACGTACTAGGTAAAATTCAAATACCCGTTGTGTATGATACGATATATGATATGATGTGATGTGATATGACATACCATGATATGACATGACCAAAATGTTGAGGAATATGTGGACTGGGTTGTACTGCGCCTTGAAGGTTCTAGAGCCGAGTTACAAAGGTTTTATTTTAGTTATATGTTCTTCGATGTTTGTCTGGATGCAGAACATATGGACCAGAGCACAGGGTGCAAGATAGAGAGTTCAAGAAGTTAGCATGAGTGAATGAGCTCTATGAAATACTAAGGGCCTGATTAGATCTTGGCGGATGGGTTACTCCGTCACAACGGTGATGGATATCCCGTCTGCCAAAATATAAATCTCATTCCATCCTATGAGATTTATATTTTGGCGAACGGGATATCCGTCACCGTTGTGACAGAGTAACCCATCTACCAAGATCTAAATCAGGCCCTAAGTAGCAAGATCATGCTTTTTGGAAGACACATATACATTCTAACCTCACCTCATAATTCGGTGGAACCCGTGCTCCAAACCCATATGCTGGAAACCGCTTGTCACTGAAAGAAAACACAACATAAAAAAGTTACAAACAGAGGGGTGTACTATGCGAAAATTAGAAAGCAAATAGCAATATCAACAAACATAGAAAGGCTACTTAATTGCACATTCCATACTCGGAAGACACTTCTAATTTTCCCAACTCCAGCAGAACTCTGTTCTGCCGTGAGTCTTGAATTCTGCTGACGTTAAAGACCAGGGGGCTCATTTATGAGCCCTTGCGTCACTATTACGCCGCTGGTGCGTCACTTTTAGTGACGCACCAGTGGAGTAAAAAATGTGCCTTGTTGCACCACATTTACAAAGTGACGCATCTAGGTAGATGTGTCACTTTGTAAACCCCTGCACCACATTATACCTGCGCCAGGTATAATGTATGCAAGGGGGGCATTTTGTCGCAAGCAAGAGTCATAGAAGTGACGCAATGAAATCTATAAGATTTCACTGCGCCATTTCTTGGACGCTAATGCGTCAAAATCTAACGCAGGCGTAAGACTGACGCAGGCCATTTCAAATGGGGCTTGCCCCATGTGAAACTACACATTGCTGGAGTTGCGTCACTTTTGTGACAAACTCCAACAATGAGTCACTTTTGCGCCTACAGATATGTCAGAAATACTGACGTATCTGTAACTCCTTGCGTCATGATGCGTCATACTGTAAATATGACGCATCATTAGTGTCACAGAGAGAGTGCAGTGAAAAGTGACGCATCGCTGTATTCACGCAGCGATGCGTCACTTTTCATAAATGAGGCCCCAGGGACATGTTGTTCTTGTCGCTAAGCATCTGTTCAAGTTTTAGCTGCGTGTGATACCCTCAGTGGATAACATCCCCTGGCAAAGATCTGCCGGTTCCCAACACTAAACAAGGATCCCTTTCAAAATAGCATGCAACATACATGTAAAAACTGGAGCCCAAGCCCACGTCAGCCTGGTCAACTAAAATCTGATCCAATTGTGGGCCTTCAAGTGACACAAACACAGGCCGCTTAGATTGCAGGCTCCAGAATCTGGAATGTGCCCCAGGACACCACCGACACTTCAGGTGTCTGCGGAAATCTGAGCTACTCAGGCTGGCACTGAAAGAGAAAGTAACCTGGACAAGGCGGGGAATGACCTAGAATGATGACTCCTTCAACGCCGCTGGATTCTAGCTAGCAACTAACTTCCTTCTCTTTTTCTAGAGCTCTGCTGTACACTACAGCCCAGTAACATGGGCAGCCGTGCATTTTGACGTCTTAATGTTTAGATTTGATCAGGCATCATTCAAAGGTGACTTTCATGATGTGTTTCACTCTGCAAATGCATTTTTCCCTGTGTGGATGCGGTGTGGTGTTGGAGTCTAAATCAAGGAATCTGTGAGGTGTTCCAAAATGCTGAGAGGATGGAGATCTGTTGCCCTCAGCATCTTACTCCACAGGGAGAGGTGAATCTCTGTGCGTGTGGGGTGTTGGGGGAAGTTGAGCTCCATTCAAGGGGAGGTCCGCTCCCTTATTCACTATCCCTGGTGTGTAGCGGGTGTTCTGCTGTTTTTGAGGGGGCAGATCGAGGGGTAAGTCCTAGTCTGGCCCTTGAGGTCGGGTTGGGGGAGCAGGATCTGTGAGGGGGTGGTAAGGACTATCTCCCCAATTTTCAATTCCCCCGTACTAGTGCCCTTTATTAGTCAGAAATCGTGGTCCTGCAAAAATGACTAAGAAGAAGCCGAACAAGTGTTCAGTATCCTCTGAATGCAAAAATCTCCTAACCATTGAGCATGGATGTGGAAGTCATAAAAGGACTTGATGAAGACGATGAAAACAAGCCTGGTAATGAAAGGGATAAGGAAGATTTCTAAGATGAACACATGTATGCTTAGAAAGTATGTGTTGCTTCTGCGCAGGCTGCTTGGTACACATCCTGCGCTATCCTCGGTTCAGATGACACGATCCTGCAGAACATCAGAATTAAGTTAGCTTATAAATTTGTTCTATGTTCACAAAAAGCTACCCAAAATCTGTATTTTCTCTTTGCTATAATGGATGAATCTACTTAAACACTGTTAGTAATCTCTGTTAGGCACTCCCTACCTGTCATAGTCCTGACAGATCTCACCCACAGCAGAAAGCGCCTTCAAATATTCATTGGGCTCTGATGGGTTGATAAAGTGAAGAGACTGGTTGATCTTGGGGTCCCCATTGGAAGCAGTGAAATCAATGGCAACCTGAAAAAAAACCAGAAAAAAGTGTGAGTGATAGGAAGCCTACAGCTCGCACCCAAACTAACATCCGCAGAGACTTGCAGGAACAGCAAGTGTTGTGTGAGGTCTCTGCTGCTGGACCATTTCTGAAGAACCAGAAAACACTAGATAGGAAGTCAGGGTTTGAATCAGACCTGAACAGCTCTACACATCTAAGAGCAAGAACTTACTGTTGTGTAGTTCCTATACATCCTATACCGGATCTGCGTGTTCGGATAACATGAACTGTGGGTTTGGTAGTAGACTGGTTCCAAGCGCCCCCATCGGATATGTCAACCAGTTTGCATTAGCTAGCTCACAGTCCCACTAGAATTTCATCTTATCGGGGAGAGAATAGTTTCTGGCAACCTCAGAACATGACAACCCTGATCCCTCAGGATCATGAAAACAATATACTACTTTTCGCTCAGTCACTCGTGCTCACTTAGTTTGTCTCAGAGATACACAGAATAAACAGTCTGGGCATTTCAATAAGGATTTATTGAACAGTTGTTATGCTAGTGTAGACTAGATTTACTGTAATAACCATTAGACAGTAGCAGAGATATATGATTACCAGTACTATGAAAGTAAAGGGACGGTACAGTTCTACCATTTTGCAGTAATCATGAATATATACAAGTACATAAAACACATGATAAGAAAGTGCATACTCCTACGATGTCTCCCTAACTAGATGTACTTAGCATCGGTGTGGGTGTTATGCATTATGCCAAAAATCCCTCTAAGATCTAGTCGACCCCATTACCTGAGTAAGGAGAAAATATGGGACCCCGTCTTGGTCGCGAGTTGGACACCCCGCGAGGGATGTTAGACCACTGCTAGCTGGAACGTCTGCATGCAGGAACCTCAGCGTCTCTGGTCAGTGTGTCAGCTGGGAAGTCACGGTCTCCTCTGTCTGTCTAAGTAAGACATGATGTATATGTACCTATAGGTCTCCCCAGGGGTCCTACCTGGCTGTGTTACTGTGTCAGCCTAAAGGAGGACGTCAGGCTTGAACGTTAACATAGATATTATACAGGAAATGTTCATCCTGCTGTGAGTCCTGCTGTGCTTCCAAGAAGCCTCATGCATAATGTATGAGTATCGAACCAGGGAAAAACCTGCGTTCTGAATGCAGTGCTGTATCCAGGTAAAAGGCCAGTCCCTATGAACCGTTATGTATGAAATGTAGGGAAGGATATAGGTAAAAGGTTGCACTGCTACCTGCGCCTTTATAGGGTACCTATATGGAATATAACATTACCAGCACTACATAATAACTGAGGAAGAAGGGGGAGCCAGAAATGAGCTAGTGTTTAAAACTTACTCTGAAGAACCAGTTGAGATCAGAAGAAAGAACAATTAAGCATGATCTGAAATGTTAATATGTCTGCAAAACCTGTAGAAATAAGAACAGTTGGGGTACCAGGAGACGCTAGTTGAAACATACGAAACACACAGGATAATAGCAGGATCCATGCCAGGTCTCATGCTTTAGCTATTAACATCGAACCAGAAGAAACAAGTCGAAGGGTACAGCAGAACCTGAAATGTCTCTGAAAGACTCAATTGTTTACACTTAAGCAGAAAAGCCACACCCACCAGAGCAGTTGTAACACAGAACTTCAAGCATAAATCATCCACACATAATCAGCAGATGTCAGTTAATGGGAAGATCGGAAGGCAATCAAGCCCCATATTGTCCGTAGAGAATCAGAAACGGCAGGTCCAAAGCAAGAATAAAGCATGAGAGTAATCGTCAGTTTAATACACTAACATAGAGAGCTCATATTACTAGCACAAGAAAGTAAAACACCGAGGATGGATTTCACTCATAAATACCCAGAAGAGTCAGCAGAGACTGGCTGAATGGAAGAGTGGGCTAGGGAGTGTTAACAAGCTCGGACATCCACACTGGACCAGCAGAGATAACCCAGGTTGGACAGCTGAACCTTTGACTAGTCTCAGGCCGAAAACATCAGCCAGACCCAGCTGAGACAAGTCTTGGGGAGGTCCAGGTCCTTGGAGAAATCTCAGATCTACACAGTCTGTATTCAGCACACATAAACAAGAACATGGGAACAGTTTGACTCCGTAGGGGTTCGCCTAAACCAGAGTTCTCCAAAGTCGATCCTGGAGGACTGGATGCATGCCAGATGTTTAATATAACTACATTTACCTAAATGGGGATATGCTAAAAAGCTGGTATGGATCTGGCTGCTCAGGACCAACTTTGGGGAACGCTGGGCCCTAAACCAACCACACAAAGCCATTAGAGGCAGAAGCAATATTGTAAGAATGTTGGTACCTTTAGTGCCTATTTGAAACTGGTGGTTCACGTGGGGCCCACTGGCACTCTTATTAGGGAACCAGCACATATTTTTTCTCAACAAAGTTTGATCCAGTGCAAGAGAGAGAAAAACACAACAGGGGGGCTGGACACGGAAGAGAAAGGTGGAAAAACTTAAACAAAGGGAGAAAGTAGGAATGAAAAATAACCTGCAAGAATGATATAAATAGGCAGGGACTGTTTAGTGGTGGGTTAAAGAGGCATGAGGTGGAATTAAGACTACTCAGCCTTAGTTTTCAGCACCTTGTCCTTCAACTGAGCTGGCCTTGGGCTTCTCCTTGGGCTTCTGAACAAAACTTTGTCTGCCAGCACTTATTCTTTCACAAATGAAAGTGGTTGAAATGGATCACAGTTTCAAGCCATACACGTAGACTCAGCAAACACAAGACTAGAGGGACAGAAGGACCTGGGTGGCACTTTGAATCTCTGCCACAGTTCTACCATGAGGATAAAGTAAACACTGAACTAGAAGAATACTTAAGCTGGGAGTAACATGGTGCCTACACTCCCTGAAGAAGCAAAAACAGACTTTCGTGTACAGGAAGAAGTGGGAGAACAATGAATAGAAACAAATGTGAAGGGGGCATAGCTTGAGTGAGACTTAATAGGCCCTTTCCAGGAAAAAAACTGCATTTCGAATGAAAAAAGGTTCAACACTTGCTCTCATGCAGCTCAATTGTAAGCCATATATTTCAAACCGTAGCAGAAATGTGTCTTTTTTACCCATAATATTTATATGGTATCCTTTACTTTCTCCATTTTGCCTTACTCACTATTTCCTGTATCACTAACATAATTATACATCTCCTGTCTTTGTCTCGTTCCTCAGCCTCCCTTTAAACTCTCCAGTTCTTTCACACCGTTTCTGTCAGCTCTTTCTCAGCCAACTATTTCCTGCCTTATTTCTCTGCAATCTTTTTTTCCCTTTTACTCCTCTCTCCCTACTGCCTTTGATTCCTTCTTCAGGCTTAGTCTCTCCAATTCTTCCACAAAATTCTTGTCCATGCCTCCAAAATAGGCCCCCTTTAAAAAAAAAACCCAAAAAAACAATATATATATACACATATATATATATATATATATATATATATATATATATATATATATATATATATATATATATATATATATATATATACATACATATATATGCATTTCATTCCCCTGCCTTCTCTTTCAAACCTCTCTTTATACCTCCTCTTCCTGCACATATCATTCCTCTGCCTCATTCAGTCATTCATCCTTCATCCCAGCTGGTCTTCTATCCCCCCGACCTCTGCATTATTATTAATAACAATTTCTATTACTCTAATCAGTGTATTGCTCGAGCTCTCAGTGATATATTACCTCTCTTTTCTTCACCCGTCGGCTTCCTGGTATAATACGATAAGAGATGCCCACAGAAACTGTAAAACGCAATCGGAGCCCGGTCTATCTCCTCTCTGGAGAGTGTTCACATAAAATAATAGTGCTTTCTATTAAAACTGAATTCAATGCATAAAACGCTCAAGGCGAATAAAAGCAGCAGGGAATTTTAAACATTTTGCATTCGCTTTCTTCAGGCTCCAGCGTAGCTTCTGAGCTCGAAGCTTCCCAAACCCTTTGTGATAACCTTTGCAGCTTTTCTGCAGACAAAATCAACCAGATTGGCAAATCTTTCTCTGCCAGCTCCTCCGATCCCACGGTAGGCTCTTATTTTTCCACAGATTTCACATCTTGGTGTTTTCAACCACTCCTTGACCTTACAAGCGCTCCATCATGCTTGGGCAGCCAGTCAAAACCTCACCTATTCCCCATCTTTATTAACCTGATGGCGGCAGTGCCCTACACTTCGTCACCAATCCTCCCCCCTTTGCTCACCAAAGTTGTATTCACACAGTACAGCACATTCACTTCTACTGCCTCGGTTCCTTCCTCCTGGTAGAATGTGATAATGATCCCTCTTTAAAAATCCCCCTGCAAATGCTGCTTCACTAAGCAAATTTTGACCCATACCCTTGCTTCCTTTTCACATCAAGCTGCTTGAGAAAACAATCAACAAGCAACTTTCATATTTTCTTGAATCGAACAACGTTCTGGATACTGCACACTTTGGGCTACGTCCTTCCCATAGTACAGAAACTGCCTTGGTCTCTGTCCTGGACATCGTCTGGCAGAAGCGGGGTTCAGGGTCAAGCCCTAAGAAGGCTCACGTCAGGTCTTTCTGATGGCACTCAAGAAGTCATCTTCTGATCTTTCCAGTTACAATGTACATTTCTTTCTCATGGGGTTCCACAGGGCTCCTCCTTTAGCCCCACCCTTCTCAATCTTTATGTCTCTTGATAAAAATCTTGAGATTCCTCCCCCCGCCACTGTTTTCAAAATTCTATGATTGGTGTAGTCAAGTGGATGAATAATAATTCACTTAAACTGAATGCTGAAAAGACTGAGATCTTGATCTTCTCAGGTACCATTCCTTTTGCAACTGTATCCTCCTCAGCTTGGTTCCGGCCGGGTACCTAAAGTAAGTATTCTTGGATTTATTTTTAATCAGAACGTAGCTCTCTACACTGATGTTAATAATCTGTCATTTTCCTACTTTTTTGTGTTAACATTCTTTCCTATCTGTCTTTGGATACATACACTGCATGGTTGTATAAGCAGCTATTCTAGGTTGCCGGGACTATTGCAACTCCATGGTTCTCGATGCTCCAAAATTAATCATTACCCAGCTTCTCGGCTGGTTCTCAGTGTTCTCCCACAATCTTCATCTTCCATGGCTTTAAATTCCATTCATTCGCTCCCAGTAGCTGAGAGGATCATTTTAAAATCAAAGTGCATTGTCTTCCAAGCATTTCATCACTCTGGTCCTACATATTTGGAACATGAAATGTGTCACTACCTTCCCTCTCGAATACTCCGATTTTCTTATCCACTTCTTGTTACTCCAAAGTACAAAAGAAGTCAAACAGGAGGCAAGGTTTTTTCTAGAACAGTAGCAAAGGATGTATGACGTTATAACGCATGCATTTACAACGCATGCCATCACAACGCAACTTTTACATCGCAGGTGCCATTACAACGCATGGCATTACAACGCAGGTATTTACAACGCAGGGGCTATTACAACGCATGCCATTACAACGTAAGTATAGGTAAGTATATAATTTAAATTACAAATGTAAATAATTCTAATTTAATTAATTTAATTTAATTTAATTTAATTAATTTAATTTAAATTTAATTTTACTTTATTTTTACCCTGTACCCTTTTACCCAAAAACCCAAAACTGACTCTGAACCCTAAAAATACCCCTTTACCCAAAAAACCCAAAACTGACCCTGAACCCTAAAAATACCCCTTTACCCAAAAACCCATAACTGACCCTAAACCCTTAAAATACCCCTTTACCCAAAAACCCAAAACTGACCCTGAACCCTAAAAATACCCCTTTACCCAAAAACCCATAACTGACCCTGAACCCTAAAAATACCCCTTTACCCAAAAACTGAAAACTGACCCTGAACCCTAAAAATACCCCTTTACCCAAAAACTGAAAACTGACCCTGAACCCTAAAAATACCCCTTTACCCAAAAACTGAAAACTGACCCTGAACCCTAAAAATACCCCTTTACCCAAAAACTGAAAACTGACCCTGAACCCCAAAAATACCCCTTTACCCAAAAACTTAAAACTGACCCTGAACCCTAAAAATACCCCTTTACCCAAAAACTTAAAACTGACCCTGAACCCTAAAAATACCCCTTTACCCAAAAACTGAAAACTGACCCTGAACCCTAAAAATACCCCTTTACCCAAAAACTGAAAACTGACCCTGAACCCTAAAAATACCCCTTTACCCAAAAACTGAAAACTGACCCTGAACCCTAAAAATACCCCTTTACCCAAAAACTGAAAACTGACCCTGAACCCTAAAAATACCCCTTTACCCAAAAACTGAAACCTGACCCTGAACCCTAAAAATACCCCTTTACCCAAAAACTGAAAACTGACCCTGAACCCTAAAAATACCCCTTTACCCAATAACTAAAAACAGACCCTGAACCCTAAAAATACCCCTTTGCCCAAAAACCCAAATCTCACCCTGAACCCTAAAAATGCCCCTTTACCCTAAAACCCAAAACTGACCCTTAACCCAAAAATACCCCATTTAAAAAACAAACATATAACATTTTAAATATAATTATATACTTACCAGTACTTACGTTGTAATGGTATGCGTTGTAATAGCACCTGCGTTGTAAATACCTGCGTTGTAAATACCTGCGTTGTAATGGTTTTTGCGTTGTAAAAGTTTCGTTGTAATGGTAGTGCGTTGTAAAAGTTGCGATGTAATGGTTGTTTCCCGTAGCAAAGCACTGGAACTTACGTCCTGGAATTTATTTTGAGTGTTTTTGACCAAGTGCTACAGATTTGCAAAGCCCTAAATATCTAGCTCTACGCTAAACTCTACTAATCCAGGATCTTAACTTCTCCCATACTTAGTATTCAGAGCACAAGGACGCCTTAAGGCAGTTGTGTACTTTGCAAACCCCTCGAAACATATGCACAAAAAAGTCAAGTACCTAATGTGCTTCCAAACTTCATCCCTCTGCCTCCTCTTTCACTTTTATCCTTTGTGTTCTTCCACACCTCATCTCTATTTCACATTTTTCAGTCCTCTCTTCATCCGTCTTGTTCTTCCACACCTCATATCCAATATTTCAATTCCTCCTTCATTCCTTCTTCTCTTTAACATCTCTTCTCTCTGTCTTTTTACCTGGACCTTTCTTCCCAACCTTTTGATCTGCTTCCTTTCAAGACCCTCCTTCCGTTGCTCCGGTTTTCACATCTCTTTCCTCGCCCTCTTCCCTTCCTTCTTTTATCAATCCTCTCACTACGTAAATTAAGCTATGGCTTATGTGTTGGTCATATTGGTCAGTGATTTCCCACCTTCTCCGTCCTCTCTTTATCCAACCCTCCATGAACCCAACATCCTCTCCCTTGTTTCCTCACCGTGAAGAGGATCTGGCAGCCGCCCATAATGTAGTCAAGGAAAGTGTGGACCTTCTCCAACTGCGAAAAAGAATAAACAAAGGTAATTAGTAAGATATACTAAAGAGACAGAAGAGTGTAGGGATGCCTCACTTAATTCATGGATTCTATCCATACTGGCAATCTATTTTCTCAAATAACCCATGAGGCATAGAAACCATTGGCATTTTTGCTCTACCTCTCGACCCAAACCCGGAACAAGTAAATCAATTCACACGTCCAATCTATGTCTTCAGTTATTCCATTACCCATTGAATCAATCCATATGTCTAGTTTACTGAGTAACACATTGGTGAATCATATATATCAGTTGAGATGTCCATTCCGCCCATCCATTCGAGCACATTTGGCATGTATTGGCTCTCCGTCACTCACGAAATCCATTCTAAGGTACTCTCACTTGCCAACTGGGCTTTCTATGAATAAGGAACTAGGTCCATCCTTGCAAGATACCGACGTTTTAACTGGAACAGCCTTGTGCAAATCAGCCTTGATGCAACCTCTGAACATGCAGTCCAGCCCAAATTACCAGGACACACTCCTCGGAAAGGGAACACAAACAACCCGAGACTACTTTCATCATTGCTTCTCAATAGAGAGGGTCTGCTTTTCCCAAAGGTCTCCAAAGGTGTCATTAGGAAAAGATGCTGGAGGCAAAATGAACATGCGTAAGAAGGATTCCTTAAATAATCATGAACTCAGGCATTGTTCTGAGTAGTATTCAGGCACATTGTTGTTCACTCACTATGTCACTACGTAGTGCCTTATGCAAATAAGTCTTGATCCCAACTCCAAAAGAAGCAGTCTAGCCCATACTGCAAATCCATTCTCCCTCTGAACGAGAATACGAGCAACCCTAGAGGGGGTTTAGCATCATTAGGTCTCATCAGGGGAGTGCAACTCGAGTCTTTATAGCACACAAGATGTACAACACATGTCTGTACATATCTGTGTCTGCAGGGGTATCAACCGGTGAAAATATTCAGGCTTCTACACTGGCGCTGACATTGAATTTATACTGGAATTGATGACTTCGCCGCCACAAAGACTGGCATGGAGATAAATGTGAAGCTGGAAATCCAGTAGCTCGTGTCCTTTTAAGCACTACGTGTATTCTGTCTGTGCCGGAGGCTTTTAGGCTTAATACGACTCAAGCAAGAGGAGATGAACCAAATGTACAAGATGACTCAGACCCCTGACTGCGACGGATGGGACTCTTGTAAGTGAAGATGTCTGGGCTTTCAAGCAATTTATGGAGACAATGGTCAAATCTTATCATCTTCCCACTGTGTAGTGCTTTCCTTATCTGAGAACGGAGGCAATAAAATGAGATAGGGAAGATCTCCTTGTTCAGTTCAAAGCAGTATCTGGGAGAAGATAAGGAAAGAGAAAAGAGTCACCTTCTCTCTATGCAGCACCACAGAGGCAGCCGAAGGAGGGACTGCGACTCACCTGTATGCCCAGGTAGTCTTGTCACTCTAGTGTGCAGCAGCTTTCCACATCACCAGTTTATGGTTACCAAAGACCACAGGATCATAGTGCTCCGGAACCAAAGGTGCCAGACCAGACCTGGCACTGTGTGACCCAAGCTGCGTCCCTGAACTGTTCATGGTGAAAACAAAAAGCCAAAATGCTGTTCACACTGCATACACAGCCTTGCGTTCTCCTCCAGTAGCTGTGGTGGCTTCACAGTCACAGGCTTCCCGGCTGCTTGTATCATCTCCAGGCAACCGTGAAACAGACCAAATGAGCAAGTCTATAGGCCTCAGAATCAGACATCTAGGCTCTGTAATTGATGGCAAGGGTGGGAAGCTAGACGCTTAATTTGGAATGGATCACCTTGAGGAAATGAGATCCACATGTCTCAGAACTAACATCAGTTGGGACACATGGAGAGCCACAAGTGATCTGTCTCTGAGCTGGTGAATGCATCTGGGATGAACGGGGTTGTGAGGGACTGCTTGCAGTCTAAGAATCAGAATAGATGAGCGGTGGGGGGAAGGGGGGTGCATATATAAACTGCCCCTTTCTATTTGAGAAATAATGTCTCTGCCGGGGAAAGAGTCGTGCCTAATATAGGGCGTGAATTAAATGGCCTCCATGTTTACTTTGAATCCCTCTAGTCCTAGAATGCTCAGCAGAAAGCTTGTTTTAAGTCCTGTGCATGGGGAGCCTTATATGGAGATGTGAGAAGGCAGACTTTCTGTCTGCAAAAGTGTATCACTGCTACCACCAAGGATACCACCTGCAACAAGTAGTGCTCGTCGCACACTACAAATCTAAGGCATTTCTTATGTGATGGCAAGATAGGAGAGTGACGGTGTGCCATTAAGGTCTACTGCCAGGACACGAAGGATGGAATGAAGAGTTAGCACAGTGTACTTTTCTTTCTTTAGATGCCCGTTGAGGGGCCTAAGTTTTAGAATTAGCTATATTTGTGGGACCTTTCTTCTTCACGTAAATACCTCTCTCGGCTGGCGGACAGTTTCTAGGCTGTTTGACAGTTTCTTAAGTTGCCCTCTTTTCATGCTGTCCAGGATGCACTTTTCTGGGATTATCCCTTTCTAAATATGGAAAAAATATTTAAAAAACTTTGCAGGGGGTTCTGACTGAATTTGTTTTTGTTTCAGCTGGGTCTGAAATTAGCAAATCATTTCTCTGTGTGGCAGATTCAGTCAGAACTTCATGCTGAGAAACGTTTCATCAGTTATCTCTCTGTCTACCAGTGAGATGTTTTTTCCTGTCAGCTGGGACATAACTAGGGTGATCTGTCATGTGACTAATCCTCTGAATAGTACTGGTTATGTAAAAATGTACTGTCCGATACATATCTTAAAACTGTTGTCGGTTTGTGCCTCCCATGTAAAGACGCCAATGGTACTTGTCGTCCTACCAATGGCATCCATTTGTCGACTCTTCTCATCTAGACGCCTCACACTTAGCTGAACCCACACTCCTGACCGGTGCTGCAGAGGTTGAGTCAGAAGAAGGATTGCGAGAGATGAAAACCGTGCCATATTTACATTTTAAGAACATAGGACATTCCCGTGGCAGATAGGTGTCTGAAAGGCTGCCATCACATGTGCCATAAAGCAGGAGAAGGAGTGCTGAACATATCTCAAATTCTTCACAGTAAATCAACGAAGACATTGTGTAATATTATTATTAATAATAATACTAATATAGTAATAATACAAATAATAACAATATTAATTATATAGGCTCTGTGACAAAAGCAGTAACCCACTGAGCTATGCACATAAACAACAGTTTTTTTAATGCATGGTACACATTCTTTGCAGCAGGCATATTAACACCTTGTGCTACCATAGATAAGTCAAACCTGCTACTGAACAAAACACGCATCCCTCTCCAGCAGGTACATTAATCACTGGATGTTATCTTGACACTTTTATAGTTGCCCAAAAGGTACAAATTATTCAAGGAACTTTGAAGTGCTTTTAAAACTGTTGCTTGCGGACCCCCTGGGAATGTGTCACGGACCCCTGGGGGTCCGCGGACCACAGTTTGGGAAACACTGATATAGGGGATAACATACTCCTTGCTACACTTAAATATATTATGGCCACAGAGTAGTTCTGTGAACGAGGCTGAAGAGTGTGTTGCTTTATAAGGCCATGGAACTCTGATGTGGCTTGCAATATGCTTTTAATGTACAACAGAAGGTATTTTATTCCTTCAAGTACACGGTCACACCATCCCTCTTCCCACAAAATACTTAAATTCTTGGTGTTTTCTCATATGAAAGAGATAGTGTGTTTGCAGACATGAAGAATAAAAGCAGAATCTACAGTAAGAAATGAAAAACACGAACAAGTAGTTAGCAATTTATTGTAAAAATATAAGATGATCAGTTTAATGTAAGTTATTAAAAATGCTGTAGCTCAGACTGTGAAGTAATATGCAAAGCAAACAGAATATATCTTTCGTGCAGAAAATAAGCATGTTGCCATAAATAGCTCCTTTCTACTGATCACTCTTCATTTTAGAAAAACAAATCAGGAGAAAGAAAACCAAAGTTCTTGTTTTCACTGTATAAACTGCATATGTAATTATGCTCTGGGATCTGTTTCTTTCACCTTGAATGATGGCTTGGGAAGCAAGTATTATGATGTCAACTCAACTAAGATACTAGAGTTGAGCAGCAACATCATTTAATTATTACAGGTGGCTACAGATGGGGTTTTAGACAGGGATTACAGGCTCCCTTATATTATATATGGGATAAAGTATACCCTGCTATACATTATAAGGATATTGCAAATCACTGAGGAGTTAAGTGACCATATTGTGGAAAGAGGTCCCAGGCTTAGTTCCTTTGTGATTCAGAGGATAATTGCAGTATCCTTATAATGTATAACAGGGGGCACATTATTCCTTATACTACATGGCCACACCATCACTCTTCCCTCAAACCACTTAAATACTTATTGTGTTGCTGTTTCATATAAAAGAGATAGTTGTTGGAAACATGAAGAATAAAAGTAGAGTCTCTAGTTTTATTGCAAACACTCAAACCAATATGCGTTACAAAAAGAGATTAGAATAAGTTTAAAACAAGTCAGATTTAAAAAACAAAAAGCTGCATCTCAGAATGTGTGGAACACGCAAAGAGATTCTGTCTTTCATAATATTACCTAAATAGTGGAAAAAAGAAATACGTTGCCATACATATCTCCTTTTTTCTTTTGCTGTTTATCTAGAAAAATGGAGCAGAAGAAGGAAACCCCAGGTTTAGTTTTATTTTTAAAACTGCAGCTTTAATTATGCTTCATGATCTGCCTTTCCCTATGGTCACTGGCCGTCTCTGGCACCAGGCATTGTGACCTCAGAACTCAGTTGTAAAGTGTTATTACAGTTGAGCAGCTCCATCATTTCTTTTTTATTACAGCCGACTAGGGAAGTCACAAGTTGCCAGCAATAAGGAAATGAGAGTAGCCTTTCACACAGGTATTCTCATTATTATTCTGATCAATATCATAATGATGATGATCATGATTATGATGATTATTATTATTGTTATTTTTACAATGGTAATCCAAGTCTTTGGGCTTTGGAGTAAATTACAGGTTTAGTTTTACTTTGCCCATTTTTTTCGTATTCAATCTCATGGCTTGCAGATCACAGCTGATGTCAACAACTGAAAAAGCGATTTAGCCACATTTACAGCAACAATGTTTCCGCTGGGGTTGTCATCTCCATAGCCTCCCTCTGGGACTTATAGTGAAACCCACCCGACATATCCTAAAGGAGGGTTTGACCCATTGTGGCTTGAGGTGCAACCCCTGCTTTCTTGGAAATGCATTAGTACAATGATCTTTTTTCCTTCAGACCTACACCTAGAATATAGGTGATGATGAAACAACTCTTGATGCATATGAGCAGGCTTGATTTCAGTTGAAGCATGAGGTTAATGGGACTTTGCAAAGAACTTGATGGCTAGGAAGAGGTGGACATCGAGGAGACACTACATCCTGAGAAGACATCAGAGGGGACACTGGAAGGAATTTAGCTTGAGATGTCCCTGCCGACAAAAAAAAAATGACCTTTCCAACACTATTCCTGTTTCTATTGGAGTCCCACAATGATCCACACTACCTCCTACTCTATTCAACCTGTATCTGGAGCCCCTCACCAACATTCTGAAACGATCTAACATTCATTACCATCTGAATACGGATGATACCCAACTGTATATAAAACTTTCTTCTGCAGAAGACATTGCTACTCTCAACTTTGCTCTCTTAAAAACAATGGTTATTGCTCAACCACCTTTTCCTAAACTCACTCAAAACAGAATTCCTCTTGCTTGCCCCACACAATCTAGCTGCGCCCATTCAGGACTGGCTCAAACAGCTTACAGCCCTCAACTGCACCCACCCGTAGTTAACTTCTACTAGATCACCAGGCCTAATTCTGTACAAATGCCTAAATATGCAGGATCACATCAGTGCTACAACAAGAGGAGCCAATTACCAACTCTGCACATTAAGGAACATCAAAAGGTTCCTGCCACCCTCTGACCTGCAACAAGCTGTCCAGTCCCTGGTGAGCTCCTGCTTAGAATACAGAATTGGGACCTTGGCTGGGCGCACCAAATCTAAGCTGGCATCATTAAGAGACACTCTGAACTCTACTGCCAGACTCATCCCCGGCTCAAAAAATCATGACCACATCACACCTGATCTACACCAACTGAATTGGATAAGATAGCTTGCTTGACTCACAATGCACTGCACCATAACACGCCCTCTTACCTAGCAAATAAGCTAGAACTATCGGGTGAGAATCGGGCACTAAGAAGTCCAAACACTCTACTGCTGAAACCCCCAATGTTCTAAAAGAAGAGAACTTACAACCGTGATTTCTCCGGTCTTGCTCCAAGAATATGGAACGCTCTCCCACCAGAAATCAGAACAATCCCTTTGTCAACTCTTTTAAAAAAGATGTCAAACGCCTGCTCATGATTAGCCACTGGAGACAATAGTTCTGTGACTCCTCACACTTTCAAAATGACCCCAAATCCTTTTCCTCTCCTACCTGGATGCAATCCGCTTACTGTTCAAAAGGCTGATGTTCATATCCATTTGCCTTGCTATGGTTTTCTGCCTGCTAAAGTTCAATCAGCAGACGTCGTTGTAAATTGCTCAGTTACCGACCGGGTCAGTAATCTTAGGCTCGATAAAGAGTAGACTTGTGAGTCAATAGCTCTGTAACATCACATACAATCTGAAATTACCTCACAACTTCTGACCTGCCTGGCCTTCACTGCATGCTACTTATTGCACAAAACACTGATGTCTATCTGCCTTTGTCTGTAATCTGCTTTTATTGTTGTTACGTTAATTCCGATTATACCTTCCTGCTCAAGCCAATCAAGCGTGCGACGATGTACAGCACTTGAGTACCCTGTCAGGTCATGTTGGCGCTTTATAAAACTTTTCAAATGAATAAATAAATAATAGAGCAGGCGCTATTAGACCCTGGAAAAAATACTAATCACAACTCAATTTCAAGCAGTTTCTGAAGTGTAGGATGCCAAAATATTGGAGAGTCATGAGTTACCATAGCACTATTTGTAGGTCTTGTTAAGAGACTGAAAGATCTGTCCTTCAACAGGAGCCTAGACAGAGGTTAGTCTCGGATGTTTAGCGTCAATTCACAACTCAGATCATTTGGTTATGGCACTCCTCAGGACAGTGGTCCCATATCTGTTACGGTACCGATGTTCTACCGCTCATCTACTGGCTCTAGAAGCTTCAGACCAGCTCTTGCAATTTTATAATAACCCATATGTGAGGTTTTTATGTTGCACAGTTCTACACCCGGATCCAGTGAGAGCACTGTCTTTCTTCTAGACCATATTGATAAGTATCACTGGCTGCAACTAAAACTTTTCTCCTACATACACATTTCTGACAAAAAACTCAACGTGAAACTAATATGTCAAGTCAAGTCAAAAAGGCTTTATTTCGATAAAAAAATTATCATAAAAGCTTCACATAAAATTCATAGGTACAGTAAAAGAAGCCAGGAATAAAACAGATTACAAAAAGAATCTACGCATATACAGTTATTTTCACATCATGAGTTGATTAAAAAGAAAAAATTAAACAATTGATTTAAGCCTTTTGGCTCGGATTGACCAAGCCCATGATAAAAATTTGGCGAGAGCACAAGCATAGGTAGTACGGCTATCAGACAATAGTATACGAATTGCGTCTGAGTGGCACCTAGTGCCCAATTGGCGACATAGATGTTTGAGCCATATTTTCCTAGGTAAATTGTACTCTCCACATTCAAACATAAAATGTGCCAATGTCTCTGGTCTAGCTAGACATACTGGGCAAAGCTCTACAGTTTGTGCAGGCAGTTTCCATCTTGAGGAAAAAGTATACAATGGCAAAGTTCCTGCTCTAAATTTAAAATAAAGA
This sequence comes from Lissotriton helveticus, assembly GCF_964261635.1. Classification (NCBI taxonomy): domain Eukaryota; kingdom Metazoa; phylum Chordata; class Amphibia; order Caudata; family Salamandridae; genus Lissotriton; species Lissotriton helveticus. The sequence goes on from NC_136065.1 coordinate 1,675,063,595, forward strand.
GCCCTATCAAAAGGTTTGCCAATAGCGTCCAGATAAAGTTCACGTTTTGGGGAGTCCTTAAATTTTAAGAACTCTTCGGTAAGTCTGCCCATAGAAGCATTAGTGTTTCGTTGTGACATGATCCAGTTCCAATAAAGTTTCTTAAGAGTTGCCTTTGGAGGAGAAGATCTATTAGCCCATGAATCTTTTAGGCCCAAATTAAGTAGCAAGATTTTAATGTCACTCAGCCATTTGATTTTGTGCCACCCTGACAAGGACATAATTTCTGCGAGGCCTTGCGCATATTTTCTAAGTTCGGGCACTCGCCACAATCGTCCCCATAGTAAGAGTGGACGTAATCTTGCTAGATCTTTGATAGGGCGACAGCCTAAGTCAAGCATTAGTGGGACCGTAGGGGTACCCTGAGGAAGTGACATAATCGCCCTACAGAACTTCCTTTCGGACTTTGGCAAATCATTGGTAATGGATGAGCCCCAAAGCTCCGCTCCATACAGAGCAGAACTAACCCCTTTAGCTACATAAATATCAAGGACAACAGCTATTGGTCTAATTACACAGGAGCGTTGCTCTTTCAAAATAGCTCCTGTTATCCTTTTGTGAGATAGTAGCATTTTATCCAAATGTGGGGTCCATTGCATTTTGTGAGATAAACGGATGCCGAGGTAGTCAAACACTTCTACTCTCTCCAAAGGTTCAGCATTCAGGATTGGAGGGCGTGCTAATTTTTTGGTGGGATTCAATACAAGATATTTAGTCTTGCCCGTGTTAATTACGAGGCCCCGTTTGGTACAAAAAGATTGAAAATTATTCAAAAGCCTTTGAAGGCCTATCGGGGATTTCGATATTAAAAGCGTATCATCCGCAAAGAGGAGGGTGGGTATACATTCTCCAGCCAGGGATGGTTCATCTGAAGGATGTTCTAAGAGATGCTCAACCACCCCGTTGATGTAAAGGGAAAACAGGGTGGGAGCAAGGACACATCCCTGGCGGACCCCTCTCTCTACCGGGATACTGCTAGTTTTCTCCCCTCCTGGACCCCACCTAATTTGGGCAAAGCTATTTTCATGCAGCCTAACCAGTAATGTAAGTAAATAGTGTGGCAACCCCATGTCGGCCAAGACTCTCCACAGGGTCTCCCTCGGTACAAGGTCAAAGGCAGTCTTTAAATCGATGAACGCGAGATAGAGACTGCCTTTGCCTATAACCACAACCCTCCAATACACCATCATGAGCCTAAAGACTTGTTCGACTGTCCCAGTACCCACTCTAAAACCTGCCTGGTAATCGGAAAGGATTTTGTTTTCTTCTATCCAGTCCAGAAACTAATATGGTAATCATTGGCCGTGCACACAAATATGGCACCATTGCCGTGAGAAATGCAATAGATCCTCATTGGGCTCCAAGAAGGAAGAAACATGTTGCGTGTGACTACCTGGAGGGTCTAATTATAGTCCTTTTGTTTGTAAACTGTGCCACAAAGGGACATAAATAAACAAAATGAGGATATCTCGAGGTAATTTAAATTGCTTGGTTCCAGGGGTCTGACAGAATCCTGAGGCTCTGTATCTTAGCTGTGTATGAGTGAATACATATTTAGCTACAGAATGTACTTTGGACTGTGCAACTGACACTCCAAAGTTCTCGTTGCATACCAGGAGTCCACCTCAATCACTGCAGCTGACTGATGAGGAGCAATGCCTTTGAGGAGGCATGCCATTACGGTGGATGAGAGCTTGATGTTTACAGAGGCCATGTTTCTAGCTAATTAGGATACATGTCAAAGAGTGGTGTAATAATCCTGTCCCTCTATTTTTTAAATATTGTTTTAATGTCAATGGTCCACTGGATGTTGTGAAAGATCTTATGATTTCCCCTTTCTTTCCTCTATGATATTGAAAGGAGCTGGAATAACGCGCTCCTGAAAGTCAGTGATGGACAGGTGCCTTCTTGTGGGTAGATGAGTGGCTCTGTCATGTAAGAGTGAGGATTCATACTCACCTCACACTGGGTTAGGACCACCACTCCAGAGTGCTTGTAATTCTTTTTCTTTTCTTTATACTTGGGGTTGATACATTCCCACTCCACCTGCAAAAACCGAAACAAGCAGATTTTAGTGCCAGCCAGAGTCTGATGCCTCCTGCAGGGGAGGGGCTAAATGAGAGTATGTGTATTGCTGAGCATGCCATCCAATGCGAACTCCCACCACACAGGACTGACAAATAGAGGAAGATGGAAGGACTGGGACAGTGGTCGGTCCACATAGCAGCCAACCCTTAGACGGAGTTCTGCTGGGGTGGTAATGTTAGGTCACATTTGTTCACCTTGCAGGTTCAGCTGTCCTGGACTGTCATCTCCTTACCTCAGAGCCAGCGGTAGCAGTCTGCATCTCTTTAAAGGTGGTTGAGAACTCGCCAATGAAGTCGTGTTTGCCACTGGAGTCATAGTCATAAATCATGAACTTTGAGGAAAAAAACAATTATGGGAGAGAAGAAAAGATGCTTAAATTGAAGTTGAATCTATCAAGATTACCTGAATTGAATAAACATGGAGAATAAATACCCCCCATCCCCCCCCCCCCACTAGGGACGGGGACTCTCTACATGAGGGGTACCGGCTGGAGGAGTAGTGTGTGTGTTATGCGTGCAGGAGCACAACTGAGGAGCAGTGTGTGTATGAGACAGAAGAGAAGCGAGAACAAGGATGGTGTATTTTCCATTCCTACCAGGAGAGGGAGGTCGACTATCTCTAGAATTGGAACTCATTGGTGGCAGTAGAGTATTTCATGCCTATTGATCCTTCAACCTTACTCTTTTAACTGGCCACGAGGGATCCTCACCTTCAAGGTCTTGTTGATGTCACAGCTGCAGAGAGAATGGAGAGACACCCGGAAGGTCTCCCACTTGGGGTTTAAGTTATTCTTCACCACCTGGGGGATGATAAGATACAACATAAATCCCCAGTCATGAAGAAAACCAAACAGGAAGCATGTGATAGATAAGTGAACAAACCCAGCATCACCCCTTCATACAGCTTACGTCTGAAGAATCCCTGTGTCTTTTTTCAGGCCTTGAGACTGCTTCCCAGAGCATGACACAACAGGATTTCACTTTCTGTGTTTCCTAGCTCATGGTGCCTCCCTACCCTTAGATGAAAATGTGGGATTTCTTCTTAAACTCCTCAAAGATCAAATACTGATTTTCATACCAGTTTCTATGGATGTAGGATTCATCTTTTCTCTCTCTCTCATGCTTAAAGTCACCAGCAATAAAGCACCAAGGGACATATGTAGGAAGGCGTTTGCGATTCGCAAACTCCGGAATTCGCTGAATTCCGGCGTTTGCGAATCGCAAACGGTCTTTTGGTTTGTAGGTGCCACATATCAAAATAAGGAATCGCAAAAATTGCGATTCCTTATTTTGCTCAAGCATTTAAGGAATCGCAATTTTGCGATTCCTTAAATGCTATGTTGGAGTGCCTTTGACATTGCGAATATGTCTTAGGGAATCGCAAAATACCACCTACTCCAAGTAGATGGTATTTTACGATTTCCTTTCAAAATGAATTTTTTTTTAAAAATTCAAAGTGCCATGTGGCGCACAGACTTGCCCTTAGGGCATGTATGTGCGCCACATGTACTTACAGGCATATTCCAGGGGTGCAACAGGTGTCCTTTGGACACCCTGGCACCCTTGGAATTGCGATTCTCAAATTGTGATTTTCTCATAGAAAATCGCAATTTGAGAATGTATCCCCATTCACCCATTCATTCCTATGGGCCTCTTGGCCCATAGGAATGAATGGGACAATCATTCCTTAATTGCGATTCGCAATTTGCGAATCGCAATTAAGGAATTTTAGAGATTCGGAAATAAAATTCCGATTTTTTTACCTACATTCCATTTTGCAATTCTCAAATAGCGATTCCTTAAAAATCGCTATTTGAGAATCGCAAATTTTGAATTACCTACATATGCCCCCATGAGTTGTAGGATTATTTCTTCACCCTCAAGGTAATTTTCTATTACAGAGCTTGGGACTGCTGGATATCTAATCTCTCAAATACCTCAAGGTTTCTCCTCAGCACCAAGTCATAGACCAGAGAATTCCCTCTCCCTCATTTACTTTGACAAAGACAGATTCCTTCCATATAGCTTGGGCCTGCAGGATTACTTTTCTCTGTCAGGGGTCAATGTTGCTCCCATCTACCCTATGTACAGTATGAGTTATAATAACATTAATGGCTCGTGGTGGATTGCCACTATGCACTAGGAGCAACTGGGTTTCTGCTATCGCTACCTTTGAGCAGATTCCCACTCCAGTGTCCAGTTTTGTAGAATCTCAATTCAATTTAATTGCTCAACAATCAAGAACCAGCAATTATAAATGTGCTTCATTTTCTCTTCCAACGGCCTGACGATTGCTCTGACCTCTATCACAGATTTTGTGATTTTTCTTATCTCTCAGGGTTCAAGGTTGCATTTCATCCCAGCTCCTTCGACAGGGGAAGTCCCTTCTCTCCCATTACTCATTTCTACATTCTAACCCAGAACCAGGAAGAATAGATCTTTCACTCTCAGAAGGCTGTGGGTTGATCCCACATTAGATGTGTAATTACCTTCATCTCTGACATTTAACATAACAGTTGTGAAATATGGCTTACTCACCTCTGATCTTCTCACCAGCTGTTCGGCCCCGTTGTGGTTTGTCTTGTAAATTTCCATGAAAGGGTCTGATTTGCTGAATAAATCCTGCAGTTAAAAGTATAAAATGTGTCAGGGAGATAATTTCTATGGTTATGAAAAATACTGTAAAATACTGTACCTAGTTAGAGTTGTCAATGAACTGACTGTAAATGCTGCTTATTTGCAACAGTTCTAATTTCACACTGATAATTTAATTGTGGGAAGGAGTGGGTTGTGCACTCCCTACCATGATATGCCGCATTAGACAGAAATTTTAACACAAATCCAAAACAGTCCCTTCTGTTACTAACCTGGTCCCATCAGCTGCTCCTTTTACTCAGAATCTCATATCTACAACTTGAGAGCGCAAACAGAACTTTTTCAAATGGTATATGTTGAGCTAAATAGATGACCATATGTTATGATATGGTTTTCATAAGCTACCAAAGTACCCAACAGCACTCACCACCTAGAAAAACCAAACACACACATATATACACACCCTCCTTTGTCTATCTACAAGAAGCACAAAGCGTTTGGCCTAAACACCAAAAACAAATTCACACACCAACAGTTCAATGAATAAAACATAGCACCTTATGTAGACAATTGCAGAACAAGAACACTGCCTTACATTGGCAGTGCTACTGCTTTACTAGCATGCCATTCCACCGCTCTATTCGTAGTTGGGGGAAGTGCTGTTTTTGCATTGGGAGAGCCTCTGCTGGGTTCACCAATGTAAACTTCTAAAATGATGACCCATCTGCTAACTGTCCGCCATGTTAAAGTGATGGTCGTCCAGATTAAGTTATGGAGGGGTGACCATCACTCATTTTCTCTGCAGGTTATGGCATGGCATAGCAGAAGTAGGAGGTCCCCATGTGCAAGAAGAACACTCCATCAGACCATTTCGTTTTTGTTTAGAGAAAACAGATCCTTGCTTTTAGAATGGATTGCACTACCAAACACCGCCCTAATTAATATTTAGAGCTAGTATGAGGAATTAGGTTGAAGGATCCTCTTGAAAGAATAGTTCTAATGCCTCTGCCATGAAGTTGAGCAAGAACTTGACTGCAAGATGATAATCAGTCCTCATATGCAAATTTTTGAAGATTGGAGTAGAATGAGAATGCACTTTATTCTTTTTTGCTCACTTTACAAGGAACCAAGGAGAAGACTTTTGGCACCACTACTAAAGAACATTCGTCCATGTACATATGTTGAGGGGTTCAGATATCTGCTATCGCTAACCAGTTCTGCTATTTGTAGTGCAGTGTCAAACTTTATTAAAACTGCAATGGCTATTATAAAACGTTATGAACTACAGTAATCAGATGGGAAGGAGAAATACTTCTTATGGTTTAATTTTATCCAATATGAAATTTTATAGCCGATGATGTATTTATTCTACATGTGATTTTATCTTATTAACAGGGATTTTTAATATTTTAAAATGTACTGTCTGCTTGTCAAACTTTTGTGGTCTTGGTGCTGAATAAAGTTATTCTTGACTTGAATGCTTGTCTATTTGGGTTCATTATGCACGAGAGTTTCATCCTTTATCAGTTTCTTAAATAATTGTAGTTAGGGATGTATCTTGCAGGTGATTTCCTGTCCAAGATGGTATTTATTCTGTAACTATCACCTCCAGGAACCAGATTCTTTTGGTGAGGGCTATCTTAGATGATTTGTTTGTGTTCTTTCTAAATGTGGGCACGTTCGAAGGTTGATGATTACAGTGACTCCTTGATGGTCTGATGTTGCAACAGTAATGATGCCATGTTTGCAGAAGCCGCCAGAGGACATGGTTAAGAACCACGCTGGTAGTTCAAATGTTCCTCTACTGAGATGTCAAAAGGTTTGGGCCAGAAACTTGTTAGGAAGGATACTGCATCACACTTTTTTTTCTTCTGGTATGCCACAGAGTCATGCATTTCTTCCCCTACTCCAGTTGTTCGTGTCTTTTTGGGCAAACTGTAGATTTGGAATTGTAAAACGGTTGGCCTATTCCGCTAATGTTTTCAGATATTCTTTTCCCCGTACTGCCAAACTTTGCTTCTATGCTTTGCAGCTTGTCTGAGATGAAGGCCACAAAAGGTTTGAGATATTTCAATTTGTTCATGGTTTCTGCTAGCATGGATTTATTGGATTATTTTATGGGCAGGACAGGGTTTCATTTTACACTCTTGTTACTGCCTTCAGTGCCTTGGTTAGATCTATTTTGATTTTACTTCTTCCAATTTGTGAAGGGTGAGGTGAGAGGTCAGGGCACTCGTCTGGCTTATTCTCCTTTTCGGGTTTAGCATTTGACATCCTAGCGACAGACTGTTAAGGTTTATCTTAGCTTAGCTTAGTGTGGCATGGTGCACCTTGGTGTTAATTGGTGTACCTTGGTTTCATCTGATAACATGTTTCGATTCTCGTTTGAGCAGATTACTTTCAGTGCAGATTATTATATTCTGCCTTCTGTTTGTTTACTGATTTTGTGAGTATGCTGGTTTACTCGTTCATTAATGCCACTGTATTGATTACACTGCTTCGATGTGTTTTAACTGGTTCACCTGAATTGCTGATTTACTCATTTCCCTCAGACATTGAATGGCTAAAAGTAGTATGCAGTGAGTGCAATGTATGGAGGCGTCAAGACACCAGGATCACCTGTGGAGTAGTTGTACATCGACAGAAGTCTACAGGAGAGCTCCGTGGCCACGAGGACCCACAACAAGCTGGTCTAGAGTCCTTATGTTGTTTGGGCAGATCGGGTGACGCTGGGAAGGCACCCTAGAATTATGCCTCATAAAATGAGAACCTCCAAGCAGTATCTGCCTTGCACTTTCCAGAAGATGGGGGGGTTATATTGTTCCTGGTATTACGAGGAGTTCAGGTGCATAACTCTTCTCCTGTAGTGCAAGAATTTACACTAGAGAAAGTTTTCTAATCCTAACGGCGTGGAGCCCAACTCAAAGGGACTAAACGGGGGTATTTGTACTGCTGAACACCCGTCCAAGACAACCTCCACCACACAGGCCTGGCAAGCCACGCCCCTTGGCTGTGGCAATTTGGTACACTCGCTACTGGACTTATCCCCAACTTTAAAAAAAAATTTAAATCTGTTTATTAGGCAGCTTGTAGTAATAACAAATACGTTACAGTCCAATCTAGGACTACAATCCCCAACTTTGAGGGTTAGAAATGCCCTTCCGAGTGTTTAGGAGTATAGGTAGCCTGACATGTCACAATGAGATATGGGATTCCTCATATGTCCTTTCTAATGCCAGGCTGTCCAAAATATATTTTTGGGTAAATAAAGTCCGCTCCCACAGTGTGACTGTATGGATGACAGAAGTCCCTAAAGAGCATGACTAGACATCAACATGTCAGCACTACAGCACATGTTCTTACCTTGAAAGCTGTACATACCAGCACGCTGGTTGTTGAGTGTAAGGGGCAGAAGTGCCCCTTGACTGTTGTTCTTCTTCAGGGCGGGCACTGGAAGGAGGGGAAGATGCCTGTGCACAGGGTGCAGGTAGAGGCACCAATGGAATGGGGACCTCTGGAGTTAAGGAGGGGATACATCCAGGACCAAACGGTGGCCCAGGGCTGCTCTGTAGACACCACATAATATATTACTCAAGTACAGGAGGAGCCCCACAATCTGCTTCCTCTTGGCTTTTATAAGTTTATTGAACTGAGATATCTCTAACAGAATCAATATTTACACATATTTTTCGGAACAATTTAAATAGGCCATTTATTTTAACTTTCCAGAGTTGAACCTTAAAAAAGTATAGGTCGTAGACCACAACCGTTCCTTTGCACCAAAGCAAAGCAAAAAGAAATTCACTAACATAGTGAAGGAAAACATTTCTTATGTGGTTAGCCTGGCTGCGATTTGTTGGTACTGAAATGTGCTTCAGCTGGAGATGGGTGGTGGGCTTAAGAAAAATCACTCCATTCGTTACCAGTTGTCCTGCAAGTGCTGCAAGCCTTGTTATATAGATCTACAATATCTCATTTTAAGTTAAAACTGAAATATACCATTTATAATTAATATATAGCAAAAATTATTAAACTTTATGAACATAATTAAATTATTTAAAGTTACATTTTAATGCAATTCTGGCCAGTTTAAATGAGGTACAGTGTAAAAGCCCTGTGCATGCCATACCCACTCTCAAACTACCCTTATTTAATTAAGAAGCATGAAGCCCATTCTTTTGCTGAAAGTTACCATACATTTAGTTAAAAAAACAATTTAGCTCTCAAAGAGTCCTCACTCAGTCCAATAATTTTCAATGGTAAATTTGAATTGGACGAACAATTCAGTGTCAGAGAACTCAATCCTCTTTACAGCTTGAGAGCCTTGCTCTGTGTCCAGTGATGGAAATGTGCATATTAAAGAAACTGCTAAATACAATGCACTAGGCACATGACATTTCATGACAAATAACATGTGGACCCATTTGAGTGAGAAAGTATTCTACACTGGCCAGGATAGGTAGTCTAAAATTACGCAATAATATTCTTATTCAAGTGGTATTCTTTCAAATTTGAAAAAATAATAATTTAACTCCCTAAGAATAATACTCCAACAATTAAGTGACCCCCATTTATTTTGTTATTGTGACCCTCCCAAAAAGTATTAATCCAGTGCATTTCTGTAAAAAGTTATACATTCACCTACATTTGAATAAGAACCATAATTAAAACAGACAAGTTGAAAGCTATGTACAGTGCCCAGTTAAACAAAATCCACAATGCTGTGATCAGCTCCATGAGGAAGTGCGTGGGCCTAATGCTGGCACAGTTCTAAACAACACAGCATGCCACCCGGCACCCAGTTTTAATTATGAGCTACATGACATTATGTCTTTTTGAAAAGAAATGCAACACCCAAAACACAAAACAGAATGCTCATTTAGAAAGCATTAACATTACAATGCCCTAAATCTATGACGGTGGTTACCGTTCAAAATGATGTACAATATTGTGTGCTCAAAGCAAACTGAGCAATGCAATGTGGCATATAAAACCCGGTGTGAAACCATCTACAATTCAGTGATCTACACAAACATTTCATGCTGTCCATTCAAAGGAACTGCAAAATTCAATACAGAACAAATCAAGTCTCCAGAAACCCTTTTTGTGCATGTCAAAACCTCACTGTGCAATCAATCCAACCCTACCTGAACGAATTAATTCTTACTGTTGCCATCCAAACCAATGCATTTCAATCATCAAGTCCAAGGTGTGCCCGCAAAACTCTTGTTACATCGACAACAGAGTAAAACTCATGAATAATCTCCAGTTTCAATATTTGCACAAAGCAGGGTCACAAGCACATGGTGTGGTTGGGATGCCCAATGTTTTCCCCCTGGGGACCACACTGCATGCCCCAAACCCATGACATATTTCATAGTTCAAAATTAAAAATCAGAATGTAATGCCCTTCTAATACAGTTTTGAGCAGATAAAAAATGCACTATTTAATGATGTTCTTTGAAACAGATTCCAATTGATTTACAACTCTACATTTTTCTGAACACTCAGGAATATCGCCTGAAGTAAACATTTTTGCACCATTACATACCCAAAAAGTACCATATTGCAAATAAAAACACATGGACTGGGGGAGCAGTTTATGAGCAAAATCGTGAAGCCTTGGAGAAGAGCTCTACACCGTTTTAACTGTGGGGCATATGTATCAAGCTCTTTTCCCGTTTGCAAACGGGCCGGTTCTCAGAATCGGCCCGTTTGCGAATGGGAAAAAGGCCTTTTGGGATGTATCATCCCAAAAGGGAGTCGCAAAGTAGAGAATCGCAAACTTTGTGATTCTCTATTTTGTGATTGCATTTAAGGAATCGCAAAGTGTGATTCCTTAAATGCAATGTATGAAGCACAGAAAAAGTGCGATTTGGCCTTAAGAAATCGCAAATTACCACCAACTTCAAGTTGGTGGTAATTTGCGATTTCTTTGAAAAATTCACTTTTTTGCATTTTTCAAAGTGCTATGTGGCTCACATACATGCCCTTAGGGCTTGTATGTGCACCACATGTGTACACATACATATTTCAGGGGTGCAACAGGGTGTCCTTTGACACCCTGGCACCCTGAAATTGCATTCTCAATTTGCGATTCTTTAATTGTGAATCGCAAATTGAGAATGACTTCCCATTCAATCCTATGGGCCTACTAGCCCATAGGAATGAATGGGAAGGTATTCCTTAATTGCGAGTCACGATTTGCGACTCGCAATTAAGGAATATTAAGGTATCACAAGTATTATTGCGATTCCTGCATACATAGCATTTTGCAATTCCTTAATAGCAATTCACTAAAATTCGCTATTAAGGAATCGCAAAAGGGCTTGGTCATACATATGCCCCTGTGTTGCTTAACTCATAAAACCATTATGCAGGTCCAGTTTATTCTGATTTAACAACAATTCCTGCCAATTTAAACTCCCCAATCTAAACTACCCAAACCCATGACTGAAGAATGGTGGCTGTGAATAGTGCAGCAGCTGCAGTGGTATCTGGGCCGAGGGGAACAAGGTGCCTATTGAACTAACTTCCAGTTAAGGTTGTCTTTTAAAATCCTAACAAAGGGCAGTGGCCCGTCTTAATTTTTTTAATGCTTTGGCCAAAGACACACACTGTGCCACAGCATGACTTACAAAAGGAGTGAAGAGATGAAAAAAATGAGGAAAACAGATGATTTAAAGAGCAAGGTATACCCACAGGAAACGGAGAACACAGCAAGAGAAGCAGAAAAGGTTTCAGGTGGAGCATTATTTGGTGAAACACATACAGTTAATGTAACATGAACCATTTCTCTGCACTTTTCAAATGCCCAGCTAACTTACCTTACTTAGTAATATTCTTCCTTACTCATCCCATTACTTACCACTGGAGTGAAGGTACCCATTCACTCTCTACAGTCCACCACAGTTAAATACTTTTCTCTTTTAGAGGTCAAAAGACCACCCATTAATCCCTCCCCCACCCAAATCCCTTCCTATTTATGTCAAGCCCTAAGTGATGGCTGATGAAGTAAACACAATTTGGGATCCTAGTAATTAATCTCTCCTATTTCAAGGGGTGAGGTGGGAGAAAGAATGCTGGCAGAGTGATGGATTGCCCAACGTGAAAAGCAGTCACAACTTTAGGGTAAAAAAGGACTCCTTGGCCCTCAGCACCCCTTTGTCTGGGGAAAGGGTTGGTTGGGTACGGCAGCTGCACGAGAGAGCTTTTAGTTCACTCACTCAGTGAACTGACGTCACTGCAACCAGAAACACAGGGGCATATTAGCAAGAGCGATATCGCCGCTTTAGCGGGACTTTTTCCCGCGAAAGCGGCAATATTTTTATCGCCCTATTAGCAAGCTGTCGCTAACAGCAATTAGAAACAGTTTATAGGATCAATACCGGGATTACACATTTGGGGGTATTTTTTTCACCATTGGCCATTAAATCTTTCGAGGAATTAACGATGGAATTTGGGCTTGAACATAGGGATTTTTTTAAATACCTCCAAATCAGAGATTTCATAATAAAAAAAGGGGGAGGCAGGGCTGAGTTCCAGACAGTTCCGATAATAGAAGCTATTAGAGGCAAGATTCCTATCAAAATAGGAGATATCTATAAAACTTTAATCTCACTGTTACCAGATGATCTGGATAGACATAGTCTCAAATGGCAAAATAAATTAAATATCACTATAGACGGCGTACAATCAGCATTTCAATTTTCTCAAACATCACTAATATCCACGAAATTACAGGCTCAATATTATAAGACTTTCTTTCAACTATATTACACACCATCTCAGATCGCCAAATGGAGTATGGGGAAAGGCACGAATTGTCCAAGATGTGCTACACATGCCGCTGATATAGTACACATATTTGCCACATGCAATTCACTAACTATTATCAGATCAGAAATCTCTAAATTTCTTTCTGAAATTTTTCAAATTCCAGTCGTTATCACGACCACAGAAATAATGTTGGGACTAGAACAAGGTCTAAGATCCAGGGAAACACAGGGCCTGATATCCATATCTATGGCCATCTTTAGGATTTGTCTAGCAACCGGATGGCTGGATCCTACACCTCCACTATTCCAACAGTGGCGATCAAGACTGCTGGCTAGCTATAGTCTAGAAATAGCTATATACAGGAGAAAGGGGACACATAAGAAAAAAAAGCGTCTCGAGATATGGCGTCCCTTAATCAATTGGCTGCAAGATAATGAATATTGATTGGCAATAGTTAATTTATAACTTATAAGTCGTGTGAAATTAACATGACTTAACAACTTGCAAACGAATGGACGAGCAGGTATGGAAATAGAGAATAAATATCTCTAACCTCTATAATTTATTTATCTAATTATTTAACTACTTTACTCTTTTCTCCTTTCCCTCTCGTCTATGACTATGTACTAGTATGTCTTCCATTGTATGTTACAATATCTTAGCAAAATTTGGTGAAAAAGGTGTATATACTTATGCTGCTGTAATGGAATTCTCGACCAAAAATGTTGAAAAGCCGGATGGGCATGGGTTGGGGAGGGACCAAGGGTGGGAAGGGACAAAAACGCAAAATATGCTGAATAAAGAATTGTTTAAAAAAAAAAAATAGAAACAGCTTGTAGGCGATAGTTACAGGTTTGGGGCCCGCTTTGCATGTCAGCGGTATTTATCGCTAATGGCATGCAAAGTGGGCGTACCCAACCTGTTAGCGACTGAAAACAGTCGCTAACACAGCTATCGCCTATTAGCAGGCCAGGCGATGCGATAAAAAAACTCGCGCTAAGCGCAAAACCTAACGCCTGCTCAGACCACTTCTTAACCTGTATATATCCAATGGGAGGTGGATATTCAGGTTAAGACCTCATTAGTGATGATGCCTGAATATCTCTGGATTTCCAGAGATATTCACGCATTGAGACGCTATCGCCGGATATTTTATCGCTTTGGAGATAAACGTTGCTAATAGCACGTTATCTCTGCGATAATATCTGGTGATAAAAAAAAATGCGCTAAGCACATCTAGTGATAATTATTGCTATTTGTTGCTAATATGCCCCACAGTTTTTAGAGTAGGGAGATGTAATGGGCAGCTGTGTATAGGTTAAAATGCCAGGCACAAAAGGAAAGTGAGGACCCAATTAACATTCCCTTGTAGCTTTAGGGAGAAAGAAATGAATCAAACCTTGTAGGTCATTTGAACAAGCACAGCTGTCCAGTAAACGTAAAAAGGCAAAGGGGCTAAAAAATAAGAAAAGACAACCAGCAGTTTGGCCTGTCACAGGTCAATATTGCATGTGCTGAACTTGCTCCAACACCCGGCATAGACAGACTTTAAAGAGGGACCCCTTGCAGTAAGGATGACATCCACGTACTCATGAAGATAGAATGCATTCAATTGCCCCTGCTCAATCTCCACATATGGGGGTGCAGGTTGTGCACGTTCTGGTGCTACAACAGGAGATTCTCCCGAAGCGGTAACATGATTGGGGAAGAAATGCTCATGTCCGGAAGTTCCGGGCGTCAGATTTAAAAGATGAGTGTTCAGGATAGGTAAGAAGGTAGCTGAAATTTGTACTGTTAATTCCTACTTTAACATGAATTATTAGATTCTAACTGAATGGAAGAAACACGCTGTATCTATTCTGGTGAGCAAACTGAATAATTCGGAGACGTGTACGCTCCCTCTGAATCCAATAGGGGGTGAAAAATGAAGTACTGGGAAAGATGAGTTCAAAGGAAACTGAGAGAGTTTCGGTAATACAGTCTAGTTGTTGACATGGCGTCTTAATGTAAAAGGACGCCCTGACTTCCTGATCCTTGCTTCACAACTGGCCGTGAGGCTGTATTTTTTCTTCCTGAGAATTCCCTGCTAGTGGTTTAGAGATTTGAGCTCACGGTGACCTTTCTAGCACACAGCTGAAGTTTTCGAGCTGGTAGATTATCAGAAACCAATGTTTGTTCTCATTTCTTGGGGTTTTCGAATGGACTTATTCTTCACCAGCTTAGAGGCATGCAGTTTTCCAGCATGCGTGTGAAGTACTGCATACGAGGAGTTTGTCTAAGAACACAAGACATTTGGCTGAAGCACGTTCAGGGTGCTCTAAACAAACAGAACGATTTCAAGGAGCAGAACTGTTCATAATTGACTTGTTAAGACATTGAGGCTTGATGAAATATATTCTTTGTGAGAGGGCGTAACTATTAATACATTATATTCTGATTCAGCATCTAGTAAACATTCTCTAGGTAAATAGATAAAGTTGAGAAGGCACACTATATTAGATTATAGGAAGAAATCATTTCTACATACATAAACCGTGTCATTTTCTTGCAGTTGTAATCTGAAATATTTAAGAGAAAAGTAGGAGAGAATGAGGTAGTTGTGGAAATATGAAAAAGAAAAAATGCTAGCTTTCCTACATATTATAAACTATTTTCATACATTGTCCGCCTCTTCTCTCAATAAGTGCAGTAGAACAGGCACCATTTCTCCTATCTGCTCTTTTTTAGGTCGAGGGACCGTCGCACAGTCCCGAAGATTTAATGTTTTAGAGTTAGGGGGCTTGAAACCCGCCTCTCTCCTCCATTCTCCTCCATTGGCTGGCTTCCTAAAATGAGGCCAGCAATTGGAAGAGAAGGGAGTCACTCCAATAAAACCCCGACTGTGATGTCATCCGTCACTCAGAACGCCAAAAACACGCCCCGAATCCGAAATTTTCGGATGTTTGCGGCCTCCATTTTGCGGTCGCCTAAGCTGCTCTCGGTCGCCTAAGCTGCTCTCTTCCAGTATCACCTAAGCTGCTCTCTTCCAGTAAGTCCTTGCTGCGTGCATTTGTGTGTATCTGTCATGTGCCCCGGCTGCCCGCAGCTCACAGCGGCCTCTTAGAGCTGCTCTGCTGTGCCGCCCCGTCACGCCTTCACATCTCCCCAGCCGGACCTCGGCTCTTCCCCTGTGCCCCGGCCGCCCGCAGCTCACTGAGGCCTCTTAAAGCTGCTCTGCTGTGCCGCCCCGTCGCGCCTTCACATCTCCCCCAGCCGGACCTCGGCTCTTCCCCTGTGCCCCGGCCGCCCGCAGCTCACTGAGGCCTCTTAAAGCTGCTCTGCTGTGCCGCCCCGTCGCGCCTTCACATTTCCCCCAGCCAGACCTCGGCTCTTCCCCTGTGCCCCGGCCGCCCACAGCTCACTGCGGCCTCTTAGAGCAGGGGCGACCCGCCCTCTCTGGGACACAATGCAGCAGCAGCCTGCTGTGCCCGGCGTGCCACTGCTCTCTCTCTGCCCCTATTCGCCCCTCTCCCCTCGTTCCGTTTCTCATGAGTAAGTGGGAGAGGGAGACACCGCGCAGTGGGTAAAGGTAACACAGTAAAGATGAGGTGGGCTGCTCAGGCAACTTGAGACTTTGGCAAAATAACTTTTCCTCCGCTGTGCCCGGCGTGAGACTGGAAGCCCACTGGTCCTTAATGGCGGGTCGGAAGGTATTAAACGGGAATTGGGGCTGCGGAGAGCGCCCGCCGGGGCTCTTGGGTTAATACGTGTGTCTGTGGACAGATAGTGCACTTGGCATTCCTTCAAAAGCCAGTGACAACTGCAGTATCATCCTCTCTCTCTCTCCAGTTAATGAGCAACCTCCGCCCCGCTTGCCGCTGCTCCTGCCGCCGCCCGGGGAGAGACGCCGGGGCACCGAGGAGAGCCATGGCCTTCGGGACCCAGCTGGGCCTGCTGCTCTGGAAGAACTTCACCTACCGGCGCCGGCAGACGGTGAGTGAGTGAGCGTCTGGGAGGGTCTCAAAGCATGAGTGCACTCTTGTTGAAGTTGAAAAGTTTCTCCCTCTCTACCTCCGTGCGCCTCTCCTTCCACCGTCTCTCCTCCCCCTGTTGTTTTGCCATCCGCCTGCAGCCCACCTTCCGTCCCCTGCTCGCCTTATCCCTCCGGACAGATTTGATTGTATTATCTTTGCCAGTGTTTGTTCGCTGCTGGTATTATCTTTGCCAGAGCTTGCTGGCTGTCGGTGTTGTCTTTGCCAGTGCTTGTTTGCTGCCGGTATTGTTTTTGCCAGTGCTTGTAGAACAGCCGCAACGCACTGGCTAATTGAGCAGCAGAGACTTTATACAAGTGTTACCCTCATACACTTTTCTTCCAGCAGGAGGAGTAGGTTATATGTCGGAGCGGCCTTGTAGTAAATCAATCACACTAAAACTTGTGAATAATGACAGAGGCACGAGGCAGGGAGACCACAGCACCTCGGAGGCAGCCCGGAGCCAGGGAGGTGTCTGGGTCCTCTCAGTAAACAGGTCCTAGCTCCAGACACAACGTTCATTAATAACATTATAATGACGTTTCACATAGTAATGGGCAACAAGCTGCTTCCATTGGCCAAACTCTGGCCAATCACCTATAACTTTCATCTTACCACTTCCGTCTTACCTTGTATGAACTGAAAAGGTCACTAAAAGCTCTCTTTACACTTGGCTTGAAACTGTTTATAAGACTAAGTTACCTTCAAAAGAGAATAAAGTGAGAGACAAAACCAGTAACACAACATAATGAACATATCTTCACTTGCATGAGCGCACTGTCTGCATCTGTCCTATTGCTGAGGGGTCATTTCATAAGGTGGCATATTCAGTGTCGCCAAAACCTTGCTTTGAATTCAGTAAATTATTCTAAATAAAAGACGAAAAACGAATCCCTTTTTGTCAGGGACTTTGCAGCATAAAATGCAGTTGCTCTCTCACAATGCATTAGTGATTCCTATAACTGTAAAAGCTGTGCTTCGACTGCTAGGCCTTGAGATGGGGCCGTTCTCTATAGCGCCAAAAAGCCCAAGGAGGTCTGAGTCCACCTGTGATGTCAGAGACTGAAGATACCGGTCTGGATTCCTTGGAGGCTCCCTTAGTATGACACAGCCAGCTAAGCCATGTGCCTCAGCATCACTCCCCTTGTAGAAAGTCTGTCCCTGTGCCTTGCGATACAGAGAACAGTTTGATGGCCATCTCTTTAGCGCCAAGAAGCACAGAGACTTATGTGTACATCTGTGATGTCACATCAGACACTAGAGTTTCCAGGCTGGATTCATCACAGGCTCTCTGAGTAAGTAAATCTCGACCCTGCCCTATTATGTAGATCACTTACCCCATGGTATCCTTTGTGCTGCTTAAGGCCCATCTCTTGTGCCAAGAAGCCCAGAAAGTGCTAAGTGCATTTGTGACCAGAGACTCAAGATTTTCCAGGCTGAATTCTTCACAGTCTCTCTGAGTAAGGAATAGAACCTGTGAGAGCTGTTTGAGCTGTAAAAGCTGTGTGGGCTGTTGGAGCTGTGAGAGCATTGAGAGCTGTGAGAGCTGTGTGGGCTGTGTGGGCTGTGAGAGCTGTGTGGTTCTGAAAAATATGGATCCGTAATAGTACCGGACTCGAGAATAAAAACTTTGTCGAAATAGGACGAATTTGGTATCAAAAGACCGGAAATGACGAGTACATCAAGCACATGTATTTTCAGTATATTCGAGTGACAATTTCACCTCGAAATCGTCATTTACCTTCTGAACCCTTAGTTGCATGTTGCCCTCTACATAGGCCTTAATCCAGTCGAATTTGATTCCACAAGGACACGTACTCCTTAATCGACTTCTTCCTGACCCCAGTACAAGTTAGAACCATTGCCCCAGGCCGAACTCGTTAGGTCAGTTCCCTCCCAGTGGCCAAGCAAGATAGTATCTAGGCCCAACCGGCCATAAAGCCATTTCAGCACGCACACCTGCCATATCTCGCTCACATCTTTCTTCACTCCTTTTCCTCACTTATTTTATGGTGGGGAGGTGACCATCTTTATTAGGGGTCCAGCGATATCTGATGAAATGTTGGGCCTTGCCGGATGATTTGTTATGGGTATCACGACGTGAAATATGTACATGTCATCATGACTCTGCTTCCTTTTTGTAATCAGTAACCATAAATGAAATACCGCGCACCCAAGGAATGTTTCGCCAAAAGGCAAATGTTATGTATAAGAAGAGAAGCCTAACTTTGTGAAAGTGTGCAGTCTCCTGAATATACTGGCATTGTACTTCTAGGACCCTGTCACCTTGGTTGCATCAAATAAACTAATCTTTGACTTCACCTAGAAGACTCTGAAGTTTCTGTGGGTCTGACTCAGGAGAACCCGAGGTCTTTGGTGTGTTGATCCCCTGGCACCGCTGGGTTACCGGTTCGGTACCGGTTCCTAAAAACCCAGTACCTCATTTGGCGCCCAACGTGGGGCTCGATTCCAGTGGTACCAATCAGCCTGAAGATCGTGAGGAGCTTCGTGTGAAAATTCCGGAGGAGGGCCCACCACCTCATCGACCCCTGCATGTCGACGTGGTCCGAAGGTCTTTACTACGAGGTTCCCCGCTTCCCGACGGCTACAAGGACTGCTGCCCTGGCTATCGCCCTGATGTTGGACCCTTGACATTTTCGGTAGAGCGAAACGCTGAGACGAGTCTTCTGGTGAAGCCATCGATAATTTTCAGTTAAGTATAAGTGGAGCGTCTCCTAGTCCTTAGTTGGACTTACTTTGTGATATCTTAGAGATACATAAAGGTTTTTATTGGTTCTTGCAAGTACCATAACCGAAGGACTCGTGTTTTCACGAGCAATATCGTAATCGATAACTCCTTTGAAGTTTTGGAACTAGTCTAGAGAAGAAGGATGCCTAGTCTTAGACTCGGGAATTTGTTTTGTCTTGGTAATAATAATAGGGACTCCCGATTGGAGGACTCATGTCCGGTTCCTCCAGTTGGAACTCCGACTTACGAGCTATACGTTAAACATGGGGTAGGCCCCATCGTTTACAACGAGGTATGGATTAAATACACTAGGAAAGACGGTGTTTTAAAATGGCCCCAATATGGTAGCTTTGATTCTGAAATCTTAGACAACCTTGAAGTTAAACTCTTCAAAAAGAAAGCCCGGCCGGCGATGTTTGACTCTTTCCGCATATGGCGCAAAGAAGCCAAACAAAAAGAAATTAAATTAGCTAAGAAAAATAAGAGAGAAGAAGGACTTTCAGTAATGCAAGCTGCCGTGCAGTTTAAAGATAATGAGGAAGAGCAGATAAATGAACAACTGCACAGGCAACGTAAAATGGCAATAGATAAGTGCTATCCAGTTTTGCCGTCTCTTCAGCAAGGGAAAGCAAAAGAGCGTGAAAAAGACCAATTAATGTCGCAATTGTTAACTTCGCCACCGCCCTATGCACAGAATGCTACCGCACCCCCGCAACCTTTAGTTGCACAAGCTGCGCCTCTGGCTTTTCCACAGCACCCACCAGCTGTTCTTCAGCTGGCTCCTACTTCTTCGGTGCAGCCTCCTCTAGGCCCACCGACCACTTCTGTTGCTCCTGTGTTTTCTACTATCTTGCCTACTGTACTTTCTACAAATGCCCCTTCTGTGATTTTGCCTAGTACCACATCTATTATTCCTCATACCTCTTCTGCCATCTCTGCATCCGCTTTACCTCACCCCGTTCTTTCATCTGTTTGTTCTTCCGTTTCACCTTCCCTTCGGCAAAAAATGGCCAGTACTGTTACTAATCTTCTTTTACCACTTTTCGGGTCGCCTGCTACGACCCCTAACATAGGAAAAAGACAGTTGCGAAGTCAACAGCCCGATTATCAAGAGAGAGATTCCCTGAATAATTTAGCTCGGAAATGGGTCATGGACACTGCGAAATATGATTTACAGTCTGTCATGGAAGTTTTCCATCAATGGGAAACAGCGACACAGAGATATGTGTTCGAACAGATGTGTGTTTTTCTTTGCGAGGATTTAGAAGACAATGATCAGGATTGCCTCCCACAAGAGATGTGTCGTATAAGGTTTAAGTTTAGTCTGGGTATGATTGTAGGTCCCGATGTAGAAGAAGCAGTTGAAATGCTATTATCACATCGAAGTAAGGGAAGTAGTTCTGGGTCACCATCAGAATCTAGTGCATCTAGTAAGAAAAAGGCACGACAATACCCTATGAGAGAAGTTCCCCCACAGTGGAGAGAGGGTGACGCGACAGCTGTCCCACCTGTCCTGCCCCACTTTCACCGAGTATGGGTACATGTTCCATGGAAGCGAGCAGAAGTTTTAGCACTCAAACAAACACTACCAGATCCGCGTAAAAATCCTGCAGGGTACTATAAAGAATTGTCGCAAACTGCTGGGTCATGTATTATGAATTTAGCCGATATCGATATGTTATTCGGGAACGTTGTTCCACAGCCTTTATGGGGAAAAATTCGTCATGAAGATCATGACCAGGAATTAGGTGACACGTGGGCTAATATCACTGTTGCAGATGCACGACAAGTTGGTGGTGCAAACCCTGAGCCCCTGATAGCGGAACTACCTGGTAGAATAGTAGATTACATGAAGACGATAATGCCTGCGATACGTGTAAATTGGGATAAGTTATCTGCATGCAAGCAAAAGAAAGAAGAAACTGTGTCAGATTTCTTCACCAGATTTGAAGAAACATTCATTGATCACAGCGGTCAAGATATGACCACAGAAGGTGGTCAGAGATTGTTCGTCGATAAATTTGTGCACAATCTGCTTCCAGACTTGTGTAGAAAATTGAAAGATTCAGAAAGTTCTTGGGCAGTCTCATCTTCAGCCCAGATATTAGCTACCGCACAGTACTACGAGAATAGAGACAAGGATGAGAAAGATAAAGTAGAGAAGAAAACTAGAGAACTCAAAACGAAGGTTTTGCTACAGCAAGCATATCCTCCACGTGGTGGTGGTAATAGAAATAATAATGGTCCGAATCACTACCGGAACACTTTTCAGCAGCCGCAGAGAAACTTGCAGAGATTCGATTACAATCAAAACCGCGTAGGTCCCAATCAGTGTTTATACTGCAAACAAGAAGGCCATTACAAATATGACTGTCCTGCCCTGCCGCAACGTACAAGCGAGTTTTCTGGTGTACGAGGTCGTGGTAGTCAGCAAGCGCCCAGAGGTAGAGGGCGTGGAAACACCCCTCAGGACACACGTCCCCTTCCACCACAAAACTCTATGAACAGGTTTGACCAGCAAAATAACGTATCTGATAGGACAGCTCAATACTACGTCGATGAGTATTACACAGAAAATGAGCAGTGGGAGAATAACGATTGCTAGGACAGCCTTAGACGAAGAGAGGGAGTTGTTTCAGTTCCAGTAGATCAGAGTGGACCTTACGTTGAGGTGATTACATCGGGTGTGTCAGAACCTTTTCTGTTGGATACTGGTGCTACAAAGAGTTCTATTATGCACTCCAAACTCCCTGGCGCACCTTTGTCTGGCGAAATGAACGTTTCCGTAGGTTTTTCTGGCGCCCCGGTTAGAAATCCGATTTCTGACCCTTTATCTCTTTCTGTTGGTCCTTGTGAATTCGAAGCACCCCTTATTTTGACAACAGGTTGTGGTGAAAATTTGCTAGGATTAGATTTGCTAAAAAGATTGTATGCGACTTTGTACTGTTCTCCCTCAGGAGTACAACTGACTTTAGGTAAGAAAGTGGTCTCTCCCATGTATTTGTCGAGAAATACGCTTCCAACAGAATTGACACTTCTTCCGGATATTCTTTGGGCTACTGGTCCGAATGATGTAGGTCTTTTAGAAATTCCACCGTATGTTGTAACATTTAAGTCGAATGTCAAAATGCCACGAATTCCCCAATACAGAATATCCAATGAGGGCGAAATCGCTTTGCTAGCGATTGTTTACGAGTTGATTGAGAAAGACGTAATTGAGGAAACACGAGGCAATGTTTGCAATAGTCCTGTTCTGCCTGTTTTAAAACGAACTGACCCTTCTCAGCCACCTGTGTACAGATTTGTGATTGATCTTAGGGAGGTAAATAAGATAGTGGTGCCACAATTCCCAGTTGTCCCCGACATTACAACATTATTGACTATGATTCCAGCATCCGCATCATGGTTTTCGGTGATTGACCTGAAGAATGCTTTCTTCAGTATCCCGATTGCGGAGGAGAGCAGGGATATTTTTTCTTTTAGTTTAGGTGGTCGCAGTTTCCGCTTTAAACGCGCTCCTCAAGGCTACTGTGAGAGCCCCTCAATATACAGTCAAGCTCTGAAAAGTCAGCTTGACGCAATGGTTTTGCCCAAAGGTTCCACTCTAGTACAGTACGTGGACGATTTGCTCATAGCTGCGGATACTGAGAAAATATGTAAAATGGCCACGTTGGCACTACTGCGTCATCTATGTGATCTACATCACAAGGTGTCACTTTCCAAGCTCCAATATTGCCGACAAGAAGTGACCTACTTAGGTCATCTCTTATCGAAGGAGGGAAGGAAACTGACCCCAGAAAGAATTCAGGCAATAGCGAAATTAAATGTGCCAAGAACGCAGAGAGAAGTACGCGCTTTCTTGGGCATTACATCGTACTGTAGACAGTGGATTCCAAATTTTTCGTTATTAGCCAAACCCTTATTGGCACTAACGTGTACAAATACACCCAATCCCATTCCTTGGTCCGATCAGTGCCAGAAAAGTTTTCTCGAATTACGCACAGCATTATGTTCGGCCCCTGTGTTAGGTAACCCCAACTACAGTAAGCCTTTCACATTATATGTCCACGAGAAGGAGGGCTGTGCATTGTCTGTGCTGACTCAGTTATACGGAGATAGACAACGGCCATGCGCCTATTTTTCGTCAACTTTGGATCCAGTAGCACGAGCATTGCCAAGTTGTCTAAGGGCCACAGCAGCAGCAGCTGTTTCTATTCGACAGTCTGCAGGCCTAGTAATGAATAATACACTAATTGTGATGGTTCCGCATGCAGTAGATACATTGTTAAATAGGACCAAGACACAGCACTTAACTAGTGCTCGACTGTCCAGTTATGAATTGACGCTACTAGCGAGCCATGTGCACATCAAAAGATGCAGTACTCTGAACATAGCCACATTGTTACCAATTGCTGAGGAATCGGATGCTTCAGAAAAGCACGATTGTTTCCTCAGGACGGAGGAGGAGACCAAAGGGAGAGTTGATCTATCCGATACTCCTCTCGCCGAAAGTGATGGTACATTATGGGTGGATGGTTCATGCTTTAAACTCCCAAATGGTAACGTGACTACAGCGTATGCTGTCACAACTCTGCACACAATCGTTGAAACTGCGCGAATACCACATGGTTCGGCTCAAGCCGCCGAACTCGTGGCACTGACGAGAGCATGTGTGTTATCAAAAGGAATGAAAGTGACTGTCTATACCGACAGCCAGTATGCTTTTGGAGTGGCTCACAGTTTTGGTCGATTGTGGAGAGAACGTGGGTTCCTGACTTCGCATGGAGCTAAGATTCAGCATGGTCAGTTGGTGAATGAGCTTCTCGAATCGCTGACGTTGCCCCTGAAAGTAGCAGTTGTAAAATGTAGTGCACACAAGAAAGTGATCGATGATGTTGGTCGTGGAAATGCATTTGCTGACGAAACTGCTAAAGAAACGGCAAAGAATGTGATGAGCCGAATGTATGTTGCGAGCCCAGAAAGATGGACTGGTGATGTTGGAATGTGTGAAGACACGATAGAAAGTGTGAAGTCCATCCAAGCTGAGGCCACGGAGAAAGAGTTAAGCATGTGGAAAGAAAGTACAGGGAGAATGGATGTAAATGGTTGTTGGATTGAATCAACAGAGCAACAAAGATGGATGTTACCCGATGCATATGTGCCTGCAGTGGTTACAATGGCTCATGGGATGGCCCATATCAGCGCGAAAGGGATTTGCGAGTTGTTGGCCCCAGTGGGGAAAAATTCAGGGATTCCCAAGTGTGCAGAAAATGTTGTCAAGAATTGCATGGTATGTCTGAAGCACAATCCTGGTAGGGGAACTCCAACTCCAGCTGGTCATTTCGCACCTCCTACGTATCCGTTCGAGGTTTTGCAGCTAGATTTCATACACATGGAGAGGTGCAACAACTTAAAATATGTGCTCGTGGTTGTTTGCGCCTTCTCAAGGTGGGTAGAAGCCTATCCCCTAAGGGACAATACTGCCTTGTCCACAGCGAAAGCCCTTGTGAAAGAGTTCTTCCCCAGGTTCGGAATGCCTAGAATGGTCTGGTCGGACAACGGAAGTGAATTTGTGGGTAGTGTGATGAAACGAGTGTGTGAAGGGCTAGGCATTAGTCAGAAGTTCCACGCTGCAAATCACCCCCAATCAGCTGGATTAGTGGAATGTTACAATGGCACGCTTAAACTTAAATTGGCCAAAATCCAAGCGAGCACGGGTCTTAAATGGCCCGACGCTCTACCCTTAGCACTCCTATCCACCAGAATGACTGTGCATTCGCGAATGAAACTCAGCCCCTATGAAATAGTCTTTGGTCGGCCAGCCAACATATGGGGAGTGCCTAGGCCCACGAAGTTTAGCGAGCTGCAACACCCCATTTTGCTCGACTATCTGTATGAATTGACGGCTAAATTGCGTGTTTTATATCAACAGGTCCACAACACCTTGCCTCCGGTTTCCGAGACACCGGGTCACTCCATTGACCCTGGCTCCTGGGTTCTGGTCAAGAATTTCCAGAGAACAAGAAACTACCAGCCCAGATGGACCGGACAGCACCTCGTCCTCCTGTCTACAAGGTCAACTGTTAAAGTGGAGGGGAAGGCCAATTGGGTCCACGGGATCCATTGTAAGAAAATACCCTTCCCTCTGCCACATGACCAATGGGTCCGGACAGGAGGCACTGACTCAAAGCGCACAACTGATGAACGCGTAGAAGAAGCTAAACGCGATTGTGACAGTAAGAACATTTTTCAAGAAACTACGCCGCCATCAGAACAATTGAACTCTGTGGAACCTGAGCTACTATTTCCGGACCAGACAGCACCCGGGAAAAGACGCTATAATTTCCGACCGAGAAAAACAGACTAAAGTAAAAGTGATTCATTTTTCGATCCGAGAGAAAAACCTGTGGACTAATAAAATCATGAGTTTTTTCCTTCCAAAATGCTATTTTGAAAATGCAGATTCTCCCATCTAGGTAACTTGCTTATTTTTGTTTTTTCGAACCGCCATCCGGGTTCCGCTGCTAGGGTCGCGGTTGACTAAAGACTTTTGGGTGCAGCTGACAACAATAGGTTGCCGGTTCCAGTTGGTCGAAGGGAGCCACCCTAGACTGACGGAAGCATCCTTTAGCAGAAACAACCTACCGCCGCGGGCAGCACCTTAGAGAGGATGGAGTTTCCTGATGTGGAGAGAACTGCCAGACAAATGAACTTTAAGCAGAGACTTTTGAAAACAATGAGAAAGAAAATTTTTATAATGATGTGTATTTTTATGATATTTAGCGTAATGGTGTTTTTGATAAGCTATGCTTTATTCTCTTTTCATGTGACATTCATGCCTACTACATCGCCCATACCTCCCCCTACTGTTTCCTCTCATTCTTTCCACTCTTTGCCTGACCACGAATCAAATAGGAGATTAGAGTTCATTAATAACTCCTTCATTCAGCTATTACACCAACACCAACTTGTGATGAACACAACCAACTGTTGGGTGTGTGGTCTCATGCCCCACACCACGGATAGAGGTATCCCCTATTGGGTCCTGCCATTTAGTCACAATGGGTCAGTATGGGCATATAGGACAATGTTCATATATGCACGAGAAATCCAACCCCTACGTTCTGTAAAAGACAACCTCAAGACTAGCGCTCTAGTGAAGGGTATAGTTGACATGATCAAGGAAGTGACTTCTTACGAAGATACCCCAGACGATGAGATACTTGCATATGTAGGTTGGAATGTGACCGGATATGGCACTACACTAAGTGAGAAACAGCAAGCCAAGAGATCGTCCCCTATCTGGATCGTACCCCATCAAGGTCACCTGTGTCTGCAAGGTATTGGTAGGAATCCCAGAGCTCAGCTAGGGAAGAGTGTCTGCACAGAAACGTATGTTTTTGGATCTCAGACTTCCCCTGCCTTTTTAGCCGCAAAGGGTACTTATTTCATCTGCCACGATAGAGCCTATACATGGTTGCCCCCTGACTTCTCAGGCTCATGTTTTGTTTCATTCCTGTTACCTCCCACCTACACAGCAGCGGCGGATTACCATCGGACAAGGGTAGTTAGAGGTGTTTTGAGTAAAGAAGACACTGCGGGTCAAGAATTTGGTGACTTTGCAATGGGTATTCTGCCGTTCTGGGGAGCCATGGTTAACAGCAGAAACATAAGGCAATTGACAAGGGTAGTTGAATCCACCGTGATTGAAACTGCCGGTGCCCTTAGTAACCTGACTGCTGAGCTCCAGTCGGATCGACTGATGACCCTTCAGAACCGGGTCGCTTTGGATGTAATACTTGCGGACCGGGGTGGGGTATGCAAATTGATCCAGTCCAGTTGTTGCATTTTTATTCCGGATAATGCTCCAACAGTGTACAGGGCCATCTCCAAACTACATAAGATTTCCGAATCTATCCATGTGGACAAAGGAGATTGGTCATTAATGGGATGGTTCTGGGGGCTGATATCTGCCTGGGGATGGAAAATTCTGATGGTCATTGGGATGGTCTTAGCCATTCTTTTCCTGTTCTGTCTATGCATACAGTGTGCTCCTGCAATATGTGGCCTCTGTGCTACATCATGTGTAAGGAAGCCTGTGTCAAGACACGAACTCAGCACTAGAATGATGTTGCAGCAACACCTCAATGACTTTATGAATATAGATCTGGACTCAGATTAACATGAGGATAGATTAATTGCCTATGTAAGGGCAAAAGGAGGGTCTGTGGTTCTGAAAAATATGGATCCGTAATAGTACCGGACTCGAGAATAAAAACTTCGTCGAAATAGGACGAATTTGGTATCAAAAGACCGGAAATGACGAGTACATCAAGCACATGTATTTTCAGTATATTCGAGTGACAATTTCACCTCGAAATCGTCATTTACCTTCTGAACCCTTAGTTGCATGTTGCCCTCTACATAGGCCTTAATCCAGTCGAATTTGATTCCACAAGGACACGTACTCCTTAATCGACTTCTTCCTGACCCCAGTACAAGTTAGAACCATTGCCCCAGGCCGAACTCGTTAGGTCAGTTCCCTCCCAGTGGCCAAGCAAGATAGTATCTAGGCCCAACCGGCCATAAAGCCATTTCAGCACGCACACCTGCCATATCTCGCTCACATCTTTCTTCACTCCTTTTCCTCACTTATTTTATGGTGGGGAGGTGACCATCTTTATTAGGGGTCCAGCGATATCTGATGAAATGTTGGGCCTTGCCGGATGATTTGTTATGGGTATCACGACGTGAAATATGTACATGTCATCATGACTCTGCTTCCTTTTTGTAATCAGTAACCATAAATGAAATACCGCGCACCCAAGGAATGTTTCGCCAAAAGGCAAATGTTATGTATAAGAAGAGAAGCCTAACTTTGTGAAAGTGTGCAGTCTCCTGAATATACTGGCATTGTACTTCTAGGACCCTGTCACCTTGGTTGCAACCAATAAACTAATCTTTGACTTCACCTAGAAGACTCTGAAGTTTCTGTGGGTCTGACTCAGGAGAACCCGAGGTCTTTGGTGTGTTGATCCCCTGGCACCGCTGGGTTACCGGTTCGGTACCGGTTCCTAAAAACCCAGTACCTCAGCTGTGTGGGCTGTGAGAGCTGTGTGGGCTGTGAGAGCTGTGTGGGCTGTGAGAGCTGTGTGGGCTGTGAGAGTTGTGGGGGCTGTGAGAGCTGTGTGGGCTGTGTGGGCTGTGAGAGCTGTGTGGGCTGTGAGAGCTGTGTGGGCTGTGAGAGCTGTGAGAGCTGTGTGGGCTGTGAGAGCTGTGTGGGCTGTGAGAGCTGTGTGGGCTGTGAGGGCTGTGAGAGCTGTGTGGGCTGTGAGAGCTGTGTGAGCTATGCGAGCTGTGGGAGCTGTGTATGCTGTGAGAGTTGTGTGAGCTGGGTAAGAAATTTGAGCTGCAAGAGCTGTGTAAGCTGTGAGAAGAATGAGAACTGTGAGGGCTGTTGGAGCTGTGAGAGCTGTGTGAGCTGTTTATTTTTAAGAACAATACCCTAGAGCAAATTGATTATCTTTGCTTATGTTTTTTTTTATTCGGCTGTTTAATACACATTAGCCTCCGCCGCATCGGTTAACCGTATTGTTTATATTCACTTGGCAGTACCACTCATAACTCTCTACTAATACTCTCTACTACTCACTCTAATACTGTACTACTTACTCTACAACTCTCTAATACTGCCTAATAGATTTAGTAATGAGAAAAAATGCTGTGAGGTACTGACTGTAATACTCTACAAAAAAATGTCTACTACACATAACTTACTACACAATACTACTCACTCTTTACTACTCACTCTCTAATATTCTCACTACTCACTCTACTAGTTACATGACAAATATCTAATACTCTATACTCACTGTACTACTCAATATTAACTACTCACTACTACTCACTCTACTACTAAAGTACTTATTCAACAACTATCTAATACATCCTACTCACTTTAGTACACTACTAAATACTCTACAGTACTCACTATAACGCTCTATTAAACACTCTACTACACACCCTTTACTACACTCTCTACTACTCACAAATACTCACTCAAATAGTCACTCTATACTACTCACTATCAAATATTATCAATACTCACTCGAATACTTACTATACAACTCCAAAACACTCTCTACTCACTGTAATACTCAATATCAACTACTCGCTACTACTCACCCTACTAAATAGCATCTAATGTATAGTACTTACTGTAATACTGTACTACACACTCTGCTACACTCTCTACTACTCAACATTACTCACTCATAATTAGTCACTCTATACTACTCACTCTTTACTACTAAAACTAAAAATACACTTTGTATATGTAAGGGTATGGCTGTGCATGTAAATGTGTGTGGCTCTAGGACTCTTTACTACTCACTCTCTCACTATTTATTACTCACTCTTTCACTTTTTACTACTCGCTCTCTAATACTCTCTTTACTAATAACTCTCTCCTACTCATTATCAACTACTCACTCTACTACTCTACTACTTACTCTGTGTGTGGGTACTAATGCAATAGGTCTCGCATATGCAAGCGATTAAGCTATTGGCAATGTAAATAACAATGCCATTTATTTATGATTTAAAAAAAAAAAAAGAAATGTCATGAGTAATGCCAATAGCTCTACCTTTAATAATGCAGAGACCATTGCATTGTAAATGCTAGTTTTTATCTCAGTCCCAGGCTCCTTGAGATTTATTTAGCTTAGCCATGGTGCCCCTGTGGTGAAATTAAGGTCCATTCCTGCATTTTGACACCGGATGCCACACTCTTCTTGCTCAATCTGGATACACTAGCATGACTCTGCTTAGTCATTTGTGATTATCGTCAGAATATAGGACAGGAAAAGTAGTGCCAGAAAAGCATGCAGAAGTCCTGTTCTCCACCCTTTATGGAATGTATCCCCAAGAGATAGCCTTCTGATACAATCCAGTGAGCAAAAGCTTTGAAATTGCACATTCTCAGCGGTGGGTACAGTTATCTAGCAACAGTCCTCCTGTTGCTGGAAGATGCCCTGTGCTACCTCAGGGTGTAACCACCACTGGTAATCTACCATGCGCCACCAGCTGAGTTCATACACACTGGCATTCAAAGATCCCACCAGATGGTTCACACCCAGAGAAATGCCCTGGCACTCCCCTAGCACCAGGGACGCAGTGCTTCCTGGTATAGGACTCATGACTCCACCAACCTTGATTGTTGCAGTACAACATGGCAGTGATATTGTCTGTAAGAACCTAAGCCAGCCTCCCCTTGATGGATGGTAGGAAGGCTTTCGGCACCAGGTGAATTGCCAACAACCCCAAAATGTTGATGTGGAGCTGGATCACCGACAGAGACAAGAGTCCTCAGATCTCAACCACGCCTAGATGATATCCCCATTCCAACAGTGACACATCTGTCACCACCGTAAGCTTTTAGGTAGGGAAGGGAGTATTGTCTGCCACTGGTTCAACTGCATTTGAGCCACCACTACAGGTCTTTTGAAATCTCTTCTGAAACCTGGATAGAATCCAACAGGATCCTATGGTGTTGGGCCCACTGAGACATCACGTTTAACTACGGAGCCCATGCTACATCATAAAGTGGACAAGAAGGATGCCAAGAGGCACAGAAGCCTCTTGGCATCCTACCACAATCCTGCATCTCATTGAGATGCAGGATTTTGGTAGAAACATCAGGATCATAGCCT
This sequence comes from Lissotriton helveticus, assembly GCF_964261635.1. Taxonomy (NCBI): domain Eukaryota; kingdom Metazoa; phylum Chordata; class Amphibia; order Caudata; family Salamandridae; genus Lissotriton; species Lissotriton helveticus. The sequence continues at coordinate 1,675,094,565 of NC_136065.1, forward strand.
GAATGTCTTGGATTGTGGTGGAGCGAAGGCCTCAAAAGCGCACTGTATCCAAGATGGCTCCAATAAAAGTAAGCCTCTGTGAAAGGTCGGGTGTGCCTTACACACATTTATAATGAATCCCAATGATGGCTGGAGGTTAGCCATCATCTGCAGGTGGTCTAAGACTGACTATTCCATCCCCGCTTTTAACAGTCAGTCATTGAGGTGGAGGAAAACTGAAATCTCCAACCTCCCAATCATGCAACCATCACCTTCATGAACTCCAGAGGTGCGCTGGTGAGACCATAGGGGAGCACATGTAGGAAGCTGGCTCTGTATGTACTATACCAAAGTAAGGTATAGTAAACACAGTGTCCAGTGGATCCCCAGAGGTTTTACAGAGGGTAAAGTAGATTATACCTTACTCTCTTTTCTGGTAGTGTGGTTGAGCAGTCAGGTTTATCAGAGGGCTGTGTTAAGCATTTATTGTACACACTCAGGCAATGAATGATTACACTCACTCAAAGACTAAATTCAAGACCAATTGTTTTGTATAAACATATTTTATTACGTTTATTTCTAGTACCAAGAGAACTCAGTTGCAGGTAAGTACCAGTTTTAAAATAACAATACTTTTCAGGTACAGTGGAAATGTGTTTGCAAAAGCAGTAAAAAATACTTTACAGTGATACTAAAAATACTTTGTGGTGTCTATCAGCAGTAGAAGTAACTTAGCAATGTAAAAGATAGACACTTAGGGCCTGATTACGAGTCCGACGGTTCGAGGACCACCAGACTTGTGTCCCATTATGAGTTGGGCGGTCGGACAGACTGGGACTGCCACCGCCACCAGGGAACCACTGTTCCCTGGAGGTGGCTCAGCGGTCAAAGGCTGCAATATGCTTGGCGGGACCGGCGTGGTCCCACTAAGCATATTACGAGTTTCCTCTCCGCCGACAGCGACATGGAGGTTCCTCTTTCATGTCAACCCTGGAAGAGAGGAAATAAAGGGGGCCCTAGAGGGCCACCTGTGGCTCCTCCACTTGTGCATGCACACAGGGGGGCATAATATTTACCTCCCTGTGTGTATGCTCATCAGTCCATGCGCAGTATGTACTTCTCAGTCCATGCCGTGCAGGAACTCTGTGAGGGGTTCTCATTGCAGTGCCTGTTTCAAAGGCACTGTGGCCTTTGAAAGAGGCACCTCCCTGGGAATGCCTCGCAGCCCGCTCGCCGTACTACAAATAACTTATAATCTGCCACGCACCGCCAAATCTTGTAATCTGATCCTTAGTGCAAATAACAAGAAATGCAATGCAATCCTGTTGGTGAAAAACAGTTAAGTACATTTACAGGTAAGTACTCGACTTACACATCCAGTCTTCGGGGGTTTAGACCAACAACGGGAATGGGTCAGATCAAAGTAGGTACTGTACCTCCAGCGGCACTGGGGCGGCTGTGTGCAGGGGTCACTGGGCCCAATGTTAGTCAATGGAGACTAGGGGCACCCACAAGAGGTGCTTGTTGCAGGTAAGTGCGCCGCAGTTTCAGGGCACAGGCCCCTGGGGTTAAAGCAAGAACAAAGGGGCCACAAAGCAGCACAAACCATACACCACCAGTGGCACCGGTGGCCAGGTGCAACGTGCAAAACAGAGGCGGGCGCCCAATGCAAATAAATGGGAATCTCAGTCACAGAAAGAGGCTACAGGCTCGGACCACGAGGCTGGACGAAGGTGACCAACAACTGGGAAGGTAATTAAAGAAGTCAGTGGAGGCCTGAGTACTGCCGTCTGGGGCCCCCAAAGTCGAGGGGCTGAGGATGCAGGGTTGCCTTTAGGTGTCAGATTTTCTTTATCGGAGCCGCTTGCGGTCAAGGGGACCCTTGATGTTGAGGCTGCAGGCATATTTGTGGAGTGCAAGAGAGGTCAGCAGCTGATGGTGTCAAGGTCAGGATCGCTGGGGAGACTTCACTGGACAGGTGAGTAACTCAGACTCGTGCTGTGGGTGTTGGGCGCAGAGTGGGCATGAGTCGTGATTCCAGCTGTATCCGGAGTCTTTGTAGTTGGATTCTTCTGGATAGGGCGTCTGTCCTCGGGAGATCTGGTCTTTGTTGAAGTGCAGGCAGCCTTCCGTGGGTTTCTGAAAGTCGCTAGTCACAGGACAGGCGTCGTCTTCTTTGCAGAGTCTTTAAAGCTTGAGACAGGCCGGTAGGGCTGGGGCCAAGTCAGTAGTCATCTTCAGGCTTTACTGCACAATGTCTTCTTCATCCTTCTTTGTAGGTTGCAGGGATCTGAGGAACAAGGTTCAAGCGGCCCCCTAAGTACTGAACTTAGGGGTGGTAGAGTCACTGGCAAATAGTGGCAAGGACTACATCCTTTGTGTGTCCCTTCCCTTTGGGAAGGGGTATCCCCTAATCCTATTGGTTAAAATCCTTCCATCCAACATGGACATTTTCTAAGGAGGGGGTCATTTCAGCTCGGGACACCTTGGTGTTGTCCTAGCTGAGAAGGGACACACCTCTTCTGCTTACTAATTTTCCCACTGACCTTGCTGCCAAAGTTGGGGTTTGGTCAGGGGGGGCGGGCATCTTCACTAGCTGGAGAGGTCCTTACTAGTATAACAAAGGGCAGGAAGCCTTAGAGGTTCACCACCCCGAATGCTGGTACAGCTTGGGGGTAGGTAAGAAGTACCTCTGCCCCAAGCAGTCTTTGTTTCTGACCCACGAGAGCGCAAGGCTCCCACCTTAGTGGTATGAAACTTGTGTTAGAGTTGGTCGTTTTTCAGGGGGCATCTCTAAAATGTCCTCTAAGCGCATTTTACAATAAATCTGGCACTGGCTTCAGTGTGGGTTTATTATGCTGAGGAGTTTGATATCAAACTTGGCTTTTAGTAAAGCCATCATGGAGTTGTGGAGTTTGTAATGTCAAAGCCCATGTACTCAAAATGGCTTCACAGCACTTACAATGTTTAAGAATGGACTTAAACACTGTAGGGGTATATTGCTAGGGGTATATTGCTCAGAGTGGTAGGGGCCCAGCTGTGGAATGAGTTGCCACAAAGGATCAGACAGATTGACTCTCTAACCGAATTCAGAAAGAGCCTGAAAACCTGGCTGTTTCCGAAGGTCTGATCCAACTGTCCTTCTCTCTACTCGTCATCATGCTGACCAAGTGTTCTGATATCTGAAGTGCCAGGATACCCGTAGGGTGGCAGTAGCGCTATACAAGCACAGATACAATACAATACAAAAGCACAAGTTACTACTTGTGTAACGATATATCTGTAAGAGACATTAGTTAGTGATAGATTCCTTACCTTAGAATATCCCCAGGCGTCAGACTGGATCCGGAATTTTTTTGCGTAGCAGTACCCTTGCGCGTCGGTAGGCGTCGTCTGCGGCTCCGCGTCCGTCGTTGGCGTCGTGGGCGCCGTTATGACGTCGTCGGAGTACTTAGACGCCGCCTCCGCGTGCTGACGTCAGTTCTTAGACACAGCTTTTCCGCGCCAGAAGCGCTGAGCCATGTTAAAAACCAACACTGGTGCCATTGAAACTATGGCCTTGAAAGGGGATAACCCTAACCCTAGATATCGGTTCGCAGAACGGGGAGGATGGTTGGGTCGGTAAGGAATCTATCACTAACTAATGTCTCTTACAGATATATCGTTACACAAGTAGTAACTTGTGCATCTGAAAGAGACACGTTAGTGATAGATTCCTTACCTTAGAATAGATACCCCAGCAATACCAACCCCGGTGGTGGGTCTGCGAACCAATAATCACACCAGAAAGTCCTGGAGGACAGAACGGCCAAAGAAGCCATCCCTCCGGACTTGGCTGTCCAGGCAGTAGTGTCTTGCAAAGGTGTGCAGCGATGCCCACGTAGCTGCCTGACAGATGTCTTGTAAGGGCACTCCCCGGCCCAGGGCAGTTGTAGTCGCCGTGGCTCGGGTGGAATGAGCCCGCAATCCAACAGGGGGCTCCTTTCTAGCCAAGGAGTAACATGCCTGGATACACAAGATGATCCACCGGGAGATGGTCCTCTTGTGCACCGCTTTCCCCTTCTTAGCGCCCACGTAACCAACAAAGAGTTGGTCATCCACCCGGAACTGGCGTGTGCGATCCAAGTAGAATGAAAGCGCACGTTTTGGGTCCAGACGGTGGAGCCGCTCCTCCTCTTTAGAGGGATGCGGTGGCGGAAAGAAGGTGGGCAAGGTGATAGACTGCCCGATGTGGAAGGCAGTGGCAACCTTGGGCAGGAAAGATGGCTTAGTACACAACACAACCTTGTCCGGATGGACAGAAAGGAAAGGAGGAGTACAAGAAAGGGCCTGGAGCTCACTCACTCTCCTGGCAGAGGTGATGGCAACCAGGAAAGCAGTCTTCAAAGTAAAAAGGCGAGAGGACAGTTGTGAAGTGGCTCAAAGGGAGCGCACATCAGAAACGTAAGAGCAAGGTTCAAGTCCCACTGAGGCATCACAAACGGAACAGGAGGAAACGTGTGTGTTATGCCCTTAAGAAAACGATTTACAATAGGGGACTTGAACAAAGAAGGTTGATCAGGCAGCCTTAGAAAGGCTGAAAGGGCAGAAAGGTAGCCCTTGATAGTGCCCAGAGCAGAGCCCTGCTGGGCAAGAGAAAGAAGGAAGAGAAGAACCTCAGAGAGAGGGGCAGCAAGAGGATCCACAGCCTTTGCTGTGCACCATGCCACAAATCTGTTCCACCTGCAGGCGTACACCGACTTTGTGGAGGGACGCCTGGCTGCCAGAATGACGTTACAGACTTCAGGAGGCAAGTCAAATGGCCTCAACTGTCGCCGCTCAATCTCCAAGCATGGATGTGGAGACTGGACAGGTTCGGGTGGAGGACCGTCCCCTGCTGCTGCGACAAAAGATCCTCCTGAAGAGGCAGACGAACCGGGGGATCGACTGACATACTGAGTAGCTCTGGATACCAATACCTTCGTGCCCAGTCCGGAGCCACAAGGATGACTTGTGCCCGGTCGCGCTTGATCTTCTTCAGCACTCTGGGCAGAAGTGGTATAGGTGGAAAGGCGTACAATAGACCGCAACTCCACTCGCGCCGAAAAGCGTCTCCGAGCGAGTGCCGCCTTGGAAATTCCAACGCGCAGAACTGATGACATTGCGCGTTCTCTTCGGTGGCGAATAGATCTAACCAAGGCTCTCTCCATCGCTGAAAGAGGCCTTGCGTCCGGGTTCAGATGCCATTCGTGATCCATCAAGCACCGACGGCTGAGCTCGTCTGCCCTGGCGTTCAGAGAACCTGCCAGGTGTTGAGCCACCAGGGTCACGCCCTGGCGTTCCAGCCACTGCCAGAGGCGCAGAGCCTCCTGGCAAAGGGTCCACGACCCCACCCCGCCCTGTTTGTTGCAGTACCACATGGCGGTGGTGGTGTCCGTGAACACCTGCACTACACTCCCCCGGACAGAGGGGAGGAATGCCTTCAGTGCTAGACGAATCGCCCGCAACTCCAAAAGGTTGATGTGGAGCCGGGCCTCCGCCAGAGACCAGAGGCCTCTGATCTCCGCCTCTCCCATGTGGCCTCCCCAGCCCTGGAGGGACGCGTCCGTCACAACTATGTGCTCCGGTTGGGGAAGGGAGAGGGATCTGCCGGGGACCCAATCGCGGTCCGTGAGCCACCACTGCAGCTGTCTTGCAGTGCTCTCCGAGATCAGGACATGGTCGGACAGGTTGCCCTGATGCTGGGCCCACTGAAACTTCAGGTCCCACTGCAGAGCCCGCATCCGCCACTTGGCGTGATGCACCAATAGGATGCAGGAGGCCATCAGCCCCAGAAGCCGCAGCGTCAACCTGACCGAGACCCGGGATAAAGGCTGAAATATCAGAATCAGAGCCTGAATATCCCGGACCCGCTGTTCAGGGGGATAAACCCAAAACTGCGCCGAGTCTAGAACCGCTCCGATGAAGAGGAGCTTCTGAGAGGGGCACAGGTGTGACTTTGGCACATTGATGGAGAACCCCAGCTGGTGCAGGAGGTCTGCCGTAGTCTGGAGGTGGCTGACGACTGTCTGGGGCGAGCCCGCCTTCAACAACCAGTCGTCGAGGTAGGGGAAGACTGAAACCCCTAACCTGCGCAGATGAGCTGCGACCACCACCATCACCTTTGTGAACACCCGTGGGGCGCTGGTGAGGCCGAAGGGGAGCACGGTATACTGAAAGTGCTCGTGGCCAACCGTGAACCGCAGGTAGCGCCGGTGGAAATAAGCGTCCTGCAAGTCCAACGCTACCATCCAGTCTCCTGGGTCCAGGGCAGCTAAGACCTGAGCCAGAGTCAGCATTTTGAACTTCTCCTTCCGGAGGAAGCCGTTGACGTTCCGTAGGTCCAAGATAGGGCGTAGGCCCCCTTTGCCCTTCTTGGGAACCAGAAAGTAGTGGGAGTAGCAACCACACCCTACTTCTGGCCCAGGAACACGTTCGATGGCCCCCTTGGCCAAGAGGGCCGTAACTTCCTCCTGCAGAAGTCGCAAATGATCCCCCGAAACACGGTGGGTCTGTGGTGGCATGGCTGGAGGAGTCGCCTCGAAGGGGAGGGAGTAGCCCCTTCGGACGATCTGCAGCACCCACCTGTCCGACGTGACAGTGCGCCAGTGGAGGTGGAGATGGAGAACACTGCCCCCCACTGGCATCACATGGGCCTGAAAGCATGGACTAGGAGGGTTTTGAGGCGGATGCTGCAGGGGAAGGTGTGGACTGACCTCGCCGTTGACCCTGACCGCCGCCACGGCGGTTTCCAGAGCCGCCACCGCGTTGGGTATTACCCTGCGGAGCATGGCTGGCAGAACGTGTGGGTACACCCCTTCCGTGGCCACGAAAGGAGTGAAAGGCAGCCGATTGTTGGCTCGGGCCGAGATGAACAAGGACTTGGCCGTAGCCCTGGAGTCCTTAAAGCGCTCAAGCGCATGGTCTGCCTTGTCGCCAAAAAGGCGACGGCCATCAAACGGCATGTCCATCAGCGTGTTTTGGACATCGGCCGAAAAGTTGGCGGACCTCAACCAGGCGTGATGTCCGACCGCCACTGTCGTTGCCATCGCTCTATCTAGTGAGTCGGTGGTATCCAGCCCACACCGGATAGAATATTCGGCTGCATCCCGGCCCTCCACAAGGGCTTGGCCGAGTTTGGCCCATACCTCCAACGGACACTCTGGCAGCACTTCCGCAACCGTATCCCACAGAGAGTGGGTGTAGCGGGCCAAGAGGCAGGCGGTGTTGGAAGACCGCAGTCCCAGACTAAGGGAGGAGAAGATCTTTTTACCGTACTGCTTGTACCTCTTGGATTCCCTGTCCGGCGGAGCCGACGGGAATGCGGTCTGGGAATTGGAGGCCTGGATGTCCAGGCTCTCGGGGGTGGGGTGGGTGGACAGGAAACATAGGTCGCCCGGAGCCGGGTGGTGGCGTCTGGCCACGTTCCTATCTACGGGCGAACCCGTAGCGGGCTTGGACCAAGTGCCCAAAAGAACGCCGGACAAGGCCTCGTTAAACGGCAGCAGAGGCTCGGCTGAGCATGACTGCGCCTTAAGGACCTCAGTGAGGAGGTTAGTCCTCAAGGCCGCGACGGGGAGCTCAAGGCCTCAGGCCTTGGCCGCCCTCATCAACACCACACTATAGGTTGCCCCCTCCTCCGTAGCCACGGTAGGAGGTGAGACAAAGCCAGTGTCGGGCGAAGTGTCCAGACCACTGGCATCCCCAAGTTCACCTGTCCAGTCCTCTTGGGACTGACATTCACGTGTCAGAGGGTCCTCAGACCCCTCCCAATACTCCTCATCACCCATCTCCTGATACTCAGGGTTCGAAAAAGATGGGTCCGGTTCATGGAAAGTAAACTCTCCGAACGGCGTCTGAAGCGGCGCCGCACCGGCGCCGGAACCGAATAGAAGGGAGGCATCGGGGACGGCGCCGCCCGAGGACGGCGCCGGGGGTGACACCTGGGGGGTCAGCGCCGGGGAGGTCGTCAAGTCCACCGGCGGCGACCCGGATCCGGATCCAGTGGGGCCCTGCGGCGCCGGGCCCGAAGGAGCCGGCGGCGTCGGAGCCGAAGCACCCGATGGCATCGGGGCCGAAGCCCCCGACCCGCTAGGCCCCCCAGACGGGTCCGCTGGGCCCGAAGGCGCCGCGGAGCCCGTCGGAGGAGAGAGAGACCTCATGGCCATGAGGAACCGCTCGATCTCCCCCGGCGTCGCGTTAGGCCCAGGGACCGGAGGGTATGAGGCCGGACGCGGCGCCTGCGACTCCGACGGAGCCGCGTGGGCGGTGCCACCCGAACCCCCGGCCGCGTCACGCGAGCGTCGGGGGGAGTCGGAAGAGCGATGACGTCTCTTCGACTTCTTGTGCTTACCTGACGACTTCGACCCTGAGGAGTGATGTCGACTCCCGGAGCTATGATGGCTCCGCTCCCGCGACCGGTCCCTCGACCTCCTTCTGGACCGGGACCTCTCTTGGCATGGGGCCGACTGCCGGAGTTCGAGCTGCTTACGGGACCGCTCCCGTCTAGCCTTCGAAGTCAGGGCCCGGCAGTCGGAACAGGTCTTGTCGTCGTGATCGACGCCGAGGCAGTGGAGACACCGACGGTGAGGGTCGGTGACCGACATCAGCCGGTCGCAATCCTCACAGGGCTTAAAACCTGGCATCCCTACTGGCACCGTTCGGAGTCGAAGACTCGAAAAAGAATGATCAAAAGATCGAAAAAGATTTAGTCAAAAAGTGACTACGGTACCACTTTTCCCAGATCTGCGCTGCTGGCGCGGAAAAAAGAAGAACTGACGTCAGCACGCGGAGGCGGCGTCTAAGTACTCTGACGATGTCATCACGGCGCCCACGACGCCGACGACGGACGCGGAGCCGCAGACGACGCCTACCGACGCGCAAGGGTACTGCTACGCTAAAAAATTCCGGATCCAGTCTGACGCCTGGGGATATTCTAAGGTAAGGAATCTATCACTAACGTGTCTCTTTCAGATCAGCCATGCAGGTGATGACCTGTGGCACAGTGCACCCTGCCTTAGGGTTGGGAGGCTTGCTAGACATGTATCTTACAGTTGCCACAGGCGGTGGTTTGTAGGCATGTCACACAGGGATGTGTGCCATGTCAACTCTTTAGTTGTGGCTGAACCAAACACACAGTCTGCAATGGCAGTGAATATGTGTCAGGCAAAAAGTGTGGGGAGGATACTACAACAGAAACCAACTTTCCTACAGCACTGCAAACTGAAAATGTTCCTGGTCCACCTTGAAGCACAAGTAGCTTCTGTTGGACAGCACAATGGGTACATGAAAGTAGGCGTCCTGTAGATCCAAGCCATTATCCAGGATCCAGGTAAGTCAGAATCTGAGCCAGAGTGAGCATCCTGAATTTGTCCTTCTGTAAGGATGCGTTCAGAGGGCTGAGATTTAGAATAAAACAAAGGCCTCCATCCTTCGGCACGAGGAAATAGCGGGAGTCCCTATTTCCTGGACTGGGACCCTGTTTCTGTTTTTTTTAGCCAAAGTGTTGAACTTGGCGATTTTTGGCAGGTTCACCCCTGAACTTTTTGCCTTAGGCTCTGACATGGTGGTAGTGATTTTAGGCCTCTGTGCACTTTAGCACTGTGGCCCAGTGTAAAGTGCGTGCGCTCTCTGAGTGCGTGTGGTGAGATTGGCCTGCCCTCCCATAGGAATGCATGGGGGGATATGTGTGTCCATGGTAATTCATGGTATGAGGGGACTGCAGGGTCGAGTTTAGTATGTGAGAACTCGTGAGAATAAATGCTGCGCAATGATGTGCGCAGATTTATGGTGACTGGTGGAGAAGTGTCACTTTTAGAAATTGGAATTTCTGTGTGCTGTGACTCTGTCTGCATGATGTGAATTGCATATCTGGCTTATGAGTGACAGGTGCTGGATGATGTAGGTGGCTCCAGGAGCCAGGATGAGTCTGCCCAGTGGTGAATAGGGAGATCTGCATGTAGATGGGAGGGAGGAGTTGCACCTGGGTCTTTAATAGGACTGTGCCTTCCCTCCACAATGCTGGCTCCACCTCTTGTGGTGCGTCTGATATCCCTGGCCTGTCCTGTAAAAAGGAGGAAGGAGTCATGTACAGAGAGTGCTCCTGAACCAGTTGTATCTGATTCCCCCAAACCCTGCACCTTTAAACAAAGAGAAATGTTGTATAAATATAGGGGCTGTGACCCCATGAAATTGTTCAGTTCTTGATTGCTGTTCCTGCCAGGGCGTGCTGCTGCTGGGGTCCAGGGGGCTACCATGAGGGCTTGCCTCCCTGGGCCCTGCATTGCCCTTTTTACCCTTAAAGACTTGGAACCCTTTCCCCTTTTTCTTCCCAGCTTCCAGAACCCAGGACCTTTGCAGCATATTTCTTACCCTGGCAGCGCTTTATTTTACTTTGAAAATGCCCAGCTGATGGAGAGCGCTTTATTTATTCTGGGAGCACTTTAGTTTACTTTTGCAGATCCCCTGGCCCTTGTCTGCCAGGAGTGTGGGCTTTGCAGCGCTGGGCTGCGATCCCCGCCGAGGGAATCCCGACGTAGGGATTTCCCATTCTGTGCATGTATAGCGGGTGCCCCGCTTTTATGCCGCTTATTTTTATAATTATAGCGGCGGGTGCCCACTCCGCTTATTTCTCTATTTACGAGCGGGTGCCCACCCCACATTCTTGATGAGCTTCGCGGGTGCCCACCCCGCGTTCTTATGTGCATTGAAATCGCTGCCGCGACCTGCAACCTGCCTGGTTGTGGGCGGGGACGGCGGACGGAAGCGGAAGAGACCAGCGTGACGTGCTGACACGGGGCTCCCATGCTGGAGGGAGAGCCCCGCGGTGGCGGCCGAAGTGGAGAAGCCCTGGGTCCCAGGAGGGGGCCCGGGTGAAGAGTACAAGCGGCCGAGGCCGCACGAGGCCGCACAAGGCAGCGCAGGGCTCCCAGTAGTCCAGGGAAGCCCTGCAAGAGAAGTGCTGCAGCTGCGGAGAGGAGTCCCTGCCAGGAAGAGCCGGTGAGTAAAGCCGGCTGGGGGGGGGAGTAAAGTCGAGGCACCACGCCGGTGCCTCTCTCCATGGCAGACCTGCTTGACAGAGGGTTGCTCCAATGGTTGGCCTATTTATTTCCAGAGCCCCACGTGGCTCCAACATGGGGCATAGCGAGTTTCAGAGCCTACGTGACTCCAACATGGGGCATAGTGAGTTTAAGAGCCTACGTGGCTCCAGCACGGGGCACAGTTGTTTCCCGAGCCTGCGTGGCTCCCACGGGCCTAATTATTTTTAGAGCCTGAGTGGCTTCAACGGTTGGGGGCCTTATTTATTTACAGAGCCCCGTGTGGCTCCAACACTTGGGGGCATTACTCATTTTCAGAGCCCCCTGTGGCTCCAATGTTTGGCTATTTGTTGTCAGAGCCCCGCGTGGCTCCAACAAAGGGGGCACATTTTTTTTAAGGGCCACTGAGAGCCCATGCCACATTTTAGTATTTTCAGCTGCCCAGCAAGTAGTGGGCAGCTGCACCGTTTAGGTTATTCATTCTTTGGGGGCATGTTTGACGTTAGGAGTGAGCTGCACTCCTCTTCCCCAGTACTTTTCTTCACAGCTGGGCAGCACTTAGTGCCAGCTGCTACGTTTAGGCCTGCGCAAATTGCGCACCACTGACTCCTGCTGCATTGGCAGCGCGCCCTGTTTTTTGGACAGAGGGCAGTTGAGCCCCTTAGAGATGGCCATTTGGCCAAGGGGACTATTAGGTTTGTAGGGTGCCAGGCCCTAGTGATGTTTATGTGGTGCTAGGAAATGTAATTTATATAGTATGTTTTACGCACCCTGTTTTTATGCCTCTAGATGTGATTTTATGATTATGAGGTTAAACTACTGTGTTGTGTTTTATTTTATCCTACTGTGGTTTAGGTATGAGTTATTCCCTACTGCGGTTTATGTTAGTAAGTTTGTTTCCTAATCCAATTTATGTTTAGGAGGTTATGGTCTACTAAGTTTAGGCTTATGAGGATGGCGCAGAATATATTTCTTGCCTAATGTGGTACTGTACATGATATGATTTATGTAACAGGATGGTACTTAGTATAGTGCACCAGTAATTACTGGTTGTGGTCTACGTTAATGAGATGTTCTTACTTTTACTATTTTTACCAAGTGATGATTCTGACAGTGATCCACGTGGCCCTGTCATGTGTAAATAATCCCCTGTAACTATTGCCCAGTGCCAGTTGGCACATTGTGTATTGTGTGATTACCATCTAATGTGTTTTATGATAATACAATGGCAATTTTTATATATACCCTTGTGTGGAGTTCCTTTTGTGGTGTGCCTAGTATGTTGTTGCTGTGTGTGTTGCGCAAAAGCTTCACACATCGCCACCGGGATAAGCCTGACTGCTCGTGCCAAGCTACCAAGGGGGTGAGCAGGGGTTATCTTTGACGTGTAACTCCCTTGCCCTGACTAGAGTGGTGGTCTCTGCCTGGCTTTGGCGCAAGCCTTGGCTAACCAGAGATCCCAATTTCTAACACAAAGCAGCCTACACTTTTGGAGCAAGATGGATACGTTCTGCTCTGCAAAATGTTCTGATGTGGGTGGAAGAGGATGCCCACCCCTGATCCGAAAGGATTAGGGTGCCTGTTATGGGGTCGTTGGACCTTGGAGTAGCCTTGAAACTGTTGAAGATACAGTCTTGCAGGGGCAGAAAGGCATAGGAAACACATTAGGGCTCATATTGCTTAAAAATGTTCCAACGCTGAACCAGTCTTCTCACCAAACAGCAAGATCCATCAAACTCATGTCCATCAAAGAGGCATGCACTTCCCCAGAAAAGCCCCAGGGGTTAAAGCAAGCACAAAGGGGCCACAAGGCAGCACAAACCATACACCACCAGCTTCGCCCTGCTCCAGGGTGATGTCGTCTCTGGATATGACATCAGTGGAGCCATATAAGTTCCCTCCGGCATGCGGGCGTCAGTTTCTTCTGTGAAACTTTCCGCGTCAGAACGTGGAGCCACTTATAGAAACTGGTTGTGGAAACAGTGTGCCCAATAAAGATCACAAATCTTGTAAACATCATCATCTGACCCAAGCGGGTAGCTCCCCACGCCACCACATGGCCGCCAGCTGCCTCGTACCTGCTCCCCGCCGCCCGCCTGTTTTCCTGCCGTTTCCCGCTCCTTCCCGCCGCTGCGTCCCTGCGTCCCCACCCTCCTGCTCCCCATTGGCCACCCCGCTCCCTCCTCCCAGCTGCTCCTCCCTCCATATCCCCCTTTTATGGAGGCCGCGCAGCGGCCGTGCAGCCGATGCGTGCAGCGGGCACGCCGCTGGCGTGCCAAAGGCAAGCCTGTCTGCGCCCGTCCGTGCCTAGACCGCGCCCAGCGCCAGAACCCCTGGACCCCGTGAACGCCACAACACCAGACTCTGCTACGACGCCAGCACCCTCTACCCACTCAACGCCGGCCGAAACCACACCTGCTTCCAAGCCGCCCCGAAACAGACTCACGGACCTTTCTCCTGCCACACCTGCAGCTTCACCTGCGACAGAGCCAACAAACCTCCAAGGACTGGACCCAACCACCTCCGCTGCATACTCCTCAACACCCGCTCCGCACGCAAACACGCCGTCGAGCTCTGGAATCTGCTCGACACCTCCACCCCAGACGTGGCCTTCCTGACCGAGACCTGGTGGAATGACTCCTCGGCGCCCGACATCGCCGTAGCCATCCCGGACGGCTACAAGATCACCCGCAGGGATCGCGCCAACGGAATCGGAGGAAGAATAGCCATCGTTCACAAGTCCACCCTCAAGGTCGCCACCCATGCAGACAACACACTCAACACCACCGAACACCTGCACTTCCGGATCCACACCAACCCCAACACCACCCTCAGAGGAACACTCATCTACAGACCCCCCGGCCCCCATGCTCAATTCAGCGACTCCATCGCGGACCTCGCCAGCACCCACGCACTCGCCTCCATGGACTACATCCTCTTAGGGGACCTGAATTTCCACCTCGAGAACAACAACGGTGCCAACTCCGCCACCCTGATCGACAACCTCGCCAACCTCGGCCTCAGACAACTCGTCACCGCACCCACCCACGCCGCTGGCCACACGCTGGACCCCGTCTTCCCCACAAGCACTCACGTCACCTTCGACCACACCACCAAATTCCACTGGACCGAGCACCGCTGCATCCATTTCACCTTCAATAAACCAACCACACACCACCGCACCCAACAGCTACCTCGCCGCTGCTGGAGCAAAGTCACCGAAAACCAGCTGATTACCACCATCGCCCAAAACCCACCCACCGACCCCACCAACCCAGACACCGCAGCCCGCAACCTCAGACAGTGGATCGACGACTGCGCCAACAACCTCGCCCCACTCAAGAAACCCTCCAACAACCATGCCAGCAAGATAGCCACCTGGTTCACCGACGAGCTGCAGACCTCCAAACGCACATGCCGGAAACTGGAGAAGATATGGCTCCACGAACACACTCCGGACAACCACGCAGCCCACAAGGACGCCACCCACACACATCACCACCTCATCAGATTAGCCAAGAGATGCTCCTTCAAAGACCGCCTGGATAACAATGCACACGACAGCAATGAGCTTTTCAGCATCGTAAAGGAACTCTCCAACCCCAGCGCCAATACCAACAACATACCGCCCTCACAAGAACTGTGTAACTCACTGGCCATCTTCTTCCACCGCAAGATCGCTGACATCCATGACAGCTTCAACACCATGACCGCCCCGACTACGCCATACCTCACCTCCCCTGTGAACACCACCAGCGCCAACCGCTTGACCTCCTGGTCCAATATTAACGACGACGAGACACGCAAGGTCATAAACTCCATCCACTCAGGATTTCCGTCAGGCCCGTTCTCACACCACGTATTCAACAAAGCAGACGCTACCATCGCACCCCAACTACGGAAGGTCATCAACATCTCCTTCGAAACAGCGACATTCCCGGAAAGCTGGAAACACTCCGAAATCAGCGCCCTCCTCAAGAAGCCCAAGGCGGACCCCAAGGACCTCAAGAACCTCCGGCCCATCTCCCTGCTCCCGTTCCCGGCGAAGGGCATCGAGAAAATCGTCAACATGCAACTGGCCCGCCACCGGGAAGACAACAACATCTTGGACCTGTCCCAGTCTGGGTTGAGACGAAACCACAGCACCAACACAGCCCTCATCTCCGCCACAGACGACATCAGGCGCCAACTAGACAACGGCGAAACATCAGCCCTCATCCTCCTGGACCTGTCAGCCACCTTCGACACGGTCTGCCATCGCACTCTAAAGACACGCCTCCTAGAAGCCGGAATCCAAGAGAAGGCCCTCGACTGGACCACATCCTTCCTATCTGGCAGAACCCAGAGTGTCCGCCTCCCGCCCTTCCGATTCGAGGCCACCGACATCATTTGCGGCATCCCCCAGGGCTCATCCCTCAGCCCGACACTGTTCAACCTCTACATGGCCCCCCTCGTACAAGTGGCCCGCCAACACCACCTCAATATCATCTCCTATGCTGACGACACCCAGCTCATCCTCTCCCACACCAAGGACCCGCACACCACCAAAACCAACCTACACGAGGGAATGAAGGCCGTCGCCGACTGGATGAGGAACAGCCGTCTGAAGCTGAACTCGGACAAGACGGAGGTACTCACCCTCGCACCCACCCCCTCAGCCTTTGACGACTCCTGGTGGCCGACCACACTGGGAACAGCACCGACACCCACCGACCATGCACGCAACCTAGGATTCATTCTTGACTCTTCCCTTTCCATGTCTAAACAGGTCAACGCCATCTCGTCCTCCTGCTACAACACCCTCTGCATGTAGATCCCGACCGAAACAAGAAGAACGGTGACACAGGCCCTCGTCAGCAGCAGACTGGACTACGTCAATGCACTCTACGCAGGAATCCCAGCCAAACACCTACGACAACTACAACGCATCCAAAACGCCTATGCCCGACTGATCATCAACGTCCCCCACCACAGCCACATCACCCCCCACCTGTGAGACCTACACTGGCTCCCCGTCGACAAGAGGACCTTCAAGCTCCTCACACATGTACACAAAGCACTCCACAACGCCGGACCAGCCTACCTGAACAGCAGACTCAGCTTCTACACCCCCACCCGCCAGCTCCGCTCTGCCAGCCTCGCCCTCGCCGCTGTTCCCCGCATCCAACGAACAACCTCCGGTGGCAGATCCTTCTCCTACCTCGCGGCCAAGACCTGGAACACCCTCCCTACCCACCTACGGCAGACCCAAGACCTACTCGCCTTCAAAAGACTCCTCAAGACCTGGCTCTTCGAGCAGTAGCGGCACCCCCTCACCTCAGAGCCTTGAGACCCTCACGGGTAAGTAGCACGCTTTACAAGTACTCTGATTGATTGATTGAATGATTGATTGAAAAATGAAACATCAAATGATATGAAAATACCAGACATGGATTTGAGATAAAATCCCCAATAAAAAAACAAGTTAACACAGGGCTATATGAAACTCTGCGCCCTGGTGAATAACCCCAATATGAGGGGAGGAACCATATCCTCTATGAACCATTCATCAATGGTAATGAATGTCATGACAATAGCCCAACAGGAGCTACAACAACACCACTAAGCTGTTTGGTAAATTGCACCATCACCTGATATATTGACAGTACCGGTGTCAAGGTAGGATGTTACCAAGAAATCTTTCATAAAAAGAGCAAATAAATTAATACTGTCCAAAGGTGTGTAAACCAGAGAGCAAGAGAAACCGGGAAATAAGTGTTACAAAGCATGCATTACAATGCATGCTTTTACCCTGCATGAACAGACTATTCCAAACTCCAGCGCACCCCAACAGCAAGCCGTTGTAATGACTCGCGTTGTAATGCCATGCGGGGGAACAGCATGCGTTGTAACATCATACAACCGTTACCAAGAAATCTTTCATAAAAAGAGCAAATAAATTAATACTTTCCACTGATGTGTAAACCAGAGAGAAAGAGAAACCATACACACTCCACTCTACCCACCATACCTATTCAGAAATCGATGGTATAGCAATCTGTAAACAAAAGCTAAGTGGCTATGCCGAGCAATTTGTTTAACCCAACATAGATTGAGATAGTGATCACTTGAATATAACCCCAGTACTGAAAGGGTATAATCCTAAACTTAAGAGTCATTCGCAGAGCGGGGAGGATGGGCAGGGTATTAAGGAATCTGCGGCTAGATGGTGTCTCTACCAGATAGAGCGTTACCAAAGGTATGTAACGCTTACATCTGATAGAGACATCTAGCCGCTGATTCCTTAACTCAGAATTAAATACCACAGCTATACCCCACTGGAGGAGGGTCTGTAAACCAATCCTATGAAAGTTCTCGATGCGAACTAACCGGTCAAACTTACGACCGATCAAGTGTACATAGGAATAGCAGAACTGGGGCTTGGCTCTTAATACAATCCATGATCACTGTCACAGAACATATACATTAAAACCAACCTTACAGGTCCGAGAGAATCGGCCCTTGAAGGAAAAAGAGAGTTCAATATCCTTTAAGAATCATCTGGCAGAGGACAGACATGAACCCATGACTCTCAAAGGGGAAAGAAAGCTCGATGACCAAAAAGTGTCAAAGTATAACAAAAGTCCTATAATCTGCATTGTTCATGACAATATAGAACTTTAAAAAGAACTATCTTAATGAAATCTTAAAACAGGACTTTCAGAACTCATTTCCCTAAGGAAAAGATGAACGCCAATCTATAAATAACCTACGCACCGATAGCATAACATCTTGCCACAAGAAGCATATATAGAATGAAAATATATATAAACAAAAGTTTTATCGCCAGATACTCGAACTTACCCAGGACTTACAGAATTTAATTGCTCAATAACTACTGTGAATAGACTAGGGGCCAGATATGAGACCCTTTTCTGCGGCCGCAAACGGCAGATACTCCCTTTGCAACCTCAAAAAAAGAGTAATGGCATGTACAAATGCTACTTTGCAAGTCACTGACTCGCAAAATAGCATTTGCGACTCCCACTATTAGGAAGGGGTGTCCCTTCCTAATAGCAAGTCACCATGCCATGTACAATTGTTTTGCGACCGCATTTGCGGCTGCAAAACACTTGCAGTTTACCACCTACTTCATGTAGGTGGTAAACCACTTGCAAATGGGAAGGAGTCCCAGAGACCACTGCCTGTCCTTGAAAAAATTTAACTGAAAAGTTTAATTTTTTTTTTTTTTTAAATGCATCCAGTTTTCCTTTAAGAAAAGAACACTATTGAATACTAAAATTGGCATAAAATAGTCTTCGAATGCTATAAAAAGACAGGTTAACCACTAAATGTAGTATTCAACTTCGGTAAGGGAATGGTATGGCTTTCCTCCCTGAGAGGAGCAGATAACGAATCCCTTCATACCTCCCCTTGGCGTAAATCCCACAAGAAACTGTGGAAATCCCTTAATCACGCCAATTCATCTTATGACCCCCCCGTGAACACCTTAGTTTTTGCTTCAGATTGTAATGCCTTCTGTACTCCCCCATTGTAACGTACCATTTTCAATCCTTATGTGATAATGTCTTTGCTTGGCCACGTGTATCCTAGTATGGGTAAGACTTGCCGTGAAGGCCCTCCTTGGAACTTGAGCATTTATTATTCTTATTATTTTATTCTTATTATTTGTATTATTCTTATTATTATTATTATTACAACTGTTATTATTGTTTTATTATTATTATTACTTATTATCAGGAATATTTTATGGTCATTGTTGTTAACTTTATCATTGTTGTAACAACCTTCTTGTACGGGGATCTACATGCTGCCTTATTATTTGCTGTATTATCATAATTATTGTATTTATTGTCTCTGCCACTTGTTTCTTTATTTGTTTACTTGTTTTGTATATTACAATAAAAAGGACCTGAATTTAAAAAAATGGTCACAGTGCCTTAGCTAGGATCATTTTACTCTCTCAGTCTGCATCTAGAATATAGGGGAGAGACGGCAAGGTTAACCTTACCCTAACTCTTAATCCAAACTTGCTTTACACCAACACTTTACTCCAATGAGTATCTATAACTACGTTCATTGTCCCTACCTTCCCACTAACACATTCCCTAACCCTTAACTTACTCTAAAGTTTAAACATAATCTCTTTTTGAATTCATTTTCTTTTTTCTTTTAATTTTTAAATACTTATGTTGAAAGAGTTTATTTTCATCACAGCATTCTTTTCTTCTTTTACACTACTTTTAAACAAATATTCAGCTTTTTTGATGCAATATTTTTTACTGGAAATCTTTAAACCTTCATGCAAGTAACAATATTAACCAGCCTTCATGCTCTCCAATAGGTTCCAGTAGATGCCTGGATTACATTCAAAGCCTCTGCACTGTTCATAAAGACTTCTAAAGCAACGCCCCATACTGGCGGAGACACTGCTGCCAGAGTGTGCCCATCTAGTTTGTGTACCGCACCTGCAGCAAATGTAACCAATCAAAGCTCCGACAAGAAGCACAAAGGCAATTCTTTAATAGTACAGCGACCCAGACAGTGGAACCACCTAAGGTGAACTATTATATAAAGCTCTTTGGCGAATGCAGGACTAAAAACATAGAAAACGAGGTTATAGACCTGCTTTTAACTGAATTCTGCCCAGTGTCGGGGCCTCGATTGAAGTATATTTGACACCCATTCCCATCTCTGCTGACGGGGCTTCCCGGTTGTCCTCAAAGTTATGTTTTTAATCAGCCTAATCATGTAACTGAAAGGCAACACGAATGACTTTATAAAACCAATAAAGAAAGAAAGAAAACAACCAACAATTGTGTATGCACTGTGACAGAACGGGAAACTGTTTTTGCTCCCAGTTCTACAATAAGCACAATGAAACAGTGAATATAATCTCTCTTGCAGGTTCTGTATTTGTTTCAGGTTTAACATAAGAACTATTGATTTTGGAGTTAATGTGAGCTGCATTTTTTATTTAGCTATGAAATCTTAAGATGGCGTCTCAGTAACGAATATGCATTTCCTTGAGTAGCAATATCTCTAGTGGAATACGTGTTTTTTATGTCTGTATAGGAACAGCTATTAAAGGGAGAACTAACTTTGCAGATACCATTATTCCGAACTTTCTTTCCCTAAACCGCAGATGAGGGGATATTAATGATGGCATGCTTGCTGCCCTGCTGGACTTTAGCATGAGAGCAGGGCCGGCTTTAGGCATGTGCAAGCTGTGCACCTGCACAGGGCCACCAAACCCCAGGGGCCACCACGCCAATATATATCCTTAATATATTAATCCTCTGAGGATGGATACATATTTGCGTGGTGGCCCCTGGCAGGGATTTGGCGGCCTCCGGCTCTGTTCCACTTCTAAACACCCTGACCCCCTCCCCTCTTTACTGGCCTGCGCGCTCCGCCCCGCCCGGACCCCCTCTTCCAGGGCCCCCTACCTACGCTCCCTGCCCAGGGCCACCATGAGCCTAGAGCCGGCCCTGATGAGAGATCTGTAATGTGCTTGCTTGGATGTTACCCAACATTTGCCATGTTTCTACCCTGCCTTCTCCCATAACCTTCCTCCTCTGCTTGTTCTCGATCACGCTAACAACTCCTAACCGACTTGTACCTCTCTTGCCTTCTCACGACCCCATCTGGATCCATAACAGTCATTCCTCTCACTTGCTTGTTAAGTAACAGCCCTGGGAGTTAAAGCAGCCATGGCAAATACATTTATGCCAGTCCCATATCATATGAATTAAATGTTACCAGTGAGCCCACCCTTCTCCATGAGAGTTTGACGTCTCTCGGAAAATTGGTTGCCTATCAACAAGAAAATTGGGTCATCCCTTAGGGTTGTTTGTCAGACTGGATAGCTGATCATCCTCTGTCCATCCATCCATGAAAGCACCGCCTGTTCCTCAGCCTTTCGTGGGTTTCCCTGTGCCCCATATTGAAAGTTCAGCTCTGGTATTTGCTGTTCTTGTGATGAGTTCCAAAATTCCTGAATGTTTGTTCTTGGCCACATTAAATTGCGGCAAACCTGTGGTAGGTTGTTCATACCAGACTGCTATCTTTCATATCATATGCTCAAGAGTGTTAGGCATCTGTTCTGTAAGCCCTTTCTTATCATGTCCTTCAAGGTTTTTTATCTGTAAATAGGGCAACACAGAATAGCACAAAGAGGAACTTCCCACCTTTTCTCCACCTTACAAGTTCTGAGCTCAAATGAGATGAGTCATCCCTGTCCATTCAGGTCAACCTGTCAATCACAGTGACCTATTGTGTAGTTCTAGGGAGGAATTTCAAACATCATTCACACCTTATTCAGGCCACGTACCGGCTGGAAAAAGCAAGAGAGTTAATGCAAATTAGCCTCCAGAAACTTCAGGGAAGCAAAAGGTAACCTTTTTTAAAAGTTGTTTTTCCTTAATATTTATTGACAATCCAACTTCACCATTGAATTTGATGTTTATAAATATTAAAATGAGTGGATTATGTTTCTAACTGGTCCCATTCCTGAGATACTACATTTGTATTTTAATATGTACTGTTTTTTTACGTAGGACAGCCAGAGCCTGCCGCAGTGAAAATAGCTTGTAGTACCTTATCCCTGTCGGGACATGGTGTTATTATTTTTCTACCATGCATCTTACATTGTGTCCTACAAGGCTTACATAGGTGTAACTTACTAATATTTAAAATGAAAATTATTACCTGTCAAAAGGTAATAACAGGTCACAATGCAGGGTTTACATTGCGGCGGTCAAGCTTCAATAGTAGGCTTGAAGCCACGTCTTCCTTGTCACACTAGTAGATGGCACAGTGGAGCTGCAGTCTACATGTGATACTTAGCTTTCTGCTAGGCACTGACGGCTGAGTTCAACCGCCCTGGCGTTCTAAGAACCTGCCAGGTGTTGAACCACCAGGGTTACGCCCTGGTGTTCCAGCCATGTGCAGAGACGCAGGGCCTCTCGACAAAGGGTCCACGACCCCACCCCGCGCTGCTTGTTGCAGTACCACATGGCAGTGTTGTCCGTGAACACCTGCACTAACTTCCCCTTGACAGAGGGAAGAAATGCTTGCAATGCCAACCGAATTGCACGGAGACCCAATACATTTATATGGAGCTCCGAATCTGCCGGAGACCAGTGTCCTCTGATCTCCTCCTCTCCCAGATGGTCGCCCAATCCCAGAAGTGATGCATCTGTCATGACTGTGAGATCTGGTTGGGGAAGGCAGAGCAGTCTGCGGTTAACCCAATCGTGGTTCGTTCACCACCACTGCAGATTTCCCTGATGCTGTGTCCATTGGAACTTCAAGTCCCACTGCCATCTTGGTTGTCTTACTGCCAGGATGCAGGAGTCCATGAGACCCAACAACCGCAGAGTCAGTCTCACCGAATTCCAGGATGGAGGCTCAAATATCAGAATCATAGCCTGAATATCCTGGACTCGCTGGTCGGGAGGATAAGCCGGAAACTGCACTGTGTCCAGAACAGCTACGATGAAAGGGAGGGTCTGAGAAGAAGTCAGGTGCCACTTCGGCACGTTTATACATTCGCCGTAGGCTAAAGGTGGGAGATGACTTCCTGGGACGAGGACGCCTTCAAACCTAGTCATCGAGGTAGGGGAAGACCGACACCCCTAACCTGCTCTTAGACCTGGGATCATTGGCGTGAGTCTCCCTTTCATTTTTACTGATTGTCTCCTCTGTTTTTGATATGTTTTTGCTGGTTATATGCTTTGGGCACTGTGCCACTGCTATTCAGTGCCACAGTGCAAGTGCTCCCTATATTAAATTGATATACTGATTAGTGATTTCATGATTGGGTTATTTGATTTACCTGTCAGACCGTAGTACAGTGCACCATGTGTGCCCAGGGCTTGTAAATCAACTGCTGCTGGTGGGCTTGCAGCACTGGTTGTGCCACACACAGCAGCATCTTGTAAAGTGTGTCTTAGGCCTGCCATTGCAAGGCCTGTGTGCAGTCTGTGACTGCCATGTCGACTTGACAAGTGCACCCACTTGCCAGTCCCTAAACCTACCCTTTGCTTCATATCAGACACCCCTATGGTAGGCCCAAGGGCAGGGTGCATTGTAAGTATAAGGTAGGACATGCTATGGTGTGTGTAGCATGTCCTAATAGTGAATTAGAGCCATTTTCGTTTTTCACTATTGGAAGGCTACCTGTTTTCCATAGGCTAGAATAGGCAGTTAGATTATTACATTCTTATAATCCTAAGTGACTCGGGGAACATGGTAGAAATTAGAATTTAGTATGCCTGAACTCAGAATGATAAAATACATATTTTAGTAAAGTTGGTTTTAATATTCTCTGTTTGAAAGTACCACTTTTAGAATGTAGGTATTTTCTTGCCTAACTGTCCAGGCCTGCCTCTGCTAGGTTGTGTATTCCTTGTCTGGGTTTGTGAGTGACAGGGCTGGGGGATTCCAGGAGACAGGCTGGGGCAGCCCAGTGGTGAATAGAGAGATATGCATCTAGATGGGAGGGAGGAGTTGCACCTGGGACCTGTATAGGGCTGGGCCTTCCCTCTACAATGCTGGCTCCACCCCCTGTGGCTTGTCTGATGTATCTGCCTTGCACTGTGAAAGGAGTGAAGGAGTCCTGTAAGGAAAGTGCTCAGGAACTGGTTTGGACCAGGCAGAGGCCTCTCTGCCTATAGAGAACAAATGATTTTGGGGTATAAATATTGAGACCCACTCCCAAGAACTTTAGATCACTTCTGGAACAAGAAACATTTTGCCAAGGAGAAGAACCAAAGGAAGCTGCAGGAGTTTGGACTGCCCCTCTGCCAGTGTGCTGTTTGCTGGGTTGGCCTGCAGTGGTTGCTTCATTGCCAAGGAAAGGAGAAGGAACTTTTTACGGACTATCATCATCTTACAGAATATTCTCCAAGGGCTTGAACTTGTGCTTGCCTCCTGCTGAAGTCTCAGGGACAGAAGACTTCACCCTCAGCTCCCCCTGTGAATTTCCTTGCTGGGAATTCTATCTACAGACATTTGCGTGTCGCTGGGAGCTGGAAGCGTGACGCACCGAGAGGAAGCGTGTCGCCTCCGCAGCTGAAATCATCGCATCGCCGGAGAAGTTTGCCAATGCCGCATCTCCCAGGAAGCGAGCGTTCATCGAAGCTGCCTGCTGTCGCATTACCGGAGAAGCATGACGCCATCGAGAGAGTCGCCATCGCATCACCGGAGAAGTGTGTCGCAGGGCCTGTCGTGGCTCCAAAGTGCAGAGTCATCGCAAGGCTGCCAGGGCGTCTACGCATTGTCGCATCAAGGGCGCTATCTTCTTGCATCGCAACCGGATCATCGCATCAAGGCGCCATCTTGCGCATCGCAACGGGCCCGCATGCCGATAATCTACGCATCACCTCCGCACCAGTAAGGATCACAACGCATCCCCTACTCTGCGCAACATTGAGGCAGGAAGCAACCTTTCCCCCGGATCACAGAACCCACGCATCTCCCCTTTTGTGAGCCTTTTGTTCACTTTGCGTTACGCATCCAGGTACTTTGGTGAGAACTTTGTCGCATTTGAACTAAGCAACTTTAATCATCTTTAAGTCAACTTTAAGTATGGCATTGTGGATTTTTGTCATTTGTGGTCTGGTGTTAAGTCTATATAAAGAATACTTATTTTTTTATAAAACCTGTGTTGTGTCCATCTGTTGTGTTTTCACTGTATTACTGTGTATATTTACAAATGCTTAACACACTGCCTCTGAGATAAGCCTGTCTGCTCGTGCCAAGCTACCAAGGGGGTGAGCAGGGGTTATTAAGGAGTAAAATACCATAATCCTGACTTAGAAGTAAGGGTCCCTATTTGGACAAAGGTGAATACCATTGCCAACTAGAGACCCCCAGATCTAACACCTGTGCAGATGTGCTGCTACCACCGCCATAACCTTGGTGAACACCCGAGGGGCACTGGTAAGGCTGACTGGGAGCACAGTAAACTGAAAATGCTGCGGCCTACCTTGAACCGTAGGTAACGCCTGTGGCCCGGCAGAATGGGTATGTGAAAATACTCATCCTTCAGGTCCAACATTACCATCCATTCTTCCTTGTCTAGGGCAGACAAGACCTGAGCCAGAGAGTGCATTTTGAATTTTTCCTTTTTGAGGAAGTGATTGACGGTCTGAAGATCTAAAATGGGCCGTAGCCCCTTGTTCTTCTTTGGAATCAGAAAGTAGCAGGAATAACAGCCACTGCCTACTTCTGAAATTGGCACCCTTTCTATAGCTCTCTTGGTCAAAAGAGCTGTAACTTCCTCGTGGAGCAAATTTAAATGATCCTCCGTCAGCCGTTCGTAACTTGGCAGAATAGTAGGAGGAAAAGATGGAAAGGTAGAGATTAGCCCTCCTGGACAATCATTTGTCTGATGTTATGGATCTCCAGTCATGGAGATGTTGATGATGTCTCCCACCAACCGGAGTAGTGTGGTCGCTCAGAATCAGCCTAGGAGTGCTTGGAGGCTGCGGCTGCTGGGGCAGGGTTATAGATGACTTCTTGCCTCCCTTCCAAGATTGGAATGCACCGTGTCCACGTCCATGAGCAGTCTGTGCGGGGCAGTGGCTGGGATACGGCTGACGTGGCTGGAAACGCCTTCCGTTGCCACAAAAGGGGCGAAAGGAAGACTGGCCATGAGGGGTGGAGAAAAGGCTCAAGAAT
Organism: Lissotriton helveticus; assembly: GCF_964261635.1. Lineage (NCBI taxonomy): Eukaryota > Metazoa > Chordata > Amphibia > Caudata > Salamandridae > Lissotriton > Lissotriton helveticus. Next base: position 1,675,120,286 of record NC_136065.1, read on the forward strand.
CAGGCCGTAGTACGAGAGTCCTTGAAACTGACCAGGGCTGAGTCTGCCTTTTCCCCAAAAAATGTGGGTTACATCAAAGGGCAAGTCCATCAAATTGGCTTGGACATCGCCTGAAAAGCCAGTTGTACGAAGCCAGGCTTGGCGCATCAGGGCCACCATCGTTGGAATCGATCTGCCTAGCGAATTGGTCAGCTTGGGAGAGCACAACCCGGCCCTCCTCCGAGACTTGAGGCAGCACTTGCGCAACTGTCTCCCAAAGGGAATGGGAGAAATGGCCCAATAAGCATGCAGTATTCACCGACCGCAATGCCAGGCTGAAGAAAACATCTTCTTCCCAAGTGAATCCAGTCTCTTGGATTCCCTTTCCGGAGGCGGAAGGGAATGCACCTTGGGACGTTGTGGCCTGCGCCACCAAACTCTCTGGGGTGGGTTGTTGGCTGAGAAATGCTGGGTCGCCGGAGCTGGGCGATGGCGGCATGCAATCTTCCTATTCACAGGCGGCCCTGGGCTAGGTTTGGACCAAGCTCTTAAACCGACTTTCGTAAGTGCCTCATTAAAGGACAACCAGGGTTCGGAAGAGGAAGCCCCAGGTTGAAGCACCTCAATCAAGAGATTAGTCCTGACCTTCACTGAGGGCAGCTCCAGTCTGAGGACCTCAGCTGCCCTCTTTACCACCATGGCATAGGACACTTCCTCCTCCATAGCCACCATAGGAGGAGAGAGCATGCCAGTATCTGGGGAAGTGTTCGGGCCACTGGCCTCGCCAACTTCCCCATACCAGTCCAAATTCTCGTCAGAGACATTCTGGTTCTCCAGAGGGTCTCCAGACCCCTCCCATTCTTCTCCTGAGCCTAGCACATCTTCAAAGTGCTCAGGTGACAATATGGAACCTCTGGGTTCTGTCGATGTCGGAATCGGCATCGATCAACACCGTTCCCGCTCTGTGTCATCGGGGATGAGGATGGGGCTTGCGCCACCGGCGGGCATCAGCGACGTCGCAGGCACCGACATTGGATTTGAAGCCGGGGAAGGTCGTGTTGGCATGACCAGCGTCAAACCGGATTTGGGATCGGATTCCTAAGGCCCCACCAGCATCGAAACCGATGGCGTAGAACCCAATGGGGCCTCTTCCGACCCCACGGGGCCCAAAGGCTCGCCAGAGGGGTCATCCTGCTCACATATGTGGCATATGGACTCATAAAACTCTTTCATTTGAGTGGAAGTTGCTCCGGCTCCCGGAAAGGGGGGGAGGCCCGAAGTGGACTCTGGCTCCGCGGAACCGTGCCTAGAGCGTCGGTGCTCCTTACCTCTCTCAACGACGGACACCAGTTGAGGTGAAGACAAAGTCTGCTTTGACTTCTTCTTCTTGTGCCTCCACTCCGGGTGTCCCGAGGATCTCAAATGGGAGGAAGAGGACTTAGGGCTCCGGGAGTGGTCCTGCAACCTCCTCTTCTTTGAACAGGATCATAACCTCCTCGGAGTCTCGCTAGCCGGTGTCGACTGCCGGGCCGCGAGTAACTTCATCACTCTCTCCCTCAAGGTCTTCGGAGCCATCGAATACCTGTCCGAACACGACTTTGTATCGTGGCCACGCTCGAGACACCAAAGACATACACGGTGGGGATCGGTAACCGCCATAATAAGGGAACAAGTCCTGCATGGTTTGAAACCTGCCTTCCTCGAAGACATCACTCGCACACGAAGTCGGAATCCAAACATATCAACAAAAGTCAAGAAAAAGCCTGCCAAAAAGCGGCAGAGGGGTAGCTCGTCTCGGACTGGCCCTTAACTGGTGCGGAAAGAAAAGACCTGATGCCTCGGCGCCTTAGAGACGCCTATATAGGCTACCGATTTCATCTGCGGAGCCGAATGGAGCCACCCGACTCCACGGGCAAGGGGTTTTGCTCAGTAAAAGTTTCCGTATCATGCTTGGCCCTTTGGGAAATTCCCAGGTAAGGAATCTGCAACTAAAAGTCTCTATCAGATAAATGGCTGTTTATGGATAGGGCAGTAGTGAGATAATTGTTGCTGTACCTGATCTGATTAGAATGCTCATTCTGCCCAGCAATGCCTACTTCGCTACTCAGACAAAAACAGTTTTAGAACTTTCAGGACTCATGTAGCACTTTGAGGGGGCCTAACCAAGTAACTATTTCTATTTTCAGCAATCTTGAACAATTCAGCATTTACTCCACCACTCTATTACTGAAAGGAGCCCCCTTCTCTTGTTGGGCAAGGGAGCATGCACACCCCTTAAAAGTATTTAGCCAAACAAGTATAAAGACATTTGAACAATGCAAACAAGAACATTCGATCATAAAATCAAACAAACCATAATATTGACAATTAGGCCCCTGGGCTATAAACTTCTCCAAATATGGCTGCAGCATACCCCTCTCACAATGTTTGAGAAGTTGATATCCAGCTTTGCATGATTCAGGGGCCTGATTCCCAAACACCTATTGAACACTAAAAAAAAAACTAAACAGACGAAGATACACACTTACCATCACTGGAAAGTGTGGCTGGGGAAGAGACATGGAAAGAGGCTTGGCACTGCATACATGCAATGAGATAATATTTGGCATGACACTCCAGAGGCTTTCTGCACATCCCACAGAGGGACGCCACATATAAACAATAAACAAATGTACCAATGGTATATTACCCCCGCTTGACTAAGTCACATATTAAAGACTACGCCAGATACCTGCTGGCGGTGTAGGGAGGAGAGAGGGACCTTCCTGCACATCTCCAGTTGGTATATTCTCTAGATTTTTCTGTAGCCACAGAGTTCAATTTTCTAGCCCCCATGGCACTAATCGCATTAAGGACTCAATCAATGTTCCAACTCGAATCAGCAAACCACCAAGACTTCAACCTATAACAACCTCATGAGCAATGTTTGTGTAAGAGGTGTTTTACTCAAACGTGTTTCAGGTAAGGATCAATCCACTGAAGCATGACAGTATGACTCTTCAAAAAATTAATGACACGCTCACGCATCACTAAAAACAGAATATACATTTTAAAATACGCATTTTAAAACTAAAACCATAATCGAGCGTACACACAATATGAACTGTAACCACAAAGAATATAAAGATTAAGGCAGCAATGAAGGAGTGTAAACAGCAAATAGAACTCTGAGATTATTGCTATGTATTCTATAGCATTAACATCCTCATTTACGACTCCTAATACCAACATTAGTTCTAGCAAATAAAAGTCTATTCGGAATTTGAGATGGTTCCCAGCTGGATAATTGATTTCAGAAAATATGTTCTATTTTACTCAGTTAAGGACGGTGCACGATTGTGTCTGTCCCAATTGTAGCCTGGCTTGAAGCTCCTCTCTCACTCTTAGTTCCCTGTGCATAGTTTTTATAAGATTATGCAGACAGCTGTTTTAGGTTAAACAATCAGCAAGTGGAATAATAACAATTCGGTTATTTTTACACTTTTGGATAGTGTCCTTTTGAAAAGACAATATCATTAAACACATCATTATCAACCTTCTAGAAACTTTGTGATTCCATAATAATTGTTAAACATGAAATTATCAACGTCAGTAATTAAATATCACAAATACATTCATGTAAGCTTGATTATCTCATTTACAGGAACAGAACAATATGACTATAATGTGCACTTGATGTAATCATACATATTTACTTTTTGATTAATCAATTAGCACATGCCATTCAGAGAAGGGAATTCAGAACCTGAAAAAACATGATACTTACAACACAGTACCAGAAACCTGCAAGCTTATATTTCTAGGGATATGGACAGGTGATCTAGAGATTATGACCTCTCATAAATGGGCTCTTACAAGATATATGAAAGGGGTAGCTAAAAAACTGATTGCACTTTAGTGACCCCTAACCCAAAGAAAGGGCTGTGTTTAAACAGGTGTATGCAAGTATTAGCAATTAAACAGCTCTCACATATAAACTTACTCATTCATACCGCATATTCAATGCCAGATGGCAACCACTATTAGCATATAAATCAAATTAAAATTGATGTGCTGTTACCAGTCACATCTCAAGGCCTTACAGTTGTGTCGTTAAGAACCAGACTAGAAGAGATAACTGCCTGCACCCCAGAAAAGATAAACATAAGTCACAACAGTTGTTGCACGGATGTAGTCTTCACTGACCACTAGTCTTTTAAATTGAGCGACGCAGCCCACATACTGCTCACAGCACGTGTCTGACAATAAAACCTATAATCACCAACCTACTGTTTCTTTAGTCTGTAGTTAGTTTTAGTAGCGTATAAGGAGTGAGGACCAAAATGACTTACTGATACCCTGAAGGTTTGCAGCTAAGAAAGTCCATTTATTTTTGGGGATTGTTAGAACTGTCACCATTAGGGTAGTCGCCCTCCCAAACATTTTGGCTTCTTTTTCCATTTTTGCTGATCTCGTTTTTGCTGGCCTTAGGACTCTGAGCAGTTTACCACTGCTAACCAATGCTAAAGAGTATGTGCTCTTTCCTTAAAACATAGTAACATTGGCTATCCCCAATTCCCATATTTATTTTACTCATAAGTCCCTAGTAAAGTGGTAATATATGTACCCATGGCCTGTAAATTATATGCTTCAAGTGAGCCAGCAGCACTTATTGGGTCACCCACTTAAGCAGCCCTTTAAACATATCTCAGGCCTGCCATTGCAGCCTGTTTATGCAGTTTTTAAACTGACATTTTGACCGGGCTTTTACTAAGCCCAAACCTTCCTTTTAAGTCACCCCTAGGGTAAGCCCTGGACTGTCCAAAAGTCAAGGTGCAGTGCTTTTAGAAAGTTGAACCTGCACTTTTAAGTTTTACATGTCCTAGTGGTGAAAAACTCCTAAATGCATTTCTTACTACTGCAAGGCCTACCCCTCCCATGGGATAACATTGGAGTTACCTTGTTACATTTAGTAAGCTGTAAATTCCAAATGGGAGCAGGTACCCATTTATATTTGGTGTCTTGCAATTTGCAATGAAACATCCTAATATATGGTGAAGTCGGATTTTAAATTACAATTTTGAAAAATTCCGCTTTTAGAAAGTGGGCATTTTACTGCCTTAACCATGTCGTGCCTGCAGCCTGTCTCAGATTCACATGACTGGGCGTAGATGTCAGCTGGGTTTGGTGTATTCCTCCTAGATAGCCACACACAATGGAGAGCTTAGGTGTCATCACTGTCAGGATGGGAGGGCGAAGCTGAGCACAGCCCTATTTACACTTGAATAGGCTACGCCCTCCCTCCACACAAAGAGATGCATACCCACTGTAGATAGTCTGGAGCCAGGACATGGAAGGCAGGATGTCTAGGACTTCAAAGGGAAACCTCTAGAAGATTCTCCTCACTTCAAAGTCACAACTGGGTCTCAATACTGGACTCCAGACACCAACTCTTTAGTACACTTCTGGACATGTGGCTAATCTACCTAGAAGAAGGACTGCTGTGCTGCTAATAGGACTGCCACTCCGTTCGATTGCTGCTCTTAAGTACGACTGCCCTGCTGTGTTGTCCTGCTGCCTTTTTGATTGAGTTAGAAAGACTTGACTTGCACTTGTTGAACCCAGGACCTCAAGTGACTCCAAGAGCTGGTTGGCTGGCCTCCTGATTTCTGCCTCTGGGACGAAAGGTTCAACAACATTGAACCAGCATCTGGATTCTGCCATCTGTGAGTCAACCCTGCCATGTGGTCCCACCCCAGTCCTGGACCCCTGGAGGTGGGCGTGAGGTGCTTTGCCAACCTCTGTGGATCCAGCGAAACTGACATATCTCCTCTGCTGGGCAGAGCAATCCCAAGCAGAACCAACGCATCGCGTCTGCTGCATGGACTGAAACCATCGCAAAGACCCACATCTCATCAAAGACCGTCGCCTTAGTGGAACTGGCGCTGCATCACGCATGTTTGGTATAGGCCCTCACATCCCTTGTTGACGACAGCTTCAACGAAGGTGCCAGACTCTGCATCACAGCCTCGAGCTTGTCGGAATCGCCATGATTGCGCAACACATCTTCGAAGCTAGACTTCGCATCGCAAGCCCTCATTGACTGGATCTTGATGATGATGCAAGACCTTGCATTGCAGCCTCGCTACTTCTCAGAACCGATGCATATTAGTAATGGTCTGCAAGCTAGGGTTTAAGGTACTTTGCTCAGCGGGTCTAACTGGGTTCCTGTCGCTGGTCCAAGCTCTATCACGCCAGGCGTGAACTTGTGACTTTGTCCCAGTCTAGCAAGACCGGATACCCAAAGTTATCGCTTTGTACTTTTTAGCACTATTTTTATTAAAATCTTTAAAATTGAATATCTCCGATACTACTGATTGGATTGATGTCATTTAGGTCTTGTGTTATTTATAAAAAAATATTCTATTTTGCTAAAATTGTTGTTGGATCTTTTTGTGGCATGGTTTCACTGTGTTACTGTTTGTAGGGTTGCACAAAAACTTTTCACATTGGGTCTGAGTTAAGCCTGACTGCTCTGTGCCAAGCTACCAGAGGGTTGAGCCCAGGTTAATTTAGGGTTTGCTTTTGACTTAACCTTGAGAAGAATTGTTGCTGTTGCTTGAGAAGGGTTTTAACGCCCTCAACCAGGAACCCAATTTCTTACAGGGGTTTTATTGTTGTATTGTTCATTGGCCTGGCAGGGATTGTTTTGTTGACATATTCAATGTTGTGCTGCTGAATGAAAGTATTTGAAATAGAACTTTTGGCTATCTCTTTAAACTGATACAGTCAGACCTAAATCTACTGACATCTTGAACCAACCAATGGGTAACAAAAATGATCCTACTAGACTCCCAACTCCTTGGGGGGAAGACATAACCCTGCATACCAGAGTGCAGCCAATGACCTCCAGTCCCTGTTCTAGGGTTTTCCCCCTTGCTTTCTAATTCTCACACTTAATTTTCTTACTGTTCGCAAAGTGGGGAACCTTCATGCTCTGTGCTATAAATATGAATGCATGTTCTACTGAGAAGACATTGAGAAACATGAGACAGAGGCTACAAGACCCTCTGCGAAGGTGGGAGGAAGAGACAGAATAGGGATTACCATATGAAAAAATACTTTACAAAAAGGTGGGTCTGAAGTTTTCCTACCTTATTGTCCAGTTTCTGAGCACGGAAGGAAAGCTGCACAAAGTCATTGGTCCCTGAGATTTCTTCAGCAATTATCTAGAAATAAGAAACATAGTTTCTGCATTATAGACTAGGGAAGGGAAAGAGAGAAAAGGATAGCAAGAACAAAAGGGGAATGGAACCAGAAGGGTGAGACCGAGAGACAAACAAAGGGAACAAGCATTGGATTGGCAGAGCCAAAAGGTATCAGCTGCCGAACCGGTTGGCTTTGCCAAAGCTTTTTGTCTCATGGTAGATGGCTACCACAAATACACACACAACTGCAGTGGCCGCATTTGAATGGGATTGCAAATTATACCATATAATGCATTCAAAGATGGTGCACGCACATCCACAGCAGTCATTTTTTTAAAGTAATTTTTATTTTTACAAATCCGGTTCAAAGATGGCCAGCAAGAATGCATGTGAATCCATGGTAGCCACCCTTGAAAGATCCACAATCGCTAACTTTTAAAGCATTTTATTTTATTTGCATTAACCTATTCAAGGATGCGCAATCCAGAACAGCCATCATTAAATGAGATTAGTAAAAAATAAAACATTGAAATGTCTAGTGCACGTGCGCACACCCTCCTGCCAACTTGAAAAAGTAAATACAAATTTAGAAATGGCTGCTCATCAGAGCTCGCCAGACGTCCAACAATGAGCGCATGGGCTTGGAGGGAGAGAAAAAGACACTAGGTGGAGAGGGGCAAAGAGGAAGAAGTGTTAATAACACAGGGTTGAAGAAAAAGAGGAGAAAGAGCAACATGGAGAAAGGGAGGAGCAAAACAGTCCCTCACATGCATTGCAATGGAAGGTTTGAAGACAGCAGGTGAAGGATACCTCAAACAATCCAAGTAGTGAGACCGAAATGCTCTTAGTTGTGGGAAAGCCACTGAATCAAATGAAGGGAAGGAATACAGACAGGAAAGCAATTGAGTAATTAGCAACGGGCTAGCCCAAAGCCCAATCTAAATATATGTAATGTGTTGCTCCCAATAGGTCCTGCCAAAAGATAGCTAAGCTGCCTGTGGGCAGGATCTAAAATGGTTTAGGCCAGTGGAAAAAGAAAGATGAGAGAAAAGGCTTAAAGTGAAAGACAAGAATAGGTAAATAACAAGGGGAAAGTAAAGGGTAGAAATTCAAGGAGTAAGAAATAGGATTTGAGCGAAATGGTGGCAAATTGGTTACATTGGGACGTGTTTTGTGTGAGCAAGAACTTGAAAAGCAGAAGGTAAAGAAAAGAGTAAGAAGGATATACAGATGGGAAGGGTTAAGGAGAAGAAAAAAGAGAGCAAGAGAGGTGGGCAGAACAAAGAGTGTGGTAGAGGAGGAGAATGCCTGAAGGGCCATATGTAGGTAAAAGCAGTTTAGCGAGTCCTTAATAGCGATTTTTAGGGAATCACTATTAAGGATTCGCAAAATACTATGTAGGTAGGAATCGCAATCTTTTTTGTGATTCCTTAATATTCCTTCATTCCGAATTGCAAGTTGCGATTCGCAATCAAGGAATACCTTCCCATTCATTCCTATGTGCTTAGAGGCCCATAGGAATGAATATGAATTGCACACACAATTTGCGAGTAAATAGGTACTCGCAAATTGCGTGCGCAATTTAAAGGGTGCAAGGGTTCCAAAAGGACACCCTGTTGCACCCCTGAAATGTGCATGTGTGCACATGTGGCGCACATACATGCCCTAAGTCCATAAATGTGTGCCACATGGCACTTGTAAAAAAGCAAAAAAGTGCTTTTTTAAAGGAAATAGCAAATTACCACCACCTTGAAGTTGGTGGTAATTTGTGATTCCTTAGGGCAATATCGCAATTTGCAATGCCTAGAATTTATGGAATCACAAATTGCGATTCTCTAAATGCTTGCGCAAAATAAGCAATCGCAATTTTTGCGATTCCTTATTTTGTGGGTAGGTATTTGCCTTCCTACATTGCAAACAGCTGAATTGCGATCGCAAACGCTGAAAATCGCAATTTGGCTTGAAAGGAGCTAGTGAATGAGGTGACACCGTACATACTGTGATAGTAGATTTTCCAGCTATTTTCCCATTCTTCAGCTGCAGCGATTTGGTCACTTTGGTCTGTGAAACAATCTGAGAAGAAAATTGAGTGAGAAATGATAGTATAACAACTATGAAATCAGGTGATGGAAAAGAGACCTGCACGGGAGGAGCATGAGGAGACTGAGGAGGCAGGTGAGAACAAGATAAAGTAAGAGATTAAAACAGCAGCGTAGGAGGAACAAATTAGAGCATGGGTGTGCTGTTTAGCAACAAGAGTAAGATGTACAGCAACGGGAATAATAATAAATAAAAGTGTGGCTACATGATCAATAGATATTTGATGGATGGATTCATGCTTCACACCTGGCCCAGGGTGCACTCGGCGGAGCCCAGAAAGCAGTCATCTCTGTTGCCCACACTAGAGGAATCCTCAGCATCATAGACCTCGAAGAGAAGGGTCTGCATCTCTTCAAAGAAGTAATCCAACGCAAAGACTTTGGAGAATACTGGGCTCAATGTGCTCTTGATCACTTCAGTTTTGTCCACCTGGAGAAGGGAAAACCACAGTTAGGTCTTTGAGCTTAGACTTTGAAGGAAATAACTAGTTATCTTTGAATGCAGTAACCATAAAATCACCAACCAGGTCTCTGGACTTTTGACATAAGGTCCCTGTATTTAGTTATCTTTGAAAACACTTTTTCTAGAGAGCTTTTTTCACACAGGCTCCTCATCTTTGATTGGTCATTAACCATAGTTCTAGATCCAGCAAAGTTTTTCATCAGTACCTCCAATGGATGACAGGAGGCATCACCACCCTTCGGACTGACACTGTGAGTTAGTAATAATGGCCACTAGTGATGTCATCCCTGCCTATTTTCCAATCTCAACAGAGGCAACGATAAAGGGCTCATTGTAACTCAAGATACAATCAGTGCCGTAGTAAGGTCAGGTGGTACCCGGTGCTGAAAATTTCTTGTCACCCCCTACTTGACAAAATGGCAAAAATATGTGTTTAAAATACATATTTTTGTCACTTTGTTACCCCTCAGTGATGACTCCCGGGGTGGCCCGAAACCACCGCACCCCACTTCCTACGCCACTGGTTACAATGATTCAGTGTAACTCAAGATACAATCACTCCCTCACAAGCTGTGAGATACAAAGATGATGAGGAATCTGTGTCAAGAGAGAATATTGACTAATGAACAGTTACTATAATTAAGTATTTTTATCATTTATCAACTACATTTGGAACAGGGCACTGTAGAAAAATACTTGAAATTAAATAAGACACTACAATAAAAACGAAACATGATAGATAATAGTATGAAAATACGACTTCAAGCTCAATATAACCATGCAGAGTACACTCAACAAATTAATCACAATTTCACAGCATAACTTCAAATCGTCAGCTCAGGAAAGAACAAAGGGAAAAAATATATTTTTTTAATTTTCCGAAAGGGATGAATAGGCATAATTTGACTGTCGAATGAGTTCCACAGATGCGGGTGGCAGCGGAAAAAATCTTGGAAGAATATTTCACTCCTTTTTTTTTTAAAGTATCTTTAGTGGCATTTTGATTATGTACAGCACAATACAGCATAATATTCCCTTATAGTGGTTATTTCAGCATTTTACATCATACAACATTTCACATATGAGGTTTAGTAAAATAAGCAGGTTGGATACAAGGTTACCAGTAGGGTACTTATATCCCTTACGTTCTACTATTGCTTATCTTTACCTCTTATTACATTCAAAAAATATATATCGCCCTAGTCAGCTCTAATACATTCCAGCCCTGCGATCCTTCGGGGGTTTACCCCCCCTTGTAGGACTACGTTATTGAATCAGGGAATTTTACCAAGCCATTGATAGATCTTAACACAGAACACGAACAAACTTTGACAAATCACCTAAAGCAGGAGAGGAGTCAACACCTATATTCGTACGCTAGAGCTGGAGGAGGTTGTTGGTGCCCGGAGGGTGTCACTGTGTATGATGTCTGCACTTAGTCTTGGCTTGTCTTTGGGGTCATGCCTATATTTCACAAGAAGGAGTAACAATCACTTTATCTATCTTCTGAGTGCGCCCCAGATCTGTCTATGGTAAACTTTATATTTTAGGCTGTCGTCCTCTTGCTACTTTTAGCTTCACTGTGAGTATAGCTTGGGTGGTCCCATGTGTATAGTGTGTCTTTGCATTGTTCAGCAATCGGGTGCTGCCTCTGTTGTTTCGCCTCCTCACTATGTAATGCCCTACCCTCTGCGCCAGTCCATAGAATCACATAATGGTTCCACACATGGATCAGCGGTCCCGTGGCAGATTTCCGTGCCATGGCTATTCTCCTTTTAGCTAGCGCCACGGTGAGGTCCATAAATGTATTAACTACTTTATGCTTGGGTGGATGGGGGAGAGCCCCAACAGGCATGTTTCTACTGTGGGTGTAAGAGCGTTCCCCAGTGTAGTGTTAACCTTGGATATTACTTCAGACCAAAATTTGCGTAGTCTCTCACAGCCCCAGGTCATATGTATAAAGTCTGCAGCAGGTTTATTACAACTTGGGTTGCAAACGGGATTAGGGCCTTTTCTTGGTAACAGTCGCCCACGTTTCAAGTCCCACCCCGTCCATGCCGTTACCTGATAAGCCACAATGATTGACCGTGGCTCCCCATGGGGCTGCCCCACTAGGGGCAACACCGGTGTATACAATGGGTTCTTAGGTATCTTTGCCATACATTGCTTCCTGCCCTGCAGGGCAGTTACCTGCAGTATTGTAGTGTAGGTGACCCCGATTGTGGGGTCAAGCAATTTTGCTAGCAAGAGATGGGGGAGCTTATTAGACTTCATGAGGAACGTTCCCTCTTCATTGACACCCTCCAGCCATGGTGCCAACCCCTGCAGCAGAGCGGCTAACAAATAGAGCTCAAAATCTGGCACCCCTAGGCCTCCCTCCATCATGGGGTTTTTCAAGGTCTTCAGCGAGAGTCTTCGCCTCCCCTCCCCCATATGAGATCCCGTAGTATTGAATCTAGTTGTCGGAAGCACCCCGGTGGCATCAAGACTGATAAGTTAGCAAAAAAGTATAAAAGGATGGGTAACATGACCATTTTAGTAAAGGGTATCCAAGCCTTCTCAGGGAGCCACAGAGCAAACTAGAACTGTACACTGGACTTGGGCGCCCTATCCAGGTTTCCCTCTCTCAAGTCATCCAACGAGTGGAAGACCTGGATGCCCAGGTATTTAAATGTATTGAGTGTCCAGTTATGCCCAACCGGTAAGTCTAGGGGCCTGGGCAATGGTCCAGCCACCGGAAACAGGTATGTTTTGTTCTTATTTACCCGCAACCTGACAAGTTTAGTTTAGTTTAGTTTATGACATTTGTTAAGCGCTTGGTTGCACAGAGAACAGTGCGTCCCCGCGCTGACGACCCTACCTACATCTCTTCAGCTTAGCTCACAGAGGGTGAGCACAGGGACACGGGTGAACTATGCTGAGTTTATCATGGGGAAAAGATGGGTTTTCAGCCTCTGTCTGAACCTGGTTTCAGACGGCTCCATCCTCAGTTCGATGGGTAGGTTATTCCAGTCGTTGCTGGCATGGTGTCTGAATGAACGTCCTCCCATCCTTGCTCTATGTATCCGAGGCACCACTAATAGCATGCTACCCATCGACCTCAAAGGACGTGCAGGGCGATAGACTGGAAGCAAGTCCTGAAGATATGGGGGTGCTTTTTTGTGAGCTATACGGTGGGTGACAAATCCCCAAAACCGTCCAGAAGCCGCAGGGCTGTATCTGAGCCACCCACAGATTCATGTAGATAAATCAGGAGATAATCTGCATATAGAGTTACGATGTATGTTCTCCCATCTATAGTCAGTCCCATGCCCTCCAAGCTTCTCGGAACTTCGCCGCCAGTGGCTCTATGGCCAGGGCAAACAGGAGCGGGGATTGTGGGCAGCCCTGATGCATGCCACGAGCTATTTGATATTGCATGGATATAATTTTGCCCATTCAGACCTGTGCCGTAGGACGTGTATATAACAATTGCACCGATTTCACCCACCCTTCCCCAAGGCCAATACGTTTCAGTAACTCGAGAAGGTAATCCCAGTTTATTGTGTGGAACGATTTCTCCAGGTCAATCGGCAGGATAGCTGCATGCACAAGAGAGGGTGCCCTAGGGTGGTACAGCACCGAGTACCGCATACGCAGCTTGTAGGAAGTGTTACGGGTGGGCATAAACTCATTCTGGTCAGCATGTATTAGGAACTTCATATGTGGGAGCAATCTGAGTGTTAAAATTTTGCTAAGGATTTTAAAATCCACATTAAGCATAGAGAGGGGTCTAAATTCTACAAGCCTGCCCCTGGGGTCGTCGTTTTGGTATTACCATAGCATCCCGCATAGTCTCGGACAAGTGGCCAAGCTGCAAGGACTTGGCATACAGAGTCACCAAGTGGAGAGCCAGTTCTGAAGCATACCATGAATAGAATTCTGCCGGAAGACCATCTGGGTCTTTCCTGTAGCCATTGTAGCAATGGCCTTACGGACCTCCTGCAGTTTCACTAGTCCTCCCAAAGTATCCTCGGCTTGCCCATCCAATGTCTGGAGCATAAGCAAATCTAAAAAGGCCTTGAAGTCAGCCTGCGGGGCCAACAGCGGGCAGAATATAACGAAAATAAGCTGTTAATTCTGTCCGGTTCATATACAGGGGCACCTGTTTCAGTTTGAATCAGCGTAATTGATGTCCCTCTTGACTCCGGCTTGATCAGCCAGGCCAGCAGACGGCTGGCTTTCCCCTCTTCTTTCTGAACTCGGTCTAGGTATTCTCTATGGTCATAGCATCTTAGCCTCTCCACTGCTTCATTATATCTAAATCGTACATCTTGAATGGCAGGATGGGCTTGCACATCTGTACCTTGTACATTGTCTAGTGTTTGCAACTCGTCTTCAAGGGTGGTTAGTTCTTGATTGAGTACCCTCTGTATGCCAACTGTCTGCCCCATACAACGGCCTCTCACCACTACATTAAATGCCTCCAACTCAACTAAGGCAGAAGACGCCAACTGCGCATTCTCAGAGAAAAATGTTCTGATAACGGAGTGCAGAGATTCCTCAAACGGGGCATCTTCTAATAGGAAGGAACTAAGTCTCCATGTGGGGATCAGGAGACTGCACCCAAGAGGATGGTGAATCATCAGTAATGGGCTGTGATTGGAGAGTGTCCGACCTAAAAATGCAGAGTGTTTGATGGAGTCGCTAAAGCTCGGCAAGCACAGGATAGTGTCTAACCTTGTGTGTAGCTGGTGTATCGAGGAAAAGAATGAATATTCCCTTTCTCTTGCATGTTGCACCCTCCAAATGTCCACAAGTTCCCAGTGGTTCCTCCAGTCACGAAACCCCACTGCAGTTATGTTGGCCTGCACTCCCATTAAGGTTGGATGGGAGCGGTCCAATGATACATCTGCGACACAATTAAAGTCCCCTCCCAGCACTATAGGCCTCACCATCAAATCCACCATCTCAATCAATCAATCAATCAGACAGATTTGTATAGCGCGCTCCTCACCCGTTAGGGTCTCAAGGCGCTGGGACAGGGGGTGGGGGGGCAGCCGCTACTGCTCGAAGAGCCAGGTCTTGAGCTGTTTCCTGAAGGAGAGGTGGCCCTGGGTCAGACGTAGGTGGGCGGGGAGGGAGTTCCATGTCTTGGCCGCCAGGTAGGAGAAGGATCTTCCTCCGGCGGTGGATCTGCGAATGCGTGGGACGGTGGCGAGGGCGAGGTTGGCGGACCGGAGTTGGCGGGTGGGTGTGTAGAATGTGAGGCGGTTCTTGAGGTATTTGGGGCCCATGTCGTGGAGAGCCTTGTGTGCGTGGGTGAGGAGTCTGAACGTGATCCTCTTGCTGAAGGGGAGCCAGTGCAGGTCTCTCAGCAGGGCAGAGATGTGGGTGTGTCGGGGGATGTCCAGGATGAGTCGTGCAGAAGCGTTCTGTATGCGCTGGAGTCTTTTCTGGAGTTTGGCTGTGGTTCCAGCATAGAGGGTGTTCCCGTAGTCCAGTTGGCTGGCGACGAGGGCCTGGGTGACCGTCTTCCTGGTGTCGGTGGGGATCCACCGGAAGATCTTACGGAGCAGGCGCAGGGTGTTGAAACAGGATGACGAGACGGCGTTGACTTGCTTGGCCATTGTGAGGGAGGACTCCAGGATGAAGCCCAGGTTGCGTGCATGATCCGTTGGTTTGGGGGCGGTGCCCAGGGCAGGGAGCCACAAGGAGTCATCCCAGGCAGAGGAGGATGTTCCCAGGATGAAGACTTCGGTCTTGTCTGAGTTCAGTTTCAGACAGCTGAGCTTCATCCATTCCGCGACGTCTTTCATTCCTTCCTGGAGGCTGGCTCTCGCGGTGGTGGGGTCGTTTTCTGCCCATCTGGGCAGAAAGGCGGGCCAGGAGACTACTTGTTCTTGGTTAGGTGCACACACGCAGCCAAGTGTGAGGTCCCGGCCCAATTACATTCTTGCTAGGACGACATATCTGCCCTCTTTGTCTTTCTGCCCTCTTTTTCTATCAGGGTATGTGTCGGCTCAAAGGGAACTCCTGCTCTTATTCAACTCAAACCCCCCTGGCAAATGCTGAGTATGTGGGAGCGTAAATCTGTCCTCTCCACTGTCTGTTCAGCTTTTCAACCTCGCCTATGAGCAGGCGCTTTTTGTGCAAAAGGGCTATTTGCACCCCCTTCCCTTCAGGAAATTGTATATGTTGTGGAGCTTAGATATTGACACCCATCACTTTAGTATTCCATGTTAAAAACTTCAGAGCATGTTGGGTTGACGCATACCACCAGGTGTCATGCTTCATCATCGGCTGTCCTCACCCTTTAAAAACCACGTTTGATAAAGGGCGGGCCTACACCTGGAGACAGGGGGCACTTATATAACTAAGTGAGGGCCTGTGTTGAATAAGTGAGTGAGTGATGTTAAATATCGATATACGGCCTGCGTGAAATTTTAATTGTGCATAACATTCTCGATATTAAAAGTAATGGTGGAGACTAGGGGGTTTAGTACCCCATCTCCATCTGTGTTGCCAACATGTTTCTGCCACTAAGGCCAGGAGGGTTCATGGCATTCATCAGGGCGTAAATAAAAGGGCTCCTATGTTGTCTCTAAGAGACAAAGAGACAAAGATGAATCCACTCACGTAGGCTGGCTCTAGTCTGGGGCCTTTGAGGATGAAATGGTTTTCCCACAAGTTGATTTTGTGTTTAGAACCACCACTGAAGACAGGCAGTCCATTCCGTGTTTTGCGAGGAGCCGAGGAGCCGCCGGGGAGTTACTGAGCCAGGAGTGAGGAGTGAGGACCGAGGAGCGAGGCGTGGAGCGAGGCGAGGCGCAAGGAAGGCAAGGAAGGCAGCGGAAAGCTCCAGCGACGCGTGTGCTGTGCGTGTGGTGCACAGAGGGCAGCCGGAGCTGCTGGGGCCCGCACACATCGGCGCATTGACGCCTCGGCATTCTCGAGAGCTTTGAAACCGCAGCTGTGCCTGACGAGCACCATCTGCTGTCTGAGGTGAGCGGGGAGGAGCAGGGGTGAGCACGGGGTTTGGGCTGCTTGTGCTCCGTTGCTCTGTTGCTCCTTTGCTCCATTCCCCCGTAGTTCTGCGCACCTGGTCCAGTGTGGGCAGTGGTGGACGGCTGTGGACGACTGTGAGCACTCCTGGGATTAGTGCATGAGTGCAGGGTATACAGGATACACGAAAAGATACACGAAAAGACAACGACGTGTGCGAGAGATGTTGTACTGAGATACTCTTGCTTCTCTCACTTCTGCCACTGTTCTGCCCCCCTGTTCTGCCCCCGTCTCTTGCTCCCTAAACACCGGGGGCCGTGGTGGTGTAGTAAGCAGGGTACAAGCGCAAGCAGGCAAGCGGCAAGGTTCAACGATCACCGGACCTCTCACTGATTTCTTTGCTGGACTGCCCTTGTGTGTTTTACCTCACACCACAGGTACGGGAGAGCTCGAGTGAGGGAGGACCGGGCAGAGACCGGGCAGAGACGGGCAGAGACGGGTTGAGACGGGCTGAGAAGAACGGGCAGAGCCGTAGTGTGCGGGCAGGCGGGTGGCAGGTGAGAGGAGAAGGTGCGAGCGCTTCTGAGCCGAGTCTAAGGCCAAGCGCTGAGATAACAGCACCCCTCCGCCTCCATTTGCATCTGTGACTGTGCCAGTGCCAGTGCGATTTTGCTCAACGGTAACGTATAACTTGGAGCATTGAGCACGCTGCCTGTAGCCTTGAATTTCTAAGAACTCCGGATTTATAAAGAGGACCACTTAGAGCCTCATTAAACTGGTGCTTCTGTTTGGCATTTCTTACGTTCAACTAAGTGCCAATAAGAGGGGCTGCAGGCCTACGCAGGTCTACGTAGTGTTACAATCGTACCGGGATTGTACCCATAAAGGAGCAAAAGCAAATACATAATCAAATATATAATCAAAGCACATCCTAGACATGCGATCAGGTAAGGTAAGGACTGTTGGAACAGCAAATAAACGCACAAAAAAATTACAGCAATCAAATGTGGCAAAAAAATTAAAAATAAACACTCCAGGTCAGAGCCAATCCCTTATATCCCCGATTGCACGGATGTTCGAGAAATCTGCTAAAATACCAGACAAATTTCAATTTCTGATGGATCCTGCGGGTGGTATGATGTCGATGACAATGGAAACAAATAAAGACAAAGACAAATTACAAACACCAATGAAACCCTTTAATACTAATACTAATACTGACGTCCTAAATCAGTCACAACACAGCAAAGAAATAAAAGACTTGGTCCAAATTGAACCTATCTGGAACGAAAATGAATCTGTGGATCTAGGAACACAAATTGTAGCCCAACAGCTGGGGAAAACTCAAGAACAACCCTCAAAAGATATGAGAAATTGCTATATGACGAAAGAAAACAACATAGCTGTAACATCTAACCTGGTTGTCACTACCGCAAACAAATTGCTGTCGCAATCTATGGGATCCAACCAACAAGACTGTCACGTTATAACTGAGCAAGCTGGGCAGGCAGTACAAAGGGTCCCTTTTGAAGTCAACGTTGAGATAACAAAAAGGTCGGGCATAATCTCTGAGGTAACTGAAATACATTTAGACCATCAACAGGAAGCCCAAATGAGCATTCGTACTGACAATATATCCAATGAAGTGGCTGACAACAGTGCCAACAAGGTTAAAATTCAGGAGCAAACATTAGACTCCGCGGGAGCCGAAGACTCCAAAAATGAAACTTTGGAAACTAGAGCAAAACACCAGGGTGTAGTCAAACCCTGGGATATTTTCTATCAAACATCAACCCTTACGCTGGAAGCCCTTCACTACCAATCGAATAAAATGGATATACAAATTGACCTCCTAAAAATGATGGCAAATAATGTGGCTGGGATTGACAACAAACTGGCCCAATTAAATGACCTGATAATCAGAGCACAAAGAGATAATGAAAAAACAACCTCTGACAGCATCTATGTGCCCATCATGGATAAGCTATCAGCCTTACCTGCGGTATTAACAAGCATAATAGATGATGCCAAAAGAACCATCCATCACAATAAGGAAAATCCTAAAACAAACATCACAAGTATGATGGGAATGAAAAAAATTACACCTGTGGATGGTACGGAAAACCCTATTCCCGTGGAACTACAACAATCAATAAGAGAATTTGATGATTCAGTTAACATACAAATGTTACAGGCAAAGGTCTATCTGGACAATGAAATCCCGTGTGACGCCTCGTGTAAAGTCCCTAAAAACGACAAAAATTCTATTGATATCGAGCTGGATGGATTCTCAACAATGTCAAAACGCCAAAAGAAAAAACTCCGCAAAGCAAGGAAAAATGAGAAACAGAAGTTGAATACTACAGGTATCCCGCCTAAGGACCTCAAATCACCTAACTCAGGACCTAATAACTTCTTCCCTATCTTTGGAAAAAAAACATTAAACGTTCATAGTTCGATAAAAACGAATGAATCACAAAATCACGAATGGGATGAAGATAGAGAAATGGAAGTACGAGTAACAAACAGCATGCCAGAGAGTCTACAAATGGAATCTAACCAGGATAAAAACCAAAAAAAGGAAGAAAGAGATCAAACTACTTATAACTCTGATACAATGAATGGAAGCATCGTTACTAAAGAGACAGAAACAATGAATCCTCACCTCAAAGCATGCATGAAGAAAAATACAAAAAAAGACATTGTCCTAACAGAGAGATGGGCAGAAAGTAGCCACGATATAACATCTGAACGAGACTACTTGCAGATTAAATGTGTGGATGGGAATAAAACAGTAACCTGTACAACGAAACATACAAAAAAAACGGAGGCCGCAAATCAACACACTACCGAAACTAATGAGAAACTCAAATTTACACCAGAATTCCACTCTAGAGGTAGACACGATATTCTTAATCGAGGGAACTTACTGCGACTTTTCAAATCCATACCTTCACTTAACAACATTGTAACTAATGATATTATATCTGTTCAATTCGTGGAGGACGACCGGAATAGCCAGACCCCAACTTTAATCACACTATCTTCATTATCTATAGCTGATCAGATAATGAAGGAGCAAAAGATATTCAAAATGTGGGGCATAACACTTACTAAACAAATTCCGGAGGTTTATCCTAGTCCTTTTATAGGAGCTGACACTCCACTGAAACAAAAGAAGGTAGGGACGAAGACTCCATCAGTCCTAAGAAATGCACTCGGCAGATCTCCAGAAAAAAATGAATGTCCCACTGGAGTAATCCAGGGAACAGGTTGATATTCAAGTAGTTTTATTCAGCAGCACAGCATCATGTTGGTCAGCTACAAGTCCAATAACAACTGACATTGGGATACAGAATGCATCATTAAGAAAGTTCTGAGAACCAGAACACTGTGTAGAAAGGCTCATGCACTTAAAGGGGAAGTAATTACATACTAAGAAACTATGTAGGATGTAACACATCTCCCCTTTAAAAACTAGAATGAAACATATGTACAAATCATAGAACAATTAGGCATGTATTAAAATCGTGACAAAATCCTGAACAGTCAAGGCAATATTTTATACATAGTCTCGTAGAGACATATGTGTCTTACGAGTGCGAGAATTCTCCTTAATCCTAGAGGCAATCGAATCAGGAGGGAGTTTAGAACACAAATCTGGTGCAAAATCATGACAATTATGAGAACCAAATTGAGTATTCATATCATGGTTATTTACATTCATTTGGATAGGGCACTTTGCAACTTTGCTTACATTCCAGACCTTTCCATCTTGTGTGATAACAGAGTTATTAAAAACATTTTTGATCTGGATAGGTCTGCTATACTTACTCATTCCCTTATTGACAAAAGATGGTTTTAAAATCTTGACCCAATCACCCACAGCTAATCCATGCTCTCTTACTTTCCACCTCTTGTTGTACCATTCAGATGATTTCTTTTGTTTACAAGAAATTTTGTCTGCTAAATTTTTAATATCTACTGTATTTTCACCAAAACTTTTACATTTCTCCTTGAACCACCAAGGACAAATGACAGATGCTGGATCTCTGCCTTTTAATAGTTTGAAGGGACTCCCTTCAGTGGTAGTGTGGGGAGTTATTCGGTAGTTCCAAAGTTTCTCTCTAAGATCATTTAACCAGTTACCTTTTTCTTTGATGGAATCAACTACAAAGTTTTTTAATACTCGATTAAAGCGCTCAACCTGCCCATTTTCGTGCGGTTCATATAGGGAAGTTCTGACATGTTTGATATTACAGGACTGTAAAAATGACTGCATTTCTGATGAGACTAATTGAACTCCGTTATCTGACACCAAAACAGAAGGACAACCTTCTCTGGAAAACACTTCTTGAAAAAACTTAATAATGATCTCAGAAGTAATTTTAGATACAAATTTCACTTCTGGCCATTTGGAATGGTAATCTATAATTACCAGAGCAAAACGAGAGGATTCAGGTAAAATATTGAAAGGACCAGAGATATCAAAAGCAATTTTTTTCCATGGAAATTCAGGCCAAGTTACAGATTTAAGTGGGGGAACAAAGACCTTCAACATTTTATCTTTGTCACAACACTCACTGCATTCTCTAACCACACGATCCACAAACCTGTCCAAACCTGGCCACCAAAAGTTCAATCTAATAAGCCGCTTCATTGCAGAAATTCCCGGATGAGTTTTATGTGCTAATTTGAGTATCTGATCCTGAACTCCAACAGGTGGAATACACTTGTCACCTTTAAAAACTAAATTCCCTTCACAAAATAAGTCATCAGCAACATTAAAGAATGGCATAATATCTTCTCTGACATTAGCTTTATTAGGCCAACCTTCCAACAAATATTTTCTTACAGTACTCAGTCTATCGTCCTTCTCCTGACACTTGAGCCAAAATTGTTCAGTAATTTCTCGATATTGTGTACTTATAAAATCTTGCAAACTAGATACGAAATCCACGTCCTTACATCCAGATATACTATCAACCACACTAAGACATGGGAGACGTGATAAACAATCAGCTGTGACATTTTTCTTTCCTGGTATATATTCTACTGTGAAACTATACTCCTGTAGTCTTGATGTTAAGCGTGCAATTCTCGCTGTAGAGTTCCATCCTCCACCTACTGAAAGAATATGAATAAGGGGCTTGTGGTCAGTTCTTAATATGAACTTGCTTCCCAAAATATAGATCCTATAATGTTCGATTGCCCACACACATGATAGTAACTCTCGCTCGATTACTGCATATCTGCGTTCTGTTTCATTCAAGGTCCTGGAAGAGAAAGCAACATTCCACTCTGACACACCATCAGTCTGAGACAATACACACCCCAAACCGTATAAACTCGCATCTGTGGTGATAATACACTCTTTGCCCATCCTAAAAGGTCCTAAAGTAGGTGAATTTACAATGTCTCTTTTTATCTCTGTAAAAGCCTTCTCTTGCTCTGAGGCCCAAATAAACTCATTCTTCTGCCTTAACAACTTCCTCAAAGGTTCCATTTTAGTGGCAAAGTTAGCAACAAACTTGCTGTAGTACTCGCACATCCCTGAAAAAGATAGAAGTTGTTCTTTGGAATTTGGAGCTGGGGCATTGAGAATGGCCTCAACATTGGATTTTTTAGGAATTAAACCTTTTCCTGAAAGTGTATGCCCTAAATATTCAACAGATTTTTTAAATAGATTGCATTTATGTGCTTTAAGAGTAAGACCATGGTTTTGCAATCTGGAACAAACTTCATCAAGATGTGCGGTGTGTTCATCAGTATTTTTAGAAAAGATCAAAATATCATCTTGAAAGCACTTAACAAAAGTATCAAGATCCCTGAATATCTGAAACATTACACGCTGAAAGACTGAAGCAGCCGAACCTAAACCGAATGGCATTCTTCTGCATTGAAATAGACCCATGGGTGTAATAAAGGCAGTGAATTTCCTGGAATCTTCGGTTAGCTCTATTTGATGGTACGCTGACCTAAGATCTAAAGTGGAAAAAATCTGCGCACCATCAAATAGAGAAACAAGTTCATTAATATTTGGGAGTGGATGGCAGTCTACAACAATATTGGAATTGAGAGCTCTTAAATCAATACAGACTCTCAACTTTTGATCCGATTTGCGTACGAGAACTATGGGTGAAACCCATTCTGAGGACTCTATAGGTTCAATAATGTTCTCTTTTAAAAGGTCATCTAATATGTCTTTTAATTCAGGCCTGATATTCAGAGGTACACCTCTTAATTTCTGCTTAACTGGAATGGCTCCATCTTTTAACACTATCTTGTGTGCAAATCCTTTCAATTACCACAGTTGATCACAGAACACCTTATTAAATTTTCTGCTCCATACTGAATTAATATCTTCTCCCCCATCATTAATGGTGTTAACCATTTCTTGGTCACTACAAAGTTCAATGGGATCTTTAGCACGTGGATTCAACTTGATGCCAAGTTCCCATTGATCTTGCCATCCTAAAACATTTATGCCTTTGATAGCAATATATAGTTTGATGTGAGCTAATCTACCTCTGAAAGTTATAGGAACATACAAGAATCCTTCAATAGAAATGTCTCCTCCGTTAAAACTTTCTGCTAGAATATCAGACGGTTGTAACTTGGATAAGTCACACACACCTTGTAACATTTCATTAAAGTATTGTTTGGTAATAATGGTCCACGGGGATCCTGAATCTACCATCAATTCAACTTCAATTCCTAAAATGTTAAACATACATTTAGGTGATTTCTTACTAATTGTAACAACAGTACCACTTTGGATGATGGAGACAACATATCCTGTATCCAGTTCTTGTGTTGTGGTTTCAGAGGTATTAATAGAAGAAACTTTGGCAGTAGTGGGAAAGTTGGAGAAGGTACGTGGAAGTCCTGCTCGCCCCTGTGTATTGAAACGTTTTTCTCTACAGACATTCGCAAAATGACCCATTTTTCCACATATAGTACAGGTTCTATTTAGGGCAGGACAACCTTGGAAAGAGGCAATATGAGATTTGTTTCCACATCTAAAACAAGAAATAGAATTACTGTTATAATCAGGTTTTCTAAATGTGTTATTTGGCGTATTTTTAATACCCCCATGTGTGGTAGACCAATCTCTCCCTTCATTTTTGGACTTAACTAAACATACTTCTTCTTCAACATTAGTTTTACTAGAACTGGTATTTTGTTTCTCTACAATGTTCATCCATTTTTCAGACATTTCTGTAGATTTAGCAATGGCAATACTTTCTTCTAGGGTAGGATCGCCTAAACACCACAACTTATCTTGGACCTTTTTGTTTTTAAAATGAACAATAATTTGGTCCCTTATCATCTCATCGGCCATTGTACCGAAATTGCAGCGTAACGTTAGTGCTCTCAGGGCAGTGAGAAAATCATCAAATGATTCATTCTGTTCTTGTGCTCTGGTATAAAATTTGAAACGATTAAGAGCTATATTTGCAGTGGGTTTAAATCTTTTCTCTAGTCTGGCAAGCGCTTCAGAGTATACATTAAGATTATCTCCACTTCCAGAAGGTAGTACAATGAGGGGCAAAGTTCTAAAAATGTCTTGCCCTTCTGATCCTAAACAGTGTAACAGAATACTTTTCTTTCTCTCTGCACCCATACGTTCTCCATCAATAGCCTTCATGTAATTGAAAAACTCTTCTTTCCATCTTGCCCAAGGCAAGGGAGGATCACCCTTAACTTGTAAAAATTTTGCAGGGGGATCAAATTGCATGTTAATTAATTCAATGACAGTAAATTGTGAAATAATACAGTAAAATTATGAATTGCACAGAGATGTAAATGTATATAAATATTATGAACACATTGTAGTAAGTTATGGAATTAAACTGTAAATTATTAATGCGGTAAAATAAATATGAAGGTGTGCAGTCAAAGTTAACTGTAGTAGAAGTAAATGTTGTAAATAGAACTTAGTAGTAATTGTCAGTCAGAAGTATGTATACTCCTTGAGTGCCTTGTAATAGATGATGGTTAATAATCTGTGAATAGGCACAATTATACAGAAGTAATAATGATTGTTGTTATATTATTGAAAGTTCCAGTATGTTATTGTTGATAAATTGTACCTTTGTGTATAGAGAAAATAAAGCGGTTCCACAAAGCAGGAATTGGTTGTTTATGAGGTGCTGAGTGTTGAATATCTCAAGCGTTGTGTTTATTTGAAGAAATGCTGATGTAAACCGCTTCTCCGCTGTGAAGGAAACGGGGAAAGTAGTCTCCGTAAGCACTTAGCGTTGCTAGGAAACCCAGGATAAACAAAATGGCTGCACGTTGTACGCAGCGTCCGTGCGTATGACGTTGCATGCGCTGCGTGTGATCGCGATTGGATCTGCAGATAGGACGCAGCACGTCGGTGACAAGCAGGAAACAAGGAGACGCAGGGTTGTCACGTCACGGAGCTTGTCTAGCAACGGTATCTGAGCAGCGAGTTGGAACTTCGGCATGAAGTATGTTCCGCGGCTGGGCAGCAGGCAGTAAGTTGGAATCTTTAGTGAGACTCGTGCGTTGGTAGATTTGAAGGATGCACAAGTCAAATGAGACGTAACTCATGTAGAACAAAACGTAGATTTCTTCAGAAGGTGGGAAAATGAAGGCAAGGTTCCCAGGAGATGTAAAAGAATGAATGTGAAGAATATTAAGCGAATATTTCTTCAGGAAAGGCAAAGTTCTTTAAAATTCCATAAAAAGGTCAAAATTGCAGTAAAACAGGGTTCACTCCGCTCCTGTGCTGTAGATGGCTGGAGTCCTCGTCGCCAAAGTTTGTAATAATCCAGGGAACAGGTTGATATTCAAGTAGTTTTATTCAGCAGCACAGCATCATGTTGGTCAGCTACAAGTCCAATAACAACTGACATTGGGATACAGAATGCATCATTAAGAAAGTTCTGAGAACCAGAACACTGTGTAGAAAGGCTCATGCAGTTAAAGGGGAAGTAATTACATACTAAGAAACTATGTAGGATGTAACACCCACCTTGCAAAAAGAGGGAGAAACAAACACTGAAATAAATGTAAAATGGATCAACTTGGCACTGCATAGTAATCAGAGTCAATGAAGCAGAAGTCCACTACAAATTGGTGCTAAAAGCACAAACCAAGAAATAATAAGTCCATGTTATAAAATTCTTACTTGGAACGTGGCAGGACTAGGCGCAAAAACTTCTGATCCTTTATGGCAGGGATTTGTTAAGCAGTATGATATTTTGGCCTTTCAAGAGACATGGGATAAATCACCCAGTTTTTCATTAGATGGCTTTCTTAGTTTCTCAACCTCAGCAGTACCGGGGCGGGGAGGAAGAGCTAAAGGGGGCTTGCTTACAATGTTCTCACTTAACTTGGTTGGGGTTTTTAAAAAAGTATATCCTACCCCTCAGAATTCATTGATAATTGAATGGACCATTCCGGACCAACAAAAACTTCTAATTATTAATTTTTATAATTCCAGGACGGGCTCTTCTGAGAATGAGCATTTGACTGCCCTGGCAGATTTTCTGTCAGTCCACAAACATGATCGCATTTCTGTCCCAGAGATGGTTATCATGGGAGATTTTAATATTCACTCTTGTGAGGGGGATTGTTATAATGATGTACACGGAGGATCACCTGTGGAGGGGATCCCCCATTTTGAACATAGCAAGGAGGGTGATGCCCTTGAGAGCCTCCTTGCCAACTCAAACTTATTCGAACCAGGTTTAGGTAACGGAGAGACTAGAGCGCCTACATTTATTGGGAGGGACGCTAACACAGTTATCGATTATATCTTTGTCTCCCCTGGGATGCTAGCCAAAACGCAGGAGTACAGTGTAGTGAACGCAATTTTTAGTGACCACAACCCCGTCTTACTGGCTATGGATCTTGATAGTTTCTTGCATGGGAGGAACTCGAGCGTGGTGGCACCAAGAGATCTGTCAACTAGAGGGCAGGACAGGAGGGTAAAGTGGGAGAAAGTTATTCCAGAAACCTTTTTTAAAACACTTGCACAGGAAACCGAGGACAACATGGCTGTCTGCTTAGACGCCACCGCATCAGGTGCTGATGTTGTGGATGCCTATGTAGAGATATGCTCACGGATTTCCAAGAATTTGGAGTCTAGAAATGGCTCACATTGTGAGAAGGTGTTTAAATGGTTTGATAAAAAGTGCTCACTCGCCCATAGTGCCCTACTTAAAGCGCTGAAATTTAGACCTAGGGATAGGCTAATTGTGGCTAACCTTCGTAAGGAATACAAACTGGCACTTGCAAATCGCAAGAAGCATATTAAGGAAGAAGCGTGGGATCATCTACAATCTGCAGATGTGCTGAGAGACAGCAAAACATTTTGGGCTATTATCAATCAGTCGTTTTTCACTGAGGAGGGTAAATCAGATATGGACTGCGTAATTGAAGATGAGAGTTGGCTTAATCACTTTAGAAACATCTATGACATTGAGCTAGGGGTCCCTACTCCCCCAGACTTAGTTGTACCTCGCAACAATATGCACATTAAGTTTAACATCTCTGAAGTGGAAAAGGCGATCAAAGATACTAGTAAACATAAGGCCCCTGGCCCTGGCGGGGTCCCTGCTGATCTTTACATCTTGTACCCACAATTTTGGTCCAAAGTTCTAACAAATGTTTTCAACGCAACACTCACCGCAGGCTCCCCATCATCTTGGTCAACCTCCATTATTGTTCCAATTTTCAAGAAAGGGAACAGGGGGGACCCCGCTTGCTACAGGCCAATCTCCCTGTTGGACTCTGCCGTAAAGATCTTAGGCAGAGTTATCTTACAGAGACTGGGAGATTGGCTTGATGGGAGTGGGGTTCTTTCTGATCTCCAGTACGGTTTTAGGGCACGCAGGGGGACCATGGATCAATGTCTAAACCTTCACTTTATTATCAGCAAGTACACAGTGGTGAAGGAGGGGCTTCTATATTTGGGTTTTATGGATCTTTCTTCCACATTTGATTTGGTCAATCGTTCTAAATTATGGTGTATTTTGCGGGATATGGGTTTGGACACTACGTTGGTTAATTTTCTAAATGATCTTCACCAGAACTTGTCGGCTTCTGTTAGGGTAACAAGGGAAGGCAGATGTACAGAGCAATTTAGATCAAGAAGAGGGGTCAGACAGGGTTGCATTCTGGCCCCTCTCCTATTTACGCTCTATATTAATTCTTTGGGTAAATCACTAGATCTGGCCACCCTGGACGTCCCGCGTATGGGAGGGTCGGCTATACCGGTCCTCCTGTACGCGGACGACGCCGTCCTACTTGCTCGAACTAGTACTGGGTTACAAAGATTGTTAGATCATTTTGGCTCCTTTATGGAGGCCTTAGACTTAAAAATCAACACCTCAAAATCCCACGTAATGGTGGCTGGTTTACGCAGGAAAACCATGAAGATAAAAACCTTTAGATGCAATGGATCACCAATCTCAAGGGTACCCTTCTTTTGTTATTTAGGGGTTATATTTGATGAAAGAGGGAATTGGGGCCCCCAGTTGAAACTCAAGGGTAACGTGGTTGCAAGATCTACCACAGCCCTTATGAATTTTTCAAAAAGATTGGGTGCAAGACCCATGGAGGCTATGGTCCGCATCTATAAATCAAAGTGCGTAGCAATCGCCTCATATGGGGCTGACATCTGGGGCTATGTTCCAACAACAGGGTTGCAAATTATAGAAAATAAGTTCATACGATCCCTTTTGTCACTCCCCCAATCATCCCCTACATATTCTATCCACTGTGAAGTAGGTCTGGGGTATATTTCTGATCACTTAAAAATGGCCCCATTATTACGATGGGTTAAAACCTGGCTAAATGAGGAGATTGCGCTTAACCACCTAATACTCAAGGACTGTATGGCCCTGGATGGAGCGGATAGAATACCCTGGCTTGCGTATGTTAGAGCAGCATGCGTGAGGCTGGGGCGTCCGGAAATGTATCTATCACCACAGGGTCTCAGGAATGAGGATGTAGGGTGGATTAAGCGCAACTTCCTCAATTCACTTGAGTCAGAAAGGGAGGAGATAGAGCTTAGGAAACCTACAGTGAGATCAATCTATCAACTTGTGATCTCCCCAGTCATGGAACCCTATCTGAAGTACGTGACCAACTCTTACCATCGTTTCCTTTTAGTTAGATTTAGGTTCAATCTCATTCACCTCACACTTGGTACCTATCTGAAATGGGGGACCCCTGAAGATACTCCACCCTGCACCTGTGATAGTTTCTCTACACAGGACACGCTTCACTTGGTGATGTTTTGCGAGCACTATCTGGTGGCCCGCTAAAAAATGTTATACCCTGTTCTGAAGGAACTAAAATTCCCCCAGGTGAGGCCTGCCCTCCTACATTTACAAATGCTTGATTCTATGCAGGTTACTTATAGTGTAGCCAGTTTTTTGGTAGCGGCAGCGCGTATTAATAAAGTTAGACTCACTCAAATGAATTCACTATCAGGATGACACATAACTGAATGAGGATTGCTTGAAAATAGGGTTGGGCCTTTATATTCATGACACAGATTTTGTCTCTTTTCTCATTGTATAAAGATTTTAACTGTTTTAGACTGTTTTTGATCTGCAATCATGTGTATATCTTATTTCTGTACAATTTTAATGTGTATATAACGTGTTTATAATGAATTTTTTGTATTGCATTGCTTTTATGGTTTTTATTAACCGAAATAAAGATGTATTGACTGACTGACCACTGAAGACTGATGTGAACTTTTTCGACATACCTGGACATCTGATATATAACCGAATAACAGGAACATTGAATCCTCCAACTCCATAGGAGAACTAGAAATATATGCTATGATAAGTATCTTACAAAATTAAGTGTTCGGTAGGCTGTCTCAGATATGGTCCACCCTTTCCTGGAAAGACTACTGTTCCAATTGTGTCAATAAAGGATTTTCTGAAAATCCTAAGCTGTGTAGTTGGTTGCCTCTAGCTTTTAACAAAGATGTAAACAGGAATCAGACCAACAGAGCCTGTCACTCAGTGACCCGGCGAGCAGAGATCATCACAAGGAAAACAGTCTCAAACATCAAAGGCTCTATTAGCAAATGTTTATGGGCTCAAACGGAGTTCCCATACATCATGACCAAATTAAGGTAAGATATTATATAGGCAGATACATGTTTGTCAAAGCTTTCAGAAATCTGCTCACTGCCAGAGATTCAAAGAGGAAGGGTCAACCTGGTACACAGATACTTCTACTGTAGCTACTGTACAGTCCTGTTGCAGCAAAAACAGTGCAAACTATAGCATGTTGCAAGGGACACTTTTCAATACACCAGGAAACAAACTTATTTTATCTCACCAAGTAAAACAAATCTGTAGAAGGATTGTCTGCTGAAAGGACCACATCCACCATCTTTGGTGGGTGCTGAAAGGCACTCATATGTTGCTACTCAATCTCTATATATGAAGGTGGAGACTGTGAGTTTGGGGTGCAGGATCTGCCCTCCCATTTGGAACAACAGGTCCACTCTGAGTAGAAGATTAAGAAGGGCCACAATCAACAGGTGCCGAAGGTCTGTATACCACACCCTTTGCATCCATTCCGGGGCAATATGAATGAGTTGGGCCGGGTTGTAGTGACTCTTCCTCAGAACTTGAGGAATCAAGAGTAAGAGGGGAATGTGTAGTGGAGGGGAATCTTTCACTCCAACTGAAACGCATCCCCAAGGCTCCGTTCAACTGATGTTGAAGAGCTCCAAACTACAGGCAGTGGGCATTGCTTCGAGTATTGAAGAGGTCCACATAAGGTTTTTCCCTAAAAGCAAAAAGAGGTGTTGTACCATCTTCCAGATGGAGACACCACTTTTAGTCGGCAAGATGTCGACTAAGGCTGTCGACCCTGTCGTGTAGTGAACCTGCCAGATGGGTGGGCAGATCCACAGAAAGTGCTAGTGTGTCAAGGGCCCTAGTCTCAAGCTTCTTGACAGAGAGTCTGTGATTCTATTCCTCCGTGTTTGTTCAAATACCTCATCACAGTCATAATATCGGTCATTATGTGGACCAACTGATTGTGAAATGCCCGGACGGCTGCTGTGGCTGATATTGGTGCCTTCCATGAAAGGAGAAGTTTCAGCCAAATCCCTGCACCTCCGAAATTGCCTGTAATCTCTAGGCTAAGATTGAAGGTTCAACAATCTTACTGTCGCTTTACTATTCTTGAACCTCTTTAAGGCAGAACCGGCTTTGGAGCCAAACAGCCTTGACCCATCAAATGGTAAATCTTAATGCTAAGGCCAGCAGTCGATGTAGGGTCTGAAAAAAAGTGATGAAAATAGGAGAGCCGGTACTGGTGAAAAGAAGACATTCAGGGAGTAAATTCCGAATTCCTTTTCAGTTGTGGGGTTCAGGGGGCTGCTCCCGTCAAGTCAGTGTCCTGAACCTGAAACCGATATGAGTCCAGAGAGACTGTTGTTTGAATGGGATGATTGGGAGGGATGAAAAAGTTATGTGTGTGTGTGTGTGTGGGGGGGGGGGGTAGGGTTTTTTTTTGTTACTTATGTTTGAGGTAAGGAGAAATGTAGTTGTTGGACAAGCCCCAAGTGAAGGGACAATGTAGGGTGAATCAACCGCAACCCTTCAAGGTGCGACCAAATGGTAGCATCCCAGGTAACAAACGAAGTGAAGGCAGGGTAATGAGTCACATTACCATCCTATGCATATACTTTCTTGTACACTTGTTACTTGTGTCAACACAGCCCAGTAGGAACAACCCCCAAAACTAAAAGCTATCTGTAAATGTATACACCTTGCTGTTTTGCTGACAAAAAACGGGCCATGAAATGGAATTCACCCAGAGCATCTGAGTTTGCCAGATAGAGAAGGGAGGTGGTAAAATGGGCTAGGCTAGAAAAGTGTTAATCCAAACATGTGCCCTTTTGCTATTGGAGCTGGAAGGCCGAGCGGAGAACATTAAAGAAGCATGAAAATTAATTAGTACCTGAGTTTGAGTTTGGTGGACAGGTTACTCTGTCCCAAACATGATAGATATCCAGTCCGTCTTATTACAAGTGCATGATATCCTATGGCATTTCTAGTAAGGCAGATATGATATTGTCACGTTTACGATGGAGTTCCTGCCTGGCACCTACAACTCAAGTACTTAGTTGGGCAGCAAGGTTAGGCAGTCACTGCTTCACAGCCTCTCTGTATCTCACAGGCGAGATTTCAATGATATTCCATTGATATAAAACATATTGAAGTTAACATGTGCTGGAAATACCACAGGTAAATCGAAATGATAATGCAGGACCCTGTACCGTCAGTGGCACAAACCTTACAAAAAACAACAGATAGGTTAGGGACAACAAACACACCTGCTCTGGAGGGATCCCTCAATCATGTCTACATATACACCCCCAGTGTCTCGATACGAAATATGACTCATTTATCATAGTTAATATGTTTTATCACTTATTATAGGTATTATGTCTTCTCAATTATTAAATAGTCTCATTATTATTTGTTACTTAGCAGATCCTGGTACATCCGTCAAGGCTTGTATGAATTGGTGCAAATACTAACAATGCAATCGACTTGACATAAGAAACAACTTAAGAGACCTTCAGGCCACACTTAAAAATGTGAGTCCCCAAATGTATCCAATTACAGGTTTATTGTCCTACTGGAGGTGGAGACTAAAACACATGCTAAGATCCTTTAGGAAAAACTGCAGGCATGGGGGATTCAAATGGGGATCTTACCTCTGTGGCTAACAGGCTTTAGGCCTGGAAATCGTGGGACTAGCAACATATTTTCTTTCCTGCTGATAGCGCTGAAAGCCATGCATGTAACAAAGCACCCTATGTTCGCTTGCTTCATTGATTTCTCATTGAACTTTGACCAGCTGATCATAATGGTAATGAAAGCCGATGAGATGAGTGATAGATGAGATCCTTATTGGATTAAGAATTATATTACGACACTTGATACGGAGTCAATTACGATAACTTGGGGCACGTGTCTTAAAGAGACAGAAATTTGAAGCCGGCGTTTGTGATGAGCTCAATTCTATTTCTACCAAATTCAGGAGCTCAGCTTATATACCTCTCTCAATAAGAAGACGAGACGCCTGTCCTAGACCACACAAGTGTGCAACTCTAGAGAGTCATTATGCACATTGGAGCATTCAATGGGAAGAATATTCTGCATGTTAACATCTCATAAACAAAGATATTGTTCGTGGTATAAAAGAATACAAAAAGAGGTTGGTGATTGGGGATGTCCATGTAGAAAGCACGACATCCTAAGATTATCTTGGTCTTCAGACAGAATTCACACTAAGTGCATGGTAATTTTCTAAATGCTATAACTATGTAATTACAATATTTTCTTTAAGCTACCACCTTATGCCATGTACCTCACAGTGCAGATGTCAAAAACCATTTCTTGCATTGGTTTTAACTTATAGAGTCAAAAACAGCAGGGGATTTGAAATAGATCATTCAACTTAAATTTCCTCCAGAAGAACAAGTTACTTAACTTTCGTAACACCTTTTTTGACACAGATTGCGGGCCTGATTTAGATCTTGGTGGAAGGGTTACTCCATCACAACGGTGACAGATATCCCATCCACTGAAATATAAATCCCATAGGATATAATATGGCTCATATTTCGGTGAACGGGATATCCATCACCGTTGTGACGGAGTAACCCATCCACCAAGATCTAAATCAGGCATCACTTCAGATTCCTCACCTTATGAATATTCCCAGGCGTCAGACTGGATCCAGGCACCTTTGCAGCAATTCCCCCAATCTTCAGTAGGTGGTGGCGTGCAGCTCCAAGATGACTCCATCTTGCCCTGGACCTGGCGTAGTGGCCCCTTTTTATTGCTCTATCTTTGCGCACTGATGTCACTTTCTTTCTAAACTCTATTTGCTCCAGTGGACCCTGTAGAAATTAGCATGTGACAGTGTGCAGATGTTTTCAATTGATGAAACCTATTAATGGGCAGTATGAGTCCATTCCACAGAAAACGGGGAGGAAGGTAGGTCGGTGAGGAATCTCTAGAGTATCTACCAGAAAAGGTGTTACAGAAGGTAATTAACTTGTTCTTCTCATTGAGACTTCTAATTGCAGATTCCTCACCTTGTTAATAGATACAAAGGCCGTACCTTCCTAGGTGGTGTTTTGGTTGAATGGTTCAGAGGGGAAATCCTGCAAGACAGATCTGGTAAAATTCCCAACCTGCCAGACCTGGTTATCCAGGCAGCAGTGTTTTGTGAGCATGTGGAATGATGTCCAATTTGCAGCCTGGTAGACGTCCAAGACTGGAACACAGTGTGCCACCCCAGTAGCAGCAGCTTTTGCTCTGGTGAAGTGGCCCAACAAACCTTCAGGGAGTTGCTTTTTGGCCATCACATTGAAGATCTTGATGCATGGTACAATCCATTGGGAGGTGTTTCTCTTCTGCACTGCTTTTCCTTTCTTATCTCCAAAAAGGACCAAAAAAATCATCCTGTCAGTATTAAGGTTAACAATCAATGAGGAAGCTAAGTGCTCTTTTTGGGTCAAAACGGTGAAGATATTCTTGCTCATTCGAGTGATGAGGCAATGCACAGAAAGCCAGCAAGGTGATCGATTGCCTTTTTCAAAAGGTTGTGTTGAGGAAAACTGTCTTGATGGTTAGCAAGTGAAGATACAGCTGTGTTTGGGCTCAAAATGAGTGCCATATCAGAACTGATGTTCGTAGTAACATATGGGTCAACCCCTTCAAAAAGAACATCACAACAGGTGATTTACTGAGAGAAGGTTAATCCAGTAAACATGGAAATGCCGAAAGATAACTTTTAACTGTGTCACAATTATGCCTTGCCATGCCACTTAAAGACACAACAGAAGAATGTCTGATAAACTTGCTTGCAAGGGTTGAACATGACATTAGGAACACCAAACAACAAACAACAAACGTCTCCCAGTGTCGTGCCTACCCAGTTTTTGTAGCAGGACTCCTGGCTGCTAGAATAATACTAATCTTTTCAGGAGGAAGGCTGAAGGACTTCAACTGTAGACGCTCAATCTCCATGCATGAATGTGTATGTTACACAAGCTCGGATGCAGGACACGGCAGTGACAGGAGATTCACTCCCAAACGGGCAGTCGATTGGAGGACAAATGCTCATAGCCAGACGTTCCAGATCGCACTCTCTCCTCCCTCAGTCTGGGGCAATGGATTCCGGTCTCTTCTGATCCTTTCAGTACCACCTGGCATAAGAGGGAGGGGCGGAAAGGTAAACAGGAGCCTCGAGCCCCAGTGTATGCAAAAAGCACCTCCTAGAGCGAACTGCCTTGGGAACTCCAATGCCAAAAAGGTTGACACTGCACTTTCTCTGCGGTGGCAAGTAGCTCGAGCCAAGGTTCTCCCCATAGATAGAAGACCCCTGTGCTACCTCTGAGGGTAACTACCATTCATGATCTGTTAGGCAACAGCAGCTGAGTTCCTCTGTCCTGGCATTAAAGGCCAGTACCAGGAGTTGTGTGAACAGGAAACCCTTAGGGTGTTCAGCCATTTGTAGAGACGTAGAGCCTCCTGGTTGCTTCAGTACCACATGGCATTCTTGTTGTCTGTGAGCACCTGTACCCATTCCACCTTGATGGTCAGGAGGAATATCTTCAGTGCCAAGCGAATTGCTTGCAACCCCAGCAAGTTGATGTGAAGGTGAGACCAGAGTCCTCTTATTTCCACCTCTCCAACATGACTTCTCTAACCCAGCAGCAATCAATCTTTCATTACCTTTAGTTCTGTAGGGGATAAGAAGAGGGGTCTGCCGCAGCTTCAATTGTGGTCGAGTAGTCACCACTGCATTTGCAGCCTCCTTCAATACATGAATGTTTGACAGATTGCCTTGGCATTAAGTCCACTGAGATTTCAGATCCTGCTGCAAAGCCTGCATGTGCCACCTGGAGTGGTCCACCAGCAGTATGCAGGAGGCCATGAGGACAAAAAGCCTCAGAGCCAATCTCACTGAGACGCAGGCCATAGCCCAAATGTTCTGTGCATGTTGAGACAGCGGAATGGCTTAGAGAGGCCCTGTATCCAGAATTGCTCTGATAAAGGGGAGCCACTATGAAGGAGTCAGGTGTGACTTTTGTACGTTGGTTCTGAAACAATTACAGAACTTGAGCTGGATTACAATTTTTTTCTTTATATGTAATTTCATTCATATATATGTATTGTAATGACTTTAGGTGTTGTTTGAGTTTTTGTACACTTTTTTATGTGCAGTGTTTTTAAGTGTACAATGTTGTCGACAAAGACAAGTGTGTCTTAACCCTGGAAAGTGAAAAATGAAAAAATAAATGTTATGAAAAAACTTAAATGTTAAAGAATGAATAACAAAAGGATTAAGAAATCCGTTGTGGTCATATCAAGGTTCGGTGTGATTAGGAAAGAAGAGTGTGAAAGATTATCAGTATTGGCATGTAGGTTGTTCTTAGATATTAAATAGGCCTAGCCTTACTGATTATTAGCCAAACCCCTCCTAGTTGCTTAACTTTCTAAACATGGCACTTTCACAATTGTGACTTAAAATCTGATTTTACCATTAAGAGGATTTTAAACTACAATTCCTTAGACACCAAACATGATATTTCTACTTGCTCCCAAACACAAGTTATCACTTATTACATGTAATAAGGTAACACAAAGTTATCATATGGGAGAGGTAGGCTTCACAGTAGTGAAAAGTGATATGGCCTGGTACTGCCAAGTCCCCCTCCCTAGGTCAGCCAAGCCCCTCCTTTTACCTCAAACCTTTGGGTCCCCCCTATGTGCCAGACAGATCCTCCCCAATTTCCCCAAGGCAACAATAGAGACAACACACAAACTTGGATTAAGGGTCATAAAACCCCGGCCATATTTTATTCCATAACAATAACAAAACATTAATCTCAATATTTACATTATTTACACAATACGCAGGAAAGTCTGTTCCATTACATTGATATGTACAGTGTGTCATTTGGCTATCCTTAACATGTTTCTAATCCATAGCCATTCCAATCATAAGCTAAGTTATCATCAACATTATCTTTCTCCATATCCCTGTTTGAGCCTACGGCAAGGTCATGACTAGTCCAAGGTCAAGATCAACCTAGGTCCCACCCTCCTACCGGAGTGACCTTGCGCAGGAGGCCCAGTTCGCAGGAAGGTTACCTCACCCCGGGCACCCCCTACACCCTCAACATTATCTCCATAAGGGGCTGTGCAGTTATGCCCAGCTTACTTGCGCATGTGCAGGGGTTGACCAAAAGCCTACCTGAAGCAGAACTTCCCCTGCCCCTGCACCCTTCCAGCCTACTGGCTGTAATTGCCCCTGGAGTTCCATGAGACACCACCTGTTCCCCCTCAGGCGTCCCCATTTGAAATTGTGATGCCTGCTAAGGACCGCGCACTATTAACTATGCCCACCAATCATAACCTCACCGCCTGACCAAGGATACTTATTTAGCTTAAATAAAAAATAGGACAATATGCCTTTAAAGGAAGGTTTTCATTAGTACATAAAACTGACTCATTACAATACTCATTATATTACCTTCTAGAAAAACAAGAGAAACAAACAACATATTCACAAAACTTCTGCTTTAGGGGATGGTGGGTGGGGAAAAAGCTCCCTAACGAAGGTCTCGGTCCCGAGGCCCTCGAGTTCTCGTCAGGCTGTGGAACGGCGGAGAAAGAGGCCGATCCCTCTCTCCGCGCCCCTTTTATTGTCCCTCCGGCCAGGAGCCGGTTGCAACCGGCTTCCTGGCCTTCATTCCATCGTGTGACCCGGTAGAGCTTGTTGCGCTTCCGGGTCAATGGCCCAGAGAACCAATCAGGTGCCGCAGTGAGGGGTAAAATACGCCTGCATTATATCCGGTGCGCGGTTACCCCGTCCCTTGCCGGAACTGCGGGGGACTGGCGCGGCCACCATACTCGGCGGCGTGCCCAAGTCCTGGACCCCCCCTAGGTAAATGGCCTGGTACTGCTGAGTCCCCTTCCCTTGGCCAGCCAAACCCCTTCTTTTACCTTAAACCTTGAGGTCCCCCTTATATGCCAGACAGATCCTCCCCAATTTCCCCGAAGGCAACAATGGAGACAATACACCAGCTTGGATAAAGGGTCGTAAAACCCAGCCGTATTTTATTCCATAACAATAACAAAACATTAATCTCAATATTTACATTATTTACACAATACACAATATGTCGAAAGTCTATTCCATTACATTGATGTGTGTCATTTGGCTATCCATAACATGTTTCTAATACATAGCCATTCCTATCATAACCTAAGTGATCATCCACATTATCTTTCGGTGTATCCCTGTTTAAGCCTACGGCAAGGTCAATAACTGGTCCACGGACAAGATCAAGCTAGGTCCCACCTTCCTACCGGAGTGACCTTGCACAGTAAATCCAGTTCGCCGAAAGGTTACCTCACACCGTGCACCGCCTACGCCCTCAACATTATCTCCATAAGGGGCTGTGCAGTTATGCCCAGCTTACTTTCACCCTTGCGCATGTGCGGGAGGTTGGCCAAAAGCCTACCGGAAGCGGAACATCCCCTCCCCCGCACCATTCCAGCCTACCGGCTGGAACTGTCCCTGGAGTTACATGAGAGACCATCTGTCCCCCTCAGGTATCCCCATTTGAAATGGTGATGCCTGCTAAGGACCGTATACTATGCACACAAATCATGGCCTTACCGGCCACTTGCCAGCATAGTTTCCTAAAAAATCTGCCACCCCCCCGCCTCCAGAAGGTCATGCCTTACTCAGCATCCCTACTAGCCAGGAAAGCAACTTCTCCAGGAACATCTCGTTACCCCGCTTAGAGAGGTGCATGCCATCTTGTAGGAAAAACGGCTCTCCCCGTATGCACCCATGTGCAATTGACTGAAGCTTTGGAGATCAGAATAGCCTGTCAACACAATTGTTAATCCGTTTCACTGAATAATTCAGGGCCCACACAAACTCACCCTCTCTCCACAGAATACAGTATACACTCAGCCAGCGTGGCTCACAGCTGTACAGTGGCACACTAGTATGGGCAAGCCTGTGACAGAGGAGTTGGGGGGGAGCTCTCCACAACGCTCTTGTGATGTTGTGCAGTCCCAATGCGTTGTGCTCCCAATATCCTGCTGGTAAACAAGGAAAGAGAATTGGGGGGGGGGAGAAAACAAAGAGAAACTCAAAATCCCTGGCAATCAGGCTCAGATGTCCTGCAGAGGGAAACAAGAAAGACAAGAAAAAGCTCCCTAATGATGGTCTCGGTTCCGAGGCCCTTGCGTTCTTGCCAGGCTGAGGAGCGGTGGAGAAAGAGGCCAGTCCGCCGTTCCACAGTCCTTTATTATCCCTCTGGCCAAGGAGCCAGTTGCAAACGTCTTCCTGGCCGCCATTCCATCGTGTGACCCGGAAGCGTTTGTTGCGCTTCCGGCTCAATGCCCCAGAGAACCAATCAGGTGCTGGCGTGAG
Organism: Lissotriton helveticus; assembly: GCF_964261635.1. Lineage (NCBI taxonomy): Eukaryota > Metazoa > Chordata > Amphibia > Caudata > Salamandridae > Lissotriton > Lissotriton helveticus. The sequence goes on from NC_136065.1 coordinate 1,675,159,501, forward strand.
GGGCAGGAGCCGCCTGCGTCATATCCAATGCGCGGTGACCGGCGCGACCATCATACTCGGTGGCATGCCCGATTCCCAGACCCGCCTAAGTAATTTGGGAGTTTTTCACTAGCAGGACATGTTAAACGTAAAAGTACATGTCCTACTTTTTAAAAGTAGTGCGCCCCGTACTATGGGCTGGTTTAGGCCCGCTTTATGGGTGAAATACATATACTAAAAAGGGAGTTTTATTTTGACAGTTTGACTTGGCAGTTAAAACTGACGTATGGCTGGCTGCTATGGCAGGCCTGCAGGGGCGGTTTCTCTTTTGGGGCGTTGGAGTGTTGCCCTGCAACTGCTGTGCACTGCCACATCACAAGTTTTTAATTTAAAGAATCTTACATGTTTACAATAAAGTGCAAATTACCTGATTGTGGCGCTTTTTTGTTTTTTTAGATCGGGTTTCTGTAGTGTCGCGCTCTAGCTCCCGACGCTCCTGCATGATGACGCGGTGCGCCGGAGCGAGAGCGTGACACAATGCGCATGCGCGAGTAGCGGAGAAGCGCGCGAAGAGAGAGATTAACGGCAGAAGCGACCGGAGCTTGTCATGTTCAGACGCTCGGCGCTCTAGTGAATTATCCTGCTTGGCCTGCAATTAAAGCAACTTGTTAGAAGCATTGGGGGTGAAACTATCATCATTACAGTGGCGACGAGGAGTGGGATCACCCCACCATCTCCACCCCAGAAGATATAACAGTGGAATCACGGTGACTGTGACGCCAACCACGCGCCTAGCCTGAAATCAGTGGGGCACCAGAAAGTGAGCACGCAGGAAAAGGAAAAGCACGCTATTCACGAAAGAGCGCGGCAGAAGCGCACGAGTCTCAACCATCGACACCACGTGCACCAGGGCCTACCACAGAGAGCCCCAAGAACAGCACGGTAGGGCAGTGACGACACTCCACCGAGGCCCTGGCAGAAAAAAGGGATAGTGGCACGGGGGATGAAAAAGATCAACTCCCCAGCAAGTCACGAGGAGGAAACACCAGCGCACCTGGCAGCCCCAAAAGCCAGGGAGAAGAGTCAAATCAGAGAGAGGACAGCAGCTCGCCCGGCAGCCCCGAGAACCAAAGTGAAGGATCGGGGGTAGTTCCCAAGATGAGTAAAGAGGCGACATCCCTCACGGCACCCGTTCCGTTCCTACCAAGACCAGGTGAGCCCCAGATGAAATGGGAGGATTGGAGGGAATACTTCAAAAACTACGTGGAAGCCTTAGAAGATGAAAACGGGGAAGCGTTTTCTAGCGCCAGAAAAAAACGGTTACTGTTACACAACTTGGGTCCTGAAGGAATAAGGGTGTTCGCGAATATTGTACCCGCGACAAGGCAAGCAGCGGATGACGACGTGTTCAAGCACGCCTTGGAGGACCTAGACAATCACTATCGCCCGGCGGTATGTGTCTCCATTGATCGGTTCAACTTCCAACAAAGGAAGCAAGAAGAAGGAGAATCCATTGACGATTATGTCGCAGCACTGAGACGTCTAGCGATCAAATATGGACAGCTTCAAGATGAGTTCATCAAAGATCAAATCGTGATGCACACTACCAACAGATCGGTACAAGATAAGTTGTGGGCACACGGAGAAGCAACACTAAAGGATGTGATCGCAATGGTTAAGAAAGCCGAACTCTCAAAACGTTGCGCAGAAGCGGCGAAAGAGGAGAACGCCCAATGACTAATGGTCAACAAAATTGACGAAGCCGAGTCCCCGAACAGGCAGAGGGGAGCTGCTGGAGACGAGAGGAACAGGCCCAAATGGGCGGGAAAGCCAGGACAATCAGGAAAACAGTCCACGGACAACAGATTCACATGTTATCGGTGTGGAAGTACGGCACATACGGCCCAGGACAAATGATGCCCAGCATTCCGCGCCAGGTGCACTTTCTGTGGCTTGGTCGGACATTATGAGAAAGTATGCCATAAGAAAATGAAGAAGTCGATGGTGAAGTACATCGCCCAATCCCCATCAGGAGTCCCGGCAGAGGACGACCTGGAGGATGATGACATGGTCCTATGCGTTGATGAACAGGTACTAGAGGTAATGGGCAAACGCTCAGACAAACCACGAGCGGACATGCTGATTGGAGGGGTAAAAATCCGAATAGCGATTGACTCGGGGTCACCATACTCCATTGTGCAGAGATCGGTATGGGAAGAAGACTTCAGACCCAGTCTTGGCCCGAAATTAATGCCTCCAGACATACGTCCGATATCATATACCAACAACCTGATCCCCATGGTAGGGTACCGAACCCTGAAGTTTGAATTCAGAGGAAGATCGGCTATGTGCAAGTTATACGTGGCGGAGCGGGGACCATCGGTGCTGGGTTGGAGAGACCAGGGAGACCTTGGAATAAAATTGAACCCAGGCGGCAAGGAACAAGTGCTACTGACGGATGAGGGCAGTTGGCCAGACCTGGAGAGAATGAAGCAAGACTTCCCCAAGGTGTTCGGAGGCACAGTTGGCAAACTTGAAAAATTCGTGCACAAGATTCTGCTCAAAGAAAATGCGAGTCCGGTATCCCACAAAGTCAGAAATATACCCATTGCGGTTAAGGATGCCGTCCAGTGACAGAGACTAGAGGAGCAAGAAATAATAGAACCAATTGACAGCTCGGAATGGTTGGCGCCCTTGGTGGTGGCCAGAAAACCCAACGGCAAGGTGCGTCTATGTGTGGACCTGCGTGAACTCAATAAGTGCCTTATAGTTGAAAATTTCCCGTTACCAAGGATCGAGGAGATGCTAGCCAAGACGAGAGGGGTGACATGGTTTTCCACCATTGACCTGACCTCTGCATACCATCAAATAGACTTGCACCCAGCGAGCAGGAAGCTCACCTCCTTCATCACGCCTTTTGGGTGTTACCAGTATCGCCGCATGCCTTTCGGACTGGCATCAGCGGCAGCTGTTTTCCAAAAACTCATGCACCGCCTGTTCAAAGAGGTGGAAGGCGTCCAATATTTTCAGGACGACATCCTGATAATGGGGACGTCCCGAGAAGACCACGATAAGAAACTAGTCAAAGTGTTGACGGTGCTACAAGAGAAGGGCCTCACAGCTGAGTGGGACAAGTGCAAACTGGGCATGTCAGCAGTCACCTATCTTGGACACGAGATAGGGAGTCAAGGGATCACCCCGAAAAGGCAAAACGTGAAAGCAATTTGTGATGCCACAGCTCCCGTCAACAAGGAGGAAGTGAGATCATTCCTGGGATAGGCTGAGTATTATAGTAAATTCGTCACACATTTTGCCACAAAAACTCACAGACTCAGGCAGCTCATAAGGGACAAGACTACGTTCCAATGGGATGACGAAGCCCAAGGCGAGTTTGAAGAATTGAAGAGCAACATAAGTCAGGCGGTACCACTATACAGATACGACCCGGCAGGTCGAACAATCCTGACAACCGACGCCAGTGAAGAAGGGTTGGGAGCTGTACTGGCACAAGAGCATGAAGACAAAACCGTGGAAACCCTCAGCTTCACCTCTCGGGCGTTGTCTCCTACGGAACAGAAATTCAGCGTCATTGAAAAAGAGATGCTAGCTGTGACGTGGGCCATGGGAAAATTCCGGCAGTTCCTGTGGGGCACCCGCTTCAAACTGCAAACGGATCACAAACCGCTGGTCAAGGTGCTCACCTCAAGCGGGCATGATACAGCAACACCACGCATAGCGAAAATGACCCTCAAATTGTTGGAATACACTTATGACGTAGAATACCTGCCAGGGACACGCAATAAGGTGGCAGTCTATCTTAGTCGGGCCTCGGCCATGGAAGATGCACCAGAAGCTTCACCAGGAGATGACGAAATGGTGGCTGCAATGGAGGACTCGGAGAGAACAATAAGCAGGCAAGAATGGGCCCAAGCCTAGGAGGATGACAGTGAAATAAAGGAGAACAAGCACTATCTGATTGCAAGGTGGCCAGAGAAGAAAAGACTGAAAGAAAGTCTGAAGAAATTCTTTGAGGTGCGGGAGGAATTGACAATGAGTGATTCAGGAATCTTCATATACCGTGGTGACAAAGTGGTTCCTCCCACAAACTTAATCCCACTACTGCTGAACCTGCTACATGAGGGCCATCTCGGCATCGTGAAGACGAAACTACGTGTGAAACAGATGTACTGGTGGCCTGGTATGGACATTCAAGTAGAGAGACATGTGAGGGAATGTGGCCAGTGCCAAGGAGCAGACAAGATTTTAAAACCCATGAGACCGGCTTTGGGTACGTTTGAGCAACCCCGCAACCCATGGGAAGACCTTGCGGTGGACATCTTAGGACCAGTGCTGGACACAAGGGGTACAGCAAAGTACCTATGTGTCGTTGTAGATAAATACTACAAGTGGCCAGAAGTTGATATTCAAGAAGTCATGGACTCCGAAGCAGTGTTGAAATTTCTCACCTCAGTGTTCCTACGTGAAGGGCTACCTAGGACAATCCTAAGTGACAATGGGCCACAGTTTACTTCAGAAAAATGGACCAAGTACATGGAGAGAAATGGGATTAGGTCCAAACACACCTCAGTGTACCATCCCGCGAGCAACGGACAGGTAGAAAGGTTCAACCGTGTCCTGATGGGATCCATACAGGCCGCAATATGCAGGGTAAAGACTGGGAAGTAGAGATACAGAGCATGCTGTGGGCCTACAGAATCACCCCGGCCTCGATAGGCTACAGCCCCTTCCAGATTTTAAGGGATAGACTCCCCTTTACGAGAGACAACGTGGTCTGGCGAGAGAAATCGATCACGAGCAAATGGTCACCAGCTGTTGTTCAGCACAACCTGGAGAAAGCCCAGAAGGTGTACACCGATCATTACAACAGGAGGCGTAATGCCAAAGACACGGATCTGGAGAGAGGGGAATGGGTGAGAGTCAAGCTTGTCGCTCTCAAAAGGAAAGGAGAAAGCAAGTACAGCATACCCTTGCAAGTGGAGGAGGTGTACGGAAGAGCCGCATTACTCAGCGACGAAAGGTGTGGTCCCAAGACCGCATGGCAAAAATCAATAAGATTGTACAATGGCCCACAAGCCAAGAGAAGGACCTAGGTGAGCAGGGACAAACCAGTGGGACAGAAGAGATGATCGTAGGAGGGGAAAGTCAAGTGGAAAGACAAATACAAGATGAGAAAGAAGAGCACAGGGAAGTGAGTATAGAGGAATCTGCGACAACGAGGAAAGCCCACTCCCCTGAGAATGACACTGAGACGCAGAGAATGGTGAGGAGCCCGGCACGTGAGAGAATTCTTGAAGAGTCCACTCCGGTAAGACGCACCCATGCTGGGAGGAGAGTGGTCTGACCCACTCGGTTTAAAGACTATGAAGTGAATGACTAGTGAACTTTGGGACTTATAACTTTCACCGTGTTATTGGGAAAAAGGGAGATATGTAGTGTCGCGCTCTAGCTCCCGACGCTCTTGCGTGATGACGCGGTGTGCCGGGGCGAGAGCGTGACAGAATGCGCATGCGCGAGGAGCGGAGAAGCGCGCGAAGAGAGAGATTAACGGCAGGAGCGACCGGAGCTTGTCATGTTCAGACGCTCGGCGCTCTAGTGAATTATCCTGCTTGGTCTGCAATTAAAGCAACTTGTTAGAAGCACCCTGCAGCACTGTGTCATCATTGGGGGTGAAACTATCATCATTACAGTTTCTTCGAGGGCAGAGCCAATCATACCAGAAAAGAGAGTAATCGACTTAGAGGGGCGCGAAGTGTAGTGCACATGTCGGGTTGGACAATTGTCTTTCTGTGCCCAGTCGGACATTCTCACTTGTGGACACTCCAATCCACACTGGATTAATAGCGAGAGAGAGTAAAGACTCAGCCCCTCAGTCTCCTACATAGCAGAGGATTTGCATACTCCAGCCAATTCTGGTGCTGAACCCCTGCTGGTAACTGTTATAAAGAGCATGAGAGTAGTATTTGGATTGGATCTGGATTTTATCCTGAAGTCCCGTGCACATGAGGCAGCGTGGGGGCAGGAGAATTGCAAAACATGGTCTTGTGGCTATATTTTGAAATCATACAATAATTGGTCAAATGTCGCTCTGGCAGCTTGTTCCTTCCCTTCGCACAGCACAACGGATGACATTGTGCATGAGGGTATGGAGTGTCGAGCACTGTCACTGAGTGAGCAGCCGGTTCGTCTCCTGCCTGTGTGTGTGCAGAGCAGTCTCAGTGAAGGAATCAGAGTTAACATGAAAACGAGGTGAGATGCAGAGCCCATTTGTAGAAATTGAAACTTTGTTTCAGTTGTTTGTGAAAATATGTTCGGAATTGAACAAAGATTAATTAAGGTGACGCATTACTGTTATCGGCCTTCATTAAACTGTAGAGTGCAACTAAAGCAGGGTGTCCACCTGCAGATTTGTTTAGTAAAGAGGGGTGAAAAATCAGCAAACAGCCACTCAGTTTGAGGACTGCTGATAAAATGTGCTCCAGAGCTGCACAAATGGTAGGAAAGAATACTTACAAAAACACATTAGCTAAATAGTGAATACCGGGAGTATGAATCCACAAACTGATTTCAAAAGAGGTGTCAAAATTACAATATCTATAGCACCCCCTTTAACAGTTTCCGAGGTCAATCTTACAGATGGCATTTCCTTCTGACTTTACCTTTAAGAGGGTTTTAAATTACAATTAGAACTACATTTTTCTGAATGACTGTTTTCCAGGAGCCTACAACGTGGCTGAATCACTCCCTGCCATATGTTCTTACAAAACACAGATTGAAAAAAATTAACATACATTCTTTTATATATCTGGAGACAACTTACATGTTCAGTACTCTATTAGCATAATATTCATGAAAGGAGTTGTTGGACATGGCCTTTCTTAGGCGAAATTATCCCAAACCTTTTTGCTTGTTCATCCTGGTCTTTGCCGATTCTCCCTGCATGACCTTAGGAATCAGGGCACCTTCTCACTGTATTGCAGAGTGAAGGTGCGTGCACCTGCCTCGCCTGCATTGGGCAGGGGGCTGCGTACGTGATAGGCTCAGGTGCTACACTTTGTGCGCCCTGTAAACAGGTACATCACAAAGCCAGGGTGGGCATGGCACTGGCTAGTAGTGTGACGATGCACTGAGTGTGCTACCTACTAGATAGCCGGTCAATCATGTATCGGGCCTGTCAGCACAGGCCAGTGGGGAGCCATTGCGTCCCTGCAACAGTTGGCATCATTTTCACCTCCGCCAGTCTGGAGTGGGGTGGTAGGCAGGAGTCTGGGCGTGTATATATGGATGTTCCCGGCCCAATTAGTAAGGAACACCCCCTAGGCAGAGGGGGTTTCCCTGCCTTGGAGTTTGGCTCTTTTCCAGGAGGATACTCCTGGGATCTTGCCACTCCAATGGCGCTTCCAATCTCTGAGCACATCCTCACTGCTGAGGCAGTGTGGTAGTACGCGTATCTTCCTATCAATGTTAGGAAGACGTGTAGACATGGTGTTCTGGAACATCAGCCGGTCTGTCAATACAAACGCGCACTTACTCCTGTGGAGTGTTGACTAAGCGCCCAACCTGCCATTAGGGCTACGATGTGTGCACAGGCCTTCGTGCTGTTTCAAATACGTGTCCGTCCTACCATTGCATGCACAAGTTTGCATCCTGGCACCTATGGCAGTGCTGATAGGTGCCTGGTATGACAAAGTAGGCAGGGGAGTGCATCTCTGCATCTGCAGTGTTCTAATACATGGGGCAGGCCTGTGTACGTGCACTGGCACCTAGGATGCTAGTCGCAAGATGCCTGGTCCGCTGTTGCAGACCGGGTGTGCACAATCGCATCCATCAGTGGTCAACCCGGGTCCAGCTGGCCGAGCCGGGTGGTGGGTCACCCTTGCTCTTACAGGGGATAGGGCCTGGGTAAGCCCAGGGGATTGATTTGCTAGTGCCGACCAGTGGATGCGCGCTAGCATGTATAATGAATAAACTCAGGAGCAGCCTGTATGTTGGCCGTGATCGAGTGTGCCGTCGCCATCGCAGGTATGCAGGCATGCGTTCGCACTGACCCCCTTCACAGTTAAACCCATGTCCAATCTGTCATTGCAAACTGCGGTGGGCACACATGCACCTCTGGTGCTGGAGACTATATGTTCGACCTGCCATTGCAGGTAAGTGTGAGTAATAGCACAAATGCATCCAGGTAGTGAGGAATACCTGTGTATGTTTTCACTACTGATGAGACTTGCTCTTCCCATAAGTTGACATGGGGAAGTGATTGACATTACTTCAGGCTGCAATAGTGGATTGCAGTGGAGCAGCTTCATGGTGTTTCATATCAATAGATTTGTTGTGCCAAATCCTTCCCAATGGTAAAGGTAATGTTGGCTTAACTCGCATAGAAATGCCACTTATGGAATAAGGGCATTTTTATGCTCTCAGAGTCTCATGTGCCATGGTGCCTGGTTGCAGTGGGACCAGTGGTCCAGGTAGCTCATCGGCGCATTCCCCAGCAATGGCCATAAACCATGGACATACAATGGTAATGATAGACCTCTGCCATTTGAGGGTTGGATGGTAAAGATAGGGAGAGCAAGGTTTTTGACACTTGACCTCTCGGGCCAGATAATGGCCCCACTAAAGATTAAGTTCTACATTCCACAGCCCCATGGTAGACAGGACTACAATTTATGGGAGACAGCTGGAGTTCAAAGGAAAAGCCCAACACCGGCCCCTTACTTCAAAGGAAGATGATAGTATAACTATGGGTGCCATCCTTCAGAAAAGGATGAGATACTGGTCCCGTGTGGAGACACGGGACCAGAGAACCAAACTGCATGGTGCACATTGTCAGGGGACTCTGTTGTGCACATGGAGGGTTACTGCCGATGAAGGGGACAAAGGGTCCTCTCAGAATAGTGGCTGGTGGGGGCCAAGACCTGCTGAAGTGTGGCACCCTGAAGTGTGCTCTCCAAGGGTCCGTCTGCGGGCTTCATGTTCTCTTGGGTATCTCAGGATCGAATATGTCACGCGAGGGACTCACACCATTTACCTTGCATCTGGAGAGCGGTGCCCTCTCAAGTGACCACATCAGCTACAAAATCCCATTGGGTAGCGTGGTGTGAGCGTGGAAAAGACTGACCCGATTGTATAGTGTGGAGCCCAAAATCTTGTCCACATCTAAGGTGTGTTGTTCCCAAAACCCAGGAACCCTGACATGCATAAGACTCTAGCTGGAGATGAGAAGCTTCACCGGTTGCGGGATCCGAAGTGACCTGCTTCATTGATTGTGTTGCCTTTCTCTCGTGTGGCATGCTGACTGCATGCTCATAACGTGTGGTGTCCGATTCACAGGGTGCGACCCTCGAAGGTGGGGGTGTACCCATAGTAGTGCCGTATTCTACCTTGTGTGGTTCTGCTAAACTTGTGCCCAAGTGTGAGACCGGACATGTCTGGTGCAACCTGATCATCGAGCAAAGGATAGGGTGCATCCTGTACTGGGAGGTACGGAATTTGCAACTCTTTGTTGTGTGTGACCAGAAAATGCCTGGTGCAACCGATTTCAACATGCATTGGTCATAGTGCCTCATTTCCAGGAAGGTACAGAATTTGTAGCTCATCATGATTGCGATCTGAAGGGTCTAGTGCGATTCATACCAACGTGTATCTGTCAGGTGCCTCATCCTATCAAGAGGCTCCCCTGTGTTACTCCCCATCCATCGGTTGTTCCCTTTGTGACCCTCATTGCGGTGGACCAACAGACCTTTTCTCACCTGACCCTTCCCTGAAGAATATAGAAACTTTCTCAGGGGTCTCACTGATACTTGGTCCTTTTAAACCAACAAAGAAGAAATTGGCACAGAAGCAGTAATATAAAAGTAACATCTTTAATAACCTCAAATGAGGGAGACTACGTCACACAGAAGCCTTAGCAAATGAATGAGGCAGTCTAAGGAGTACAGAAAATTGGGGCCCTATATATTCTTAGGGTTACATAGTCAGCATAAGACCAAGGGGCAGTCCTGGCTCATGTAGGCATGCAAAATGCCTAATATGGGCATGCAAGATCTGCTTGCTCAACAAAGTGGGAGGAGAGTTACTGCTCCATACAGCAGCAAAAATAGCCTGACAGTGTAAAAGAGAAGCAGGTGCTTTCTACTAGCTAGGCCCTTCTGAGCTTGTGCAAGGCTCTGAAGAGGGAAACAGCACATGGCGAGCAAATGGCTACCTAAAATGGCTGCCAAATACAAAATGGCTTTCAGCTCATGCTAACAAATCCCTGCAATCTTTAACATCCCAACAACATCTTGCGGCAGGTAGTAGCAAGAGAGATTGACTGGGTCGAAGGAACCCTTACAAGACAGTTCGGAAGTGGGTTAAAAGACTGCATGATTCCATTGTGTTTTGAGACCTGTGGACGAACTTCCAGAGTGGCTGCTAAACTCTCCTTGTTTATGTATGCCTCTTGATTAAAACTTGCTACATATTAGCACCTGCTTCCCGAAGACCCAGACTGAGGGGTCAATTAAGAGTCTGGCAGTCCACTGACTGCCAGACTTGCGGGGGTGCAGCGGTCTCCAGACCACTTGATTACAACTTGGGTGGTAGGACCGCCATGGGGCAGCCTCAGATGCTAGGGAACCTCTGTTCGCTGGCCGTGGCGTGGTGGTACAGAAGCATATTACGAGTTTCTCTCTGCCAGGGAACTGCCATGAAAACCCTGGCGGAGAGACAACACTGTTTGTGCCTCAAGCCCTGTGTATGCACACAAGGAGGTACAACATGTGTCCCGCTGTGTACATGCACACCTGTTCCTGCATGTAATGGACTTTCGAGTCCATGCTGTGCAGGAACTGTTTTTGGCGTTCATATTGCGGTGCCTATTTTTAAAAGCACTGCTGTGGGAACACCAAAAAAGCTCAGCAGACACGAGTTTAACTCATAATCTGCAGGCAGCCTGACCATGGGTTTGTGGGTGCGGCGGTGGGGCGGACCCAGCACCGCCCGCCAAACTCGTAATCAGGCCTTAAGTGACTTCGGCCACACGCGGTCTCGTGAAGTTGGTTATTTACTATCCAGGGATAACCTGCAGGGTGGAGAGAGGCTGGGACCACGGAGTCTGCAGACTGCACTGTCCATTGACCTACTGGGTATTTCAACTATGCTATGCATATGCTTTACACATTGTCTCTGAATTAAGTTTGACTGCTCAGTGCCAAGCTATCCAAGGGTACATAAAGGGGGGTGGTGATGGACAGAGTATCTGAATTAAGCAGAACACTCCTACCCAGTCAAAAGATCAGGGCTTGATAAGGGTAAGCACAGGTTGTGCCACACATATAATCACCCACTGTTGATGGGAGCGGTAAGTTCTGCCTAGCTGGGGGAATCTCTTCAATCAACCAGAAATTGCAGGTTCCGACAGGCGCGCATCCGATCTTTCACCCTCCTCTTCGGACTTTGCCAAGGACTGCACACATGCTTCTTTAAATCTGCTGCCCGATTTTACAAATGACTTTTCAAAGAAACTTAAGTCACCCACAACTAAAATGATGCCTTATTTTGTGGGGACTGGGCTGGATCAAGACCACTGGAGGGGTCAGTTTCGGGAACGGAAACTGATGTTATGGCCTGCAGGTGTTTGTGTGCGACCCCATGATGGAAGTGGCAGGACAAAGGGAACCCATTCTGGATTTTTTTTTTCTATGATTTTTCCTCGACTTCCTTGAGCCCTTTGACTTCGAAGATGACTGGTTACAAGAATGGGAGTGATACCACTGTTGGAACTTCGACCGAGAACGCTTCTTCAACTTCCTGAGTTTAGAGATGGCAAGTTTGGCCTCTCGGTCCCGAATGGCATTCCTGTTCATCTTCGCACAGCCCTTGCACAACTTTGGGGTGAGTTTGGTGCAGAGGCACCAGAGACAGTTGTCTTTGGTGTCAGTAACTGACATATGTCCATTACAGGCATTGACACGATTCGAACCCTGTTGTGTTAGTGCTGTACACTGTGAAGCTTTAGAGGGAAAAGTCCTCTGTAGTGTATGACCGGATTAAGAAGCTCCTGAGTTGTGTTGGCAGGTGTGGAAAGAAAGGAAGTGACGTCCTCATGCAGAGGTAGTGCATGTGTAGGGGCCCAACGCCATATCCAGGGTTTGAGAGATCCTTCGCAGAGCTGTACAACACAACCTAACTACACACAAGCGACCTGATGCGAACATTTCTGGATCCAATCTGATGCCTAGGGATATTAACAACGTGAAGAATCAGCAGTTAGAAGCCTCTATCAGAAATCTGAAGGTTTTTTGATACCACTAACTCTAGATCAGGCCCTAGGACATGAACGTTCCTCTAGATAACCGTGACTCCTGATTCCCCCTTCGCTTTTGGGTAACATTGTCCATCAGCCTGAATGCTATTTGAATTCTAGTGCCAAAAAACAACACAAGAACTATAAATGTTTCAGGACCTGTATCTCACCTTCAGAAAGTGTTACAATATTTATTTTTCTGTTCGTTATTTTACCTGTCTAGCATTTCTAATAAATAAATACCCAAAGTTGCTTTGAAAAAACGTACAGATCTGGCTGGACATAGAGTTTATAGAGTGTTATTACTGTGTAATTTCTGTATCTGAGTTCCAAAACATGTACTACCATTTGTAGTAAACAGTTGCTGCACAACCAAGCTAACCTTTTTGAGATTCATCCCGCTGGACTACAATAGTGTCTGAAGCTGTGAGAAAACAGTGGAAAACAATAGTGGCAGCAACAGACGTGGCCAGGTAACTGCAGAATGCACAAGAACCCAAGGAAAAGGCCTCACACTCATAGAAAATGGGTGATCCACGAGCCCCTTGTTAGGAACAAGCACCTACATATTTCATTATGGACTCAGGAAACATTCAATAACTTTCAGGTCTTGGAGTATGGCAGGTTTGCTAGCATTGCTTTTTGAAAATCATCTCTTTTATGCCATGAACCCTTCAGCTCCACATCCTGGAATCGCCCTTGACTTAATTACACTCTAAGCTAAGTAAACCTGCCAGTGATCAATGCTACCCCACCCCCCACCCCTGGGTACTTCTGTGACAGGCGAAGCATTATGGTACATAAACAGCCTACGTATTATAAAATGTGAGGAGGCTAAAGTAGCTAGATCAATCAGCAAAGGTTCCCAAGGCATAGAACAACGTAAGGCCGCACTTCGCTTACTACGCCTCTAATACAAGTTAGTTTGAGAAGACAAGCAAGAGGGACAAGAAGGAATCTGGCCCTTTCTAGTTAAAGCAGCAGCATCTGCCACCAGTCACTTTTTCTGAAAGTAGGTAAATCCGCTCACAGTGTCGCCAAATACACCGAGCCGCTACCAATTGGACAGAATGAAATGGGAAACTTACATCACAGGCTTGTACAGCAGTAATACAGATGACATTGATGCGCTACCACCATACTCTAAGCAAGCAACATCATTGCTAAACCTGACAAACTCAGCCGTGCCTCTGTTAGGTGATAACCCTGTCAGGCCAAATCCTGCAGCTATTAAGGAGATGATCACCAGGACCTCCAGGACCGGGCCTCTCAAGCACATATAATTCCATGGATCCAGACCGAGCTCCATAACACCGGGACCATAGACAACATTATAGGACTGGCTCTCCTAGTCCACTCAACATTGGCCAACAAGCGGGTGCTGCATGCTTGCTTTATACACTACAAGTCTTTGATAGCATTGACAGTTCAAGGCTGTGGCAGAAGCTAAGCAACTGGAGTATTCTGACAGAAATACTCAAAGCCATAATCGCTCGTTATTCAAACAATTGGGTACAAGTTAAACTCAGAGATGAAGGCACCCTGTCCAACAGAGTACGCATCATTAAAGGGCAAAAACATCCTATCCTTTTCAACATATTTACTGTGCACATTGCATCTGTTTTGAAAAGTCAAAATCGTGCTCCTCAAGACATAGCAACCAACCATTACCTGTCATGCAGTATGTCAAGGAGTCAGTTCTGTTAGACTCCTCAGACTTTGGATTGCAATCCTCACTCAACAACGTGGCTGTTTACTGCAGCACCAAAGGGTTGGAAATACATTTAGAAAAATTAATATAGTCACTTTTACAAGGCTACGTAAGCAGCACTCTTGGTCATGGACATTTGGAGATCATATCATCGATGAGACAATTGCAAATAAATATTTTTGTATTTAGTTTCAGGCCTCATACGCCTCTTATCTCCACATGGAAACCCTGCAAAAAAGAACAGTAGGGATAGCCACTGGTCTTTGCAAACCTGAATCTACCCTCACAGGCCCCTTATTACTGCCTCTACCCCAAGTTATAGAAGCCAAGCTTCTGCCCTCGCTTAGTTACTACTTAGAAGCATTTCCTGACAAATTTTGGGTCGTGGCTGAATCAGCAGCAAACAAAGTTATTTCAACAAATACTTCGGCTGTCTAACTCCTTTAGGGAATCCCAGATCCGATTACAATTTGGCATCCTATATCTAATGGCAATTTATTGAAATTGTGGTTAAAACTCAAACAAGCAGATACTGGTACTTTCAAATTCCATTTAGCCCAAGAGATGTTCAACCTGTTTTCATCACCTTAGCAAGAGGCAATTCAGACTATTCTGAATGATCTACAAATGCACCCGCACCCCCCCTTGCGCTTTGAATATCGCATATTCAAAAGCCTTTTATGGAAGTCCCTAAACAACACTCAGTAAAAAATGACACCCTTACACTACAATCTAACTCTCACAAACGATTTGTAGTAGCGACAAATGGTGAGTTGAACCTGCAACCTTATCTGCGACCCCCTTTATCAAAATCCTATAAATTAAGGTTTTTTTAAGACTGAGAATGGGTCTGTTTGATGTGGGGAAAATTGTCCAAAGATGGAAACTTATATTGGCAGGAGCTTCCTGCTGCTTCTGCCACTACCAGAAGGAATTACTGGCCACGTATTATGTTCCTTTCCTGTATTTCAGTGGGAAAGGCAATTTTGGCTTAAGCCATTATTCCAGGTACTGAACAGTCACTTATTTCAGGATGCAATCGACCATTGTTTTCAGGGCAAGGATTGTAGGCTAACCATGCAGTTTGTGAAGTTCATGGACACAGTGGCCGCAAGAAGTGCCTTATTAGCGAACTGTGTGATCCCTGAAACACAGCACATCAATGACATCTGATCAAATATATTCAGCGCTGTACTTTGGCTAACATTTTAGAACTTACCTTTCTAAGTTTCAAACACGTGATACACGCTTGGCACACATTAATTGTCTGTCTTGGATGCATGGACTCTATGCGTTTTAAAAAGATTTGAATTGTTTTAATGAAATATAAAATAAAGATATTAATTATTATTATTACTTCCATGAAGCCCTTAACCTGCATAGCCTCCTGGAGAACCGAAATGTGTTCGTCTTCTTGTGATTTTTATGAGAAGAGTGTTTTTCTTTCTTAGTTTTTTTGTGGTGTGCCAGAGTTTTTCAAGGGGTCTTTGATTGAGATGTCATCCTTTTTAACATAGATATTTAGATCTCGACTTCCTAAGACAGCCCATGATTTGTCTGCTCTCGCGTTCTCTCTCAAAAGGTATTGGGGTACATAGGAGTACATCATTTTCACTACATAAGTTCCCATATACCAGAGGCCAACAGTGTGGGGGTCCATCCCTGATAACTGCTTCCTGCAATAGTTACATCTTTCTTTCAAAACCAGAGGATATTGGAGATGACATCATAAAAAAGAAACTCGAAAAACACTTAGAACAGGCTGCACAGTTACACTCCAGATCTCTTATTAATGAAGACGCGCAAATGAGGGAACTTAAGTCTCTAGTGCAAGGGTGCTTTACATATATCCAATGAGATGTCAGATCCAATGTTCTCGTGACTATGCTATCAAAGTCAAAGCAAACCAACCTGGCGCTGGTGATCAACTATGACAGAAAAAGATCCAGATCCAGTCTGATGCTTAGGAAGAGTTCAAAGGAGGGACGTGCAGGAGCAGGCATCAAGTAGATAAATAGATATAAAATCACTAATTTGAGAGATTATAGACAAGCAAAATGACCTGAAATGAATGGAATCTGGCTTATGAATCAAACAGTTTGGTAAAAATAAATTGGAGTGTTTATTTGAAAAAGATCAGCCTTTGGAATGGAGAAAGACAAAATCAAAGTTATGTGCTGAATTTGTTTTCATAAACAGACAATACCCGGTGGCATTGTATTTTTGGGGGGAATTTAAGGAAATTAGGGCACCAAGTGAATTTGCCTAGGAGAAAACGTGCCTTTAGAATAGTTGGTGTCCTGTTAAGCACATTTCTGATCAGGTATAAAAACAAAAGTTCCTTTTAGGCAGTATCTTGATGAAAAATGTTCAAGTATTCAGGACTGGTTCCTCGGGGACCAGACCATGACTACTAGTTACAGCAGGGTCCCCACAAGTTCATTTCATTTCCACAGCAAACTGTAGAGCTGCAGATGGTTCCTCGGGTTACCCATGCACCAGCTCCAGTTCTCTGAGTCTGCAGGAGCTTTCACCCCAGACACATGAGAGAGGTTTCACAATGGCAGGGAGAAATACATTTCAGTTTCAAATGATCTATTGATCATTCATTAGGGGACTCAGCTTCCATTGTCTCTAGTGGATTCTGCACTCTTTAGCTTCAGGAGAAAAATGCTATAGATACGTATGCTCTGTAGGACAGGACGGGGATCTGTTTGTCCTTGTGGGTCAGCAAAAGCTGTCTTTCCCAGCCCTCTAGCCCTTGGAGCAACTGTCCAGTCCCAGAGATTCCAGATTAAACTGGATACACACTTCTTTCCACAGAGCTCCGTCAAGCAGATGGGAATGTGTCAATGGCAACAGGCAATCTTCTGTTTTATTTCTGTATTAGGAAGCTGTCTGCCTGAAATTAACAATGAAGGGTGTTTTAAAATAGCTGTGAGAGAATCCGACTACCCCAACTAATATATGCCATACAGTCATAAATATTTCATCACATCCTATATCAAAGTAATTGATATTTCATTTCTACTTGAAGCCTCTGGATTGCAGCGCATCCTGATTTTTCAATGTAATTTGAAGGCTTCTCAGATAGCAAGCACGAATTTGTGAAATTCATTAATGAGCCTTGATGGGCCACTTTTGACTGTGCACGCTTTTCTTTTAGTTCATTGAGTACATTTCTAATGATATGCAGACTTCCAGATAGAGTTTCTGTTTTACGAATGAGTGGCGTGTTTGCTATTTACACTTATATAGGTAGGTGTTTCCTCCACATATCATGAAGGTGGCATATCCCCCCTTACTCAACCCCACATTTTTTTATGTTGCAGAGTGGACTTGTTATGCCCTGAGGAAGGTGCATGGCTGTTGGCAGGGTAACACCGAAACATGCTTTGGCACGAGATTGGAGGTCTAAAGGACATTATGACAAGCAAGAGAAGGTCCAACTGAGATTTAGATGCATATACAAAAATGACCAAAATGTGATGACTATCAACAATGTTGAAAAGGAGCATATAATAGTCTAGAAATATAGGCATGTGGTTTTCAAACATATAATACATTATAGTAATAAGAGTCATAGCACAGAGGAACTGGATGTGATGAAGCTCCTTTATTGTAAATAAGGACATTGTTTCTGGAATTGTTGGACCTTGTTTATGTACAGAGTTTTATGGCAGTGTGCGCATCTGGTTGAGTGAGGATTGAATGAGAATGTGTGCTTTATGAGAGGAGTGGTTGTTTGGATAAATGGGATGAGTGATGGATGTGTACTTTTTATATTTAAAGTTTATAGATTTACATGTGTTTGAAATTAATTATATGAAAACATAAATTCTTGAACTTGAAGGTAATAAGAATTTTTTGATTTAATAAATTAAGAAAGGTTTTTGGAATATATAGGAGATTTCATATGAATAACTTTTATATAGGATTTGATTAAATATCTATGACTGTGTAGGATATATTAATTAGTAGGGCTAGCCAGGTTCTCTTTCAGCTAGTCCTTATTCCCCTGCTCCGCAATCATTTTAAAATATTAACCCAGTCTGTGATTGGTGATAACAGTTGAGTAAATCAAACCAGAGTTTTAGTAATTAACCTACTTAATAATATTCTAGAGCCCTTTGCGCTACAGCAATTCATGATTCCAGATCTCTGATTAACTTCTGTTCCTTTCCATCTCTATCCAAACTCCTTCTGGGACCGGCACAGGTCTGCCTTTAAAGATTAAGGAAAATCTCCACCCCTCCAGGAACTAGCTGTCTTGTCTGGTTAGTGGCTCCAGTGGAGAGCCTCTGTGCACAAAGACATGACAGATGTGACTTGGTGTGGGTAAGAATAATTATTTGCATTCACCAGTTGAGTCTTTGCTGAGACCCAACCATTCTGTACCCACAAGGAAAGGCTGTCATGACACATTTGTGATGTATTCCTATAGGTTCTGAATCAATCCCCCCTATTCCTGACCCTATTCTGGTTAAACAAACCAACAAGTTAACTAGCAGTCAGCCCATGAGGTAGAAAAACTTAGGATATGAATTATCAAGTGAAGGCAAACGCCTGGCTGACAATTTCCTAGAGAAATGTGCCGTAATCCAAGCACCTAGAACACAAAAAAACCTACAGTCGATTCTAGGCTTCCTAAATTTCGGAAGAACATACATTGCAAATTATGCAGAAAGGGTCAAACCCCTTTATGATCTGATAAAACCAGATTTTAAAAGATCCAATTGGACTCAAATACACACAGAAATTTTGAGATCCTTACAAACAGACATGCTAATTAAAACAAAATTAGAAACACGTGATAACACACGCAATCTAGTGATTCGAGTCATCCCAGGAAGATGCGGATTCACATACCTGACCTCTAATGAGGGAGAAAAGGTACCAATTGCATTCAGATCACACTTGTACACAGAAGCTGAAAAGAAGTTCAGCATTAAAGAAAAAATTGTTCATGCTGTTCAAACCGCAATAGCTAGAGAAAAAGATCAAGCTGACGGTAGACATGTCACAGTCAGAACAGCAGAATCAGCCTTTGAGGCACTAAAAACACCGTGTAATTTACCAACAACAACATTAAATCCGGAATGGATACAATGGGTGAATTCAATCACAACGGACAAAGTATACTATTACTTTGATCCAGAACTAGAAGAATTAAAAAATCTAGAATATGAAGAAACATACCCTCTGCCAATCGACATTCTGCCTTTACGACATTACGCCTGTGTAATTTATACAGACGGACATGCTCAACCCCCCGTTTGGGGAGAACAGGCATACAACCCCACATGTGGGATTACAAAAGAAGTGTGGCGCGGAGGTAAACTAAAACCTCTATTAACAAAAACACACTCAGTAGAAACTAATTCAGAACAACAAACTGAAATACTAGCATTGAAAATGGCGCTAGATAATGCGGATCGCGAATTCCCGACACTTATAGTGTCAGATTCATATTACTGCGTCAAATCATGTAACAAGGATTTGCAGACATGGATTCAAAACGGTTACAAAGATGACACAGATGCACCTATAAAGCAGAAACTGCTCTGGGAACAAATAGCTCTTTTACAAAAAGAGCTACCAAAGACTCACGTGACACACTCACTGAGTCATCAGCGTGATGGCGTTCACGTTGCAGGGAATTCATTGGCTGAGACAGCCACAGCGGGAGCCACTAAATCGGCACCCGTAGTTCGAAAAAAGCGTACATTAAAATACATTGACGGTGAAACAGTGCTGGCAGTGAAAACGTCATCAAAAGGCGACTGCTCAGCGCTACCGATCAACTATCCACTCAATTATACATACATAATCGATGCAAACTCCGTCCCTTTTGCTCGAATCCCTGGAGTGGGGGATAGAGTGATTCCAAACATGGACAGGAGAAACTTGTTAATCGCAGACGCACATATGGGCGAGGGTCTCAGACACCTCAAACTAAAAGATTCTCTGGAAGAATTACAATCACGGTACTGGTGGCCAGGCATGAGCCTGCGTCACACCATGTTTGTAAAAAACTGCCCAAACTGCAACAGAGATCGCAGTGGGGAGAGAAACAGTTTAATACCTCGTCATTTTACTCCAGAAAAAATCAAGGGTAAAAAGGAAGGCTTGCGATTAACATATACAGGCTAGTTTCCACTTATAATGTAGACCACCAGCACTCGGCTGACGTCTGGACTGTTATACAAAGATTTGCGAGTCTAAATGGCATATACGCTAAGAGCATGCTACGTTTGACCATTGTTTTCACTCTAGCCCTCCAGCCTGATGGGGAACATGGCCAAATGAGCATAGCACAGCGGGAATCTTCTCACTTCCTTCCTGAGGGATACGGGATGGTGTAAAGAAAAAACCAAGGCATAAAGCAATCTATAACGGAAAGGATATTAGGTTCGGGAGCTGGGTGGGTCAAACATCTAATAAGTGTCCAACGTAGTCTAAATAACTTGCCAAGAAATTCTCTGAAGGGATTCAGTGCGTACGAATTATTATTTGGAACTAGGATGTTGATCTCTGACATTGATAGTCAGACTTCAGTGGTGAAAGAAAAAAGCTTTGATATCAAAGACCGTTTGGCTATTTTGCAGGACTTAAACAAAACAAGAAAAGACCTGAGCAACATAAAGTTGAAACAACAGCCAACAACCACTGAAGAACCACCACCTGTCCCAGCAAGACCTGTCTGGATTCCAAAAGTCGGGGATCTAGTCAGGGAAAAGATCGCGGTAAAGAAGGAATTTGGGCCTTCTTACAGAAAAGCAGTTCCTGTCTTGTCTATCAACGGGACAAGATCAGTTGTACTACCGCCACTTGCTGGTAAAAAGGAGAACCGAGTTGTATCCATCGACCTGGTAAAACCACAATCATGTGGCCGATAACAAACAGTAGGCCAAGTGGACTCCCAAGAAGTAGCCGAACACCAAGGTTTGCTACCAGTACAGAGGTCCTAACGAAGAGGCTCATCACATTCGAAACGCCTACAGAAGAACAACAAGGACTATGCAACAATGCAATAGAACTCAGACCTCTGAAAACCCAAATAAAAACATTTAGCAGAGACACACCAATCTATAATGAAGTACCAAGCGAAAATGCAAGAAACAGTAATCCTGAAGCAATTGGAACAATTGACAGAACTGCATCTGGCTACTTCATAAACTTCGATGATTCCTCTGAAGGCTTCAGTGAATCAAAGACACAGACATCATCAAAAACCTTTAAAGATAAAGCTAAAGAACTTTTGAAACAACTGAAAGAAACATATCTGATTTCTCCATGGATCGAATTTTGGGTGGGTTTTGGTGCATTTATCCTCATACTTTGGCTCATCATGGTACTTACTTTGGGACGCTTCGTTGAGGGAAAATATGCTAAAATGGACACAGCAAGTCAGAAAATCAACTTGATCCTCAAACCACACACATCTTCACACGTCGAGAAAAGAGAACTTTCTTCAGTCAACTTCACAGCCAATCCGATACCGGGTGGGGTAGCCTGGGACAACACTGACTATGAAATTTATGGTCCGGTCGAAATCCTGAAATATCCACACCAAATTAAGATCTCATTGAGTGACTTTGCAAAACCAAGCTCATTTGCTGATGATTGGGACTTCGAAAGCATTAATAATATGATGTCTGACTTAGTAATGTCTGCTAAATTTACCAAACATGATTATTTGCAGGGTTCTACAAATTATGATAGTATGTACTGTTATAACCACTATGGTAACCATTTTCTACATAGATCTGCACAACCTAGAAATGTTTTAAACTATAATCAATGGGAACATTGTGCAACCCCTCCAAAAGGACAAATATTCATATTTTTCCGGTTTTAACATAAGTAATGCTGAAGCATTTTATTTCAAATTGTCAAACAAGACAGGAACTAAGACCATGATAACAAACACAAAATTGATATATTCGGACTCATTTTTTGAACAAATGAATACTTTTGGTTTTGATTATTGGGACAAAAATGTTGAATTGAAAAGTGTTTGGGGCACAAAAGAATGGCAAGTACAGGGTATAGAATCTTTGTTTAGAGCCTGCATGATCCCAGAACAAATGATATTTTTAAACGACACTGTTCAACAAACTACCGGTCTTGGCCTAGCCAAAATCAAAGACTTAAATAAACCGTCTATTCCAAAACCAACAATGTACAGCAATACCTCTACAGATGAGGAGATAGACGTAAATTATGTATTAAACCAAAACAGAACACATCCAGATTGGAAACAGTGGTTGATCTGGCCCACAGATACTAATAACTGTCAAGACAGATTCCTGAACAAAACACAGGGGTTCAAAATGACCAGGCCAGACCCTAGATATCCCCAAAGACATCACCCAGGGATAATAACCACCTACAGTGTGGGCAAATTATGCCTTCAGTGGCTACAAACTTCCACACTGACAGAAATTAAGCAACACCTAACTTTACTTACTGATGGTGCTGACTTGCGTGATTTCATTTTGGGACCACGCAAACAGCGTCAGAAACGTTTCATAGCAGCCTCTGTATATGCAGCATACAATGAGGCCTGGAAGGTTACTCAAATTGAAACAGCAGAGAGAATACGGGAAATTGACCGTATTAATTTGGAAAAATCACTTTCTGTAGTGGACAATGGGTTAATGACTCTGTCCTCCAGAATTTTTTCTTTGGACAGCATTGTGTCTTCAGCAATCGACATATTATCGCAAGACTTACTGTTATTACAACACGGTCAGTCTCAATTGCGTTCTATTGTACAACTTGGCTGGACGTTACAAAATCTGCGTTCAGGCTATGTGCCTTGGCGTTTAATCAACACAACGTCACTATTCCAAATCTTTAACCTTACTGATAGACAAATCAGTATGGCACAAAAGGGTGCTGATTATACAATCTTGAGCATTGAAAAACTCGAAAGATTACCAGTGACAATGTCAGAACGACTTGTCAGTGAATGGATAATACATGGGATAATAAATATTCCAATCTCAACCTTCAGGTTTCAATACTGCCAAAAATATATACAGGCTGGCATGTACGAGAAATTGGGAAAGGGGTACATTAAAACAACATGGAACCTGCCCTATTCACATGCATGTGTCAGTAATAAAGGACAGAAAGTGTTTCTTAGTGGCAATAATTGTGCGATGTCACTAGGCGGCACGTTTCTGTGTAACGGAATTAGTTTGCATGGAGCCTGTGAAGGGAATTCATACAACCTTTCATGTCACCAGCAAGGCGCACCTGCAACAGAGATAGAACCATTCTTTCAAAGACTCTATAATGGGAGTTACATTCTAATTGTAGATCGCAGATGTTGTAGTCTTATGCCCGGGACTCCTTATCTCGTAACTACGACTGCGAAGGTCAAGTGCTGTGGACGCTTATTGTTCCCCAGCTCCTTTCCAGACAGGGAGGCAAGGGCATGGCCCAACTTGACAATTACTTCTATTCGAATAGATACTTTAAGCAGAATGAAAACAGTGCTTCTTCAGACGCCTACAAGGCTCACGTCATCAAAAGAAACGTATGATCTACAAGTCGCAAGGACGACTGCAGAGATACATTCATTGTTATCGACTAATTCCCCCTTACATTTCGCAGAAATCCTGAATGAAATCTTAAATATTTCTGATACCAATGGGGTCTCAAAGGTATTTAAGACAGTATTTTCGATGGCATTAACACCATTCAAAGCCATACTGGGTATTTTTCCAGATTTCATCCATTCGATTTTTGGCGGACTTCCCCTGATCTTGGGACTAATTGCAGGAATACTATTCTTGGTCCTTATTTTTCGTTATGGCAACCCATGTCACAGACCAAACTCTTGCGACAAGGGAAGAAACAATCCTAGCCATTGGATACCGGGACCGGATATCAAAAATCCTGGGACTCTCTAGGCTTAGAGACCTGAACATGACTTGGTTTCTATCATTTCGACCAATGTGGCAAAGATGTGTTTTACCTGTATTAAGGTGTCTGCTATGCGGAGAAGAATGCGTGTTAGACACCTGTCTGACGCTACAATCGGATGCGCCAATGGATGCAGAAACATTGTTGAGCCCGATCAAGGTTCACGCTTTGTGCTGCCCTCAAAGGCTACCAATCCTGATGACGGCATTCGTGGAAGCTTCACCACTACGATTAAGGGGTAGTGAAGTTCAAGATGAAAGCAGCATCGAACAAGTACGACCTTCTGTCAGCAATGCGAATCAGAATGTCAATGGAGACAATCATGCGCACGAATGCATGGTTACACCTTTTTCCGAGTTAGTGGAACTTTCCCAGGAAGCTGTTGACAGCTTTTTCGAAAGCCTAAGTGATATGATGTTCTCACCAGAGCAGAAATAGAGACTTTTGAGCAAGCTCGCACACGGCGTTCCCTGAATTCGGCCTTCAACTTTAAAAATAAAGTCACATGAACAATTTTACCTCCAGTTCACGGACAGCAATTTTTCAGCAGCCCCAAAATATTTTTGCATATTTTTCGGGACACTATCTTCTGCTTAAAGTAAGAACTATTCTTAGAGAACTAAGGTTTCTAAATTTTAGATAGCTTATAGACATTAGCTGCCCGCTGGTATGTTCATAAATATTTTATTCTGTGATGGAATGGTCTCGAACTTTTTTTCTGTATTAAGAGCCATTTCATGTGTAAATTATCATATACCAAATAGCAATAATGTATACAAATGCGTGATTACTTTGGCATTATTCTACAGCTTGAGTGCATACAATACATATGATTGCAATTCTTCCGTATATTTGAAAAATTTCTAAAATGCTTTTATGTATTTTGGGGTGGTAAGGTATACACTATACTCTATAGTATGTTTTACTATGCATAGATTAGTAAATATGTCCATAGTTAGCGTGGAGTGGGTGTGATGTATTCCTATAGGTTCTGAATCGATCCCCCTATTCCTGACCCTATTCTGGTTAAACAAACCAACAAGTTAACTAGCAGTCAGCCCATGAGGTAGAAAAACCCCCATGATGCAGATACCGTTATCTGACGCAGTCACACTACGGCACAGGAACGTGTTATCTGATTAGGTCATAACGCTTGCGATCTAATTAGACAAGCGATATTCCTCCAGCCCCTGATAAGGCATACGGAGTTCTCATAACAAATCAAACCTATGACAACCTGGGCAAAACCCTGCGGCCATTGTTTTGATTTCACCGAGAACTTCAGCAAAAGAATGTGCTAACGAGCAAGTCGTATGACATCCTTATTGACGTATCTATGTCCATCCTTACGTCAATCTCGGCACCTTAAAGGTATAAATATTACCGATATTGCCCTATGCAAACACACGCGGTGGTGACGAGACGGAGCAGCCATACTTGCCGAAGCCCAGAGCAGAGCAGACCCCGCTGGCACAGCCCCGCCTTCCTGACGCGCTGAGAACGAGACGCGCCGATTTCTCCTGCCGAGAGATCCAGCACCGGCGCTTCCGGGTAGCCCTCGCAGGCAGCCTGGAATATCGAGACCAGAGAGAGAGATACCATCCCTCATTCATCCTTAATTCCAGGTACAGAACTGAATAACTCCTCGCAGAGAATTCTTTAGTTATTCACTTGGCAAAAACAAACTTAACTTAAACTGTAACTTTCTATTCCCGCCCACGTATTAGGCTTAGGTCAGGTACACGGGGTAGGCGTATTTAGAAACACCAGTTGAGTACGTTTAGTCAAATGTATATGTGTATATAATATATTTTATTCATTTTAAAACTTCATATGGCTTAGAAACCATATCAATGTTTTTACAGTATTACTTCATACTATTGCTTTTAATGTATGCACTTTACTTAACTATAAGTATTGCAATAATATCGATCCATTTCTCTTGTATGAGAAAAGAGACTGATCAATGAATAACACCTTTTTATTGAACACGCCCGTCTCTTCCTTTTCTCTACATTCTGATGAGACTAAGAATGCACGTACTGACTGAGTAAAATAAATTGCCTTTTGTTCACACGACTCTCGAGATACACTCTTGATTAGGGGAGAGCAAAGTTGTCATGTTCTATGGTTGTCAGAAACTAAATCCCTTCTTGTCTAATCAGGGAAGTTAATTCCTTCCTGAACATTCAAGAAAGTTTCTAGTGAACTCTGAGCTAGCTGGCAAACCCAAAACTTTAAGTCTAATATCGTCAGTAGTAGACCTAGTTAACGTCTGGTCTAGGCCTTTACTATTGAAGGTATTATTCCAATGCGCAGAGCCTATTGGGATATTAGGAACTACACTACACATTAAGCTACGTTTTCTCCAGTGATTCACCATAATAACATGCAATAGGAGGGAGCGCTTTGCAAGATGCTTGCGCTAATCCATGGTGAAATCCCCAGAGTTTTCAGAGGAGGTGGAAGGTTTGCTCCCAAAATGCACCCAGAGTGGGAGCAAGGCTGGACCTCACCGTGCAACCCTTTGGTGCCAGAATACGCACCAGGAGAATTAAAGATCACTACTGTACGTGGACTTAACAACCAGACCCGTTCAGAAGAACTCCTAAATTAACAAGGGAAATATGGTTGTTTGACCCAGTGCTTTCACTTTCCCAGGTATTACTAGTGTTTGTTGTGTTCTCCCAGTGCGGATAACCATCACATGGGTGGGGGCTGGTGCAAAGATCTGAACAGAACAGCTTTGAGAAAACTTTTCTGGGCCCTCTATTATGTGGCAGAGCATTCAAAGATTAGGAATAAGAGAGACCTAGGACGTGGCATTTGCAACACAATAACTAAGTAACACTACCCGGTGCGTTGGTGGTTTGTGAAGTTTTTCTGGCTCTCCCTGAACCTCATTTTGTCTGGGAGTATGAGAAGAAGTGACCCGACCGGGTAATCCGCTACTTTTCTTTAGTTAATCGGTGAAGCGAATTTGGGTGTTTTTACGGCTCAGGATATCTCAGTAGGTGATTGAAAAAGGGAGGGGGGTGGATATCACCTATTTTGAATTTTGCAAAAATATATTCGGCCACACCTAGTCACAGTGCAATAGCTTAGGTGGTTCATGCAGCTATTGTAGAGATCCTTGTGGAAACTGCAGAATAGAAATTACGATCCTGAGAAATATTTCAGAGGGTTATGCAAAGCTTTGTTGTTCATACTGTGACAAAATAAATGCCATTGAGTTGTGCAGTAATATTTTTAAATTCCCAAAACACAGCATCCTGAAACTAATCCACATCATTCTCTGGCATTCATTTTAGATGCTAGGGTTTGATGGAATAAGCATTCTTTTAACAATCAATCAAGGAATTGTGAAGCATGCTACTCACCCGTAGGGGTCGCAGCTCTGACCATTTCCAAGAGCCAGGTATTGAGGGTCTTCCTGAAGATGTGTAAAGAATGGGGGCGCATCTGATGTTGATCGGGAGCTCGTTCCAGGTCTTTGCCGCGTAGTAGGAGAAGGCTCTTCCACCCGTGTGGCTCTGTGGATGTGTGGGGTTTTGGCGAGGTCGGTGGATCGGAGGTGTCTCTTGGGTACGTGGAAAGAGATTCTTTCCTTGAGATATTGGGGTCCGGTGTGGAGGCATTTGTAAACGTGGGTGAGTATCTTGAAGGTTACTCTCTTCTCGACGGGAATCCAGTGGAGGTCTCGCAGTTGTTGGGTGAAGTGTTTGTGTCTAGGGGTGCCGGGGATGAGTCTTGCCGCTGTCTTCTGTATGGTCTGCAGCTTGCGGAGCACAGATTTGTTGATCCCAGCATAGAGGGTGTTTCTGTAGTCCAGTCTGCTGCTTATGAGTGCGTGGGTGACAGTCTTTCTTGATTCAGGGGGATCCATTTGAAGGTCTTGCGGAGTATGTGGAGGGTGTTGAAGCAGGTGGAGGCGATCTGTCGTGTCATGGTGAGGGAGGAAGAGGTGAGAATGATGCTGAGGTTCTGGGCTTGGTCCGTGGGGGTGGGGAACTGCAGAGGGCAATGGGCCACCAGGTGTTGTCCCATGCAGAGGGGGAGGGTCCGAGGATGAAGACTTCTGTCTTCTCCAAGTTAACCTTCAGGCAGTTGCTGCTCATCCAGGATGCGACGTCCGTCATTTCTTCCCGGAAGCTGAGTCTGGTGGTGAGGGGGTCCTTAGTAAGGGAGAGGATGAGCTGGGTGTCGTCGGCGTAGGATACTATGCTGAGTCCATGTTGTCTGACTATGGTGGCGAGGGGGGCCATGTAGAAGTTGAAGAGAGTGGGGCTGGGCGATGATCCTTGGGGTACTCCGCAGTTGATCTCTGTGGATTCGGAGAGGAAGGGCGGGAGTCTGGTTCTTTGGGTTCTGCCGGTGAGGGAGAAGTGGAGCCAGTTGACACAAAGTTCTGGCGAAATTCTGCTAATCGCTGGAATTTTTTCCACGAGGCCACAGAAATGCAGGCTGGCGAGTTAGATTTTAGAGTCCTCAAGCATGATTTTCTACTGCGGGTGGTTGCTGGCAGGCATGGCCAGAGGGCCGCTGCCTGAGTAGAATTGCTGCAGCTTGAGTAGATTTTCTACTCAAACTGTAGGAAAATCAACTTGATTGCTGCGTACTATTGGATTTCGCATGGTGCCGTTCTTGATGATTTTCCTGTGCTGTTCATGCTACCGGCACTAAATTGTAGCATGAGCAATGCAACATGCATATTTTCAACCCGCTGCGGATTTTCACAGAGTTTTTATGTAAGTCTGCAGAATTCTGTGGACTCAAATTACACAACTTCCGCCCACCCCTGCTAAATACGCAGTTTTTCACTTTTTTTAATGTAATGCGACCAAACTTCTTTTTTTTTTTGCATCTGCAAGGATTTTCTTGACATTTTACACAGCCTAGTAGGACTGACAAAATAAATCTCCAGTCGGGCAAATGTTGGACATTAAAGGGATCCAGGAGTGAGTATGAAACGAGGAGCAATGCAAGTCTTTAGCCAGCCCCACATTTGGATCTGACGGAAGCTGAGCAGGGGAGCCCACTCCAGGTATTTTTCTCCGGATCCAAAGCATCAGAGTGTTCAGACCTGTTCACCTAAGAGTCTGCATACTTAAAGAAAGGGTGTGCCAGAGAGGAATTTCAAAGCAATGGAGACCTGAGGAGACACCCAGACATACCATTAATGACCGCAAAGCGCCCAGGAGAGGAGACTGTACAAGGGGGTCTGGTGCAATGCCTCTTCCCTTTAGATTCTGGTGAAGAAGTGAAGAGGGTGGTGTTGCAAATTCCTCAGACCTGGGCAGCTTGGGAGTTAGAGCAGGGGTGCAAGAAGATTGCTTCTGATGGCATACTTCACAGGAGTAAACTAAGCTGCAAGTGCTATGCCTCTTGGCTTCCTTCTGTGCCTTTGATCAGACTGAGACTAGGTCCAGAGAGAGAGACCTCACAATGGGACACGTCAGTAGCATCTTACCAAGAAGGAGGCACTAGCTCAATTTCATGGTGCACTAGTAGTGTGGGATTTTCCCACCCAAACTAGGATGTGATGTGATGGCACAGCAAAGTCTCTGGAGTAAGAGAGTGTTTAGTCCCCAAAGGGCCCTCGGCTACTGCGCTATGATGCCCCTTCTCTTGATCTTGACAACTGGATTCTCAGGTACCAAAGGAAAAATGGACATATGACCTCCGCAGGGATGCTCACACCCATTGAGTACAGTCAATATAGGTGATCTTTACATGGGAGGCGAAAGGTCCCTAGGTAGAGTGCCTCACTGCATAACTATTAGAATGGGTATTTGGTACTGCA
This sequence comes from Lissotriton helveticus, assembly GCF_964261635.1. Classification (NCBI taxonomy): domain Eukaryota; kingdom Metazoa; phylum Chordata; class Amphibia; order Caudata; family Salamandridae; genus Lissotriton; species Lissotriton helveticus. Next base: position 1,675,189,240 of record NC_136065.1, read on the forward strand.
TGCAGTTTCTGATTCCCTCTATTCCCCTCTTTAATAGTGGTTAACTCCAACACCTCTTGAAGGATATGAACGCGTCTACTTTTCATCCATGCAAGGTGGTTCCAGAGGAAAGTCCTATTGATGATTGCACAAAATGCTCAGGTAAGCTTTGAAAGACTGTTGCCCAATAGGACATATATAGGTTATGACGTTCAGCACCTGTAAATGGTTGATGACGCTACACAGACAACTAAATGCCCAAGAATTTCAGCAGAAGCTAACCAAGGTAATGGAAGAAGAAGTATGGAGTAGGAAACACAGGAACAAATCTACAGAAGTAGTAAGATTTGGATTCACGTTATAATTTGCTGAGCATGAGAGAAGCAGGTTGCAAACAGCATTGCTCGGAGGGAAAAAGGTTGAGGTAGGTGTGCTCGTGCATGACATATGGCATGTGCATCTTAACACCCTTGCAAAGCTCCACAGAACTGCTCTAGAAGTATCCCAGCACTAGGTCGCAAGGTACGTCAAGTTGACGATGGAACACAGCCATGATGAGGAGTAACAACAATTGTGGGATTGAGCTTCCAGGAATAAATTGGGACCACTTGGTTGTTTATCAAACTCTAGCCACTGGGATGAAAAGCCTCCCGTCTCGAAGTACTTCAGCATGCACTCCACCCTCAAGGATGCTTGAGCGGGTGATGCAGCTGGCAACCAACCAGCATAGCCACTTGACTGCAGCACTCCATGAATTGTGGGTAAATACTCAGGAGTTTAATCTTTCCACCTTACCTGCTCTAGTGGTATGCACTGAGGCCCCATGGACAAGACGTTCAGGAGTACACTGGCGGCCCGTGCTTATGCTGAGGAAGATCTGGCGGCTAGCAGAGGGGTGAAGGCTGGCTGTACTGATGCTGGGCGGCCGCGAAGGCTCGCCCCGGGGTGAGAGAGTCGCTGGTGAGGCTCACGCCGCACGCACATTAATGGTACAGAAGTTTGGCGGATCTGTGTTATCCGCGTGTCAGCCTTCTTGGACAGGGTAGCACTGCACGAGCTGGTGATAACAAGGCTGCGATAGTCAGCCTGTAGTGCAATGCCTGTCGTCTTAGCAGATTACAGTAGGGGCCGTGCGGACTGCAGTGTAGAGTCTGGCACCTGAATGCATGATGCCACCTCCGTCTGGGGGGTCCTTCTATCAGGTGCTGCTCTTCTTTGGGGGCACCTACATCCTCACTACATCACTGGACCCTGTACAGAGGCTGCAAAGATAAAGCTCCTGTTATGAACTTAGCAATACCAGTAAAACAGGATGTTCCCTTGGGTGTGGATAGATGAAGTGAGCCAAAGAATCAAGAGAAAATAATTACAAATTACAAATTAAGTCAAGAATTCTTACAATTTATTGAGAATACAAAAGGTTTTTTTTAAAAACGAAGAGTGGACCAGAAGGATCCCACTCCACACAACTAAAACCATAAAAAAGTTTTTACATTCAATATTGGCCAGCAAGATTGAAACACAAAAGACAGAAAGGACTGTAAGACATAGAATAATGCAATACTGATTGTATATTCGGACCCGTTTGTAAACACCTAAGCTATGTACACCATAATTTTGTCTATCAGCAAAAGATGTCGAGATCATGAATTATACTTGGTGTAGCGTCGACGCGTTTTGGTGGTATTTCAAAGTTTTATCCACCTTTATCAAGACAATGTTTTGATTTCTGTCAGGGTTCAGGGGTCGATATAATTGCCCTAGAAAAATAAACATACAATAAATTCCGATGCATATCTAGTAATTTATGATCGTTATTTTTAACGGTGTTATCTCTTTAGCCTGTAAAACATACAACATGGCAATACATTTATATAAACCCACTCTAAAATATCTTGGTGGTATTGTAACTGATGTTTTTTTCAATACATCATACACGTAGGTATACAGTCACTGTTGAACAGATTATGGTTCTTCTTACAAATTTATACCAAGGGAATTAACAGTTATAATACATGTCTTTATGCAGGATCAACTATTTACCCTCCTTTCACAGAGATAGAAAATTCAGTTCGTTAACCATTTATTAGTTTCTTTATATCACTCTCTTTGAGGAAAACCTGTTCTTATTTGAGTGGAAATTAACAAATACTGTGCATCATCCAAAAGGATGAAAAGCTGAAAGGCTTTTGAAATATACAAAGTTGATACCATGTCTAACCATCTGTAAATTATTTCCTGCCTCTTTCTTCGAAGATAAACTATTATCTTAAGGGTATAGGTTACCACAATTTATGAGGGAGAAAGACAATGCTTTTAAGAAATGCGACTGGTTTTTTATAGTAGATATCCATATGAGACTGTATACCAGATTAAGAAAGCCGGACAATTTAGTCTATTTTAAAGTGTTTATATAAAGTGAAAGATAAGTTTACCTGGGAGTCCGTGTTAGGAAGATATTTTCAGATTCTATGTTATTCGGTATTTGTGTAGAAATTGTTAAAACCGCAAAACAAGTTGAAGCTGCCTATAGAGTGCTCCTTGTCACGAATCATGCCTAGCTAACCGCCTGGGATATTACATCTTCTTAATTAAAAAAGCGTTAGAGCACAGTTCTCCCCCCCTTATGATTATCCTATATCCTTTTTCAATCCACAGGAGCACTCTATTGGCAGCTTCAACTTGTTTTGCTGTTTTAACAATTTCTACACAAATACCGAATAACATAGAATCTGAAAATATCTTCCTAGCACGGACTCCCAGGTAAACTTATCTTTCACTTTATATAAACACTTTAAAATAGACTAAATTGTCCGGCTTTCTTAATCTGGTATACGATCTCATATGGATATCTACTATAAACAAGCATTTACAATGCAACGGTTTCGCCTTGGCAAAAGTTAGAGATATTGGCATTGTAAATTACAACATTTTTATTTATGTGTTGGTTTTGAAAACAGATAAATAAATGACATTGTCATTTACATTGCCAATAGCTTAATCTCTCGCAAATGTGAGACCTATTGTACCCTACTGGACGAGCTCAGCAGACAGCAATTACTACCACACACACACACCCAGAGCCACACACACACACAGCCAGCCACACACACCCAGAGCCAAACACACACACACACACACCCAGAGCCACACACACACACCCAAAGCCACACACACACACCCAAAGCCACACACACACACCCAAAGCCACACACACACACACACACACATCCAGAGCCACACACACACACCCAGAGCCACACACACACCCACACCCAGAGCCACACACACACCCAGAGCCACACACACACACACACCCAGAGCCACACACACACACACCCAGAGCCACACACACACACACACCCAGAGCCACACACACCCAGAGACACACACACACACGCACACAGAGCCACACACACACACACACACACACACACACCCAGTGCCACACACACCAACCCAGAGCCACACACATCCACACACACCCACCCAGAGCCACACACACCCACCCAGAGCCACACACACCCACCCAGAGCCACACACACCCACCCAGGAGAGCAAACACAGCGAGGGGGCAGGGAAGCAAGCACAGCGAGGGGGCAGGGAAGCAAGCACAGCGAGGGGGCAGGGAAGCAAGCACAGCGAGGGGGCAGGGAAGCAAACCAGGGGGCAGGGAAGCAAACCAGGGGGCAGGGAAGCAAGCACAGGCAGGTTGCAGGGGAGCAAGCACAGCCAGGGTCAGGGGAACCAGGGGGCGGGGAGCAAGCACAGCCAGGGGGCGGGGAAGCAAGCACAGCCAGGGGGCGAGGAAGCAAGCACGGGCAGGGAAGCAAGCACAGCCAGGGGGCAGGGAATCAAGCACACTAGTCACTAGTAGGTTTCAAAAGAGATCCTGGGCTGCACAATTTTGAGATCAAGTATTTGTGCAACAGCTGGCCGGAGATCCCTACTGGAATACTGGGAGAGGGCATGAACCCTCTGCCTACTCAGAAACGCAGATAAGGAGCAAGATTACACTTTCAAGCAGGATGAAACAGAAAGCATGAGGATCAACGCATAACCAGTGCTGCTGCCACAGCCAGAGTTAAAAAAACGTAAAGAATGTCGCTACGACGCTTGGACAGAAAACTGACACCTACTGCAAGTTTAGATCAACTGGCCTGCAGTGATGCAGTATCCAGGCAACCTGTTGCCCCACTGGCCATTTACACGGCTTGCTGCAGAGCACCCTGTGTGTAGGACATGAAGCAGGGATTTTCCCTTCCCTGGTAATTTTTCGCTGATAATCTAAAATAACTAAAAATGTCCCTTCACCCCTGCTAGCTAATTTCTTCTTCATGCAACTGCAGGTTACAGCTGCTCGCAAAAGTGAAAGGCTCAGAGTATCACCGAGATAATCTGGCTACATGGTTACCATCATGTAAACCATATATTCTACACAGGAACTGGATCTTAAGAGGACCACTAATGTTAAATCACCAAGGTTCCTTAGCAAGAAAGCTAGATCGTTAACTTGATTTATACCAGAACCAAGTGATAGACTGAACCCTAAATGAAACCATGCAGCCTGAGATTCAGAGTGGGAGGTTTTGGCTAGGAAAGGATTTTCGAGTGCCTAAGGTGAGGTGTGCCTCACAACTGCATTAGTGAGGAATGGGACGAGGAATGTGTTTGAAGATGGTAAATGAGCATTTATTAACACATTCACCACTGCTTTTGTCCACTGCAGACATGCTATGGTGCAATTAAGGATTTCTTTGAGTGGCTTTCCTTCACAATAAACCTTTCTTCCCCCGACCCCTGCACATACAGCAATATTAATGCCGAAGTGTATGCCAGTTATGTTTTATCAGAGTGGTGGGAAATTGTGCTGTTTCACACCTAAATCACAGACTTTTAGAATCGCAAAGCGTTTGTGAGTCCATGCCATTGTCATCAACCTCCGAAGCCACTAATGAGGCCCTTTCTGCCTGTCTATGTCCTGCTTTCTTTTGACATACAGACCCTACAAAGTCTTCATCATTTCCTCTTAGCTGATATTAATGCAGTCTCTCCATGTCTATTTCAGACATTGTAGAACAAACACACTGTTTGTGTTTCCACCACGTCTGCCTAGAGGCTGTTGCTTCTATGTATACTGTCTGTACAAAATGTTTACTAATGTGACTTATGAGTCATCCCCCTGCAGCCTCACAAAATATCTTGCAGTTCTACTATCTTTATACCCTTTAAAGTGTGTGTATTAGTATTTCACAACCATGCCACGTGTCACCTTATTCCCTTTAAACTGGGTATATTACTGCTACACACCTAAGCTCAGTTTCCACGTGCGTGGATTTTTAAGACCGTCCTCACACTAGTAGTTTTACTCATATACTTTTGTGTGTGTCCGTCTTTGGCTTCTTGCTAAACAACCATCAATCCAATCTATCCCATTCTAGTATCCTAGCCAAATCAATAGAAGCAGGGTATGTTTCCTTCACCACAACATGGCTTGCTTTTTGTTTGAACATTTCTAAACCTGAAATGTCATTCTCTTACGAAAACAAGCACTAGATAAAAGGCAAACACAGGGTGGACTCCTGCCATTCCACTCTTCCTCACCAACGTGCCTGGACTCGGAACCATCCGGAAACTTCTACTCAGCCAAACGTTTACCAGCATACATCACACGCACAGACAAAATCCGAGCAGGAGGTCGAGCCTTCTCTTACATTGCAGGAGGTCAAAGTGGGGGGAAACCTGGAATGGATGTTTTTAGTTCTATATTTAGTATATATCAGCCTGCTTCGTCAGTGTGCACATGAACTCGCATTTAATTCAGGCACCGGTGTGTGATGGGCTCGCAATGGAGTTTTTGGGGGACTGACCGGTCTGTTATTGTACCGTATCTCTATGAGACTTTCAGTGATTCTGGCCTGGCTGGACTCAGAACTGGCCCTACTTCCACATAGAGGCCCCGCCGTCACTGTATATAATCTGTTCTCTGCTCCTTAACGGTATCGGTGTTTACAAGGTGAAAACTCCTCTCACTCAATATAGAGGGAGCTGGGACCAGAAAAGCAGCTGGCTCTTAAAAGAGCCATGCCAGAGCGACCCAATAAAGGGACACCCTCTGGTACCCAATCGGGGAGTGCCCCCGAGCGCTGCTGTTCTTTCTCAAGACTATAAAAAGTTTTTTTTATTGACGAAAGCAAGATGGCGGATTGAAGCCGCCGCAGTGAGGCTCTCTCCGAAAGACGGTCTCCCACCCGTGCAAGCTACAGCACACTCCCACCCGATTGATGCGGTGCAACAATATTTTTTGGTGATCATCTAAGAATTGGGGGACTAGCCAGAATTAGCGACCCGGTGAGCCTACCGATTTACCTCCAATTTACTTGGATGCTGCTCCTGGCGTTTGGTGCTCGGCGTCTGGCGTCTTGCGGCCGGCGCTCTGCTCAACACCGCAGCTGCCGCGCAGAGTAACTGAGCCGCAGCTGATTCTTCGTTGGATTCGACAGTGCAGGTGCTGGGCTGAGCACACTACGGCGGCCCCGCAGGCGGACGACATTGGCGGCATTGGCGGCTGGTTACAGGCTACCGGCAGCTATCAGCGGCAGGAAGAAGCCGCGATTTGCGACGCTGGTGGTTTTTCTTGACCACGGACCACGGATCACGGCTATAACACACTGCAGCCAGATATAGAGAAAGAAAAAGCACAGAAGAACGCCGAATTGAGAGAGGAGGTATTTGGGGGGGCAATTATTGCACGAAACATTGTGAAACATTGTGGCCTCGATTGAACAATTGGGAAAACTCTTTGCTTCTTTCTTGGAAAATTGGAAAACTCGGCTTCAGGGGGTAGAGAGCTGTTGGATTTTGCTGGACTTTGTTGAAGGGGGTGCTCAATATATGTTATACCTCGCCGAGCTGAGCTACAGCTACAGCTACAGCTACAACCTCAATCACTACTCAAGCCTTGGTCAGTGAATAGGGTGGTCAGGCTGGTCAGCGAACAGGCCCCCCCCCTTTTTCTTTTTCTATATATAAATCTCCATTTGGAAGCAGGAACTTTTTTCTTTTCTGAGCATTACTTGACTAAATTGACCAAACTGAGCAAATTGTGTTAAAACCACAGGTGCAATCAGGTGATTTATGGATTTATGGATAATAGTGGATAATAGTGCACCACAGGTTTTACTAAGCCGTTAGATACCGGATACTGGGTTACTAACATTTGCAAACATTTGCAAACATTTGTGAAACATCTGCTTTAAAACTTGCTCCTAAACCTACTGCCAACAATATAACAATATATACAATATATTGCTCTTCAAAATAAGGCTTAACATAAGGCCACAAGGTCATAAGGGCATACCCTTATACCCCTATACTTTTAGGCCCTCATGGCTCCAAAAAACACAAGACAGAATAAAGCTCTATTGAAAGGTACACCCCCAATGGGGCCAGAGGAGCAGCTTAGACCTATTTCACCAGCAGTGGTGGCACGCCTATCCTGCCTCACTCGACAGGAATCTCAAGTTGGTAAACTGCCGCTAACCCCCCTTTCAATACCCTCTTCCACTCTGACTACAAAAGAGAAAGAAACTCCTTTCAAAATTAAATCTAGAATGAAAGAGGACGACATACTTAATAACAAAACCAAAAGGACCGGTAACAATAACGGCAAATCTACTCGACAACAAGAGGGGGAGATAGATGGTAACGCAACAATAGAGATCAACCCCAATAAGGTAACACCTACGCAGATCACACAGCTTACTCAAACAAGGCAATCCAAACCAAACATTACAATGGGACCACTCGCAGTTACCGAAACTACTCAGGGTGCTGAATCAGAACCGACTTTCGACACTCCAATTGACGCTCCTGATACCACTCTGTCAAGCTTTGAACCTGAACCTGAGGCTGAAGTTTATGCGCATATGCACACATCAGTACAGACACTGGTATCACTGGTATCACCTCCAATCACAAGCATAGAATTCAATAGCTTAAATACTGATAATGATGGGGGGAACATTGAGGCGAACTTAATACAAGAATTAGACTCCAATGATGAAGAATATGAAGAATACGTCGAAGGAAAGGAGGGGACGGAGGGAATGGAAGAAGATGGGGCAGGCAAACGAACTGAGAACTCCCGAGCTCAAACAAGAAAAGAGAAGTCTATTGCTACTAAAAAAAAGGGGAAAGGAAAAGGAAGAGCTAAGAAAGGGAAGATAAAAGAAACAACAACAACAATGCTTACAAATCTACTCACAAACGCTACTGGACCCACAGGAGGGACCACAATTAAAGATCAGAGCCCTTTACTTAAGTGGATGCAAGTCAAGGGGGGTCCACAAAAAATGTCATTTGTGTTACCAAGAGACCATATTACGGAAATGAATAGTCCACAAGACAACAATATTTTCAAGTCCCCTCCTAGCAATCGGGCCTTGCTAACTCCAGAATCGGCTCTAAACTCAAACTCCAATTCAGCACCTATTACTAAGGCCTTGATGGACAATGTACCAGTAGCGCTTACACCGTTTATAACCTCAACTAATTTAGCAACTGCTACACTGCCCACATCAGCCATTGCGGCTACACCAAATACATCTCCCACTACATCTCTCATATTCTCTCCTATCGCCTCCCAAACTGAGACTACTTCCTCATCTTTGGACCTAATCTTAAAGACACTAATGGTCCACCATGAAGAGTCCCAACAACATTTTCGCCAACTTAAGGAGGATAATTGCAAGATCCATAATTGCCTACAGGAGGTTACCAACAAGCTCAGTGGCGTAACAAAAGATATCGAAGAATTGCAACAGAGGGTAGCTAACGCTGAGGAAACACTGGCCACCACCACTGCCTCTACAGCGGAACATAAGGAAGATATAGAGACTTTAAAAAACAAAGTCGAGGATCTTGAGAACCGCCAAAGGCGCCAGAATTTGAGAATCTTTGGAATACCCGAAGGAACGGAAGGCTCCGATGCAAGAGCCTATTTGATCCGACTTTTTCAGAAATCATTCCCTGACCTGGATGACTGGGACTGGGATTGCCAACTCCAAAGGGTACACAGACTACCGATTATCCCCAAGAATAAAGAGAGTAAATACCCTTGACCAATTCTGGTTTATTTCGGCAATTATTTGCTAAGACAGGCAATTTCATCGAAAGCCAGACCTAATACACCTATCACTTGTGACAATATAACTTTCTTTGCTAAATCAGACCTTAGCAAAGCTACTATGGATAGAAGATGGGTGCTACGGAAATTGATAGACCCTTTTAAATCTAGGGGCGCTACAGCATATCTACAGGAACCAGCACGCCTTAAAATTATAAAAGCAGGACAAGTTTATTTTTTCAACGACGTCAAAGACGCAGAGCAACTTTTGGCCAAAATGGACACTTAACTTCACCTAGCTAAACTTATAGGAAATTAGAATTTGAAAGCCATGAGCGATCATTTTGATTTGTAAAGGGGAAAAAAGGGAAAGAAGGAAGGAAAAAAAAGAAAAAGAAAAAAAATCTCCTTTTTTTTTTTTATTTCTATTTTGAGGTGGGGATTGGCTGATATTTTTTTTTTTAAGACAAGATTAACACTGAATGGGAGACCACGGGGAGACCTCTCTGCTCCGCTGCCCTTCCAACGGCAGCAGAAGATAGAGGGAGGCTTTCGGGTAGGTACGTGGGGTGGGGCCTCTAAAGCAGGGGGGGAAGCTTTAGGGGAGCTAGAAGAGGGGGGAAAGAGTAGGAAAAATAAGGGGGAAAAAAACTATTGCAAGAGAGAAAAATGTGTAAAAAAACACAACGAGATTTTGGAATTTAATATATGGAGAAGAATAAGTGAGATCATTATAATTTATGCTTTCTCTTAGATGTTTGATTTGGAATGTTGCCGGTCTCAATAATAAATGTAAAAGAAAATTGGTACAAGAAGAAATTAATATGTATAAACCACATATGGTATTCCTCTCAGAAACTCATATTAGATATAGAGACCGCAAATTATTATCACAAATGGGCTATGACCTTGTTGTTTGTTCAACTATAGATACAACTAACCGAGGTGTTGCTATTTTGAAACAGAAATGGTTAAAACTAAACGTTATCAAAACCATTAGTGATGCTAAAGGCAGATGGGCAATAGCTCAACTGCAATTTAATCAAAAATGCTATGTATTTTGTATAATTTATGGCCCAAACGTTGACATACCAAAATTATATGAACACTTGACTATTGAATTACTTGACTGGGATGGGGAACTGGTGTTAATGGGGGATTTTAATTGTGTTATGAACTACACCATAGATTCTACAAGTAAATGCACTAGAAATAGGATGAGGAAAGTGAGACACGCCATAGAGGAACTAGTTAGGATACATAATTTGAAAGACGTTTGGCGCACTAAATATCCTACAATTCCCGGCTTCACCTATTTCTCCGCCCCACATCAAACTTTCTCTAGGATTGATCTGGTATGGACAACTGATAATATTTCAACTAACTGCCAAATTGAAATCTGTCCCAAAGTTACCTCTGATCACAACCCAATACTGTTTGAATTCAAAATTTTGGACACTAAACCAACTACTCGCCAATTTACATATCCCAGATACTTACTTACGGATCCTAAATTCATCTTGGGTTTGAAGAACCACATACTTGAATATATATCGTTAAATATTAACTCCACTGCGGTTAACTACGTATGGGACTCCTGTAAATGTAGTATCAGAGGTTATACACAACAATATATATTCCGGGACAATGCAGATAAGAGAAGAGGTGAAAAACTAGCTACTTCCAATATACTAACAGCCGAACAACAACTCGCAGATGCTATTATACAAGGCAATACTAATATTGAAGAGATAAAATTAACATTAATCTCATTAAGAGCAGCCCTAAAGAAAACTCTTAGAGAAAAATATAGCTCTAAAATACATAAATATAAACTAACACAATATGAAGGGGGAGATAGAATTGGGAAAATCTTGGCTTATAAGGTAGCCGATAAAAAGGCTAAAACTACCATAAAAATAATTAAAGGGTTGGATTCTAAAAAATATCAAAAACAAGAACAGATTTTAGAGCAATTTGCTAAATACTATTGCTATTTATATACTCCAGAGAATACACCCACCTTAGAAACAATAGAATCCTATTTAGAAATTCACAGACCCGCAATAATAGATTCGGAGAAAAATAAAATACTAAATACTAAAATAACAATGGAAGAAATAAAAAAGGCTATACATTCACTCCCCTTAGGTAAGGCCGCTGGCGAAGACAATCTACCCATGGAGATCTATAAGATTTGCGAACAAGAACTACTTCCTTTGCTCCATCAGGTGATAGATTCTATAGCTGAAACAGGTAGTGCCCCTGCTTCTTGGCGTATAGCAAAAATTATTTTCTTTTTGAAAAAAAAAAAACCACCAGAAGAACAGGGATCATACCGACCAATTTCATTAATTAACACTGATGCAAAGATTTTCGCCAAAATACTTTCCAACCGACTAGCCCCTATTATGCCTGATCTGGTTAACTGTCAACAACATGGATTTGTGGTGGGGAGAGATACTACTGCTCATATTAACACCGCAATAACCGTTTTTGATGTTGCGGCGGTCACTCACACCCCACTGGGAATGGTTATGCTAGATGCTGAGAAAGCATTCGACCGAGTGGGGTGGGAGTACTTATGGGCAACATTAAGATCAATTGGTATACAGGGACAATATCTGAGATGGATACAATCCCTATATGAAGCACCATCAGCTATAGTCAGCTATCTAGGTAATAACTCAGGTAGTTTTTTGATAAAAAGGGGTACTAGACAGGGGTGCCCTCTCTCACCCCTGCTCTTTGCTTTAGCGTTAGAACCATTCTTAAACGCTCTTACGATCCAAGACAGTATCATCCCAATAGAACATGAAGGTAATACTTTAAAAATTACAGCTTTTGCTGATGACATTGCCATCTATACCACCGAATTGGCACAAGCTATACCTAATATAATTAAGGAAGCTAAAGACTTTGGCGATATATCGGGCTATCGCCTAAATGTTAATAAAACTCAAGTAATAGCGAACTACAAACCGCTTCAACCGATAATAGGTCTATGCTCTGAAGCTACATATTTAGGAGTGAAACTCACCTCGAATATCGATAAAATCATTTCAATAAACTATGAGCCCCTACTAAAGGATATTACATCCACTCTCAAAAATTGGCATAAAATACCACTTAGTCTGATCGGACGCATCAATATAATCAAAATGAAAATAGTACCAAAAATACTTTACTTGTTTAGATCTATCCCGCTACAACTGAACATAACTTATATTAGGAGGATAGAAAATATCTGTAGTAAATAAATATGGGGATACAAAAAAGCCCGGAGGTCAATGACGGCACTTAAATTATCTATTGAAAAAGGAGGATTAAACTTTCCAGAATTAAAAACTTACTTCTTTGCTACTTTTATTTCACGTATACGTAGCCTCTTATCCAAAGAAACTCCTCTATTCTACCATCAATTTGTGTTAGGGCCACAAAGCAACCAATTTTTATTTCGGGTCAACGACCCAAATTACTACAAAAGAGTTAAATTCAAGACCGTCAGATTAATTAAAAGAATCTGGGATCAAATTTCAGACACGAATAAAATTCCTTTTTTTAATGCTGAATTACCAATATGGGGGAACCCGGGGTTACCAAATACTTTTTCTGATGGCGCCAGCGCTCAATGGCTAGATCATGGAATTAAATCTCTGGGAGATCTCTATGGTTCGGAAGGTTTTCTAAGCTTTAATTCATTAAAAATACTATATAAGATTAAAGACACTATGTACTTTAAATATATACAGCTACATGACTTTTTGATCAACAAAAATCAAATTGTGAACGTCGAACAATCAGAGATTCTTCAATGTATCTATTCGAACTTCACCAAATCTCTTATCAGTAAAAGCTATACTTTGCTGAACAAAGGCCATGTTGGTGATTGTGGGAAGATAGCAGACAAATGGACTAATAGGCTGGAAATTAATATTAACTCCAACCATATCACTAACTCATTTAAACAAATTAATCGAGTTGTCCATTCTTCAAGCTTAAGACTACAATCTTACAAGACTATTACCCAATTATACTATACACCAGAGAGAATTTCAAACTGGACACTCGGTAATATTTCTAATGAACGTACCAAATGTCCAAAATGCAATAAAGAAGCCGCTCCTATTGAACACATGCTTTATTCGTGTCCGAAACTTTCAACTTTTTGGGCAGGAATAACTGAGGTTCTTGACAAAAAACAAATAATTTTTCCGGCAATATCTGCCCATTTAATTTTACTGGATATACAAGATAATAACAGCAATTTCAAGGATCTAATAACCATTATTTTCTCTTGTGCGAGATTGGCCATTGTGCGAACTTGGATATCAAAAGAACCCCCAACTGTTATGGATTGGTGGTATCTAATTCATGAAATTTATACAATGGAGCTATCATTGGCTAAACTTAGAGGCCCAAAAACCCTAGAACGAAAGGAAAGAATATGGGGATCATTCATAAACTAAATGTATGATTGTATTGTGATACCGGCACGCTTATATGCTCGTCTTTCTTTTTTTTTTTTTTTTTGTTTTTTTCTCCTCAAGATACAATGAATATTATATGCACAGTTTTTTTTTTTTTCTTCATATGTGTATGTATAATTAGTGTGATTTAAGTATTGTAAATATTCTCTCTTGCAACTAATAAAAATGGTTTAAAAAAAAAAAAAAAAAGTTTTTTTTATTTATTCAAATTTTCGCCGACCTCTTGACTCCCTCTTGTTTTTAAATGTCATTTTATTGTGTACATTTTGATTACCCGTAATCGTGAAAATTTTTGTTCACTCCTATGTGAGGGGTGGTTGCTGCTCCTCTTAATTAAATGAACAGCGCCCAGTTAACCTAGAATTAGCTATTTGCGCTATATACATTTTTCAAATAAAGTAAATAACAAGAAAGAAGGAAATGTCCCTTGTCTCCTACTGCACAGCTGCTTTCTCCGATCAATCTCGTAACGCACAGCGCCTGCTTTGCCCACGCCCTTAAGCAGAGCAGCCTGCTCCATCATGCCGTAGTGCACACCTGCCTGCTACATTATACTCGATGCACAGCTGTCTGCTCCACTAATTTTCTGGCAGTTGACGGCCCCCTTACCTCCTACTGCACTTTTGTCTGATTCGCAGTGCACACCAGCCTTATTCACAATCCCCTAATACACACCTGCCTGCTCCACCACCTTCTAACAGAATACATAGTTGCCTACTGCGTTTACTCTACTAATGTATAGCTGTCTGCTCCCCAATCTCTTGAAAGTTGACTGCTCCCTTCCCTTGTCTCCTATAGCACAACTGCTTGCTCCGACCACTCTCCTAATGCACAGCTGCCTGCTCTCGCCATTCTCCTAATGCACGGCTGCCTGTTCCACCATGCAGCAGCGCACACCTGTCTGCTCACAATCCTCTAATGCACTCGCCTGCTCCGCCCATTTCCCTGTGCACCGCTGCCGCCTCTGCCCACTCTCCTCATGCACAGTTGGCTGCTCCACCATGCAGCAGTGCACACCAGCCTTCTCCACAACCCCCTAACACACAGCTGCACCCCACCCCCATCTTCTAATGAACACCGGCCTATCATGACACAGCTGTCTGTTGTCTCCATCACGCTCCGAACCCCTGAATTTCCGCTCTCCGCCTGATGCACCGGCCCACTTAAAGCCCTGCCTTGATCTCTGTGATCCTGGGCAGATAACACAATTTCTCCCTCGCTCTCTAGGTCCAAGTTCCCTAACCTGTCAAACGTGAGAAAGCCTGGAAACAGACTCAACCACGCCCTCGGCGAGGCTGCATACAACTCCGGTCTCTCACCTCCATGAGCTGCATACAACTCCGGTCCCTCACCTCCATGAGCGTCTCGTAGGGCGCCGACTTGTTGATTTGGTGCATGTTGCCCAGCAGGGGCCATGGCGCGGGACCTGGGGGCAGGTGCTTCTTCTTCTTCCAGGAGGAGAGGAGCACGGCGAACAGAAGCAGGGCGAGCACCGCGGCCAGGAGCTGGGACAGCATGACTGCGTCCCCTCGGTGGACAGTTGATCTGACTGTTGCTGCCTTGTGCGCCTGCCCCGTAAGTGTGGCCACGCCCACGCTTGCCCAGCTTTTAACAGAAAATTAGACTGCCTAGTACGGGTTTTGAGTGGAAGTAGAATGTGGTGAGAGTCAGAACGACGTCAAGTATTCGTAAACCGCACGCCTCAGAAGTTTTGCTCTAAACCCAATATAAAGGCAGTTACGTGTTATGAAGATGATAGGAGGCTTTTGAGTAAGACACGCATTACATTACATCACGATACAAAAAAAAAGACAGCGAGTGTTTGAACACTGGCGCTACTGTTGCTAAATCTATGTAGCACTCATTTTATCATCGAATGAAAGAAGTCAGGTCCCGGGCCGGCAGCCAATCACAGCGCGGCCCGGGAATGACGTCACGGGGGGGGTCCCGGGCCGGCAGCCAATCGCAGCGCGGCCCGGGACAAAGGGGCGGGGCTTAAAAAAAGCACCAGAAACGCCCCCGAATCGCGTTTTCAAGAGAAAGCGCGATTGACAGCCTCTGTCTCCCAATGGCTAGCCTCCATTTATGGAGCTAGCCAATGATAGACAGAGGCGGGTCATCACCCGACATAGAACTCAAGAGGTTTTGCTAGCGCATGCGTACTTCGTACGCATTGCTAGGCAAAACCTAAAAACCAGTCGCATTTCTTAAAAGCATTGTCTTTCTCCCTCATAAAATCTGGTAACCTATACCCTTAAGATAATAGTTTATCTTCAAAGAAAGAAGAAGGAAATAATTTACAGATGGTTAGACATGGTATCAACTTTGTATATTTCAAAAGCCTTTCAACTTTTCATCCTTTTAGATGATGCACAGTATTTGTTAATTTCCACTCAAATAAGAACAGGTTTTCCTCAAAGAGAGTGATATAAAGAAACTAATAAATGGTTAACAAACTGAATTTTCTATCTCTGTGAAAGGAGGGTAAATAATTGATCCTGCATAAAGACATGTATTATAACTGTTAATTCCCTTGGTATAAATTTGTAAGAAGAACCATAATCCGTTCAACAGTGACTGTATACCTACGTGTATGATGTATTGAAAAAAACATCAGGTACAATACCACCAAGATATTTTAGAGTGGGTTTATATAAATGTATTGCCATGTTGTATGTTTTACAGGCTAAAGAGATAACACCGTTAAAAATAACGATCATAAATTACTTGATATGCATCGGAATTTATTGTATGTTTATTTTTCTAGGGCAATTATATCGACCCCTGAACCCTGACAGAAATCAAAACATTGTCTTGATAAAGGTGGATAGAACTTTGAAATACCACCGAAACGCATCGACGCTACACCAAGTATAATTCATGATCTCGACATCTTTTGCTGATAGACAAAATTATGGTGTACATAGCTTAGGTGTTTACAAACGGGTCCGAATATACAATCAGTATTGCATTATTCTATGTCTTACAGTCCTTTCTGTCTTTTGTGTTTCAATCTTGCTGGCCAATATTGAATGTAAAAACTTTTTTATGGTTTTAGTTGTGTGGAGTGGGATCCTTCTGGTCCACTCTTCGTTTTTAAAAAAAACTTTTTGTATTCTCAATAAATTGTAAGAATTCTTGACTTAATTTGTAATTTGTAATTATTTTCTCTTGACCCTTTGGCTCACTTCATCTATCCACACCCAAGGGAACATCCTGTTTTACTGGTTAGCTAACCCCAATTCCCTTGACTCTTGTTAAGGGGTACCTCTCATACCTACCGCCATACTTGCACAACCTTTTGGTTGGAGAGGATCTTGATCTTCTTGACCCTTCTTTAAGGGCACCTCATATCAAATCTACTATATAACTACTATATAACTTGAGACCCACTATGGATAAATTAAAAACATTTGGGTTCTCCGATGATAAGTATACCAGATTAATGAATCTGGACCCCAAAATTGGGGGTTCTAAAGGACTTCATAATACAAGTCACGAACAATTGATAAAAATTCTTAATCTGAAAAAGAAACTTATCAGGACAGAGTTACATGCCGAATTCCTGATTAATTATCTAAAGGAGGGGGTTATCCCCATAGGGTTGCAGGTTCGAAATGAACCTGGGTTATTTGTTGAACATCCCAAGTTTATAGATACTTGGACGCTGATCGCCAACCGGTGTAGCCGTGACTGGCTTATATTAATTATCGAAACAGCCCAAGAATTAATAGAACTGGAGAAAGTAGAGATAGATAAACTTGAAATAACATTTAAACAGTCTTCGGCCCTAGAAGATGCAAAAAAGAAGCTTGATGAAATTAACTTTGAGGCAGACGGATACAGGGACTACCTGTCTAACAAAAAACGTAGGAAATTCAGAAAGGATGTCGAAAAATACTCCACAGAGGGGGTTTACCCGTATACACACAAGGACTATTATTCTAACAAAAATGAACCTCGGTGGGAAAGACCAAACCCACAGAAAACAACTTTATTCTAGAAATAGCAACAAAAGAATAACTTTCTCCGAGTCCTCAGGCTCTAGCGGAGAAGAAGAACCAGACAGACCTGATGAACACAGGACAGCCTCCAACTATGAACAAGAGCCTTTTTTAGACAGGCGCCCTTTTCGCGGCTACAGGAACCCCAGGGGTTACAACCGCTCACAAAACCAGAGGAGGCAACAACCTCAAAACAACTCCAGGGAATACATAGCCACCAGGAGCACTCAGTATTGGAGGTAGGTGAGTTTCCTATAAAAAACCTCTCCAAAAGGACCCTAAACAGAGTAGAACAATCAGTATTACAGAAGGGCTTTAGTTTTGCTCCCACAAATGCACCTTCCCTTTTTAATCTAGAGAGTGACCTCAAATCATTCTTTAGAAAAATCCGTCTCAACCGATTCTTTGAAAACCGGGAATACAATCCCCCCCCTAGCGTCACCGGGCTTAAACCTAAATCTACTTCGTTCCCAAGTAACCAACAAGTAGATAATATAGAGGTGTTTGAAAAAGTAGTGGAGGTAGAAGTCAAGAACTTACTCTCTAAAAAGACTCAAGGTAACAACAATTTCTCTAAAGCACAGAGAGATGCCCTTACCAACATGCAAAACAGTGAGGAATTGACAATCAAACCCGCGGATAAAGGCGGTGGGATTGTCGTGTTCGACACTGAGAAATACGACAGGAAAATGAGAGACCTCCTCAGTGTCAAAGAACACTACCAAAAATCTAGATTCCAAGAACTCAGCAATTTAAAGTGCGAAGTAGCTGCACTATTAAGTGAAGGTAAGAATAGGGGTGCCATCAGTGAAAATGATTATAAATTCCTTCTTAACCAAAACCCAATTACCCCTGCGATGTATGGACTCCCAAAGATCCACAAGAATCTCATGGATCCACCGATGAGACCCATAATCAGTAGCATAGGGTCCATTCTCGAGCCTTTGAGTAGGTATGTGGACTTTTTCTTACAACCTATTGTAAAGAAACAGAAGTCCTACCTGAAAGATACTTCTCATGCCATTTCAGTATTTGAAGGTGTAGGCTTTAATAGGGTGACCCAATTTATGGTCACCCTAGATATAGAAGCCTTATATACAAACATCCCCCAAAACAACACCTTACAAGTGATAGCATCTATACTAGAAACAGAGGACCTTAAAGGTGGAGACGACACATTTATTATGTCGTGCATCTATTTAGTTCTGAAGAGAAACTTTTTCCTCTTCAAAGATGATCTATTCCTACAGACTAAGGGGACCAGCATGAGGGCCACCTGTGCCCCGAGCCTGGCCTGTTTGTATGTGAGTGATTTCGAACTCAAGCATATATTCAATGAGGCCGCCCCCTTTTTTGAGAACATCTCCTGCTGGCACCGCTACATAGACGATATCATCTTTATTTCGAGCGGTGCCAGCGAGGACCTAGCCAGTTTTTTAGAATGGCTCAACCTGGGTGATCCCAACCTTAGATTCACGGGACATCATAGTAACTCCAGGGTAGAATTTCTAGACATAGTTATCAAAGAAGAGGAGGGTTTTTTGAAAGTTGAACTTTTCACCAAACCAACGGACAAAAATACACTCCTGCACTATTCCAATAACCACCCCAAAGCACAAAGGGACAATGTGCCCTTTGGTGAATTCCTAAGACTGAGATGAAATTGCTCTAACTTAGATGACTTCTACAGACACTCTGAGAATATGACAAGAAAACTCAAGGAGAGAGGCTACCCCCACAAATTAATCAAAAATTCTCTGAAGCGGGCAAGATTCTACGACCGAGAGAGTCTGCTCGACCAAAACAAACTCCGTAACAAACAGAACCTGGACAAAATAGTGTTTGTAACGCAGTTCTCACACCTAAGCAATCAAATCAAAAACATCGTGAACAGGAATTGGTGTATTCTTAACTATAACAATGACACCAAACTCAATAAACCACTGTTTTCATTTCGTAGAAATAAAACCCTACGCAACAGCTTGGTTCACACATACAAGCCACCTATGGAAATCCAACGAACCCTGACAGGCTCAATAGCTTCAGGTAACCACAAATGTGGTACCTGTTCGGTCTGTTCACACTGCATTACAGGCACTAGTTTGAAATTCAATGGTAAAATTTTGACTCCAAAAACATTCAATAATTGCAGAAGCCAAAAAATTATTTACCTTCTGATCTGCCCCTGTAACTTAGGTTACGTGGGGGAAACCAGTAGGGAACTAAGACTAAGAGTTCTCGAACATAAATCAGCCATACGCACAAACAAATGCAATGCCCCCCTAACAGAACACTTCAAACAGGAGAACCACACTTGTGACGATCTACGTTGGTTCATTTTGGAGAAGGTAAGAACCACCAGACGTGGAGGTGACACCGAGAAATTGAGAAAACCAGAGAACAATGGTACTTTTGTTTTCTCAATACCATTCTCAAAGGTCTAAACACTAGGGAGGACTGGACGAAATGCATTTAGCCCTACAGGCCACAGTCCATTATTGCAATATAGACCTCAGCAACCCAGATGATAACAACAAACCCCTTATGAGTCATACAATAACAACAGACACTTCTTCCTTAACACATATAACCAATATATCATCCCAACACTGGCAGTTTAAGGTTCAGCTGATCCTCCAGATTGGCATGAGAACTCGACGCATTCTTTAATTTAAAAAAACTAGACACCAGTCGCAGAATAGTTAAATATCACCAAAAAGACATCACCATCGGGCAGTCCCCTTACGATAGATTTAGTTAATAGTCATCTCTCTTGCCCATATTGGCATACTGGGACTATGTTAATCCCTCGCTTAACATCCTCTTGAATTTTAATTACACTTGAGGATTTGAAAAAATGTCTACAAATAATAACGTGGCGACGTTGACCCAAACATTCCTCTTTTGTGAATTATACATTGCTATTCAGCACCATTGCCGATAATACAAAGCCACGTTTACTTCCCTTGAGTTCTAGATACAGATAGAGCGATGCCGCTAACCCATTGGATTACACCAACACAGAACTAGCCAATCAGGACAAAGCAAGGTAAGCCCGGATATGCAAATTTCGTGGCTCCCAATAGAATGGACCTGATTGGTTTAATTTTTGACCAACCACATGCGAGCTTAGTATTTAAACACGCCGCTTCTTTCTCTCTGGCATTTCTCGTGGAACCAGAGAAGCAGGCAGTCCTATGTGATACACCAGGTAAGCGATACTAGACAAATAGGAATCCAGAGGGATACTTTATCAAATAAGACAAAGTTAGATCCAACCGCTGAGCTCTCCTCTTACTGTTTTACTAGGAAAAGAATCACTAAATAGGAGGACATGAAGTGTATGCCTCTGGTTCTGCTACCTTAAGGCTATATATAAACAGAGAAGCGAGCAGTCCTTTGCAGATAAATAGGTAAGCCAAGTCAACACTTGGGCAGTATGTAACACCATGAGGTTAAAAGCAATGCCCTTATCTGCCATATCTGCATCTCCCCTTTTTCTTTCATCTACTGTTTAGCGAAACTAATGCTGACACTGCTAGGACAAGACTTCGGCGCCTCTGGGTTTTAAAATTAGAAAGAAAAGAAGCAAAACAACATGGAGCATAACAATTCTGGATAGCCCATACTTCATGCGCAAAAGCTTATATTAGCAGGTAGGTCCAGTTGTCACGAATCATGCCTAGCTAACCGCCTGGGATATTACATCTTCTTAATTAAAAAAGCGTTAGAGCACAGTTCCCCCCCCCCCTTATGATTATCCTATATCCTTTTTCGATCCACAGGAGCACTCTATAGGCAGCTTCAACTTGTTTTTGAGGTTTTAACAATTTCTACACAAATACCGAATAACATAGAATCTGAAAATATCTTCCTAACACGGACTCCCAGGTAAACTTATCTTTCACTTTATATAAACACTTTAAAATAGACTAAATTGTCCGGCTTTCTTAATCTGGTATACGGTCTCATATGGATATCTACTATGAAAAACCAGTCGCATTTCTTAAAAGCATTGTCTTTCTCCCTCATAAAATCTGAGAACCTATACCCTTAAGATAATAGTTTATCTTCGAAGAAAGAGGCAGGAAATAATTTACAGATGGTTAGACATGGTATCAACTTTGTATATTTCAAAAGCCTTTCAGCTTTTCATCCTTTTGGATGATGCACAGTATTTGTTAATTTCCACTCAAATAAGAACAGGTTTTCCTCAAAGAGAGTGATATAAAGAAACAAATAAATGGTTAACGAACTGAATTTTCTATCTCTGTGAAAGGAGGGTAAATAATTGATCCTGCATAAAGACATGTATTATAACTGTTAATTCCCTTGGAATAAATTTGTAAGAAGAACCATAATCTGTTCAACAGTGACTGTATACCTACGTGTATGATGTATTGAAAAAAACATCAGTTACAATACCACCAAGATATTTTAGAGTGGGTTTATATAAATGTATTGCCATGTTGTATGTTTTACAGGCTAAAGAGATAACACCGTTAAAAATAACGATCATAAATTACTTGATATGCATCGGAATTTATTGTATGATTATTTTTCTAGGGCAATTATATCGACCCCTGAACCCTGACAGAAATCAAAACATTGTCTTGATAAAGGTGGATAGAACTTTGAAATACCACCGAAACGCGTCGACGCTACACCACGTATAATTCATGATCTCGACATCTTTTGCTGATAGACAAAATTATGGTGTACATAGCTTAGGTGTTTACAAACGGGTCCGAATATGCAATCAGTATTGCATTATTCTATGTCTTACAGTCCTTTCTGTCTTTTGTGTTTCAATCTTGCTGGCCAATATTGAATGTAAAAACTTTTTTATGGTTTTAGTTGTGTGGAGTGGGATCCTTCTGGTCCACTCTTCGTTTAAAAAAAAAACTTTTTGTATTCTCAATAAATTGTAAGAATTCTTGACTTAATTTGTAATTTATAATTATTTTCTCTTGACCCTTTGGCTCACTTCATCTATCCACACCCAAGGGAACATCCTGTTTTACTGGTTAGCTAACCCCAATTCGCTTGACTCTTGTTAAGGGGTACCTCTCATACCTACCGCCATGAACTTAGCAATAAACAGGCACCGGTGATGACAGGTGTAAGTGCACATGACTCTACATAGATTGGTGGACTCTGGTAACTCATACCAGGCTAACAGGAACAACAGTAAAACACTGATTTATCTGGTTGGTCTGCTGGTGGGACTGCTGGCTGCTAGATTACAAAACAGTTTTTTCGAGTGTCTCCTGTTTGCCTGACAAATGGGTAAAGATGATGCCAAGCAGAACAAACTGACAGTTGATAAAAAGTGGTCCAATAACTCATCTGACCCTATACCTACGGACCAGGACCCTTCCCGTAAGCAGGTAACGCCATCCTTCGCATTCATACCTCGCACCCAGCTGCTTGATTGATACCTCAGTGACAGCTGCTGTCAGTTATGATGATGGCGATGACACACCGTTAAGGTAGCATCTATGCATTACTAAAGCTGTATGGAGGTCAGGGAGGTTCCAGCTTGGCCCCTGGGTGTGTATCACCGCTCACTGCATTGTTAACTATGCAATGCACTCCACAATTTAGGCCTGCAGATTGGGTGGGAGGCTGGTCCTGGTTGTGAGGGTTTATTACAACACAAGCATTCAGTAGGGGAGTGTGGTGTTCATCTGTTGGTTATTGTTCTTCGTTCTCGCCAGCGACAAGTACTATGCTTCTTTTTCAGGAAGCTGAACTCTTTGCTATTACGAATGCAGCATAGTACACATGCATGCAGATTAGATACACATGGGTTCAGAGCACAAGGGCAGATGCATTAGAATGTTAATGTGGATTGTCTGTGGCCTCAATAATCAGAAAAAAGCATATCAGGTGCTGACCGGTCTTATGCTAGGGAGGTGGCTATAGGGGTGCACAAGTCGATAACCATCAAGGTACTGTAAAAGTACTCATTCAATCAATCAAAGTTCGTAAAGCGTAGCTACGCACCGGTGCGGGTCTCAAGGTGCTCGGAGGTGGGGCTTCGGATCCGTCTGCACTATGGTGTTCAGTCGAAGAGCCAGGTCTTGAGGTCCTTCCTGAATTGGGTCAGCGACAGGGATTGTCTGAGGTGGGTCGGCAGGGTGTTCTAGGTCTTGGCCGAGAGGTAGAAGGATCTTCCTCTGGTTGTTGTCTTGTGGATCCAAGGGACGTTGTCAAGGGCCAGCTAGGTGGAGCAGAAGTGTCTGGTGGGGGCTTGGAATGAGAGGCAGAGGTTAAGGTATGATGGTTCAGGATTGTGGAGGGCTTTCAAGGTGTCAGTGAAGTGCTTGTAGGTTATCCTTTTTTGTTGACTGGGAGCCAGTGGAGCTCTCAACTGCGTTTGAAGATGTAGCTGTGGTGAGGGATGTAGAGGAACAGTCTGGCTGCAGCGTTTTGAATGTTCTGAAGTTTTCGGAAGAGTTTCCGGGTGACGCCGGTACTGTGATTCAAGATGTTATAGCACAGTGATCCATGGATCTTTATATAATTATTCTGATACTTTGATAAATAAATCAATTCTGAATTAGCTTTGGGTTTTTCATAATATTGTGCACAAATGCCGAGAAATGTAAGTAGGTAATAATGTAGAGGGTGGTGACCTACACCTCATGCTTGATCCTAAGTTGGAAAAGTCAATTATTGCTCAGCGATCTCTTGAGATGTGCAGGAAAAGCTATGTCAAGCATTATGGAGACGTTGAACCTGAAAGATGGCTGAAGAATGAATGAACCCCAAGAAGGTATCGTCTTTCTATGTTTCAGTCCATAATTCCTTGTTTAGGATAGGCGATTGGCTGATACAATGTTCTTTGCTCCAATAGGTCTCTGACATAAAAAGATGTATTCAGAACTCTGTGAGCCATTCCCATCACTTCTAGATGCGAGGATGTCTCTTGGACGTCCTCAGAAAAGATTTTGGAGGTTCTCAGTGGAGGTGTTTAAAGGTTTACTATTCAGAGCTGCGGTTGTAGAGGCCATAGCTGAATTCTTTAACATACATGTGGAACGTAAGTCAGTATGCCACGGTGTGGGAGCCAATTATGGTGTAGATATGTGGCATATTTCGCTCCAACTAATTGAAGATGCTTAAAACCATCTGTGACTGGGAAGTTTCAGTGCTCCGTCCATCATCTCTTTGTGTTTGCTCAGTTCGCCCTAAGTTGGCAGGGTATGCCTAGAACTGGGTCCCTTGTTCACTTTGCCACTGGATTCAAATTAGCCTGGCTGATAAGTGTTGTTACCTCGAAACTTGCCCCAGGATGCTGGTTTCCAGTCCAGGCAAGACCTGGCTTGGCAGTTTGGGCTGAACTGTTCCCATGAGGTACAGAGTCAAGATAGATTTGCATATGGCCTGGTCTGAACTTTGGTGGCGAAGTGAGCTAAAGAACGAAGATGGATTCATCCCAGATCTGTGACTGGGGGTGAGTATCTGAAAAGTTTCAGCGCTCCGTTCATCATCTCCTGTGGTTTGCTTTAAAACCATAAGGCCACATCACAACCAGATTAATTTGAAATAAGGATTAGGATGCTGGAGTGTACTTTTGCTGAGTCAGGATATCACTATATCCTGGGACATCAGAATGTCATATTGCTCTCCTATACAGAGGCTGCAGGTTGTGAAGTTGCATATCTCGGTCGGTTCTCTAGAGTTCACCAGTATGGTGAGGATGATAGAACAGGTTGCACCCTCACCTGTTTAAGGGAAATGGTCCTCGGAAAGTCATAGCTGGTAAAATGACCTGAAGATCTGTCTGGTTGAGGACAATACTCACATATTGACAACTTAACTAACAAGTTACTTACATTCGGTAATTATATATCTATAGAAGACATAGATTGGTTATAGATTCCATACCATAGAATTACCCCCAGGTGTCAGACTGTATCTGGAAAGTTTTTTGTCAGCAGGACCCCTCCGCGTCGAAATGTGGCGTCGGTCAGCTCTGCGTCAGTTCTGTACACAACTTTCCACGCCAGAGCCATGCAAGACACTGACCACTTGTGCACAAAACTATGGCCCTGAAAGGAAGTCCTTAGCCCTAGAAATCAGTTCACAGAACGGAGAGGATGGGTGGGGCGGTAAGGAATCTATAACTAATCTATATCTCTTACAGATATATCGTTACCGAAGGTAAGTAACTTGTTCTTCTGAAAGAAACAATTAGTTATAGATTCTTTACCTTAGAATAGATACCCCAGCAATACCAACCCCAGAGGTGGGTCTGCAAACCAAGTTCACACCAGAAAGTCCTGGCGAACAGAAAGGCCAAAAAAAGCCGTCTCTCCGGACTTGGCTGTCCAGGCAGTAGTGTTTTGTGAACATGTGCAGCGATGCCCACGTAGCTGCCTGACAGATGTCATTGAGGGAGGCTCCACATCCCAAAGCATTGGTAACTGCCGTCGCCCTGGTGGAATGGGTGCGTAGCCCCACTGGAGGCTCCTTCTTTGCCAAGGAATAGCAAGCTTTGATGCACAAAACGACCTATCTACACCCGACCTTTTTTAGCACGCACATAGCCAACAAAGAGCTGGTCATCCACCCGGAATTGCTTTGTGCGATCCAAATTAAATGAAATCCAGATGGTGGAGCCTCTCTTCTTCTTTAGAAAGATGCAGAGGCGGAAAGAAGGTGGGAAAAGTGATGGTCTGTTCAATGTGGAAAGAAGTAACCACTTTGGGAAGGAAGGATGGACGAGTTTGAAGGACAGCCTTGTCCAGATGAACAGCCAGCAAAGGGGGCTTATAAGAATGTGTTTGATGCTCACTCACCCTGCGCGCAGAGGTGATGGCCACCAGAAAGGCAGTTTTTAAAGTCAGAAGCCTGAGAGGACATTTATGTGGTGGCTCAAAGGGAGCACACAGAAGATATGGAAGAATCAAGTTCAAGTCCCACTGGGGAATTACGAAGGGAACAGGAGGAAAAAGCTGAGTAATGCTCTTAAGGAAGTGATTTACAACAGGGGACTTGAAAAGAGAAGGCTGATCAAGAAGCCTAAGAAAAGCAGAAATGGCGGCGAGGTCGCCCTTTAGAGTGCCCAGAGCAGAGCCCTGTTGGGCCAAAGAAAGAGGAACAAGAGTACCTCAGAAAGAGGGGCGGAAAGGGGATCTACAGCCTTTGCTGTGCACCATGCCACAAATTTGTTCCATCTGCAGGAGTATACCTTATTAGTGGAGGGACCCCTGGCTGCCAAGATAACATCACAAACTTCGGGAGGAAGGTCGAAAGCTGTCAACTGTTGCCGCTCAATCTCCATGAAAAGAGGTGAAGGCAGGACAGGTTTGGGTGGAGGACTGTCCCCTGCTGCTGCAACAGAAAGTCCTTCCGAAGAGGCAGTGGGACTGGAGGATCGATGGCCATGTGTAATAGTTCAGAATACCAGACTCTTCGTGCCCAATCCGGAGCCACAAGAATGACTTGGGCCCGGTCGCGGCTGATCTTCTTAAGCACTCTTGGCAGAATTGGTATAGGCGCAAAGGCATCTAGAAGACCGCAACACCACTTGTGACGAAAATCATAGCTGAGCGAGTGCCGCCTTGGAAATTCCAACACACAGAATTGCTGACATTGCCGTTCTCTTCGGTGGCAAATAGATCTAACCAAGGCTCTCACCACTGTTGAAAGAGACCTTGCACCACCTCTGAGTGAAGGCGCCATTTGTGACCCATCATGCACCTGCGGCTGAGGTCATCCGCCCTTGCATCCAGAGAACCTGCCAGGTCTTGAACCACAAGGGATATACCTTGATGTTCCAGCCATGTCCAGAGGCAGAGGGCCTCCTGACATAGGGTCTGTCAGATTTGAGGGTCTCTAGTTGGCAGAGGTAGGTACCTTTGACCAAATAGGGACCCTTGTGTCTAGTCAGGGTAAGGGGGTACACTCCTAAAATAACCCCTGCTCACCCCCTTGGTAGCTAGGCAAGAGCAGGCATGCTTATCTCAGAGGTAGTGTGTAAAGCATTTGTGAACACATACAGTAACCCGGTGACAACACTACAGATGGACACCACACAAGTTGTAGTGTAAAAATAAGTATTTTTATATAGACTTAACACAAGACCACAAACGCCAAAAATCCACAATACTGTACTCAAAAATGGTAGAAATAGCTTAGTTCTCTTTGGATGTAAAATGTGACACTTTAAGTTCAATTTTCCTTTGGATGTGTAACGCTATACAGCAAAAGTGTTGAAAGGAAGGTGATGCGTCTGTTCCCAACTGCTACGTAGGGGACGGTGATGCATCGGTTCTTCTCTGCATGGGGAGGTGATGTGTCGGTTTCTTACTGCGCTACCGTGGTGATGCGACCAGCACCACTGTGATGCGATGAAGATACGGTGCAATGAAACAAAATGGCGTATTCTTCTTGATGCAACAACGATGCGTGCACGCCAGACAGCCATGCGGCGACTCAATGAATCTTCTAAGCCGCGACAGGCCCTGCGACATGCATCTCCGGTAATGCAATGGTCTTCTGCGACGGCGACACTCCTCTCGGGTGATGTGAGGTGCTTCAGTGATGCGATGCGACAGCGGCAGCGGTAGCGGCGACAGCCTTCTGCCGCCTAGCAGAGGGAGGCCTGGATAGTTAGGCAAGAAAATACCTACTTTCTAAAATGGTATTTTCAACGCCGTGATGCGATGACGATCCAGTGAAATGAAACAAAGATGGAGTCTTCTCTTGGATGTGTGCGCCCGGTGGCCGTGCGGCGACTCAACAATTTTCCTGAGCCGCAACAGGCCCTGCGACGCGCTTCCCGGTGATGCGGCGGCGTCTGATGCGACATCTATCCTCTTCTCCGGTAATGCGAGGCGCTTCAGCAACGATGCGACAGCTTGCAGCGGTGACACGCTTTCCCAGCGATGCAACGACAGTGGCTGCGGCGGCGAGAAGCTTCTCCGATGATGCGGCGCCGTCTGGTGCAACGCCGATCCCCTTCTCCGGGGAGGCGCTTTCGTGTTGTGAAGCGACTGCGGCAGGTTGGCAACACGCTTCTCCTTCGTGAGTCTCGCTTCCAGCTCCTTGCGATACAAAGTCCCTCAGAAAGCCCAACATAACTGCAGGCACTTCCAAAGAACTCTTGGGGAGCTGGTGGGTGAAGTCTGTTGTACCTGAGACTTCAGCAGAAGGCAAGCTCTTTCTCAAGCCCTTGGAGATCCTTCACAAGTTGATGAAAGTACACACAAAGTTCCTCTCTCCTTTCTTTGGCAGTCAGGCAACCACTGCAGCCCAATCCCCCAAGCAGCACTTCAGCTTAGGGATAGTCTCTCCTCAGTCTCTCTGGTTCCTCTCCTCTGCAAAGGTTTCTTCTTGTTTCCCAAAAGTGATCTAAAGTTCTGGGGTTAGGGTCCCCTCTTTTATACACAGTTTATCTTTGTTCTCTGAAGGCAGAGAGGCCGTTGCCTAGTCCATACCAGTTCTTGTCAGTCCTGGAGCACTCTATTTACATGACTCTTTCTTTCCTTTCACAGTGCAGGGCAGGGACATCAGACGCACCACAGGAGGTGGAGCCAACATTGTGGAGGGAATGCACAGTCCTATTCAGGTCCCAGGTGCAACTCCTCCCTCACATCTGCATGCAGATCTCTCTATTCAGCCCTGTGCTGACTCACCCTGTCTCCTGGAATCCCCCAGCCCCTGTCACTCAAACTCAAGACAAGAAATACACAACCTAGCAGAGGCAGGCTTGGATGGTTAGGCAAGAAAATACCTACTTTCTAAAAGTGGTATTTTCAAACACAGAATGATAAAAGCAACTTCACTAAAAGATGTATTTCATCATTCTGAGTTCAGGCATACTAAACTTGAATTTCTACCTAGTTCCCTGAGTCAGCTAGGATTATAACCATTCTGGCCTACACCATTAAAAGTAAGCCTTATAACAATGTTGTTTTCACATATGATGTATCACAATATGCATATCTAATGTAAAGTACAACACCAAGTAGTAAAATCATGAGCAGTTCAGACTTTCCTAATGAGTATTAATTAGACAGGTCATTCTGTGACCTCCTGCAACTCAGTATTCTATGAACCAAACTTTGTTCCTAGGTTAGGTCACACAAAAACATTATTAAATTCGGAAAACGTTGGTGCACAATTTGTGATCTCTTATGGGAATGAAATATTAGTACATGAGGCCCATGAAACCATATCTGAGCCATGACTTCAGCTTACTTTTCTCTCTAAATCAATTGAAAAGCAATTTTACTGCTGAGCCATACTATTCCCTTGTTGTTGTATATAATATGTGTATGCAAGAGCTTACCACGAATGGCGCGTGCACCATATCATAAAACATAAAAACAAAAATCAATGTATTGGCCAAAATAAAGTGGGACCTTCCCTCCTGAATATAGAGATTTGCCACTCATTTAATACTTTAAGGGCCTGGCCTTGTTCACCCTGAAATGCTCAATTGTTGAGGTAGTTCCCTTTTGTTGGTCTGGTATTGCTCAAATGTACTTAGTGTATGCCCTCTGTCTGCAGGGTATTGCACTGGTCTTCTTGTGGAAACGGCCGGTTAACTTATGACTGCTTTTCTGTTGTTAGGGGTCATCCCATTTAGATGTTGTAATGAAGTGGTATTCTTGGACAGTATCCCACGGGCAAAGTAGTAGGTATACGTAGAGCCTACTCCTTCTAAACCTAGTAATACACTGGGATTGTTGGGACATCCCCCTGTTCTTAAAAAAAACGCATTAGTAAATTTACCTGTAAGTGTAAAAAAGAAAACCAATGACCCAACATTGTGGGATTCTTATGGTACATGGTATGTCTCAAAATGTATGTCAGGATCTTATACATCGATGCGGCCCAGGAAACAAATTAGCAGCAAACACATTTCGCAATTAACTGGTCCACCCAAAACATCTTGCATGGGAGACCAGTCTTGATATACTTTGGACAAAATTGCTGGTTTTTCATTCAGACTCCAGGATATTCTCACACCTAGTTCTCATCTCTTTCCATTGACCCCATACTTTAAGAAATTTCCATGGGCATCTCGAGTCTGGTATTTTGATTCCCCCTGGTTGCATGCACCAGTCTATATTATGAGCCCATGGACCCACCCAAGAAACTCTTGCACTGGCTCACAAATGAACAATGGGCCTGATTTAGATTTCCATTTTAAAAAATGGGGTTACCCAATAGTGGTCGTGGACCTGCGTACAATATGGTACAAGAGACAATGGTGTTAGACCTGGTTCAGATAAGATTTGAATAAAAAATTCCTATTTGGCATATCAACACATTTCTGAGCTGCAAAAAAACGAGTTATAGGCTCACAGTACTCAATACATTATTCACAAGATATAGGAAAGGAGTGCAACCAAATATGACCTCGTCAAACAAGTATTTATTCTTCTATCAATTGGCGAGCAGATGTCAAACAATCTTAGATATTTGGTTAAAGGTTGCTCCAGGGGGAACGTGCAAATAAGGAAGGGTGCTCAAGTGTAAAGGGTGGTGAGAGGAATTCAATTGGGTGACAAGGAAGAGTTTTTTACATTCAGTGTTGCGGACCAGTTGTAAACCACTGTCCTACTAGGCCTGGCCATCATCACAGTAAGTACGTTCCATTTTTATACACAATTCACAGTTACATAGAGTATTATTCTCATGTGGCACGATGGAGGTGTATCTGGGGTCCAAGTCTATTTGTGGGGCGTCGACGTTTCGACCTGACTTATGGCTGCGTGGGTAATTTAATCCTCAGCCTTGGGGGTCTTCATCAGGGCTGGGGTTGGTGGGGGGAGCTGCAACCTGGGTAGGTGTGTGGTCTGGTCACAACCCGCCAAGCAGTGCGGGGTGTGGCTGACAATATATGGCAATGTATTCCAGTCTTCAAATGGGAAGGGTTCAGCCAGTTAATACACCTGAACACGAGCTTGATCGTGGTCAAAAGATTACATCCAAGGAGTCCGTGTTTAAAAATCAATTACGGGCTGGAGTCGCGCTGCACTGGCATGTGTCCGTATGCCGCCTCTGAGATAAAAGACAGGGCTAGCCCTGATATGCCAACTAGGAACTTTTGATTCAAATCTTATCTGAACCAGGTCTAGGACCATTGTCTTCTGATTTAGATTTCGTCAGATGGGTTACTCCGTCACAGTGGTGACGGATATCCCGTCCACCAAAATATAAATCCCATTGGGCATTATGGGATTTATATTTCAGCGGCTAGGATATCTGTCACTGCTGTGACTGAATAACCCGTCCACCGAAATCCCTAAATCAGGCCATATGTCTCTTTTTGCTATAATCAATGCAATGTTACAGAATAGTAAGACATCTTTAGAGAGTTTGTTGCATACACCTAGGACCACTAGCTGTGTGGTTAGTTCTATAGAAGTCCCTATAGCTCTTGAGACCTGTTGTCTTATCTTGATCCAGAATGTAGGAATCTGCGGGCAAGACCACAAGGTGGGCTCCAGAGACCTGGCTTGGTTGCAGCCCCGCAGGCACCTGTTGTTGCCTTTCCTCCCAATTCTAAATTGTCTTGTTCTAGTAACATAAGTACAATTTAGTATTTTTAATTGTATCAAGCAAAACCCTGCCCTAATTGTAAACACCTGGGGATAGCTGCAAGCTTCCCCCAGTCCTCGTCCTCCAGTATTTCAAGACCCACCGTTTCATTTGCCTCTGAAAGCTTCAAGTGAGCCCTGACTATTTTATTTTAGGGTCCTATGTATTTGAGATGTGGCATGTTTATGCAATGGTGCCGCCAGGACCTTGTATTTCAGAGGAGACCCCTCTTCAATTTCATGAAAGAATTGTTCCTATTTAGTCACTGCGTTTCCAACTTGCAGATAGTGAAAATGTCGAGTGTTTGTTAGCTCAAATTGTCATTGTAGTTCCTCAAATGTCAAGAGAACCTCTGGATCCCGTATGTCCCTTATGTTTAATATACCCAGGAGATATACTTATGAAAACCTTCACACGGGATCAAGTCAGAAAGTATGGTCAAATCTCATAGAGGGGTTTCCAGGGGGAGCCTTCCATGCCATCCAGTGCACGAGTGGTTCTGTGTCAGATTTTGACTACAATGGACGTTGTGGCTGGCCTCAGACAGGCTGGGCCTCCACCATAAAGCTCTCTTAGGCATCCCCTTCATGTCATGGCTCTTCTATTTATCGGAAGTGAGGCTTCCTGGAGTGTGGCAAATGCTTAGTCATTTAATACCAGTAACTGGGTTGCCCATTAGCAGAGTTTCAAGTCAGGTAGGGCTATGCCTCCCTCATATGGAGACCTAATTAGTTAGGCCCTTGTGATCCTTGGGTGGGCGTCAGTCCCCTGTCCTACAACGACAATCTTGTCACACAATTCACTTTTTGAAAAAAGATACTCGGACCTTATGGGATGAGACTGCAGCATATAAAGAATTTTTGAAAGTGTAATCATTTTATAGAGTTCAGCCCTTCCCATCACAGATATTGGGAGTTTTCTCCAGTGTTTGGCATCTGCCTTGTATTCATCTAGGATCCTATCCAGATTATTACACATGGAGACAGTAAGGTCCCTTGTGATGTAGATCCCTAGATATTTTATTCCTTCTCTGGACACAGCAGCTGGCTCTCCCACTCCTTTGGGGGTCTCCAAGGGGTAAGTGAAAAAGATGTTGATTTGTGCCGGGTTATACATACCCATGCATTTTATTAGAATATAGTCAACATTTCCAGTACTTTAAGAATTGACCTTTCAGGGTCAGCAGTAGGTCACCGACATATTAGGAGATAATATCCTCCCGGTCTCTTTCACATCATAGCTGGGCATAGTGTGATATCAATGATCACCGTTCTTGCAGTCCTCCAAGAAATGGGAAGTGAGAACGAAAGAAGAAACAAACAAAACAGAGGGAGAAAGTTGTGTTGTCTCTGAGATCCCACAATGTAAGATATAGCCTTGCCTTTGGTTCCTTTCAGTTCTTCTGGTACCAGTCCAGCTCTGGTCAGCAACAACCAGTTTAGGTGTCATTTGATGTGTGCAGTCCAGCCTCTACCTCCTTGCTTCGCTGAAATGACCATTGTGTTCGGGCCTATATCATGGTCTGAAGATTGGGTTCCTTTTTGCTTCTTGTTCGTTCACCACTGGGACTCAGATCTCCAGCCACTGCCAGACCTCTGCTCGTGACATGAAAAAGCATGAACTTCCTTCTGATAGAGTCTGTAGTTTTTCTGCGAAGAACATCAGGTATTGTATGCTCCGTTTTCGTAGATCTGCTTTTGCCCTGTCAAAGTGTTGCCTTTTTGCCTGCACCACCTGAGTATACCACAGAAACACCAAAGGATTATAATTTTCATACCTCAATAGGTCATTCTAGCATGCAGCCCTAAGAATCGCATCCCGGTCCCTGTAGTTGATGACCCTGGCAATCACTGGCCTAGTCCTTCCTGCACTGTCTTTTAGAGGTGCTAAGGGAACATGTGTGCTATTTCAATTACAAAATATTCAGAAATGTCTGCACTACTGTTTTGATAAAGTCCTGCAAGAAGTGCCCAGGTTATTTTCCTTTGCGGTATTCATGGAGGCCAACTAGGCATATGTTGTTTCACCTGGTCCTCCCTTCTGCATCTTCTGGTATAGTATAAAGGCAAAGGGTGACCTCTTGAAGGTGCCAGACTTTTTTTTCTCTCTCGAGTATGAATACATGTTCTGAGTGATCCTCCAGGGTTATTCCACTGGAGTCACTCTGGCAGACTTTATCTTGAAGTCTGACCTTAGGAGTGTGATGTCTATAGCCACAGTATCAATTTCGTGTTCCAGAGCAGAACATACCCAGTGGGGGTGTCTGTAATCATTCTGAACACCAATCCTACAGTCTATGTTGTCTAAACGTGCAGATCCTCTATGGGATTATAGGAACTACACGACAGCCTGAAGCAGGTCTTTTATTGTGGGGTTTAAGCCTCCATCTCCCCTGGCTGAGCCGCAAGAGCTGCATCCTGCCTGCCGCCATCTCATCTCTGAAAGCATATTTTTCGAGTCTGGGCTGTGCCATTCTCTGTCCCTTATCACTCAACATGATTTTTGTTTTATTGAGCCAGGTAAGCTCGCCCTTGTCCGGTAAAAGCGTGAGTGTGGCCTCGCCAAGTGTGACTGAGTGGAGCGAAGTGATATCTCTTGGATGGCATCAGGCTTGTAGTGGTGGGTTCTGTGCCACAGCCCAATTGCTCTTCCTGCCCCAAATTGAGGCCGATGTTAGTGGGGAAATCCTCACCAGGGGCCGGTCGATTGTGCAAAAGAGGTAATGAAGAGAGGTATGAAGCAGCATCTCCACAGTCCCCTAGCAGGGAGTAGGGCCCAGGAGAGACGGTGCTCTTGCCCCCGTGGTTGCAACTGCAATGTTGTACCCTAATGAGCCCCTCCACATTTTTTCTTGAGAAAAGCAGGAAGTGGGGCTTGGGACCAGTATCAGTTCAATAATCTCATATGCTGCTGTGATTCCCATGTAGGAGGAAGGCATGGGGCAGGGGAGAGATCCCTTCCCTCTTCTTGCTGTCTTGACACTGCTCATATCACCTGACCTCCGCTGCCTCACATCAAGCCTGGACTGACTGTACCGGGCATTGAGTGTTTCCCCAGGAGACTGGATGAGTGAGGGGCCATTTTTGTTTTTGGGGGGCTTTTTGTAGGAATGCAGCAGTTTTGAAAGCACCCACAGCAGAGTTCCTTGTATATCCAGTAGTTTTCATGCAACAATAAAAATGTCAAGATAGCTCTGGCGGTTAATATTCCTGCTGGAAATGACGTGTACGGTTCAGTGACTAAATATCGAGGGACATAATTTAGAATGCCCAAAATATCAACTCCAAAATATCGAAGTACAGAATATAGAATCCCTATATACAAACAGGTAATTACTAAAATATCGAATCCAAAATATAGAAAGCTAAAATATAGGTAACTAAAATATCGATTTTTAAAAAAAATATAAAAGTAATTCAATATTAAAATCAATTAAATAAAACATACTTAAAATAATGTAAAAAAGCTTAACATTTAAAAATAATAAATGTAATATAAAAAAATAGAGATTTTGTTGGATAGTGAGAGTGTAAAAATTACTATTCCCACTCCAGTAGAGTGCAACAGTAGGGAAAGCGTTGGATAGTGTAGGGGTAACAATTACTATTCCCACTCCTGAGAGTTCAACAGTAGGGAAAGTAATAATTTAATTTTAAAAGAAGATTCAATTAATTATCAATATTAATAAAAAATTAATAAAAAATAATTACCAATTATTAAAAATGAATTTACAATTAAAAAAAGTAATTATCAATTAATAAAAATGTATTACCAGTTAATAATTAATTATCAATTAATTATCAATTCATATAAATAAAAATAAATATTTACTTTATTACAATTAAATTACTTCCCACCCTATTCCCCTATAAACCCACAACCTGCTCCAAATAATAAATAATACAATTAACATAATTATCAATTAATAAAAATTAATTTCCAATTCATAAAAATTAATCACCAATTCATAAAAATTAATTACCAACTAGTAATTAATTATCAAGCAAATTAATTATCAATACATATAAATAAAAATAAATATTAACTTCATTACAATTAAGTTACTTCCCACCTTATTCCCCTATAAACCCACAACCCGCTCCAAATAAATAATACAATTAACATAATCAATTAATCAATTAATAAAAAAGAATTACCAATAAATAAAAATTCATTACCAATTAATTATCATTCAATTAATTACTAATACATATAAATAAAAAATAATATTTAATTTACTATAATTAAATTACTTCCCACCCTATTCCCCTATAAACCCATAACCCTCTACGAAATTAAATTACGCAAAAATGAAATTACATAACATTCATTACTTTAAAAAAATTAAACATACTTTACAAAATGAATACATAATTTTAACACATATACTACCATACATAACACTAAAAAAAATCAATATTATGGAAATCGATATTTTAAATTTGATATTATGGAAATCGATATTTCATACCCCAAATTCGATATTCTGACTAACTATAGCACCATGTAGATCACAGAACAGTATTATATGTGCAAAGATTAGTGGGTTACTGCTTTAGTCACAGAGACCTTTTTGTTACTGTGCAGTCCATGAATTACAACCATAATCTAGCACAGTGAGCTATGAAGTGTCATCAAATAGTTGCATGCAATCTACATGGTAGAGAGTAGAAAATGGTGTTTTTTGCTGAGACTTTCATTATCCTAATGCAGCTAAAGAGGGTTTGTTTAGGTGGAAATAAATTCTTACTATTAAAGTCAACCCTAACCGCTATGTTACATTCTGAATCCTGAGTTTGGACTTCTCCAGACCAAGCACTCTGAAAAATGCGTAACAGTATGGCTGACATGAATCCTACACCTTGTAGTATCATCTGCCTTATGTACACTGATTTACACGCATATGATTCTTTGTGTCTGTATGTGTGTGCATGTTGTAAAGTGCTCCAACATCCTACACTGGTATGTGATGTGCTATAAAACAAATGAAATTAATGTGAGAGAGGAGCTGTGGAGAGATATTAGAAGGTGATGGTGAGGGAATCATTGTAGTACCCCAACAAAGATTGTCGTATCCTGGTGCACTGTAAGGTCATCATCTACTATGCTTTAAAAGCTAATACAATTGGATACATGATGAAATATGAGTTGTAGAATGCACCATTTTCCCCCAATTTTTCTTGGGGATAGAACCCGACCAAACACTCCTTGTAGTGGTCAGGCTCACTCGCGGCACTTACTAATTACCATACGAGGGCTGGTCTGACAAACTTGCCACGGCTGCTTTGGGTTCCCAGTCCGGCTCTGCCTCACATCTGCCCCAGCTAGGTTGTTAGTTCCTCCGTTTTCAGTGGAAGGCGGCCACAGTCCCTTCACGCTGCATCGCTGATAACCTACATGAGCGGGACACCAGGATCAGGGGAGCCCGCCGTCACAGCTCCACCACTTCACCAAGCCTCCGACCCCATCCTGAGGCTGTGCACCGCCATGCTCACCTCGCATCTAGGGTGCAGCAATGCCGCGCCATCTTGTTATTTAGGGTAGGCTGCTGGTAGGGGTCATTGGTGTAGTGCCCCAGTCGTCCCTAATCCACTACACTCCCCTAACTATTGCTGTACTTTTTATTGCTGGTTTCTTGCCAGAGAAGGCCCTGTTCGCCAGGAGTAAATGCTCACGGTGCAATCTTGCTTCAGCGCCGAAGCCACACCTGTGTTGTTGGAACATTCTCCCGGTTGGCCTATTGTTCTGTTCTTGGGGAGTGCAACCTGCTAGCTCAAGTATTTTAGGGACCTGCCATAATTAGCCTAGTGCGGGTGCCCCATTAAATGTAGAAGTGAAAAAGAACCTGCAAGATCGAGACAAAGAGACAGGAAGAGGCCTGAGGTAGAATCAGACATCCATGGAATCCGGCAACCTCGGTATTTGGAAGCAGCGCAGGCTGGGTCCTAAGAAAAATGTTGAGCCTCTGCGCATATTTTTTAAACAAATTATGACCTAGGATACCCCTTTTGTTCAGCTAATAGTGCTGTTTTTTTAGCTTCAGCAGTATTCTGGTATTTTTGCGCCTCTCCCCTTGCTCTTGAAGAACTAGCCTTTGGTGTCGTCGGTGCACACCTGCTAAACCTGGTTTGCATTCGTCCTCGGAGCATGGCTGCCTGTTCAATTCCTGCAAATGCCGCAATATCGCAAGTGGTAGGAAGCTCTCGAATCCCAAGGTCCCTGTGGTCACTTGTTTGTTTTTAGCGGTTCTTTCCTGGAGTGCTCTTAAATCCCGGAAGAAAGGCGAGCCTGAGTGATGTCAGCTGCACTTCGAATCCGATCCCCGTATTGATTGAAATGGAGGAGCAGGAATGACTTCGAAGGGGATTGCAGCACATGCCAAGGGCACCGCCATTTTCCTGTTTTCTGTAAATCTCTCTCTGTTCACGAGTGGGATGTGTACATGTGCTGTCCAAAACCTTGATGCTGTTTTATTTTTCCTCAAACTAAGTTCGCATAGACAATGGAAGCAGTTTTTTCAGTGCCTCGTGCATAAACAGAAGTGATAATAGCCTAGGTTAGAAAATGAGCGCGCTCCGTATTCCCAAGTAGCTAGGCAGAAAGACACTATGCTTCCCAGAGGATGCGCTATCCAGAATCCTGCATCTCTTTTAAAACAGAATTTGTCCCCGGGTTCTCTCAGATTAGCTCTGTAGGAGCAAAGAGTTCTAGTAATGCTACTGAGATTTGGAGAAGAGTATTTCCATTCAGGAGTATCCCATGAAGGCTTTATCCCAGAGCTCTCTCTGTCCCAGGACATTGCCTTTGGAACCAGGAGAAAAGACAATTTACTCTCCGCTGTGTCCAACTGGGAAGCAGTGTGTGTTCCAGAGTAATCTGTCCCATAGGGAGGGACCACAACGCCAGATACCTGTCTGCTCCTCGCGGAGAGGCAAACCTCCTCAGTTTCACAATGAAAAGGGTATCCCAGTGCCTGACCTTCAATTTCCAAGGTGGAAACAAGTGAAAGATAATTCCTCCACTCATTCTCCCCTATTAAAACCAGGTATGACTGCAGAGAAAAGGGTCTTCTTCACATAGAAAAATTCCTTTTTCCCCGTGTAAAAAAAATAATTAAAGAACCGCTGAGTTTACACAGCCGCTGTAGAATTTCCTATGTGAAAATAGTTTTTCATATGGAAATGAATTAACTAAAAGTTATAAGGTAGGGAGTTTGGAAATTTTTTGTAATATGAGGCCTGGAAACCTGTTACTGTCGGAGGTTTGCTGGCACCCTTGGGGAAGCTTTGAGTGTTCCCCAAATTCGCAAGCATTTCATCACCCAGTAAAAGTGAATCTATTAAGAAGACGAGAAGGATTGATTTGGAAATGACGTCACTCTTATCTACCTTAATTTTGATGTAATCAGTAATGGGTGTAATTCGATTGATAGGAGATCTTTCCTCAAACATCCATCCTTCTTTCTGTCTGATCACCCTGCTGTCCCTGTGTCTGTGGCAGCTTGTGTGCTGTCTGACCGTATTTATGTTGAGCGGGACTGAATGTGTGCATTTATGTTTGTTATTTGTGTGTGTCAGGCACTCTAACTTGGTTTGTGGCCATGTAGTACTTGTCTCTCACTGGCTTGTCTTGGAATCTCCCTATCATGTTAGTGTTTAGTACACTTTATCAGGCCCTAATTCTTCAAGACTGTTTGCCTCTCTCCCCTGGATTTTGTACCTCGTACCATCTTGTGCACATTCCTTCCCGACCCTGCAGTCAATTAACTCGTTATTTACCTTTGGTAATGCTCTTGTTGGAGAATACTCTATACAATGGCAGATTCCTCTCCTTGGAATATCCCTATGAACCAGACTGAATCAGGAAATTTTGTAGCAGTGCTCTCTGCACGCTGCTAGGTGGCTCTGTGCTGGCTCACTGCTGCCCGTTAAGTGACGGAGCAGCAACACATATAAATGCTACCCCTAAGTGCTGATGTTACATTCTTGTCTTTTCCTTTTCAGTGCCCTCGGGTGTGGAGTGTGAACAATTGTTAGTAACAGTGTACTGAACACCAAAGGGCTTCTGGAGATAGCGATGATATCTACCACCTCAGGCGGCCAATCAAAAGCAATTAATTGGCACAACTCAATCTCAAAGTATGGAAGTGTACGTTGCCTAGATTCTGTTGGAGGACCTTGTACTGTTGCTGTGCCTGAGGCTCCCTGATCAGAGGACAGATGCTCATGTACAGGATTTCTTGGTACCACAGTCTCCTGGCCAATCCAGAGCCACGAGGATGACATCCCCGGTTGATAATGATCTTCTGCAGAACTCAAGGACCTATAGGTAATGGTGTTAACGCGCACAGAAACCCCTTGTGTATTCCAGCCAGAATGTGTAATTTAACGAGTATTCATGAGGACACTTCAATGTCCAAAACTGTTCACATTGCATGTTCTCAATATGGGTGAAAATCCTGCCAGGTGGTTGGTGACCAGAAAGATATCTTGGAGTTCCAACCACCTACAGAATTGAAAAGCCTTCTGAAACAGAACCCTACTCTGCCCTACTTGCT
Organism: Lissotriton helveticus; assembly: GCF_964261635.1. NCBI lineage: Eukaryota > Metazoa > Chordata > Amphibia > Caudata > Salamandridae > Lissotriton > Lissotriton helveticus. The sequence continues at coordinate 1,675,229,965 of NC_136065.1, forward strand.
GTAGTACCTCACAGCTGTACTGTTGTCTGTGAGAAGCCACAGTAGCCTCTCATTGATGAGTGGCAGGAAGGCCTTCAGGGCCAGGTGACTGGGCTGTAGCTCCAGTAGGTTGATGTGGAGTCGGCCCTCCACAGGAGATTAAAGTCCTCTGTTCTCCAGCTTTACCAAATTCCCCCAATCTAGTAGTGATGTGTCCGTCCCCACTGTCAACTCTGGGTGGCAGAAGGAGAGCAGCCTCGTACAGGACAAATGGTAATCAGTCAGGCACCACTGTAGATCTTGAGCCATCGCTTCTGGGACCTGGATGGTGTCGGAAAGCCAACCTCAACGCTGAACTCACTGAGATTTCAGGTTCCCCTGCAGGGCTCGAATGTCCTACCTGGCGTAAATGACAAGCAGGATGCATGAAGCAAAGAGGCCCAGAAGCCTCACAGCCAGCTTCACTTGGATACTGGCACAAACATGAAACTTTGGGATCATAGCCCAAATGTCCAGGACTCAATGCTGCTGAGGAAACACCTTGAGCTACACCTTGTCCAGGGTCGCACAAATAAATGGAAGCCTCTCTTTTGGAATGTTTATTTTAGTAAACCCCAAAATAATAAGGTCCCGCTGTTGTTTGGAGATGGCCCACAACTGACTGCGGCAAGCCCACCTTCAACAGCTAGTCATCAAGGTATGGAAATGCAGAAACTCCAGACCTTTGAAGATGGGCAGCGACCACCACCATCACTTTTGTGAACATCCAAGGGGAGCTGATGAGGTCAAAGTGGAGCAACGAAAACTGAAAATGCTCCTGGCCCATCTTGAATCACAAGTGATGCCTACGGGAATGCAGAACCGGTATAGGAAAATATGTCATGCAAGTCCACGGACACATCCAGAACCCAGGTCCAGAACAATTTGGATCTGAGCATTTACAATGTGTCCTTCCGCAGGAAGGAGATCAGGAACGGAAGGAACCAAGATAGGCTCGAGACCTCTGTTCCTTTTTTTAGCGCAACAGGTGTACTCCCTGTACCAGGATGGGCTGCTGATGGCAAACTAAACTGGTTTGTTGGCCAATGTAGCAGGGGAGAGAAGCTGGAAGTCTGGTGCCTCAGTTGGACCATGTGTTGCCTACCAGATCCTCTTCTATTGCCCGAAGTAACTGGGATGGCTGTGAACTCACCAGCTCAGAAGTGTGTCTCTCCCTATACTCTAGCCCTCTGCAATAGCCCATACATTTTCAAAACTGGTGCAAAAATTATATGACATAAGTGAATAGCCCCAAAACTGTGCTGTAGCTCTGTTGTCTGCCAAAACAGAGCCTCCCTTCTTTCTGAAGAGACAAGACCCATCAAAGGGGAATGTCCATTGGCAAAGCCTATACATCACTGGAGAATCTAGTTGATCTCATCCTAGCTAGACTACAAAGGACAATATTGGTACCAACTGATCTGCCAATGCAGTCCATGGTAACCAAACTGACATGAATAATGCACTTGGCTGTATCCTGCCCATCGTTTATAATCTAAGCCAGAGAGGCCATATGATACTCTGGGGCTGACAGCAAGAAATTGTTGGCCATGCCCCAAGGGCAAGTGGGTATCAGTCTGTGAGAAATTGGGTTACTGTTTGAGGGTGGGGGAATCCCTACTCAATCAGCAACCACAATCCTTCTCAGGGTGAGGCAGAATCAAACACCAAATTAACCTGTTCTCCACCCTCTGGTAGCTTGGCACAGAGCAGTGAGGCTTAACCTAGAGGTAATGTGTAAGGTATTTACTCAGCACTTCAGACAGTAATAAAGTGAAAACACAACAAAAGATAAATCCCACACCAATTTAGAAAAATAGAGCAAAATATAACAATTAAATCAAGACCAAAATGACAAAAATCCAAGCAAAGCAGCAATTCAGCAAAGCAGAAGTCCAGCAAGGCAGTAGCCTAGCAGAGTGGCAGCCCTGTAGGGACCCCAGCAGTCCTTCTTCCTGGCAGAGTCTCCTTAGGTCCAGAGTGTACAAATTCAATAAGCCAACAGTCCAAAAAAGCAGTAGTCTAGCAGAGTGGCAGCCCTTTAGGCACCACACAGGCCTTCTTCCTGGCAGAGTCTCCACATGTTCTAGATGTGTGCTGAAGAGCTGGTGGCTGAGATCCAATATTTATACCAGGTGCCTCCTTTGTAGTGGGAGAAGCTTCTAGAGGTTTCCTTTTGAAGTGCACAGGTTTCCTGCCTCCCCTGCCCTGGCTCAAGACTAGCCACATGAGGCATGTAGCCCTTTTTGTGGAGGCAGGATACAGCCTATTCAAGTGTAAGTGGGGATGTGCCCAGCTCCGCCCTCCCATCCTGTCGCAGATGGCCCATCCAATCACATCTAAGCTACTTTTTGTGTGTGGCTGTCTAGGAGGAATCCACAAAGTCCAACAGTCAGCTACACCCAGTCATGTGACCCAGAGACAGGCTAAATGCACTAAATGGCTAAGGCAGGAAAATGCCAACTTTCTAAAGAGGTATTTTTAAAATTGTAATTTAAAATCCGACTTTACCATAACAGAGGATTTTTCGTTACAATTCTAAAGACTCCAAACATAAACTGGTTACCTAATCCATTTGGAAGTTCCAGCTTATTAAATCTAATAATGTAACATCAACGTCATCCTAGGAGCGAAGCAGGCCTTCCAGTAGTAAGAAACAAATGTAAGAGTTTTTCACTTCCAGGAAAGTCAAAAGTACATGTCCAAGTTTTTAAATACACTTCCCTCTGGGCTCTCCAGGGCATATCCTAGGGGTGACATATATATATATTAAAAAGGAAGGTTTGAGCCTATCAAAGTCTTTGTTTTGCCAAGTTGAAATGGCAGTTTAAACTGCACACACAGGCTGCAATGGTAGACCTGAGACATGCTTGAAAGGGCTACTTAGAGGGTGGCACAATCAGTGCTGAAGGCCCCAAAAAATAGCATTTAATTTGCAGGCCTTGGGCACATATAATACCACTTTACTAGGCACTTACATATAAACAAAATATGCCAATTGGGTATACGCCAATCCCACCATGTTTAGAGAAGAAAGAGCAAGCAGGTTAGCACTGGGTAGCAGTGGTAAAGTGCACAGAGCCCTAAAGCCAAGAAAAACAAAGTCAGCAAAAGAAGAAGGTCGAACCCAAAAAGCTAGGGGGAAATTCACGCCAAGGATGCCAGGGCTAGCACAGTTCAACAGACTTTTCAGATTGCAGTTCCAAGCTGGTAGACGAAAACATGTATTTTCCAAAAGCATCAATCATTGTGGAGTCTCTATCAGGAGGAGTGTTTCAAAATGTGTTACGGTTCACCCTACTGGTCAAGTCCTGTACAATAAGACTTTGGACTAGGCTGTTGGTGAGAAAATCATGATCTCCAGGGTCCAGTCTATTACGTCTGTCCATCTGCCAGTTTACAGGAGAACACAAACATGGTATCGACCAGGTAGCCATCAAAGAATCTGTAAGGGCATCACTAATGGGAGTAAAGGCTCAGATGTTGCTGGCTGAAGTTGTAGAACTGCTGTCAAAACATTTTTTTAGTCTAAATGGAGTGCAATTGTAAATCTAGTACTTTGGATGCCTTCCGTATACCACTGCGAACAAGGCACTTTCTTCCACTGGTGGCCCATGTGGTGAAACAAGCCCTGTCTCAGGAGATATCAAGCCCAGTGGCATTTTCTAAATCAAGTTATAAGGAATTGTCAGTATTATGAGTGGGAAGCAAACTATCCTCCTCACCATCAATATCCTTGGATGTATCATCTACTGGTGTCGGTGTCATATGCACATGAGCTGGGGTGGTAAGAACAAGCGTGGTCCTCGGTACTGGGGTGGAGGTGTGTACTAGAGTCATTACAGGACCAGTCTAGGATCCCCAGGGGTCAGGGGAGGCACTCACTGGCAGTAAGCCGACTGGAGGTCCCTGTGGTTAAGTGGGGCCCAAAGGTGTGTCAGAGGGAAAAGGAAGCACACTGAAAATGTTCAGCATTGACTCTTTGAAGGCCGTGACCTGCTGCGGGGCCAACAATGGCTGAAGAATCTTAGGGTACATCTGGAACAACTGAGGAATCAGCACTTTAGCTAGTGACCCTGATGAAGCGTGACTGACATCTTGATGCCCTCACATCTTCTCTTTCGGTGTCAGAGTGGCGGAATGGGACTAAGCTCTGCTTTGATTTTCTTATGCTTGGACTTAGATTTCCATTTACCAGAGTACTTCGAGAGGAAAGTGGAGTACTGGCGGAAACAGCCCCATGACCAGGTTCGAAACTGGGTCTGCGATCTGGAGTGGGCTACGTAAAGACCGCAACTTCATCTTGTGTTCAGTGACAACTTCACCACCAGGTCCCAGATTGCCTTTGGGTGCCTAAGGTCACATTTATCACACAACTTCGAGTCATGGCCTGAGCCCAGACACCATAAGCACACCACATCTTGTGTGCCTTTCTGACTGACATCTCCTCCCTGTAGTGGTGGCACAGCTTGCATTTTTGGTGGGTACATCGTTACCTTCCATACTCTGGAAACATTTTGAAGTTGTTGGCAAACGGACACAAGTCTGGGGCAGACATGAACTGACGTCAGTATGTTGGGGTGGGGCTTATAAGCGGCTTCACTCTGCCACTTCCAGGTGGTATGAAGCCAGCATAGAGCCATACAATGGCATGTAGTAGTGAAATTCCATGAACCCAGTCTAGCACCTGGGGGATAGTCTAAGGTGAGTTATCTCTGGTTAGAATCATCCATCAGAATTTTCAGTCCAGCTTCCTCCAACCAGATGCCTACGGTTGACTACACAATGCTATGGATCAGGTCATTCAATTGACAAGATTCTTTCCTCGTTCCCTCTCACAAATCCTGCTTTCCACCTTCGTATCACATTTAGCACTTTGAGATTGCCTTATAGAAGCACTATTTTGCAACTCAAATATGATAGCACAAGTCTTTCATTTTGTGTGTGTTGTGGACTGCATGCAATGCAACTTATCTGTTTTGGTGCCTATGGGTTTGTGTCTGTGGGTGCATTTTGTCTGCTGTTCAATATGTATGAGATTGATGCCTATAGCAATAGTGCTGTCTGTCTTTTGCATTTATGTGTCATCTGTGTCAATGCGTGTTGGAGGTTGCGAGTGTGCATGTGTACATTATAAAAAAGTAAAACCTATTGGCCTTACATGTGCGTGCTTACGTTTGGCTTTATTTATGCCTACATGCCAAAACGTAATTGTTTTTGTATAGGTTGTCTGATGTAAAAAACGGGATTGTTGGCTTTGTGATTGGCTGAGCTGCAAGAGGGATGCTTTGGAAAAGATAATTATTTTTTTACAGCATTCTTTCAACGCGATTGTGTGTTTTTTAATTGGTAAAAGGGAGTTCTGTCTTTAAGGCAACCTTATCGAAGTCAAGCATTTGTTTATCACGTGCTATCTAAATGCACATCAGTTTCCTTGTCCAAGCAACAACGCAGCTGCATAGAAGCTAGGCCTGATGACAAAGCAACTCATCTGTCTAAAGCCATTTCATTAAGAAGATTCATTGTAGATAAACCATTCTTATGCAATTAAAAGTAAGCACAGCTAATAGATTAGATAACCCAGTAGAGTGAAATAATGTATGATGTTGTAGCACTTTTTCTCAAACACATTTACAGAGTGCATTATTTACAATTATAGAACATACCAAACAAAAGGTTCTAGTGCCTTGGGGATGTGGTAACACGATTGACAGAATGTATGATTGCTACCTAACTACTGCATGCTTACTTACATCTGGCCTTAAAGTTTTAAAGACTAATGAAATACTAGGTGAGGAGCACAGCGGATTAACGTATGTTACATTGATACGTAAGACATTCTTTATTGGTCTGAATGTAAAAATTAAATAAACAAACATTAGCAAAGACTATAGGTCTGCTTTTAGGACGTATTGGCTTTACCAATGCTTTTTAGTGATGCTGCACACCATAGGTACTCGTAAACACTTTCCCAGTAGACAAAATATTTAATCTGTGGTGGGCTGAAGGCTGCATTGATGCCAGCAGGCTAGGGGTTGGGTGGCAGTAAATGTGGTGTAAGTGTACATGGTGTGAAGTGTGAGTCAAGGAGTTATATTGAGGGTTTTACTCCATACTGCCCTCTAAATTATGACCCAGTGTCATATTAATGTGTTGACCGGCATCAGCCCAGATTTTCTGTGTGACATGTGCACTCTTTACTCCCCTCCGCGTGCGCTGCGGTCAGCAAACCTCATCCTTGGGCGTATCCCACGCATTCGAAGGGCCAGATTTTACAGTTGCTCCTTCAGGCGACTGGCCCCTGCCTTATGAAACTCCCTTCCCCTACACATCCGCAGCACTTCTGATCACCAGGTCTTCAGACAACTTGTGAAGACTTGACTTTTCTCTCAACTCTAATTCCTTTTTTGTCCCCCCATTCTGTCTTGCCTCAGCTATGGGACGCCTCCTTGTCGAGGTAGCCATGCGCTTTACAAGTATTCTAATCTTATCTAATCTAATCTTTTTAGATTAAATCAAAGTTACCTTCATACATTGTCTCCATCTACTACCAACTGCACAAGAACCTTGAAGAAGCATTAGCTCACAAAACACATGTTGGCTGTGGGATCAAATGTGCTGGCTTTGTAACCTTGTTTGTAACACCGTGACAACCCTAGAAGTGGAGTCAAGCATCCTTCTCAAAGATGTGCTTTGAGAGACTTGATAGACTTATTGCAACAATATAAATTGTGTTACCAGGAAATGTATTTTCTTCTGGCTGAGTGGAAGACTTGCAAACAGCAAACTTAATCCAGCTTGGCTGGGAGTTGGTAAGGGGGCAAAAGAAAAAATCAAGAGGTGAAAGTGATATTCTACCAAGGTGGAACGAAGAGTGGAATAGATATAAACCTCTTTTTATGACAAGAAGTGTGCGAGAAATGTGCTGTGGAAGATTGGTGATTTTGTTTTGGTGAAGAAGCCTCGTTTGTTAAGAAAGGGAAGATTTAAGATTGTGGGACCTTTTGTTTTTAAGTAAGTGAGGAGAAAAGTGGTTGTTCATAGGAATGGGGAGTGTAGAATCGGTCCAGATTGATGAGAGCCTCGCCTGGTAATGGGCTACAGAACACATGAGAACGCTAAAAGAAAGCAACATGGACAATTCCAGCATCCATTAACATCTGATCATGGGTTTCTGAATACCAACTGTAAGAGCAAGACATCAAAGAAGAGTGGACAATTCCAGAGACCATCAAGAAGAAATGCATGGTGGAAGGATTTCAAAATGAATTAAGGAGCCTTAAATTGGGACTCTCTCCTTACTGTTGCTGATATACATTATTTATATCTGTTCTTCTTAGTGGTACATTTTATTTTGTTCCTTGCATGGAGGATACTACTATTTCCTATTTTATTGTTATTGTACTTGTGGGGGTGGTGATGTGTTGTGGCTATGCATTTCAATAATCTTTCCATTCTATTCATCTAGCATAGAATATGTCATTTTGAATATATCATCAACTATCCTAAGAAATTTGGGGAGCAACAGTGAAAAGAAATATGCAAGAAAAAAGAGTATCCAACAGCAAAAAATATTGCCCAAAGAAAGATATTTTTCACCCACATTCTTTGTCCTTTGAAACACCCCATAGCGTTAAATTAGAAGGAAAAAGATCTGTTGAGCAACAACATTTAAAATGAAGTCTACAAACTGGCTAAACCCATCACGGACAATTCAATTCTAACTGCACACAGTGATGTTTAGGGGAAGTATGCTGTGAGGAACAATTAGCTGCTTAGTCACTATCAACCATCAGAGCCCCACTCAAAGGTCCTGTAGTAGTTGCTTGACCTCTTATGACTTGAGTACTAGGGTGCTCCAGGGGATCTTTGCTAGCTCATAGTGGATATTTATGCAAAGATGGTTCACCTTAAAATAGTGCATTTGTATCACATCTCTCTGTTCTTTAGCATCTGAGAAGACCCAAAACAGCATATCCATCATTATGTATTTCCTGGCGCAATCCACAAAAAAGTTCAATGTTTTTGGGATTAAGTCCGTGCAAAACTGTCTTCTCTTTTAGATGAGTGTGGTGTAGGGAAAATTGAAAGCATTGCTATCTTCTGTGGCTCGTGATACTCTAAACTGATTTTTGCAAAAAATAAGCTTTAACTCCTTGCGCAGAAGAAAATTACCATGATAGACCTTCACATCCAACAGAACCTAAAGTTTGTATTTTAACTGAGGTAATGGTACAAAAAGAAAAACAATATTTAACTTCAATAGCTTTTAAGGGAAAATGAGTACAACAACTTGAAAGGAGTCCCCACCAAAAATGTCAGCAGCAAAGACCCCATTCAGATAGATTTTAGTTTTCTGAGCAAGTATAGATTAATCTGGAATTACTACTAGAATTCTTACTAATGGAGACAGCTTGACAAATTGATCCTCAATGTCATGAACGCAATCGGAGGGAAGCAGTGTTTCAAGCGCTTCAAAAATTGAGCTGATTAGTCTATGGTAGCGTCTGCTAATAGGTTTTCAAAGTAGTAAATCATCTTTTCTAGCCATTTCTCCTCATTTTGAAGAAATAAATCCACCAATTGCTGTGAAATGTTAGTAGCCCCTTTATGGACAAGGTGTCTATCTGACTTGGTACTACCCCTTAATTGTGCTACAATTTCAACCTCCATGCTTTGACGAAGTTAATAAATGTATGACTCAGACTAACTCGGGGTCTCTAAATGATTCTTACCCTGCCACCATCTTCAATATGGCTAGTGATGTAATTGTGTCTCATCTTATCAAATTATGTAATATTTCTGAGGAATTAGCTACAGTATGCCAGTCTTGGAAAAGCACACTAGTGGTTCTGATGCTGGAGAAGCCAACAGCAGACTCAACGGTATTGAGTAATTACCACACTGTTTCCCTTTTGTCTTTTCCAAGCAACATTTTGGTCAGAGTTGGTTATCTTGAGGTTTCATCATTTAACTCAAACAATGTGTTAGATGTTTTTCAAGCTGGATTTCACCCTTTGCCCGGACTAAGAAGCAGAGTCACGGATAATATCCAAATATTACTGGCTTAAGGAGGCAGGGCAGTGCTTATCCTTTTAGATTCAAGCACAGCTTTTGATATAATTTTTCACCATTCCCTGTGTGCCAGGCTATTGCTATTGGAATACAAGATCAAGCTTTCAAGTGATTTGAAATCAGACACAATCAGTGCTCTTGAAACTGTTTTGTTTTAAGGCAAAATCTATAATTTGTGGGGACCCGCAAGGATCATGGCTGAGCCTTGCACTTTTTAAAATCTATCTGATACCACTGGCACTGATGTTCTATGTTGACATTATGCAAATTGCAGTTTCTTTTATCGATGATTCTCTTAATACCACACAAAGCTTTCAGGATTGCCTAGGAGCAGTAGCTGGATAGATGAAAAGGCACTCATTTAAATTACAAAAAGACAAAACACAGTTGTTCGTATTTGGAGGAGAACCCGTGATCTGGTCCCATGATTGGTCATGAGAACTGGGCACGGCTCTGTTTCCTAAGTAAGTGGTTAAAATGTAGCTGTTATCATGTATATTACCATATCCTTCATAAATTAGATTCATACCATTTGGTCTTCAGCCTTATATTACTTAACTTAGGCTGCAAAAAAGGCTTAATCTTTTGTCAGAGGCCTTACTACGAGCTGTGGTCTGTGTTATTATTTCATCCCGCATAGACTACTATAACTCCCTTGTAAGACTTGGCCCTCTCTGAATTGCCTTCCCCCTACAGTTTTCTGAGCACCTTTTTGTAGGCTTTTAGGACTCCGTGCACTTTACCAGTGTTAACCAGTACTAAAATGCTAGTGATCTCTCTTTTAAACATGCAACATTGGCTTACACCCAATTGGCACATTTATTGTACTTGTAAGCACTTAATAAAGTGGTACTGCATGAACCCAGGGCCTGTAAATTAAATGCTACTAGTGGGCCTGCAGCACCAATTGTGCCACCCACTTATGTAGCCTTTTAAAAATGTCCCAAGCCTGCCATTGCACCTTATGTGTGCAGTTTTAAACTGCCATTTTCACATGGCAAAATAAACCTTTTGAAAGGCTTAAACCTTCCTTTTTAATACATATAAATCTCCCCTAGGGTAGGCTCTATAAAGCCCAGAGGGCAGGGTGCAGTGTATTCAAAAAGTTGGACTAGCACTTTTAACTTTTACATGTCCTGGTTGTGAAAACCTGTTAAATTAGGTTTTCACTACTGCAAGGCCTACATCTCTCATTGGATAACATTTGGTTACCTTTTTGCATTTCATAAGTGATAACTTCCAATTGGGAGCATGTAGGAAATTTAAGTTTGGTCACTAAGAATTTGTTATCTAAAACCCTCTTTAATGGAAAAGTTGGACTTGAAGTCACAATTCTGAAAATGCCACTCTTAGAAAGTCTTACAGTTGTTTTCTGTAACACTCTTAGAAAGTCTTCATTTTCTCGTCCCAACCATTTAGAGCCTGCAGCCTGTGTCCTGGGTCACATGACTAGGTGTAGCTGGCCTTTGGTTTTTGTGTATTACTCCCAGACAGTGAGACAAAGAGGGGATAGGTGTTTGCAGGATGGACATCTGAGACTTGATAGGGGATGGAGCTGTCACCTACCATACTTGCACATCATAAAGACTCTGCCTCTGCATTTTCGCAAAGGGTTTCTCATTAGACTTTTGTGCTCCAAGACAAGCTAAAAAGAGGGACTCCGCCTACCTCTGTAAGGAGAGGACTCTAGAGGTTTTGTCCACTTCAAATTAGGCACAAGATATAATTAGTTGACCCACAGACCCAACTCTTCAGTACACTCCTGGACTTGTGGATACCACAGATGAAGGACACCTTGCTACTCTGCAGCTTCAGGCCTTTAGTGATTGCTGAGAAGAAATAATAGACCTGCTACCTTCATCCCAAGCAGCTGACTCCAAGAGTCAGCTGACTGTCCTCCTGAGAGAGCAACAGGGACATAACAAGGTCCAGAGCCTCCCTACAACTGTCCAGCTAACCTGCTGTACTGGACCTGCCTGCACCTGCAACTGCACTGCAGTGCTTGCCTCTGCTGAAGTGAATTCCAGATCACCAAATGGTGCCTCCCCAGGTCCTAGGCCCTTGGCTGGCAAGAGAGAGAGCTCCTACTGGCCTAACTGAAGGATCTATCAAATCTGAAGGGAAGCAACACGAAGCCCTGCAAAGCTTCACTGCACAGCTGCAAGCTTCATTGGAATCGGCGCAAAGTGGCATCAAGTTCCACAAAGCTGCGCAGCACAGCTGCCAAACTCATTTGAATGAATGCCGAGCCACGTAAAGCCCCACAACACTGAGCCGCACCGCTGCCAGCTTCATTGGAACTGACTTGAAGCAATGCAAAGCCTCACTGCAAAGCTTATCAGAACTGACGCAGAGAGAGACACAAAGCCTGGCAGCTTCACTGGAACTGATGCCAGACAATGTGAAGCATCGCAAAGCAAATCGGCGCAGACGGCGCACCAAGGACATAAAGTACAATCCTCATTGGACCAATCTTGGTCCTGTGCCCGGTCTGCGCTCCCTCATGGTTGGCCTGAAGTTGTGACTTTGTCCCAGGTCAATGCGACCAGATACCCTCAGTTGGCGCTATGTGCCTTTTGGTGCTACTTTTATATAAATCTTCAAAATTGCATATGTTCAGTTATACTGATTGGATTTTTGTGATTTTGGTCTCAAATAATTTATTACATTTTACTCTACTATTCTAAATTGGTGTGGGATTTCTTTTGTGTTGTGTTTTCACTTCATAACTGTATAAATACTTAATACATTACCTCTAAGTTAAGCTTGCCTGCTTTTATGCCAAGCTACCAGAGGGTTGAGCAGAGGTTAATCTAAGGTTGACTTGTAGTTCACCCTGACAAGAACTGTGGTTCCTGCTTGAGTCGGGTTTCACCCCCGCTCAACCCATAACCCAATTTCCTACACCCTTTTATTGTAGGCTTACAAAGAAATCCATCCAGTGTATCCAACAAATCCAGAACTCTGCATCTAGGGTCCCACCTGCTTTGTTCCCCCCACAGCCACACATCTGTCCATCTCAACATTCTCCACTACCTCCCAGTTTAGCAGCATCTAAATTTAAAGCTGTCTTCTTCTGTCATAGAGTATTTTACAAACAAGCACTGGTAAAGCCAATAGGTCTTGCCTTTATAATGCAAGCACTACGCTGGTATGTTTGCTAATATTTGTCAGCAAAGTGTTGTTTAAAAAACGCAGAAGAAATAAAATTCGAAACAATGGAGGGAAATCAAACACATATCTTATGGTATCTCAGAACTGTACAATTAGTTCAGTGTTTTCAATCTTTACATATGGCATGGTTTATTTTCCAAATATTTTTCATTCTTAAATTGCTGGGAAAAAAAATAATAATAAGGAAGGTCTCGGAATGTAAAGGGAAATGCTTGCCATGGCCTAGTTTACTTTCCACCGGATTCAGCCACAAAGCTTGTGCTTTTGTGCAATATGTGAAATGCAGAAGAGAAAACAAATGCAATTCTAAGAGACTGCTCTTCAACCATACCCAGGTAAAAATATTCTTCTTCCTGAGCTTTTACAGACAAGATGAGAGAGGTAGGGAGCAACAAAGCACAGTGGGGGTCGGAGGTTTCAGGGTTGTCATTAATGAGGTTATGCTCAAGGTGACCCACAAATACAAGAGGAAGGCAAGCCATTGAATAAGAAGCAGGAAAATGAGAGTAACAATAAAGCCAACCAATGCTAAGGGATGGGTGGGCTGCAAGCCCACTGTTGGTTCATAATAGGTCTTTTGCAGCCAGATAACGTTTGCTGTGTGGTAGATGAGACCTAAAAAGGTCTATTATTTATTCAATCTAGACTGGTCTCCTAGATGTGCGGTTCTTTGGGCGTCCATGACAAAAACACAGGGGGGCCGCGACTCCTTAGAAAATTAAATAATATTAACACATTAATAAGATGTATATAAATAAACAGGTACAATTGAAAACTGAAAATTTTAAAATATGCAGGATTTTGAAACTAGAGGCTACAAATTAAGATGGTATCCTCAGATTAATTCGTAGCAACAGTGCAAGTTCATCAAACAGAATATAGTATGGACGATAGGTGACCTCAATAAAATTTAGAAAAGCTCCAATCTTCCCGTCAAAATAAATAAAAATAAAAAAATTGTTTGGAAATTTACTGAAATCATTTGTGTATTTGATGAAGGCTTGTTTCCATATTTTGTGTTGTGGTACAAATCTTATAAATTGCTTAGGCCAGTGTCCCCGTATTCCAATAATGTCTCTTTGTGTGTCCCCAGAATAGCATATTGAAACAGTGGGGGCCCCCAGATTGGAATAATGATTCAGTGGGTGGGGTCAATAGAAGTAAACAGGTTAAGAACCGCTGTCCTACACAACCACTGCATTCTTCAGACTCACTGCTGTTATCTGTCTCTTGCATAAAAAAATACACGATTGGGGAGCAAATCAGTTTTGTACATTACTCACAAAGTGAGGAATTCCATTGCAAGTGGAGAAGAATTTTTTGAAAATTCCCAAGGTTTGAAGACATGGGGCCATATTATCAAGAAACGGCGTTAACATTATCGCCGCTTTAGCGGCAGAAAACTCCCGATAAAGCAGCGATAATGGGCTTGATAATACGCCCTTGTGAATTCCCATAGAAGCCCATGTTCTGGTGTGAATGGGAATTCTCTACAGAGTATTATCAAGCCCATTATTCTGCCGCTAAAGCGGCGATAATGTTAACTCCGTGCTTGTGAATATGTCCCTTGGATTTTTTGCCAAATCCCTGGACTGCTGCTACTCGGCCCAGGAACGCCCCAGAGGGGCAGCTGTTTATGTGTTATAAATAACATATCACCTGAATAAGCATTTTGGAGGAAGAACCCTGCTCTGAAATGAATGAAAGTGTAGATGGTTGCCAGACACTCCTGCATAAGTTCACATGAAATCCCTTCACCTGCTGGTCTACAGAGACTTTGCCGAAGGACATCTGACTGCAGTAACTACATCTACGAAGTCATTCAGATGAGACCAGGAGCTTATGGCCGGCCTCGCAACCACTGTGAGGTGTATCACCTCCCTGAAGGCAGTGAAGAGCGCGGTGCATTGTAGGAGATTCCTATCTGAGGATCAGAGCTCTAATAAATCCTGATTGGCTGGATATTTAAACTTCTTAGGCGCAGTGGAAAGTGTCTGGTAGTGGGCAGCTGCCTAAGTCCCTTAACTTGTGAATGCAATCCGCAGCTGACAGCAGCATGGCTGCCGGTTCATTAAACATCTTTTAGACTTGCACTTGTGTGAACCCTGTTGCTGTTGGTTTATCCAGGGTGTGGTGCTGCAGGCTGCCCACTTCCTTCTGGCTAGCACTTAGCCTGAAAGTCCAGACGGATCTCTCATGGATTCCCCGCTACTATTCTTGAATCAGTGAAAGCTACAGCTCACTGAAAGAGTCTCAGACACACACCTCCCACTGCCTTGAATCACTCTCTTCCACTAGCCAGAGAATAGAATAGGGTGGCCCTAAGAAGAACCTCTGTCACAAGCATCTGCTGAAACTCTAAACAGAGATGAAAGAGAGCTGCAGACAGACTGAATGATACAACTACAGGTGAGAAGAGGGTGACTAGCATACGAAGGGAGAGGATTGACACGGTGAGCGAGGCAAACTTGGAAGTGAAAAGAAAAGAGGGTATTTTGCTGTGGCAAGTTTTGGCAGATGTTTGGACAGTCATATCAGCTGCATTAAGTTCGAAGTAGTGACCCCAGATGTGTACTGGGGGTGGAGCAGTTGTACTGCGTAATGTTAGGATTAGGGAAACATAATCATTGAAACAGAAGATAAAATAGGCAAAGGAAGATAGAAAGAAGACAAAATAAGAGAGTAAAAAAAGATAAAATTAGTAAAAGTAAGTGGGACATTGTACAAAGAAGTATGGAATTAAAACCTTGTGAATGAAGTAAATATCCTACATAATTAAATCTAATATAATTATTAAACAAGCATTGGTAAAGCCAATAGGTCAGGTGTTGACTGTCCGCCTTTTGGCAATTCTGCTTTGTTTTGTCCTGGTTTTTCCACAACTTTATTGTTTGGGTAGCTGCAGGGCTCGCATCAATCTAATCAAAAACATTGGCTAGAGGCAAAAATGTTGTTTTGGTCTGGAAAAAGCACACATTCCCATAGAATTCCCTGGAACTGAAAGGAAATACTTTGTGTGTTGATGTACTCCTAGTGAAAGGGTAGCAAGCCATAACTCTTAGTTAACTCAGCCAATGACTGTAATGGGCTGACACATGGCCCCTTGATGCATGCTGGAGTAGGTGGAAGAAAAATATGAATGACAGAACCACAGACTAATGGAGGAAATCTAGCTAAAAAGTCCTACAGGTAACTATGTTATACAGATCATTTTAGTAAAATCAAAAGGTCTTGGCTAAAACAGACTTAAAATAGCCAATTGGTCTGTAATTGGCTGTTACAGGGAGGGAGGGAGGAAGGAAGGAAGGAAATAAAGAAGAAATTAATTAAATAAAGGGGAGAAAGAAGGAAAGAAAGAAAGAAGGAAGAAAAGAAGGAAAGAAAGAAAGAAGAAAAGAAGGACAAAAAGAAGGATAAAAGGAAGAAAGAAAGAAGGAAAGAAAGAAAGAAAGAAAGAAAGAAAGAAAGAAAGAGAGAAAGAAACAAAGAAACAAAGAAAGAAAGAAAGAAAGAAAGAAAGAAAGAAACAAAGAAACAAAGAAAGAAACAAAGAACAGAAAGAAACAAAGAAACAAAGAAAGAAACAAAGAACAGAAAAGGGGAATCACAGGCAGTTATGGTTGCAAATATAGAGCGAAATTTTGTATCCCTGTTGTATGGAAAGCGATTTCATTCGTTAAATTTGTCGTAAATGGAAAAAATCTAACTTCAGTAGGGTCTAACTATCTATACCCGTGTAAATTCGGGAAATATAAGGCAAAGTGGACAACTACACCAATGACTTAATTTTAGTAAATATACCAGGAAAACAAAAATTATAAGAAAGGATCCAAAAATTTATTTGTACCTCCCAATTGGGTTACAATCTAAAACACAATCAAACATAAATTAAAAAGGTTAAAAAACAACCACCATCGGTGGCATTACAATGAAATTTCTAAGCAGTCAAAGTTAAAACAGTCGACGCGGCGTTTCGGTGCTTTTTGATTCTTGACACCTTCTTCAGGACATTAAAAACATTTCACTCCGTATCTACAAATTAGAAAAATATTATCAGTATTTTATGCAATATTTACGTTAACCCACTTGCCTTACAAATACATTATTGATAACTTAAAACCTGGCCTATTATAGCATTTAGTAATAGCTCTTTTTTTAATACTACTGAAGTTTTGGACAGTTCAATTATAAGTGACTCACTGAGTGTTAAAATTTGGTAGATTGTCTCAATGACATAATGCTTCGATATACAGTTTGCCGGTTCCCTTGTAGATTGGAACAATAAAGTGGGTCTCATACCTGTAATTTTAACAGAACTTCTTTAGAAGCGTTTCAAATGGCTTCAAAAAAACTGTTACGACTTTCTCAGGAGTTTCATATTTCCCTTGGTCTGTATAAATACAACAAATATAGGAGGGCTCAGTATCTGGGTTTATCTGCTCTCTCATATGTCTGCAACCATTATTGATAGTATGAAATTACCTCTGACCACAGAGCTAGAATCTTCTGTGCGCACGGAGGGGCCACCGTCAGTTGTGGAGGGGAAATAATTTTCCTAGATCTTTAGACCTGGGTGTATAAAGGTCATATTTATCTGCAGTGTTCTTTAGTAATGTTAAGAACTCACAACATACCTTTAATGATTTAACCACTACAATCTCATAGTATACTGACCTGGTTATATGTAGAGAGGTTCTTATTATGCTCTATGCTTTATTGGCATAATATAAATTTTGATGATTCTTAAGATCTTTTCTTCATTGATGGAAGAAGAAATCTGTGAACAATATAGTAGTCTTTAGGTGGGAAACTAAACAGAGGTGCAAGTTCATACAAGCTTAATATGGGTGAAAGGACTAATCTGTTCACTTAGATGGAGTGGTATAGATTACAAAAAAAAACATTACCGTTTGTGACTTGAATTTAACAGTAATGGTTAACAGATATTTACTGCCTTTAACGTAAAATATTTGTTTATAAGTTGCACCCGGTTTACTCGTTACACAGAATATACTATCCGGCGAAATCCATGACTTTAATAATGCTAAGATTCGTGAAATTCTACAAACGGGCGGGGGTTTTAGCTACCATCTATCTCTCGCTTTTGCAGGTAATGCTCGGAATTCTAAAAAAACGGGGCGGGGGTTTTAACTCCCATCTATCTATCGCTTTTACAGGTATTGCTCACCTTGTGATAAAGTTGCGGCCTCCCTGCTCCTCCGTGCTCGCGTCTTCATGGGGATTCGAAGAGTGGCTTGAACTAATCATGGCTCTTGTTTATATGCTAACGCTTCCTCTTGTCCCCCGGAAGTAGTCCCCTAAGGATTTTGAAAATAGGGATTTGGACAGAGCTTGCTACTCCTTAAATTATTTTGGAGACTCGTATATGCTGTCTGGCATATTTCATACAGCATGTATATCTCTTTTATCTATTTAAAAAATAAATAACGGGCACTAACCCGGAAGTAGATCCCGACATCGTGAATTCAGGAAATGTTATTTATCTATAATTTGTGGCTTCTAATAAAAAGGGGGTTTAAGTATCTTTTTTATCGAATTCTACTTAGGTCATGATATGCTCAATACCGGTTATCTACATTGCTAGTTTTTTGCGAGTTATATTTACGTCGGCCATCTTGGATTGGGCACAGTTCCAGAAGCTGGTAATCGAATACAGTTTGAACAAATACAACTGATACTGGATGTCCTTCAGTCATTTATACTTTGTAATTGCATTAATATTACACATTATTATGTGATCATGCCTCTATTCTTGTATCTTCTGTTTAGTTATACATATAAAAAATGATCAACCTGCTTGATAAGTAATAAAGATACACATCGCCATAAAGCCTACTTTCTAATCTATATGTAGATACTCATTACATCCTATTAGTAATAAACATTATTGTGCACAGATGTCAATTCGCTACTGCATATCACTACAAAGGTTTACAAATGAAGTGTGTGCACAGTTACACAATGTTCAGATTTAAGCATCGTTATACATTTGTGTTGGTCTTATCATTTAAGCTGTTTAAATTAGCTATAAAAAACAGATACACAGAAACGATAATTTAAAAAAAAAACATAGCATCATATGGTCTACTCCAAACTGTGTCTCTAGGTGCACATATCATGATGTTAATAATCAACATTGGTATGCAATTATATTGGTTCACTAATAAAATATTTTTGGTCTGTTTCTTTTCTGTACCTCAAAATAGAGAGTCCTCTACCAGTTGGTAATTTTACTTGTAACATGTGCTTAAACTGCACATCACTTATCAAAGGCAATGTAATATCGTACAATGGAGTAGAACACAAGTTAAGAAACTTTGTAAACTGTAGAACAAAAAATTTGATCTACATGATCAAGTGTCCGTGTAACAAAGCTTACATTGGAGAAACGGCTAGGGAAATAAAAACTAGAATAACAGAACACAAATCAGCAATCAGAACAAAAAAGAGATCTGCTCCATTAGTAGAACATTGGCTAACACACAACCACAAAATAGATGATTTAAAATGGTGTGTGTTGTTGAAGTAATATCACACAATACAAGAGGTGGAAATATGGACAATAAACGTAAGAGAAGAGAACAATTCTATATGTCTCTATTTAATACCTTCCGTACCAGGTTAAATAACAGAGAGGAATGGGAGAGATTAATTTTATGAATGTAAAAGTGGTCCAAGCTACTAATCTCTGGACTGTATATCCTATTCCCTTGACTAAGTATTGTCCATGTTTTGAGGCATTATGAATGCAAAATGGTATAAAGGCCTCCATCTTTTTGGACTCTCTATTTTGAGGTACAGAAAAGAAACAGACCAAAAATATTTTATTAGTGAACCAATATATTTGCATACCAATGTTGATTATTAACATCACGATATGTGCACCTAGAGACACAGTTTGGAGTAGACCATATGATGCTATGTTTTTTTTTAATTATCGTTTCTGTGTATCTGTTTTTTATAGCTAATTTAAACAACTTAAATGATAAGTCCAACACAAATGTATAACGATGCTTAAATCTGAACATTGTGTAACTGTGCACACACTTCATTTGTAAACCTTTGTAGTGATATGCAGTAGCGAATTGACATCTGTGCACAATAATGTTTATTACTAATAGGATGTAATGAGTATCTACATATAGATTAGAAAGTAGGCTTTATGGCGATGTGTATCTTTATTACTTATCAAGCAGGTTGATCATTTTTTATATGTATAACTAAACAGAAGATACAAGAATAGAGGCATGATCACATAATAATGTGTAATGTTAATGCAATTACAAAGTATAAATGACTGAAGGACATTCAGTATCAGTTGTATTTGTTCAAACTGTATTCGATTACCAGCTTCTGGAACTGTGCCCAATCCAAGATGGCCGATGTAAATATAACTCGCAAAAAACTAGCAATGTAGATAACCGGTATTGAGCATATCATGACCTAAGTAGAATTTGATAAAAAAGATACTTAAACCCCCTTTTTATTAGAAGCCACAAATTATAGATAAATAACATTTCCTGAATTCACGATGTCGGGATCTACTTCCGGGTTAGTGCCCGTTATTTATTTTTTAAATAGATAAAAGAGATATACATGCTGTATGAAATATGCCAGACAGCATATACGAGTCTCCAAAATAATTTAAGGAGTAGCAAGCTCTGTCCAAATCCCTATTTTCAAAATCCTTAGGGGACTACTTCCGGGGGACAAGAGGAAGCGTTAGCATATAAACAAGAGCCATGATTAGTTCAAGCCACTCTTCGAATCCCCATGAAAACGCGAGCACGGAGGAGCAGGGAGGCCGCAACTTTATCACAAGGTGAGCAATACCTGTAAAAGCGATAGATAGATGGGAGTTAAAACCCCCGCCCCGTTTTTTTAGAATTCCGAGCATTACCTGCAAAAGCGGGAGATAGATGGTAGCTAAAACCCCCGCCCGTTTGTAGAATTTCACGAATCTTGGCATTATTAAAGTCATGGATTTCGCCGGATAGTATATTCTGTGTAACGAGTAAACCGGGTGCAACTTATAAACAAATATTTTACGTTAAAGGCAGTAAATATCTGTTAACCATTACTGTTAAATTCAAGTCACAAACGGTAATGGTTTTTTTTGTAATCTATACCACTCCATCTAAGTGAACAGATTAGTCCTTTCACCCATATTAAGCTTGTATGAACTTGCACCTCTGTTTAGTTTCCCACCTAAAGACTACTATATTGTTCACAGATTTCTTCTTCCATCAATGAAGAAAAGATCTTAAGAATCATCAAAATGTATATTATGCCAATAAAGCATAGAGCATAATAAGAACCTCTCTACATATAACCAGGTCAGTATACTATGAGATTGTAGTGGTTAAATCATTAAAGGTATGTCGTGAGTTCTTAACATTACTAAAGAACACTGCAGATAAATATGACCTTTATACACCCATGTTGAAAGTTGGACTGAGACCGTCAACATTATCGGCGCCCTCTTGCTCTCCTTAACCTTTTTGTGCGCGTAAAACAGCCGCCATTTTGAACACCATGGCTTCCCTGCTCCCGCCGAGAGCCAGCGCGTCTCTCTCTCCCTCCTAGCTTCGCTGACAACCCCCCTGCCTGCACCTGCCGCGAATCATAAAACCCCTCTTCGGCGCTGCTCTGCCCCAGGCCCTCGTCTTGTTCCCGGCGCAACACCTCCCTTCTTCCCATTTATGATCCCCGGCCCTTTGATGCAAACCCCTTTTCCCCGTGTGCCCGTTTGTCTTCCCCGTTCCCAGGCCGACATCCAGCTCTGCCGATACCAATCCCTTGCCCCTCCCCGTACAATAGAAAGCTTCCCTCCTCAAAGGACCCCCGAGATGATCAAAGCCCCCATCCCACGAGATCCGATCGAACCCCACACACTCCGTGAATTTATTTATTTTATTTGCATGTTTGTATGGCGCTGGGAATCGACTCCCGAAGGAGTATCTCCGCGCCTTAGGCAGCATCTGAAGACAGCCAACTAGTCCTGATTTATTGAGTGAACCCTAGGCAGCTAGAAATTAAAGAGGAAAGTTTTAAGTTTTTTTCTGAAAGGGAAATGTTCCCTACATATTCTGATTTCCTTTGGGAGTTGGTTCCATAACTTGGGGCCAGCTACTGATAAGGCCCTGCCTCCTTTTCTTGCCTTCAAGGCCCTGGGAACACATAACAGTTCCTGATCTCCTGATCTCAAAGATCTAGATGGAACATAAGGGATGAATTTTTCAGTAAGGTAACCAGGACCTTTCCCGATGAGGCATTTGTGGATGACACAACAGATTTTAAACATCACCCTCTGCTTCACTGTAAGCCAATGGAGTTTGGTCAGCAGCGGTTTTGAGGGAGTACGAAGCTGGGCATTTAGAACCAATCGCGCAGCAGTGTTCTGCACAACCTGTAGTCTGGCAAATATCCCCTCATTGGCAGCTAGCATCAACCCATTGCAGTAATCCAGCCTGCTTAACACCAGTGACTGGACCAACGTTCTCCTGGTGGTATCCGGTAACAGAGGGAATACTCTCCTGAGCATCCCAATAACATGAAAACATGAGCCTACCACTTGATTTGCTTGTTGTGTTAGGGCAAGCTCATGATCCAGTTTCACTCCAAGGTCTTTTACCACCATTTTGGGCTCAGGGACGGGGCCAAGATCTTCAGGCCACCAATCCGGAGTCCACAGGCGTTTAGCCTCTCCGAAGAGCATAACCTCGGTTTTGGAGACGTTACACTGAAGGAAGTTGGCTGCCATCCAGCGTGCCACCTCCTTCATCCCCCGGGCGAAGGAGTCACGCACCTCAGGAGTCATAGTTTTAAAAGGGAAGAGGAGTTGGGTATCATCCGCGTATGATACTGGAATGAACCCGTGGGATCTCATGATGTTAGCTAGGGGTGCCACATAGATGTTAAATAATGTAGGGCTCAAACAAGAGCCCTGTGGCACCCCCTTCGAGATCGCCACCACCTCAGATTGGAATGGTCCCAAGATGACTCTCTGGGTGCGTTTGGTGAAAAAGCTCCTTAGCCAGGCCAGGGCCTTGCCTTCCAGACCGATGTCAATTAGTCTGGAGGTCATGATGTCATGTGACACAGTGTCAAACGCCGCTGACAAATCTAAAAGTACCAGGACAACGGAATACCCCTTGTCCTGTAGCATCTGTAGATTGTCAGCGACGGACAGCAAGGCGGTCTCAGTACTGTGCCTGGGCCTAAAGCCCGACTGAGAGGGATCGAGTCCACCCGTATGTTCAATGAATTTTGACAAATGCTGATTCACGTATCTCTCAGCGAGCTTCCCCATAAAAGGGAGAAGAGAGATGGGTCTCAGGTTTGTCAAATCGGACCAGGGGATAGAATTGTTTTTTCGCAAGGGTCTCACAAGCGCCTGTTTCCAATCTGCGGAATATCCAGCTGCGCGATGATCATCACCTGTTGTGAACGGGGCGGGGACTTCCACTGTAACCTTGCGTGGGAACGGGCTGGGAAGGGGGGGATTCTGAGGATGTCTTTCCGTACATCAAAGTATCGACGAGAATGTGTTACATGCAATAAACAGATAAACGTGTGTATAAGAGGCCAGGCCTCAGGGATGCAGTTAGAGCACCTCAGAACGATACCTTCTGTCCGTTTCGTTGTGTTCTCCTCCGGAGAGAATAAAAACCTTGTTTCCTGCCTTCCAGTCTCCAGCGCCTGCCTCTTCAATAGTTTAACTTCTTTGTGGGTTCAAGAGGCGACACCGCCGGGCAATACTTAAGGATCTTATATTCTGGTTGGTAGTGCCCCCCAATTATTTTCTACAATTGGCGTCCCAAGCGTGGGGCCCATCAGCGACCCATGGATCCAGTGGGAGAGGTCCTGACGACAAAGTGAACGACTGCAACGATCGGGAACGCGTCTGTCCGATAGACCCTCGTCTGACAGCCGATCATCCGAACTTCACTGGTTCCGAACAGACCTCTCTCGAGTGATCTACGGTCCTGACTGGGAACCATCAGGAGTGCCGCGAGGATAACGAAGAAGAGAGGACGATCGGGCGCTGGATTCGGAAGACAGGAAACTGTCCATGCGGTCCGGGTAAGGTCGTGTAACCACGACAAGTCACGAAATAATTGCTTGATTGCTTGTTTGTTTAAAAATACTAGTATTGCTCTTTTTATTTATTTGGAGATTCACTGTCTGCAAACGGAGAAACAACGGGCTCTCTCTTTGCAAGCAGTGGAGGATAGGTAGGGCAGCAGCCGTGCTTATTTTTTCTCCCCCACTCAATAATCACTTGAAACTGAACTGTTGTTCGCAAAACTATTGTTTCCTGGAGATTCCCTGTCTGCAAACAGGGAAGAGACCACCCTTTTTGCAGACAGTGAAAAGGGTAGGTGACGCAGATCTTTGCGGACCTGCTCATTCTCCCCATTGTTATTTATTGGTCTTTTGTTATTTTTGATCCATGAGGTATTCACTGCCTGCAAACAACGTAGAATAGAAATATTCTGTCCAGTCTTTGCACCTAGTGATAAGATAGGCAGTGCTGACTTTTTAGTCCCTCGTTACGAGCCGTCATGTCTGTCTTCTCCCCACTGATTAGTAGCCTGTTTAGCCCGGACCGCCTATTAGAGATGGACCATCCAGCCCCACTGGAAGGCACCC
This sequence comes from Lissotriton helveticus, assembly GCF_964261635.1. NCBI lineage: Eukaryota > Metazoa > Chordata > Amphibia > Caudata > Salamandridae > Lissotriton > Lissotriton helveticus. The sequence continues at coordinate 1,675,253,908 of NC_136065.1, forward strand.
CTAATAAGGACATGTTCATGAAGCATGGATTGACCACTATAGCCTATAGTAAACTATGGCATAAATATACAAAAAAGGGTCAAGAAAGTCAATGGCCCCTGATAGGATCCTTCGATGATGATAAAATAAAAACGCTAGAAACTGCCCTGGGTAAAAACAAGACAACACCTACTATGCTTGACAGCTTCGGCATGTGGCGAAAAGAAACTGAACAACGTAAAAAGAAAACTGAGAGTAGGTTGGAAAAAGAGCTGCGAAAAGCAGCCCACCTAGCTGCTCAGAAACTAGAAAAAGAGATAAAGGAAAGAGAGAAAGCTAAACAGAAACTAGAAATGGAAACGCCAAGCCAGTGTCCGGTTAGAACCCCCTCCATGCTCTACCCTGATTTACCCTCGAAACGACAAGCCAATGAGGACCTGCTGTTAGGTCCTCCTATCATCTACATGCCCCCTCCATATGCCCCTTCTCAACCCGTGGCGCAGCACGCGCCACCCCCAGGTACAAACGAAGGTACCGCCACAGCGTCGGCCCCAATGGCCTCTGTGCCAGCCGAACCCCTTGTATTAAAACCCGCATCCACAACAACGATAGACGACCATGAGACTCGAGGGGCTGGCCCTGCAAGAACAAACAGACTAGACAAAGATGAGCGAGCGGGGATCGACAAAATAGCAAGGACACTGGTAGAAAGGAAGGATGATGAAGAGTACATCACAGATATGTTCAGCTCGTATACAGGGAGTCACAGACGACATTTTACCGTACGACTGTGTTATCATGTCTTGAATGCATACGAGGACCGATATCGAGACAAAGGTCCCGAGAACCTAAGGACTCTGTACCGGAAGGTCGATATCGGGGATGAGGGCGAGTGTGATGTGTCGGACCTCCTTACGCGTACGCTTGAGGTTTTCCGCCACCTCACTGAAAAAAGGCCGGGAGCTAAATCCGCAGCCCCCGTAGTGACCGAACCACCAACCGAGCAATCTAACACCATGATGCCGATACGTGAGGCTGCCCCTTACTGGGTTCCTCCTCGGGGTACAGGGACTCACGATGATGCAAACAACCAAGATGCGAAGGGAAGGGTAGTATACAACTGGGTCTACCAGCCATGGGACCGGCAAGAGATACTGACATTCCGGAAATCTCTACCCGACCTACGTAAAAACCCCACTGCCTTCTATACTGAATTGGGTACAGCCCTGGGTTCAACGATCATGACCCTGGCCGACATCGACTTGTTCTTCGGGTTATGTCTACCAGCTGATGTGTGGAAGCAAATCCGGAAAGTCGACCACCTTGAGCTGTTTGGACATACCTGGTCACAACTCGATGACCTGGACAAACAACGGGGACCAGGACAAAAGCCGTTGAAATCCATTCTAGACCTCCCAGATAAAATCGTAGAGAAATTAAAAACCCTAATCCCAGAAAAGAAAGTGGACTGGTCGATAGTAACAGCCTGTCGCCAAAAACCCCAGGAGGATGTATCGGAATACTTCTCCCGGTTCGAAACGGTGTTCTCCGATTACAGCGGCCAGGACATGACCACTGCAACCGGACACCATCTGTTTGTCCAGAATTATGTTAAGGGCCTATCATCGGAAATCTCCCAGAAACTACAGGCCAGCGAGAGTAGTTGGGCAGCCTCCAAACCTACAGCGATTCTCCAAATGGCCCAATATTATGAGCATCAGAAAAATGAAAACGATAGGGCGACAGAGAAAAAGAAGAAGGACTTAAAAGAGAGGGTGATGATTGCCAAACTGCAAGGGGTGACTATAGGACGAGACCAATACCGGGGAAACTACCAGACAAACGTCCCTAAGACTACATTTCCCCAGGACCGCACTCTGACTTCCTACAGTGGACGCACAGACCTTAGAGAAGACCAGTGCGCTTTCTGCAAAGGGACTGGCCATTGGAAATCCCAGTGCCCAGTTCTTCTGGAAATGATCAGAAACAAAGACCCCAGGGATGTAGCAAACGGACCGAGACCTAAGGGACAACAACGAGGGCCCCCAAATGACGCAACTAATGACAGATCAAACAGACCAAATACGTTCGACCGACCCAGGCAGAACCAATATCAACAATCTGACTATGACGACACTCACACCTTCGCATAGGACAGCCAAGGGCGAGGGAGGGATCCAGTCGAGCTCTATGTTGACCAGCAGGGCCCTTATGTCACTGCTAAGGTCCTGGGTACCAAGTCTCCATTTCTGGTAGACACTGGCGCGACACGTAGTGCGTTATCTAAACGACTGATTCCAAGGGCACCCTTGTCTGGCTCACTCATAACATCGACAGGTTTCGATGGAACGCCCTCCACCAACCCTTTGTCTGCCCCGATTCTCTTTGACGTAGAAAACAACACCACCGACACCACGTTCTTGCTTTCCTCCAATAGCCCTGACGCCATTATGGGACTTGACTTACTGAAACACTTCCGAGCGACGATTAGGTGTTCTCAAGATGGAGTTCGAGTGTTTCTTTACGACAACCCCGTTCTGCTTAGACATTGTTCCCCCCGACACATGTTTTCCATCACCGACGTTGACGCGTCCCTGCTTGACACTCTACCTCCGTATCTGTGGGCCAAAGCGGATTCGGACGTAGGGCGTATGTTAATTGACCCAGTGCACATTACTGTCCGACCAGACGCAACACTCCCAAAACTCCCACAATATCGGATATCGCCAGAGGGCGAGAAGGCATTGGTAATGATTATCCAGTCACTGATAGACGCAGGTGTGGTAGAGGAAGTGGTTAGCAACGTTTGCAACAGCCCTATCTTGCCCATTATCAAGAAGCAGGGAGAGGGAGATGAGAAAGCATACCGTTTCATCATCGACCTCCGAGAGATCAACAAAGTGGTGGTACCCCAGTACCCTGTGGTCTCAGACATCACCACCATCCTGACCTTGATTCCATCCACTGCCACCACCTTTTCCGTCATCGACCTCAAGAACGCATTCTTCTCCATCCCCATCCACCCAGACAGCCGATATCTCTTCGGCTTTACCCTAAAAGCCCGCTCATATAGGTTTTGCCGAGCGCCTCAAGGCTACACGGAAAGCCCTAGCATCTACAGCCAGGCCCTCAAAAGACAACTAGACCAAGTCCAGTTACCCGACGGGGTGGTGTTGGTACAATATGTCGATGACATCCTTTTGGCAGCCGACACCACCCCTCTAGCGGTTACCGCCACCATTCAACTCTTGCACTTCCTTGCGGAAAATGGCCACAAGGTCTCCAAGAAGAAGTTGCAATTCTGCCTACCCCAGGTCACTTACCTAGGCCACCTTTTGTCCAAAGATGGAAGAAAACTCACCCCTGATCGAATCCAAACCATTCTAGATACCCCTGTCCCTAAAACCCAGAAGCAGGTTCGCTCCCTGTTAGGCCTCACCTCCTTCTGCCGACAATGGTTACCAAACTTCAGCCTCGTTGTAAAACCACTGCTTTCTCTGCTAAACAAAGACGTCCCTTTCCCACTCCCTTGGACTCCTGAGTGTCAAACTTCCTTCACAGAACTGCGAGATGCTCTTTGCTCGGCCCCTGTCCTGGGTACCCCTGATTACAGAAAGCCCTTCTCCCTTTACACTCACGAAAGGGAGGGGTGCGCTTTATCTGTCCTGACCCAGGCCATCGGTCCTAAGCAACGACCGTGCGCTTACTTCTCTGCCACTCTTGACCCTGTCGCCAGAGCCTTGCCTGCCTGCCTTCGAGCTGTAGCTGCTGCTGCAGTCTCTATCCGACAGAGTGAGGGGATTGTACTCTCGAATTCCCTCACGGTACTGGTACCCCATGCAGTCGACACCCTCCTGAACCAAACCAAGACACAACATCTGACGAGTGCACGACTGACTGGATACGAACTGACCTTGCTTGCCCCCCATATCACCCTGAAAAGATGCACCACACTGAACCCAGCAACTCTGTTACCCTTGCCAGAGAACGATCCCAATGTGCACCCCGTACATGACTGCGTGACTCTTACGGACGAACAGACCAGGAGTAGGGTCGATCTCAGAGACACAGCTTTCCCTGACCCCGACGGGGAGTTGTGGGTGGACGGTTCTTGCATCAAACTCTCCGATGGTACCACTTCCGCTGCCTATGCAGTCACCACGGCTCGAACTGTAGTAGAAACAGCCCGCATCACCCAGCGATCTGCCCAGGCAGCGGAACTGATTGCTTTGACGCGAGCCTGCATCCTGGCAACAGGAACCACAGCGAACATTTACACTGACAGCCAGTATGCCTTCGGGGTGGTTCACCATTTTGGGCTCCTCTGGAGGGAGAGAGGATACTTGACCTCACACGGCACACCCATTTTGCACGGGGATTTAGTCTCCGCCTTAATCGAAGCTGTCCTCCTCCCCAACAAACTTGCCGTTATCAAATGCCAGGCACACAAGAAAGTGACAGACATTATTGGACAGGGAAATGCACTAGCCGACATCACCGCCCGAACGACAGCTGAAAATAGAACGACAACACATATGTACGTGACCAGGTCACAAGCAGAAAACTGGACTGACGCCAAGGACACAATTAGAGACATACAAACGGCTAGCACACAACACGAATTGACCGAATGGACACGGGTGGGATTGAAAGACGATGAAGGCTGCTGGCGGACAAAGGACACGAACAGATGGTTGCTACCTGATTCGTACTTGATTCCCATATTAACCATGGCACACTCCCCTGCCCACATAGGATCAGCCCCCATGATCGAACTTGTCTCCAGGGTTTGGCACAATGACAAGATCCCAGATTCCGCCAAACGCCTGGTCCAACAATGCTTAATATGCCTGCAACACAACCCCGGGAAAGGAACTGTAGTACCCCGGGGGGGATTTGGGGTCCCAAACCACCCATTTGAAGTCCTGCAGATGGACTACATCCAGCTAGACAGATGCCAAGGCCTGAAATATGTACTCGTCGTGGTGTGCGCATTTAGCAAGTGGGTGGAAGCATATCCAACCCGTGACAACACCGCTATGGCCACTGCAAAGGTTCTGTTAAAGGAGTTTTTCCCCCGTTATGGCCTCTGTCGCGTTTTATGGAGTGATAATGGCCCCCACTTTGTAGCCAAAGTTATCCAGCTCATCCTAAATGGGCTGGGTATTAAACAGAAATTCCACGCAGTCTTCCACCCTCAATCTGCTGGGCTTGTCGAACGACACAATGCCACACTAAAGCTTAAACTGGCCAAAATAGTGGCTACGACGGGCCTGAAATGGCCAGACGCCCTCCCATTGGCATTGCTATCGATGCGCTCTACCCCCACCCGACATCACTTAACCCCTTATGAAGTTGTCTTCGGTCGACCCATGAGCGTCTGGTCTGCCCCAAAACCAACTTCCATTCATGACGTTCCGGATGTCCTAATGTCTGATTATCTGTACAAATTGACTGAAACTTTGTCTGTCCTTCATCAGCAGGTGCAGCAGGCCATCCCCGATGCTTCCAGGGGTCCGGGTCACGCCATCCAGCCGGGGGACTTCGTGCTGATCCGAAATTTTCAGCGATCAAAGAGTTTGGAACCCCGGTGGACGGGCCCCTGGCAAGTGCTGATCACCACTCGGACCGCACTTCGAGTGGAGGGGAAGAAACACTGGCTGCACGCTCATCACTGCAAAAAGGTCTCTCCAGCCCTGGCCACGACAGACACCGTCAACACCCAAGAAGAGCTCCTGAACCAGGACCGACCATCGTTGAACTGCTACCCTGATACTGAGACACTTGAACTTTCAAAACATCCTGACCCCACTGTGCCATCTCGAGAAGGGTATTTCCTGCGTCGAAAGGAGGGAGCTTCGGCTAAGTAGGCCACGGACTAGGTTAAAGGATCTCAGAACGGTGACCCAAACTACCAAGGGTTACCTGGAGAGAAGCTAAAACTAAGTCTGTGGTCCTGCCCACTACCGAGCACCTTGAAGACGAAGATGATGGAAGCGCCAGATAAGAAGATGATGGAAGCGCCAAATAAGAAGCCGACGGAGACAGCAGGAAATACCCACTACAGAAACCCGAGAATAGACAGACTCCATAGCTCAAAGACAATTGCACTCTTCATCGTAATCCTCCTCTGTTTTCTCCTCATGACTACGCTCTGGATTATGGAAGAACACGCACCTGCTCACGAAACATTCCTAACCACTGCTCAGCCTACCACCATGAAAGAACATTATCTAATTTCGCTCTCTCCTCAACTAAGAGAGAGGCGAAAGGAGTTTTGGAACAACTCTTTCGTGCAGCTACTTCACCAGCACAATCTTGCCACCAATACCACCAACTGCTGGATCTGTGGGTTGCTACCCCATGCCACTGGACATTCAATACCATTCATCCCTTCACCCTTCTCTGTCCACGGCTCCTGCCTTGCTTGGCTGATCCTCCTGCAAGAAAGCTATACGGGCAATGCCACCTCCAGCAGAACTGCAGCACATTCTTCTCACGGGGCCGGGCGAAACAAGACAAAGACACACTTCTGCCCGCTGACCCCCAGCGACTCGAACCAAATGGACATCCCGGCTAAAGAACGAATCGAAATGCAGGTGTTCAACAATCCAACCAGATCCACCTTCTCCTATCGGCGGAAACGAACGGCTGCCACTCTGACTGTGGCCCTGACGGTCATCAACGTCACAGGCCACATGTGTGTAGAAGGACTTGGGACACAGCTGGTGGGTCGCAGCGCTTGCCGCTTTACCAGAACTTTGGACTCCACGGATCCACCTTCCTTTGTGTCATCCCCAAACATGTATTTCATCTGCGGCACGAAGGCCTACACCTGGCTCCCCAAAGGCTGGGGGGGCACTTGCTACATCTCCTTCATCCTTCCTCCTACTTATGTAGCCCCAGCGAATCACCACCGGCAAAAACGAGCCAAAGACATTGAACAAGCCGACTCAACAGGGGCACAGTTCCTCGATGCTATGAAAGGACTCGTCCCCCTCTGGGGCCCGATGGCAAACAGCCGTGCCATCCGACATTTGACTCAGGCAGTCGAGACAACCATGAACATCACAGCGGGCATCTTTGCCAACAACACTGCCGAGCTCCAAGCGGTCCGTTTGGTGGCTCTGCAGAACCGCCTCGTTCTAGATGTGGTTCTGGCGGACCGTGGAGGAGCATGCCGCATTATTGGGTCCAGCTGTTGTACATACATACCGGACAACTCACCCTCAGTGTACAAAGCCATCGAACATCTTCACAGACTCTCTTCGGAAGTTCACCAAGAGCAAGAAGAATGGTCGCTTGGTGGTTGGTTCTGGGACACCGTCAAAAGCTGGGGCTGGAGACTGCTCACCATTATCCTGATTCCCGTAGTTATAATATGTGGCCTATGCTTAGGAATTCAATGTTTGCCACCTATGTGTTCTTTATGTGCGAGTTGTATTTTTCCCAAAACTGTGGACATTGGAAGCGAACATATGAGAGCATTGTATGATACCGAAGTTAGGAATTTGATGAAAATTGACATTGAGTAAAGCAAGGTGGCTAGATATGTTGAAAAGGGGGGACTGTTGAAAGTTGGACTGAGACCGTCAACATTATCGGCGCCCTCTTGCTCTCCTTAACCTTTTTGTGCGCGTAAAACAGCCGCCATTTTGAACACCATGGCTTCCCTGCTCCCGCCGAGAGCCAGCGCGTCTCTCTCTCCCTCCTAGCTTCGCTGACAACCCCCCTGCCTGCACCTGCCGCGAATCATAAAACCCCTCTTCGGCGCTGCTCTGCCCCAGGCCCTCGTCTTGTTCCCGGCGCAACACCTCCCTTCTTCCCATTTATGATCCCCGGCCCTTTGATGCAAACCCCTTTTCCCCGTGTGCCCGTTTGTCTTCCCCGTTCCCAGGCCGACATCCAGCTCTGCCGATACCAATCCCTTGCCCCTCCCCGTACAATAGAAAGCTTCCCTCCTCAAAGGACCCCCGAGATGATCAAAGCCCCCATCCCACGAGATCCGATCGAACCCCACACACTCCGTGAATCTGCGGAATATCCAGCTGCGCGATGATCATCACCTGTTGTGAACGGGGCGGGGACTTCCACTGTAACCTTGCGTGGGAACGGGCTGGGAAGGGGGGGATTCTGAGGATGTCTTTCCGTACATCAAAGTATCGACGAGAATGTGTTACATGCAATAAACAGATAAACGTGTGTATAAGAGGCCAGGCCTCAGGGATGCAGTTAGAGCACCTCAGAACGATACCTTCTGTCCGTTTCGTTGTGTTCTCCTCCGGAGAGAATAAAAACCTTGTTTCCTGCCTTCCAGTCTCCAGCGCCTGCCTCTTCAATAGTTTAACTTCTTTGTGGGTTCAAGAGGCGACACCGCCGGGCAATACTTAAGGATCTTATATTCTGGTTGGTAGTGCCCCCCAATTATTTTCTACACCCAGGTCTAAAGATCTAGGAAAATTATTTCCCCTCCACAACTGACGGTGGCCCCTCCGTGCGCACAGAAGATTCTAGCTCTGTGGTCAGAGGTAATTTCATACTATCAATAATGGTTGCAGACATATGAGAGAGCAGATAAACCCAGATACTGAGCCCTCCTATATTTGTTGTATTTATACAGACCAAGGGAAATATGAAACTCCTGAGAAAGTCGTAACAGTTTTTTTGAAGCCATTTGAAACGCTTCTAAAGAAGTTCTGTTAAAATTACAGGTATGAGACCCACTTTATTGTTCCAATCTACAAGGGAACCGGCAAACTGTATAAACTGTATATCGAAGCATTATGTCATTGAGACAATCTACCAAATTTTAACACTCAGTGAGTCACTTATAATTGAACTGTCCAAAACTTCAGTAGTATTAAAAAAAGAGCTATTACTAAATGCTATAATAGGCCAGGTTTTAAGTTATCAATAATGTATTTGTAAGGCAAGTGGGTTAACGTAAACATTGCATAAAATACTGATAATATTTTTCTAATTTGTAGATACGGAGTCAAATGTTTTTAATGTCCTGAAGAAGGTGTCAAGAATCAAAAAGCACCGAAACGCCGCGTCGACTGTTTTAACTTTGACTGCTTAGAAATGTCATTGTAATGCCACCGATGGTGGTTGTTTTTTAACCTTTTTAATTTATGTTTGATTGTTTTTTAGATTGTAACCCAATTGGGAGGTACAAATAAATTTTTGGATCCTTTCTTATAATTTTTGTTTTCCTGGTATATTTACTTAAATTAAGTCATTGGTGTAGTTGTCCACTTTGCCTTATATTTCCCGAATTTACACGGGTATAGATAGTTAGACCCTACTGAAGTTAGATTTTTTCCATTTACGACAAATTTAACGAATGAAATCCGCTTTCCATACAACAGGGATACAAAATTTCTTTCTGTTTGTGATTACACCCCTCCCTGTAATACATTTCAGGGGTACCTCCTTGTGTTAATAATTGCAAATATAGAGCACCCTCATTAGCTTGAATTCGGAGTTTATGTGAGCTACTGTCAGATAAACAAAGGCCACTACAAAGGGAATTTACAACAGCATTGCAGGAGACACAAACTGATAAAGCTGGAATGTGCCCAGTCCTCTCATGTGGTAGAAAGAGTCTTGCTATCACATCAGGTTCTACAAACAAAGTCAACACTAAAGTAATAATAAAGTACAAACAAAAACACTGCCACTGAAGGGAACTATCTTGCGTGTGGATAAGCTTATTTTTGAAAGGGCTAAATGCAATCACTCAAAGTGAAGTCAGCCAGTGGCTAAAGTAGGCTAGCCCATTGCCCCATGCTGTATGTTGTAGTGGGCGAAAGCAAAATATGAATGACACATAAACAGACCAATGGATGAAGAGAGGTGGCTGAAAGGCGCTTTATGTAAGTATATGATAAATATAATTTTAATAAAATCAAAAAGTCTTGGTGAACCCCAGACATAAAAAGACAACTCTGAATACTGAAAATCCACAATGCAGCATCCATCAGTGAACAAACTGGAGATAGTATATAACAGAGAGACAACTCAGGGGCTCAGCTAAAAGTGAACAGGTCCTAGATCCTACAACTCACTTGTATGATCTACATTGATTTAAAAGGACCATTGTATTTGCTCTGGATAATAACTGGAATTTTAATAGTGGTCCTCAGCCAAAGGATCAGACTTCATAACACACTATTCCAGTTGAACATGTAAAACAACAAATGGAATAATTTACCAGTAAAATGCACAATTGTTGGACCAAGGCCACCCAAACCCCTACCCAGTTTAATTCCAGCATCAATGCTCCACTCTGCCCTTCAACTCCACCCACATTGGTGCCCTCAGTCAATCTTGCCTGCGTGGATTGCCTTAAATCTGTCACTAGGAAAGGATAACAGCCTCCTCAGGTTAGAAAGACTCTCTTGGTGCCACGGAGGTATACGAAATCTTCCCAACTCCATGCTAATATTACAATAAAGGAATTACAAATAAAAAAAGAAATAATGCTGGGGTGTTGTGCTGTGTCATGATGATGTGCTAGCCAAAAAATACAAGTTTGTTGGAAATATTGCAATATGATATTCCCATAAAACAAACGTCTCTGTTTTCACATATTCTCTAAATGTTCATGCAATTATGATGCAGCCTTTTTATATTCAGGCGTTACACTTAACAATTGTGCGCGTTATAAAGCGGAGAACAAGACAAAATAATATGTCTATACAGTGCAAAAATCGTAATAAACAATTCACATTATATATGTTTGAACCTCTTAGCTTATCTTTGATCACTGAAAGGAAATTAAAAAGAGGAATATTTTGCTATGGTTAGAGGTGGGATGAAGGAAAACGGAATGCAAGATATCAAAAGCAGTAAAATGTTTTGATTCTTGTGGTGGGGTGGGCGATTACTGAGTCTACCTTCCTCCCTACTCTCCCCCCACCTCCCATCCAAAGGGCCCAGGTGGCTTTCAAGGTTTTATCTTCTTTTTGGTTGTTAATGGTTTGAAATATGGCCTTATTATGGCACATTTTCTTGAGAATCATTATGTATCGCTTTATATATTCCTACAAAGACATAGTTAGAAAAAACAGTATAATCCATCATTTGCACAGTAGTGTACTTCTTCATGTATATAGTAGACATCATATTTAACCAAGTTAACAACACCTTTGGCAATTATCTGTTAATACCAAGAGGCAATTTGTACATCTATAGAGCATATATAGAACGTACTGCGTAACAATAACGGAATCTGTACATCTCCGGAGCATATATGGGACGTACTGCAAAACAATGAATTGCATAATCCCCTAAGGTGAAAGGTGCGGTAAACGAGCACTACAATTAACCAAAGCAATGGCCTCCAAATGATCAGCCTTAGAAAGAAGGACCGAGTCAGTGTTTCGAGGCTCTAAGCTCGAGGGTGTGTTGACCTCCCTTACCTCATTGCACTTCCCCTCCGAGCAGAGCTTCAGGATCACGCAGGGGTTGGACTTGGCCAAGGTGTCTCGGTCCAGCAGATTTTTGCAAGAAACCCGGAGCTCCACCCGAGAGGCTCCCAAAGCCACCGGCTGGATTTCTGGGCCTTCCGACATCCTTCCTGCAAAAAAGAAGAGGGCAAATATAAGCCAGTCAATTACATTCTCATGCACGACACTTTGGGCTATTGCAATTACAGTGCTAAGTACATTTCATTATGCTTGATTACAGTGGGCGGTTCTTACATGAAGGACATTCCTCCAACTGAGGCTGGAGCACTTCCCCATAAAAGTCGGAGGGAGGATTGTCTGTTACCAGTCAACTCCAAATTAAGCAGCCCTAGCAAATGAGCTGATCTGTCTATGTGGTGGAATTAGAAATTGAGACTTGCGTGCTGTATCACAATCTCTGCAGGAGAAGCATGAATCCACTGAGCAGTCTTAGAGGGATTGGGGCCTGAGCTCTACAGATGATGCACAACTCTAAACAGCAAGTGCATGAACCCATTCAACTTTCTTTCTATACCTTGCACATCATCAAAGAAAAAGTACTTAAATTTATGCGTGGTAAACGAATTCCGTTGTAACGCATGCGTGGTAAAGGCATGCGTTGCAACGGAATTCGTTGTATCATCATATATTCGCTCAAATTCTGCAGAAACTTCACCCTCTACGTATACACTCCAACTGAAATAGTTCATAGGTCATGTTTGTTACTATGTACAGCACTGATGCTACAATGACTACACAAGTCTCAATAAATATAAATCGTATGTTATTTATGCTCAGGTGTAGGTTACACAAGCATCTCTGAAGCAGATGCATTAGCAAATGGGCTACCGTACTGAAACAAGTGTCTGTAGGCTGCAGGTTAAACACAGATCTCTGCAGAGGTCCATTAACACAATGAGTTTTCCTGCTGGTATTTGCAATGGCAGGCTCATCTCTGAAATAAATGCTGCAAATCTACTTAGCTATCTCGCTGGAACTTGAATCGGAAACTTGTGGGATGCACAAAGGGTAAAACCCGCAGAGTTGTCGTATCCGCTTTTAAATTAGATTGGTATTAAGTAGAAAGAAAGATATTTTATTGTAGAGTTCTAACCTGATAGGCCTGTAGAGAGTTCCACTTCAAGTGCAAGTGTTATTCGACGTGGTGGTGCAAGTATTATTCCACGTTTAGTTCAGGCACATTGGTTCTTTAGCACAACCAAACGAAAACCATTCCATTGGGATGTTACATTAAGCTGTGTAACCTTTTCCTGCTTGCATCCTTCTGCAACGCATATGGCTGGAAGCAAAGTTCACTGATACAATTTTTTTTACTAATCAGTCGCTAATAATAATAAATTATGATACACCTTGCTGTATCTTTTTTTTTTTTTTTTTTGTAGAGTTTTATATAGCGCGAACTAGACCCGAACCGAATCAGGTATCAGAGCGCTTTACAAAGCACAAATTGCGTTTTTACATGAGGACACAGACTTTCATTTTTAGGCACGGGGAGATTAAGTGATTTGCCCAGAATTACAGGAGGTTTTTGCGTCGTTACCGACACTCCAACCCAGATCCCCAGGTCCGAGGTCGAGCGCCTTAGCCGTTAGGCTAACTCCTCTCCCCTTTCTTGGAAAAGGATCCTACCATATACACTGGGCATTTGCAAACCATAGAAGAAAGTAGAAACAAACTGCATTTGTGTATATAAAATTTGTAAACATTCACATAAAAGCAGATGAGCATAGCCATCTGTCCTCAGCACCAGGAAAGGTGTCTACAAGGAGGCTACAGAACACCCTTTCCTTTCACTCGCTCCTCCGCCATCCTAAAGAACAAGTCACTTACCTTCGGTAATACATTATGTGGTAGAGACTCTATATGGCCGCAGATTCTTTACCTTGGAATTATCCCCAGGCTTCAGACTGGATCCAGAAATTTTTTGTGAGCAGTAACCCTGTGCAACAGTAGGCGGCGTCGTACAGCTCGGCGTGGCATCTGCATCATCCACACCAGAAGTGACCTGCCTGGTGCATATATAGGCACACAGATGTCAGTTTCTTTTTGAAAATTTCCACACCAGGAACGTTGAGAACACTGACAACTAGCGTGGTAAACTAGAGCCCTGTGAGGAGAATCATGCCCATTTACAGAGCAGGGAAAATGGGTGAGTCGTTAAAGAATCTGGGCTAGCAGAGTTTCTATCAGATAAGGCGTTACCAAAGATCTGTGACTTTTTCATCTGATAACAACTTCTAGCCGCACTTTTCTACCTTAGACTAGATACTCATGAAATATCTCCCCTAAGGTTGGTCTGCAAAACAATTTGACTCCAAAAAGTCCGGCAAAACATAACGGGCAAAGCGTGACTCCCAAAAGACTTGACTGTCCAGGCAGTAGTGTTTTGTTAACATGTGCAGAAATGCCCATGTTGCTGCCTGGCAGAAGTCCAGGACTCCGCATCCTAACAGGCGTCACAGCCTTGGTTCTAGTGGAATGAGCACGTAAGCCCTCAGAGGGTTGCATCTTTGCTAATGCGTGGCAGATCTTAGTGCAGAGCAGGGTCCATCGGGAGAAGGATCGCTTCTGCAAAGCCTCTCCCTTCTTCACTCCGACATAGAGAGTTGGTCGTCCACCAGGAACTCCCTCATGTGGTCAAGGTAGAATGACGATGCTCCTTTTGGGTCCTGTCAGTGAAGTCACCCTCTTCTTTAGAAGCATAAAAAGTAGGCAGAGTGATGGACTGGCATACATGAAAGGAAGTGATTTCTTTCGTCAGAAAGGAAGCTGTAGTTCGTAGAGCCAACTTATCTGGGTAGATGTTCAAGTATGGAGGCTTGCATGATAAAGCCTGAAGCTCAGTGACTCTCCAGGCAGATGTTATTGTCACCAAGAAGCCCGTCTTCATGGTGAGGAGCCTGAGAAGATAGTTGTGCAAGGGCTCAAAAGAAGCACACATCAGCAATGTTAGGACTAGATTATGGTCCCACTGAGGCAAGATGACGAGTGAAGGAGGAAACATATGTAGCAAACCTTTCAAGAACCTATGTACAAGAGGGATGACTGGTAAGGCAACTGCAGAAAGGCTGATAGAGCAGAAAAATAGCCTTTTAAGGTGCCAGGAGCAGAGCTCTGATGGGCACGAATAAATGAAAGAACCTGAAAAAGGAGGGCAGAAAGAGGAACAGCCAGTTTTTCTGCACACCATGCCACAAACTTGCCCCAACAGCAGGTGGATACCGTTTTGATGGTGGGACACCTGGCTGGCAACATAGCATTCCAGATTTAGGGTGGAAGGTTGAAAGCTGTCATCTGTTGCCACTTTATATCCATGCAAGAACGAGGAGCATTGACAGGTTCGGGTGGAGAACCCTTCCTTGCTGCTGTGAAAGAAGATCCTCCCGAAGGGGTAGCCTGATTGAAGGCTGATGGACATGCTCAACAGCTCATGTACCAATCTGTTCGAGCCCAGTCCAGAGCCACAAGGATGACTTGGGCCTAGTTGTTCCTGGTCTTCTTGAGAACTCTGGGCAGGAGTGGTATGGGCTTGCCTTTGAAACCCCAGTGTGCAGAACTGCTGACATTGCACATTCTTCAGTGGTGGCAAACAGATCTAACCAAGGCTTTCCCCACGGCTGAAAGACTTTGCACCACCTCTGGCTGAAGACGCCACTCGTGATCAGCAAGACATGTTTGGCTGAGTTTATCTTCTCTGGCGTTCAGACAACCTGACAGGTATTGAACCACCAGAGAAATACCCTGACATCCCAGTCATGTCCTAAGATGCAGGGCCTCTTGACAAAGAGTCCACGACCCCACCCTGCCCTGTTTGTTGCAGTGCCTTTTAGTGGTGGTGTTGTGCAGTACCATATAGTGGTGGTGTTGACATGGACACTTGCACTAGCCTTCCCTTGATTGAGGGTAGCATGGCTTTCAATGCCAACCATATCACTCGTAGCTCAAGCAGGTTGATGTAGAGTCCGAATTCTGCCGGAAACCAGAGTCCTCTGACCTCCACCTCTGTCAGATGTCCACTCCAGCACAGAAGTGACGTGTCTGTCACAACAATCAGATCAGGTTGGGGAAGGGAGAGGAGTCTGTCGCTGGCCCAATCGTAGTTTGTCATCTACCACTGTATATCTGACCTCCGAGATCTGAACCATGTTGGAGTCTTCGGCACCGCTGCAGTGCCCGAATACACCAATGGGCATGCATCACAAGCAGGATGTAGGAGACCATGAGGCCCAGCAACCTCAGAGTCAGTCTCACCAAAATCAGGCATAGATGCTGAAACATCGGTATTGTAGCCTGAACCCTGAATATTGCTCGGGAGGAAAAGCCTGAAACTCCACAGTGTCCAGAACAACTCAGATGAAAGGGAGCATCTGAAAGTGATATGGTGTGACTTCAGCACATTGACAGTGAATCCCAGTGAGTGCAGGAGGTCTGTCGTGGTCTGGAGGTAGGAGATGACCACCTGGGTGGGAGCCCACCTTCAACAGTTAGTCATTGAGATAGGGGAAGGCTGGAACCCCTGACCTCTGCAGATAAGCTGCAACCCCCGCCATCATCTTGGTGTACACTCTAGGTGTGATGGTAAGGCCGAAAGGGAGCACATCAAATTGGAAGTGCTTGTGGCCCACTATGAACCACAGGTAATGTCTGTAGACAAGCAGGACGGAAATGTGGAAGCATGCACCCCGCAAGTACAATGCTACCATCCCATCACCCGGGTCTAGGGTAGACAGGACTTGAGCAAGCACAAGTATTTTGAATTTCTCTTTTTGAGGAAGAAATTGAGAGGGTGCAAGTTTAGGATAGTATGAAGGCTTGCATCCTTTTTGTGCACCAGAAAGTACTGGAAATAACAACTATGGCCTACTTCTGATGGCGACAATCTCTCTATGGCTCCCTTGACCAAAAGAGCCTGCACTTCCTGGCGAAGTAATGAAATGTGAGCATGTCGCAAATAGGTGGCATTGGTGGAGGGGTAGTTCCAAAGGAAAGGAAATACCTCTTTTGGAAAATAAAAAGAACCCAGCAGTCACATGTTATCGACCACTAGTGGTGCAGGTGATGGCGTATTATCCTGCATCCTACTGGGTGACCATGAGGGTCGGAGGGAAAACTAAAGTGGCTTGGGGCTGCTATTCTAGCTACCGAGGGAAGTGGTGAACTGGCCCAACCTCTGGCTACCTGCACCCCGAGCCCTGTGGATGCAGCATCCTTGGCCACGCAGAGAGTGAGAAGTCTTCTGGCTGTGGTGGCTAAAGTCTAGTTGGAGATGTGTCTGAAATCCCCTTCCATGGCCACAAAAGGAGTGGAAGGTGGACAGTGGTTGGAGAGGGGCCATGGAAAGGCCCAAGGACCTGGTTGCAGCCCTGCTGCCCTTGAAGTGCTCCGGCGCTGAATCCGCCTTGTGTCCAAAGAGACAGGGCCATCAAAGGGCATGTTCATGAGTGAAGCTTTGACATCCCCAAAAAAAGCCAGGTGTTCTCAGCCAGGTGTGGGCGCATAAAGCCACTGATGATGAAACCGGTCTGCCTAGTGAGTTGGTCATATTCAGCCCACAGGTTATGGCAAACTTAGCTGCATCTCTCCCATCATCAATAGCCTGAGAGAGTATAGCTCGGGCCTCCTCCTAGAACATAGGCAGCACCTGCGCAACCGAGTCCCAGAGCAAGTGGGTGTATCGCCCAAAAGGTACACAGTATTCATTGACCACAGTGCCAGGATGGAGGAAGAGAGCATCTTCTGTCCCAAGGTATGCAGTCTCTTGGATTCCCTGTCTGGGGGCGTGGTAGGGAATGCAGCAGGATTTTGGAAGTAGAGGCTTGGACCACCAAGCTCTCTGGGGTGGGGTGTGCTCTGAGGAAACTAGGTCCATAGGAACTGGGGGGTGGTGGCGGGCAATTGCCCCATTCACAGGAGCTCCCATGGAGGGCTTTGACCACGCCCTGATTAGGACATCTGTGACAGCTTTGTTAAATGAGAGAAGAGGCTCAGCTGTGGTGACTCCTGGCTGAAGCAGCTCAGTCAAGACTTTCGGCTTGACAGCCAAAGTGGGTAGCTGGAGGTCCAGGACCTCAGCCATCCTCCTTACCACCATAGCAAATGAGGCTCCTTCCTCTGTAGCCATAGTAAGAGGAGAAGTCAAGCCAGTATATGGGGAGGTATCCAGACAAACTGGCATCTGCCAGATCCTCACAGCAGGTGTCTCCATGACTTCTAGGAGCTGGTATTCATCAGGGTCCATCGGCCGTTCCCAATCATTCCCAAGTCCTAGGACAAAGGAATAGGGCACAGGCTCTGGAACTGGGTTGTCTGCCCCAGTCATTGCTGAAGTCAGTGTTAGCCATCGCCCGTCCAGCCCCATATTGGAGTCTGGGATGAGAATGGGGACTGTGCCACTGATGAGTGCCAGTGGCACGGGGGACATCAACAGTGGAGCTGGGGAAGGTTGACGTGGCTAGACCGGCATCGCTCCAGATCTATTCATGGATCCAAGGGGCCTGACTGGCGCCGGGTGCGAATCCGCCGGTAGAAGACTAGTAGGGGCCCCTTCCCAAGCCTGCAGTGCCCAAAGATGCTTCAGCTGGAAT